>NC_065539.1:32231666-32877500 GCF_932294415.1 Quercus robur | reverse complement strand
CCAACAAGATCGTCGCCGCCACGTGCGGTGTCTAGGAGGGGCAAGCAGGTCAAAGATTTTCAAAATTCAAAAACCAACCCACTGCCCTATGTATACACGTGTCTTCATTCCATTGGTCAGTTGACGTGTACAATGTGAAGGTCGTCGAGTTAGGGCAGGCCGTTTCGTATAACAACGTAATGGCCCGCATTTTTTTCCTTTTTTCACCTAAAACATAAATACCCTCACTCTTTCCCGTTATTTACGTCTATATCCCTACATATAATAAAAAGTAAAAACCTTAATAGGCAAGAAAAACTAAAAACAAGGTAAAAATGTTCCCTTCATATAATAGAAACCATAATAGAGAAGAAAAACTAAAAAAACAAGGTAAATGTACCTGTAAACAATAATAAAGAGAATTTAAAGGTCTTAGTTTACCCAACAAACTTAAAAAGGATTGAAATCTATCTATATATACAATAATAGGGTTACACACCTCCTCTCTTTCTGTCACTCGCAATAATTACAGTAAACATAGGTCCCACTCCCACGTTAAAGAAAAGAAAAATCATGTAACGGTCCAAGATTATATAGTCCCTATTGTAAATCCGATGGGAAATATCGTAGATGAGAATGAACCCAACAGCAGTAATATAACGTTAAAAAAGGAAAATAAAGGAAATAGCCAAAAAATCGACATCCCCTCGTTCCCAAACCGAACGCAACATCGTGATGATAATATAGGCGAAACAAAACAAAGACTTAAGAAGAAAAAAAAACCTCTCTCTCTAAAAAAAAAACCTCTTTTTTCTCTGTGTCTCTCTCTCTCTCTCTCTCTCTAAAAAGAAAAGCCCTTTGGTGGGTTGCCTTTTCTCTCTTGTGTGTGGGAATGGAGTTAGACAAGGCGGCTCGTTTCATGGAAGACCTGTTGTTGGACTTTGGGTCGGACATAGGCGAGGAAGACGAAGAGGATGACAAGAGAAGGAAAGTTTTGTGTCAGGATGACCCGACGTCGTCGTCGTTTGGTGTTTTATGCCCGGAAGATCCTACGCGTGTGTCAACAGTAAGTTTTATCGATTTTTTTTTTTTTTTTTTTTTGTTGTGGTGTTTGGGTGTTTTTGGGCGAGAGAACGAGTTCGGTGGTGACTCGGCCGAGTCTGAGGCTTACGTGAGGATACCCTTAGTGGGTATGTAGTGACTCGGTCTGACTCGGTTAGGGTTAGTGTTTTGGACCGAGTTGACTCGGACGTTTTCCGAACGAGTCTCTGAGTTTCGATTACCCGAGTCGAGCATGTTTTGTAATGACTCGGCCGAGTCAAAGCTGATGGCTTCGACTGGGTACTGGGACTGTGATAGAGAGAGAGAGAGAGAGAGGCTGCTGGTGGAGAAGTAAACCCTAGATGGCATTTTTAACGTAATTTGGAATAGAAATGAAGGGTATTACTGTCAATTTGTAAGTACAATAAGTCTTAATTCTCGTGAGCTGTTACTCACTAGGTTGTAGTTGTACCAATAATAAATGTTGCCCCATATCTTCCGCCACGTTTGATACTCCCACTCAAACCATGTCAAAAAGTCCATATTGCCCATCATCCTTTTGAACACTCTCTTAGAATAATAATAATAATAATAATAATAATAATATAGATAATAGCCTCTCACTCATTTTGGGATAGTTGGCACGTGCCAAACTAAAAATGGAGGTGCCTCGGCAGTCGGCACGTGTGAAATTGAGTATTCTGATTTTGGTGGTGGTTTTTGTTTGTTTGTGGTTAAACACAGGAGCTTGTAGAAGAAGAATTGGAATGGATATCTAACAAAGACTCATTCCCAGCAGTGGAATCATTCATTCTCTCGGAGGACCCAGGAACTACTCTCTCAAAGCACAACAGCCCAGTCTCTGTGCTTGAAAACAGCTCCATCAGTAGCCACAGCAATAGCAACAGCAACAGCAACAGCACGAACAGCAATAGCAATGGCAGCAGCAAAAACAACAACAAAACTCTTATGAGCTGCTGCGGCGACAGCTTCAAAGTCCCCGGCCGCGCACGAAGTAAGCTGTGCCGGAGGCTGCGCCGTGATAATCAGCTTTTTTGGAGCCAACAGGCGGCCGCGGCCAACAAGATTGCAAAAGCTGAAAAGGAAGTGTTGACGATGAGAACTACTACGACGACTACTACTACTACTACTATTACTACTACTACGACGACGACGATTGGGAGGAAATGTCAGCATTGTGGAGCTGAAAAGACCCCGCAATGGCGTGCCGGGCCTCTCGGGCCGAAAACACTGTGTAATGCTTGTGGTGTGCGGTACAAGTCCGGGAGGCTGGTGCCTGAGTACCGCCCCGCAAGCAGCCCGACGTTCTCGCCCAAGATGCATTCGAATTCGCACAGGAAGATAGTAGAGATGAGGAGGCAGAAGGGAATGGGAACGGGAATTGGGATGGTGGTGAAGTCTGTGGATAAAGGGTAGGATTAGGTTACTGCTTTCTTTTTTCTTTTTTTATTTCATATGTTAGCATAGTTAGGAGTTAGGGGTTTGTTGTAATGGGGGTTGGTTTAGATGATTAGGGAAAGTTCTTTGTTTCGATGAAAGTCCAGTTAGGGGAATTTTGACTTTAGTGTGTGTTTGGTTCTTTGTGCTATAGACTAGAAAGCAAGATAGTGTTCTTTGGTTTCTGGCTAATTTAATTCTTTTTCTCTATTGCTTGGATTGGATTGGAGATGATGGTGGATTGGGGAATTTGTGGATTTCTGAACTGGCTCCTCTGATAAATTTTTTTTATTTTCCCTTCCCTTGTGGTTATAATGCCTGATAATTTTGAACTGACTTACTAAGTAGTACCTGTTTCATGAGTTGTACAACAGTCAGCTTGAATTTGGCCGAAGTCCCTTTTTCTAAGACGAGGTATTGTAAGTTTGATGTTCCTTTTATATTTTTATTGCTGCAATACACAAACTTTGTTTTTCTGTATTATATATATGGCTCACTGTTTTTTGCTTGTGGATATTCTGATCTGACACCCTGTAATTTATGTGCGTTTGTTTTTAGTAAAGTTGATATGTATGCCAAAACATTGTGAAATTTCAACTCCTAGGTACTAGCTTGTTACCGTCAATGAAGGAGTCGTTCCAGATGAAATTTGAAGAGTCTATGCAGAGGAATGCGTTTTAAGGATTCGGAACTTTGTGGGTTTGCTCATGGTGGATGGTTTTGAGTTTTTGCACTGCTAGCAACTTAACACGTTTTGTGTTAGTTCAACAGATCACTTCGCTGGCTCTGCAGAAAATTGGTTGCTTGTGAGCTTAGTTTGCATGACCTATAATTACAGCTTCAATGGTCTTTCTTGTCAAGAACAGAGTTGCTACGCAATCTTTTAGACGAAATTCACTGACCCTTTATAGCCAATAATAAGGGCTGATGCCCTATGAATGCATAGAAATCTGGGAAAAAAATGGTTGGGATAATAATGCAGGCTTAATACGTGCCTCTAATTCTCCATTGAATTAGTGAAAATGATCGTGATGGATGATTCTAGCAAAGCATAGGAAACTTTTTTCAATGGATCACAGGAAGAATGAGGGAAAGAAAACAAGTTAGTGTTATCTTTCCAATGGATCACAGGCAGTGGGGTAACACTTTTCCAATGGATCACAGGAAGAATGAGAGAGGAATGGGAAATTGGTAAAAGCCTCTAAGTGCTGTTTGGTTCTTAGATAGAAAGGACAAGAAAAAAATTTCTAGGCTTGATATTCACTCTTTCTTAAGCATTGGCCATGGAACAATATTACGCATCTTTCGATCATCTGGATCTTCTCTAATTGTTTTGAAACTAAGAGGGTTCATTTAATGGTAAATATATAATCTCCCCTAAGCACTCTTATACTTGGTTGAACATAACTCAAAGGAAACCTGAATTTTCAGTTTGGGGTTGTGGTGATTCCCCTTAAAAAATGTTGATATACCATATTCTCATGGTTTGAGAAAGTTATATATTTTAAAGGCTATAACTATACGTCCATTTTTTTTAATAAAATATTAGAAAATTTTATTATCCAATTTAATAATCTTTGACTAACTAAAATATAAATTTTCTAAATAATGAGTTTATTTTATGTATTTAATCTTTCCTTTTCTTTTTATATAAGGGGTACTTTACAAATGACAAAGTTTAGCTACAAAACCAGTTGTAGCTAAAAATGTTGATATACCATATTCTCATGGTTTGAGAAAGTTATATATTTTAAAGGCTATAACTATACGTCCATTTTTTTTTAATAAAAGATTAGAAAATTTTATTATCCAATTTAATAATCTTTGACTAACTAAAATATAAATTTTCTAAATAATGAGTTTATTTTATGTATTTAATCTTTCCTTTTCTTTTTATATAAGGGGTACTTTACAAATGACAAAGTTTAGCTACAAAATCAGTTGTAGCCTAAGACTACAAACTGCTCTAATAAATTGACATGTGTAAAAAATTACATGTGCACTGCATATGATTATTTAAGTAAACTTAACCCCAATTAACCCTAGTCAACTACACCATCTATTACAAAAAATAAAAAATAAAAACCTAAGCCTATACGTATTCTTTGTTTCTCTCAAACAAAACCAGAAAATCCAAAACTCCATCGGCGCCCCCAATCACTCTTCATATACCTCCCAACACCGATCAACAGATCTGAGCTTCACCAACCCATTCAAACAAAAATTGCAAGCAACTACACTAGGGACAAAACCAACCTCCACTGGCCTCCTAAAAGTCCTAAAACCTTGTTCAATCATGTTGGCTTTCACATATGCTTTAATAAGCATATCAAAGACAACTGGATCCCAATTACAATCTTCACAGCACAAAACCAAACTTTCAAAAACATCACCATCATCTGGTGAAACAACCTTAACCATTTCTATCAATTTAGACAACAAGTTCGTGGCTTGATAAAAAATTTTAGACCAAGTCAAAATATGAACAATAATATAGTAATTCTGAATAGTGGGTCTAAGACTTAAATCATTCTTGAGCAATTTGAAGAAAGTGAGACTTGATGAGGAATCAGATTGAAACCTCAACAGAACTTAAAAAAAATAAAATAAAATAGCTAGCAAATCTTCTTCAATTCTTGAAGGAATCATGGTTATCAAGAAAAAAGGGAAATTTATAGTTTTGATCGGTGAAGTGGCAAGAGGTGGCTTTGAGCTGCGGAGAATGGGTGAGCCGGTGGTGGAGACAGAGGAGGGTTTGGGTATGCTAGTGGTGGAGATAGGATGGTTTGGGGTGACTGGAGGTGGAGGGAGAAGAAGGCCTAGGGTGATTGGTGAGAGCTGGGTTTCTGGGTTACAGCTTACAGAGAAGTCAAAGAGAGAGAGAGAGAGAGAGAGAGAGAGAGAGAGAGAGAGTACGTATAGGTAATGGGTCTTTATTTTTTATTTTTTTAATAGGTGGTGTAGTTAACTAGGTTAGTTGGGTTAAGATTACTTAAGTAATCATGTGTAGTGCATGTGCCATTTTTTACGCATGTCAGTTTATTAGAGCAGTTCATAGCCATAGGCTGTAACTTGTTTTGTAGCTAAACTTTGTCCCTTTACAAATAGGGACAATTGCTTCGAACTTAACTGTGATAGGCCTCTTGATATTTTATTGAAAAAGGATATATTCACCTATAAAAAAAAAATTTGATTGATTTTAATCTCCTACTTGGAATTTAGTATTTTAAGAAAATAAATAATTTTGGCTATGAATGCATGATGCCTTGATAAACCATTAAAAAATGAAATAATTATTTTGGTTAGGGCTATCCATCCAATTCGACGACCCTACCCACCTGAAGATTCCGACCAGATCTGACCCAAAAATCGGCCGACCCGATCAAGTCACCGGTCGGCAGTGGGTCATTTGTTCCAAAAACCGACTCCAGTGGGTCTGTCTCGATTTTCCTCCCCAAAACCCAAAAAAACCCGATCCGACCGATGTACTAAGATTTCCATAAAAAAATTTCCAGATTCCGGCAGAAGTTTCCAAAATCCAGCAATATTTCCATATTCCGGCCTCAAATTTCCAGATTCCGACAACAAACTTTCATATTTCAGTGACTTATCAAGTAGATCTAGTGATATTTTGTCCAAATCTAGTGAAATCTCACCGGATCTAGCAAAATCTCACCAGATCCGGTTAAATCTCTGTCGGATTTGGCGTTTTTTCACCTGAAATCAACTATTTTGGCTGGATTTTTCATCGTGGATGGTTCTGACTGAACCGACCACTCCGATCCGACTCCTTCGCCGATCGGCGGCGGGTCAGAATTTTCTCAACCCGATTCTATCCGGTCGGTCTCGGGTTGGGCACAAACCCGACCCGGACCGACCCATGGACACCCCTAATTTTGGTATTGTATGTGTTAAGGTTTGACTATTATTTAAAGACATTTGACTTAATTCACGATCCATATTATTTTTCTTGCAATTTATTTGTAGAAAACAACATAAAAGTTATGAACACAACTTCACTATCCCATTTTTGTGTTCCACTTTATGCTTCACAAATTCTAATTTGATTTGTTTTCATTTGGCTTTCCTTATAAAATAACCAAAGTTTAAAATGAAAAATATTCAAACACATGGTATACCATGATTAGTGAAGCATAAAGCCATATACAAAAAAATGAGACAAAGAATTTGTATTCATAAGTTATAGGCAATGCACTTAACATTGTAGGATATTTTGGGAAAGAATAAATAATAACTATAAGATTCACAAGAATAACCCAGATCTCACATTCTTGATAATTTTATCAGATCCATAATAAAATCAAATTTGGGCATTTACATTCTTGGACATCTAGATATTTACTTTTTTGGAGATTTAGATTCACATTCCTAGGAATTAGGATTGTATGAGTCAAATTTCCTGAGATAGATGAGTTCACAAAAATATGACCATCAAAATTAATTTGTTATATATGGGTTTTGAGTTTACAATGGGAGAGTTAAAAGAAGGAAATAAAAATGCTAAATAATTGATACGTATGGAAGGTTGGACTGCCCCACACAAAATCACAGATAAATGAGTACAATGTTGCTCTCTATCTACTCCTATTTTCTGAACCCCTACTTAAATGGGAGGGGGGGGGGGGGGTTCTATCTATATTAATTGATCCTTCTTTTAGTAGTGAGTTGTGATTATGGAGGTTTGAAGAAACTTGTCCTATCAAGTGTCTTCTCCCCCTTTTAAGGAGGATGAATGGGTTAATAGGTGTGGAGCATTGTTCAGGCCAGTCATTCAGTAATAAATGTAGCCTATGTTAGGTAGGAACATCTAATTAATGCGGAGGTTATTATTGCTGAGTTTAGACGTCACCTCCTCTGATTCCTCAACTTTGGACATCTAGGTTGTGTTTATATCTTGATATGACATTTCTACTATCAAAACTGAGATGTACGAATTGTCACTCAAACTTGTATTCTTGTGCAGAGCTTCAATGGGGTGGATCCCCAAGCTCGTGGTTAGGCTTGGTCCTTTATGTATTTTGGATTGGGCCTACCCCATTGATACTAATTCCCTTTGTGGGTCTATGATCCACGCCCCTAGAGGGGAATTGGTCAAACCACTTCCCCATAAGAATGTTGGAGGGCATGTTATATTTCCCAACCCAAACATTTCCTAAACAATGATAAATTGGTTTTAAATGAAATTTCAATATGTTCGTTTTTAGATTCATGAAAATTAAATATTTAGCTTGAAATAGATTTTCATTTAAAAAATTAGCTAATGAAAGCTATTTATGTGGGGGAGGGGGGGGGGGGGGGGTGTTGTAACATTCACAGTAATTCTTTGTAGGGCCTTTCTAAGAAATAAAAATAGAATGATTGGACACTAAAATAGTGATTGTGGATAGAATAGAGCAAAATTACTATGAATATAAGTAGGGGTGCTTATGAGTTCAAATTGCTACTCAACTTAACCTGTTCCTATGGGGAACTCTTTCACAGACTTTTCAAACTCCTCATATATTTTTTATTGGGTGTAAAATTTTAAATTCTAGCCGTTAGATTACATGTTCTTTATGTTCTTAACACGCATGTCAAATTTCATTCAAATTTGATGTTATTTACTATTCGATTAATAAATTTATTTTTATGCACAATTTTGTTGATGAGAATCAACAAGCATTAAAGGATCTATTGCATGTTCCAGTTTGGCCTATTACTAGAGCAAGATCCAAGAAGATCAAAGAAGCACTTAATGGGCTGATTCAAGAGATTTAGGCTGATTCTAACACAGGACATTCCAAGCTTGGCCCAAAGGAAGATGAAGACATAATAAATTTAATCCAAGCTATTGAGGACTGATCTGGCTTAATTGGACATGATTTATGGAATGGATTAATGACTAATTGATTTTCCAGCTCCATACCAATTAATAGATATTTTTCCTATTCTGGAGCTGCTAATTTCAGACCAAATCTACCTTAATTTTAGGCTTCTATTATTTATAATGTTTTTTTAGCTATTTTCCTATTTTGGAGCTACTAATTTCAAACCAAATCAACTTAAATTTAGGCTTCTTTTATTTAGTATGTTTTTTATATTTTCCTATTTTCAATCATATCTTATAAACAGCATGCACTCATTGTAATAGAAGATTATTAAAAAAAATCAGAAAAATGTGAGTTTTTGCTTCTTCTCTTGGTTCTTCAAGAATCGTGAACTTATCAGGGATTTTTCCTTGTGATGTTCAAATTTTATACCTTCGGTTCATGATTTAGTTATAATCATTGGGTCGAGATCTGTTACTTATACCTTTGATTCGCGTTTCATTTATAAACGTTGGGTCAGGGTTTCTATCAAAATCTGAATTTTAGCTTTCTTGGGCAAATATTTCAATATTATTTGTTGGGTCTCAAAGCATGTCGATTAAGGTTCGCATCATTTGTACTACAAAAACTTGAAATTTAATCATTTGATTGAAGACATAGTTATTGATCTTTGATCTTCTTGGAATTTTGTAAGCATGGAAGATATTATAAAAACAAGTAATCCAATAGTTAGAGTTTCACAATTCACATCTAATAAAAAGATATATGAGAATTTTGAAGGATTTCTCTTTAAACTCGTTTGGAGAGAAACCTTTTCCATCTCTCATGGTCTCACCTATGGATCTTTTTTTTTTTTTTTTAGTTTGGTCCAAGTAAAAATATGCTTGTTTATTATAATAGGACAATGTCATTATTGATTGAAGAAGAAGAAGAAGAACCCAATAATGCCTGTTCAATGAATCTCCAAATTATGCATTTGGACTTTCGAGGAGCATTGAATGATATTTATTAATAAAAACCTAAAATCCAAATTATACACTCTAAGTTTGACTGAAATGCAATTATATAGATTTTGACTAATAAAAAGTAATCTTTAAATGGTATACCGGTATCAATTAAAACCAAATTAGTTCATTTCTTCTGATCAAACTGAAACGTTCTTTGGTTTGGTTATGCATTATTAACACTGGCATTAAAGTGAATCTAAGTTAAGATTCTCAAATAGATAGTATGTTGTGATTGGTACACAATAAAAAGTGATATTCGTGATAGACCTACGATAAAAGTAACAATATTTCACCAATCACAACTTATACATCAATAAGTCATGAATTTTTTGTGTCTCATTCCATATGTATTAGTGCATATTCAACATTCTAAGGAGCCCTATTTTTTTCAATCAAAACTTGTGATAGACTGAGCCCTGGCCCACTAAGTTGTTAGTTGGGCCAAACTCATGGGAATGGTTGGGTTCATGTTGGTGCCTCTTAAAATTGTGGTTCAACTAATTACATTTCCCTCTAGATTAAGAGTTTTACGATAGAGTCACTACTTATTTTTAATTACTGGAAAAAAAAAATCTCAATTGAAGAATTCATCATGTTATTGATTGCAACTATTGTACATCAATTCTGAATATTAACTAGCTTTTACATGGTTTTGTTCCTAGATATAATCTAAGAAAAATACATAGTTTTGTTTCCTAGTTACATTCTAAGAATTGAAAATTACATGGATATAGGAACTAATCTAGAACTCTTGATCTAAATTCAAAGGTTAGATTACAAGATAGGAAAGCGTTTAGGCACCCACCTTACCTAGTGAAACTGGTTTTTCTAGATTATGGTGGCCGATGATCATGTCACATCATCTACACAATCAACGTGTTATCATTCAATTGCATATTTATTGCTTTAAAATAAACATGGAATGTTAATTTCTTGGATTTAAATATTTATGCATGTGATAAGCCCTAATTCCATTTATCCATCATTACATTTGCATTGAAAAATAAATTCTTATGAATGTGTGTGAACAGTGACATTTTAGATCCAAGTATTTGAGAAATCTATGAAATTAATATATTTTTCATATTTTGGATGTGAATTTAAGATCAGAACTAATGCTATACATGAACATCTGATAAACAACCATGAGCATGTGAATAACGCATTCAAGCATATCAAGAACATTCAAGTATATTCAAAGAATTTAAACAATCAATTAGCATGCTTATTTCTTAAATTAAAATAACAAAAATATAAAAACAAGTTCATGGAAGAGAATATACCTGCATGCAAGATCTACTCAATGGAAGATGAGGCTCATGGTGATCCTAAGGAGGGAGGGAGTGCTCACTTTTTACCTTGAGTCTAAGGAAGACCAAGGTATGACAAGATTTCTTACCTTCCTTAAGATTTTGGGAGAGGATGAGAAGAAGAAATAGGAGAGGGAGAGTGAGACTCACTAAGTATATTAAGTCTCAAGAAGACAAGAAGAGAGGATGTTTTTGTGTGTTTCAAAATGAAGAAGGAAGGTCCTTTTTATAGTAGATTGTGGAGGATTCTAGAATGGGAGGAGTGGAGGATATTTAATGAGAGTTGACATGTGATGAGAGGACATCATGAATATGGACACAATTTCAAAGTTAGGGAGGGCTAGTGCATTAAGGTTCTTCCCGTAACAACCAACAGGGTCAACTTAAAAAAAAAAAAAAAAATCACATCTCAATCATTTCCTGTCGGAATCACCTTATTATTGTGCTCAAATTGAAACCTTGGATGTCTAGTTTCTAGAAAAAATTAAACCCTTCAAAAAGTGAAATAGTGAGAAGATGTCGTTTTTTGGAAAAGAACTTCAGCACAATTATCATTAAAAGCCCTAAAAATTAACTTTCTTTTAGCATTATAAGCCTCAATTAACTCAATTTCAAAATCGACATGCTTTAATTATCACTAAATCATCCCTTTGAAAGAGTATTTTCACCAAAAAATAAAGGGATTATTATTGCTTTGACCTTCGGATTAATTGAGTGATGGCAATTCTACCATTGCTTTTAGTCTTAACCAATAAGATCATGACACGTTACTGGTTTTAAATTGAATCCTCATGGGACCAATCAAAATCAATGGTCCATAATAATATGTGATCAAACTCAATTATTTGGATGCATCATGACCATTAAATTTGATTGCATCATATCTTTTAATCCAATTAGATCCCCTCACACGTTGTTTTGATGGTTAAGATTTCAAGATTTGTTTAAAGTAATGTAATTGGAAATTAACCGGCTAAATTACAACCTTACTCTTGAGATGTGAAATTGCAGAATATGGTGTCCAAAAAATTTGTTTCAGAAATAAATGGAAGAGTATGGGCCACCAAGCCTATTGCATTTAAGTGAATACCTTTAAAATTTAATCGTGGGTAGATGAACCATTTCACATGCAAGAATAACTGAATCATTGTATGCTGCCCGTGTGTTAGGAGCATTATGTGTTGCTGATGATGGCATGAGGAATGAGGGTGCTTAGGCAACATCGGGTCAATCACTTGGGTTCATGTTTTCTCAACACACTCATGACTCCTCATGCTTGACTAGTGATACTCCTAAGGGCTCTTTGAGGGGGACCAGCCCAGTCTCCCTACTCGAGTTGGATCGATGAGCAGTGATGAGGGGTAACATGTGGAGGCACCTTGCTCCATATGATGCCCTAAGTCCATGGCAGCAGAGGGACATGGTGGGCAGAGATGGTTGTGATAATGGGCAGCAGCAAGTGGTGCTAACCCTATGTGGTGGTGCATGGTATTGGTGGCTTAGTTGCTGGTTTTTGTGTGTGGGCTTGGTGGCTTGAATGCAAGGCAGGGCTGGGCTGCTGTGATGATAGAATGCTGTGTGCAAGGCATTGGACTAGTGGGGGCTGGCTGAATGCATAGACAAGTTCTAGTGGGTTGATGGCAGTTACTTTATATACTGCATGTGGGTATGCTGCATGTGGGCATGCTATGTGGGCTGTAGTGTTGATGGAAGGCCTTGAGCATGGGCCAAGCCTCTCCAAAACGTGTGGGAACAATTTTGTGTGGCTTGCTGGAGGATGGGCAAAGCTCCATGGTCTGCTGAGACATGGGCTGTGCATGTGCAGCATATGTAATGGTAGTTACTAAGCAGTTCCTAGCTTTCCTGATAATTAGACCTATTGTGTAGGGGCTAAAAACATGGAGAGCAAGCCAAGACAGCATCAGTTGAAGGTGTCCTAAGTCAGAACACAAGTGGCAGATTGTCCAAGACTCAGACAGTTACTAGGCAGTAACTGTCATAGTAGTTTATTCTATGTATTTAATCTTAAGGTTGTTGGGGGTGTCAACAACAGAGTGTATTTGGCCTTGGGAAAATTATGTGTAATTCTCTAGGCTTGTAAAAGGATTTCCTTTGTACTTGAGATTAAGTAATAAAGGTTGGGGGTGGGTTCCTTGTAAATATTGTATGTGTTGTGTGTTTAAATGTCTCTAGATAATTTGTTCTAAGTGTTATTGCAGTGTGTGTATGGTGTTAGTTGGGATTAAGTCAGGGACTTAAGGCCATCACAGGCAGAAAATTTGAGTGAAAAATTGACCCTGTGACACCGTGTTATGTGGTTCATATGAATGGAGGAATTATATGAGAAACTTAGAATGGATTGGGATTGCATGTTGTTAAATAATAGTTCAAACACATTAATGTAAAAAAATTTGATACCAATAGAAGAATTGTGTGTAAATAAACTTATGAGGATGATGTGGATTGGGATTGAGATCACGTAACTATTACAAGTGCTTTTAACAGTTGGATTGAGAGTTAAAAAATAAAAATAAAATAACTTTCAATCTCAAATCTTAAAAAAAAATAATTAATAAAAATAAAAAATGAAGAAGAAGATAGGAAAACACTAAAAAGTGAAAAAGTAAAGAAGTAAAAAAATATTGGGAGAAGAATAGGAACAATTGCACATGGTGCATCAATCCCTAATGCAAGATATGCTTTATAACTCTCATAGAGTGTTTGGATCCACGGTGTGTTTTCACGTTTGCGTGTCTTTTTTTTTTTTTTTTTTTTTTAGCGCGTATGAACAGTAACATCACATGCATTCACTGTGCAAGAGACAAAGTGCACTGTTCACACACTATTCACGAGTCTCACAACATTATTCACACATTTAAAAGTTATTTTGCTACAGTGTTTTTAGTTTTCAATTTCAGCCAAAATAAATTGTATCCAAACGAACCTCGGCCTTTATCATCATCTGCTCTATTTTAGTAGAGCACGAACAAGTGTAGAGTCTAGAGTTGGAGTCTGCAGGCACCACCTTGTTTGGTTAAGGGAATCTTTTGTATTGATAAGGCCATTTATTTATATTTTGTAGGGTTTTACTAATGATGGTAGGGTTTTACTAATGTATGCCCTTAGAGCACACAATAGTAAATCAATTTTAGAAAAAATTTATTGGGAATTGAAAAAATTTTGACAACTTTTTCAATTTCCAATAAAACTTTTTCAAAAATAGATTTATTAATGTGTATCCTAAGGGCACATAATATACAATATACATCAATTCATGGAATCAATAGTAAATCAATTTTAGAAAAAATTTATTGGGAATTGAAAAAATTTTGACAACTTTTTCCATTCTCAATAAAACTTTTTCAAAAATTGATTTATTAATATGTGGGCACATAATATACAGTATACATCATATTCATGGAATCAATTCATGGGCCAACAAACATTAATTGTGAAGAAGTGACTCTTGTTCTTTTCTATCCAACTAGTTCAGTCGGATAAAAGTCTGCCGGGTGGACATGTTTTTTTACAATTTTGAATTGAATACTGCATTACACATGTCAACCTCAAAAGGGTAGTTGCGTATTGTATTAGGGAAAGTCAATTTAATTCATTAAAAAAAAAAGTATTAGGGAAAGTTAGGTTATACATTAATTGGTCCAATGTAGAATAGTCTTGACTTGAGGCCCTTTAACCAAGTTCACGAGTTGCTGGGCCTTGGCCGCTGCATTATCACTTTCTCTGAGACTGAATTAAAACTTTTTTTTTTTTTTTTGGGGGGGGGGGGGGGGGGGGGGGTGGGGTAGGTGGAGGTTTTAATTTCTATATATGTATTTGTTGATAAGTAAAAAAAATCTTGATGTGCCAGTTTATCTAAATATTTACATAATAGTATATATGAGGGAGGGTTTTCAAGAGTCAAGAGGGATGTCCCTCTTGACAACCCTCTTGACTCTTGAAAACCCTCCCTCATATTTTTAAAAATGGTAATATATAATTTTAGCTAATAGCCCCTCTAAATTTTTTTAATAAAAAAATTGTACTACATTTATGTAAATAAATTATTCTATTTACTTTACTCTTATGCTATGTATAACTTATTAAACCCAAATGTATTCAAATTTCAAGGTATGTTCCTAAAAATAGTAAATTTATTAATTATTACATAATTTATAATATATGTGGTTTGTTTTTGTTAAAATAATTTCTTGAGTATGTTTTTAAACAAAATTCAATAACAAGAGTTGGGAATGTTCTTAGGCATAGTAAAATTATTAAGAATTGATACTTTTTTTTTTAAGGAAAAAAAAAATACATGGAGAACCTAGAAAGTTCATATCATAGTAAATTTTTAATAATAATAATTAATGAGTAATATATCATCATTGGGACTTGAATCTACACAAAAGCAAAAACGGTTAGTGACTAAGAAAATAAATAGGCATTAAATATTCAAAAATTATAATAGAAACTAATATACTTAATGGATTTCTCTCTTTGATCTTTATTGTATTAGATTTTGGGAAATGCTAACAAATGCTCTTAGGGTATTGGTTAATAATTCATTTAAAGAAAGCTTTTATAGGGAAAAAAAAAAAAGCAATTAATGTTTTGACAGCTTTTTTCATTTCCCATAAAAGTGGTGTCAAAACTTTCCAGAAATGGATTGTTAACCAATTCTCTAAGGGCACTGGTTAGCATGACCCTTAGATTTTTCATATTACTAAATAAAAAGATCAATTTCTAATATTGTAGATGGTTATATAAGTCAAGGAAGAGTGGCATTTTGGAGGCATAATTAACTGGGGTGGCCTAGTGAATGGGAGTGAATATTTTATCAAATTTAGATAAGGTCAAAATCCTTGAAATTTTCTAGAGGATCAAAATATTTTCAAATATAAAAAAGGGTTGAAAATACTTTTGAACCTAAATAATGACCAAAATATCTCGAAACCATCAAATGTTACTCCTTATAATCTCTAAAAACGATCAAAATACCATTGCAATGTCAAAATTGGCAAAAAAATAAAATCTTTAAAACCTCCAAAATAACCTTGAACCTTTGGAAAATGTTTAGGAACACAAAATTAGCAAAGTACCCCATAAAACCTCTAAAATGAACAAAAATAACCTCATAATATTCAAAATGACCAAATATCCTAAAACCTCCAAAATAACTAAATACCATCCAAATCTCTAAAATGGACAAAATACTTGAAGCCTTAAAAATGACTAAAATACTTTTGAAACATCTAAAATGGTCAGAAACCAAAGATTTTAATTATGTTTTGTATCGGTCAATGATTGATCCCAATCAAGACTAATGTGAGATACCAAAACCTAACTCGTCTAGGGTGGTTGTGTTCTTTAAACCTCTATGCAAACATCATCTTCTAATATCAAAGGATGAAATCAAATGGATGCGCTCACGCGCATACACACACAAATATATATATATATGTATATTTTTATATTTATATATATGAAAAGAATCCAAATGTAGTTTATTTAATTTAAGATTAGGCCACATTTCTTTTCTCATTTTTGGGCATGACACTTGGGTCCGTTTGGATACCATTTATTTTACTGAAAACTGAAAACATTATAGTAAAATGATTTTTAAATGTGTGAATAGTGCCGTGGGACCCATTTTTAATGAAAAAGTTGCTAAAAAAAGAGATTTGTAGGTCTCGTAAACAGTGCATGGAACCCACTAGTGTGACATAAAATCAAAGAAACACGCTTCTCCCAAAAAAAAAAAAACTTGAAACGCAAACGTGAGACGTAGACTCTCAATCCAAACGCATACTTAGTGTTAGTTTGGATTGCGATGAAAAGAAAAAAACTAGGCATCTACATTTTTTTTATGGGTCCCTGCATTGTTCACGAGACCTGAAGTACGGATTTTAGCAATTTTTTCTTTAAAATTGAGTCCCACGGCACTATTTATACATTTAAAAATTATTTTGCTACAATGTTTTCAATTTTTAGTTTTCAGTAATAAGCAGTATTCAAACAGACCCTTAAACATCCCAATCATGGACATTAAGTTGGAAGTTTCTAAAAGAGAATATTCCAAGTAGGATTCTAAATAAAATCAAGTTGTCTATAAAATGTCCAAGCTTTGTTCAATAAAAAGGCCAATTATGTTTTTTTTTTTTTTTTTTTTTTTTTTTAAATAGAGTTTCAACCTATGGCGTCCACTTCTAATGATAGCTCTTTATCATTAGATCAAGACACGAATCAGTTTCTGGTGTAGGCGGGGGATTGAACTCCAGATTTCTTATGCAACTATCAAAGACTTTATTAGTTGAGTTAACTGGAACCCATGTCAATTATTTTTCTTTATTTATAACAGAGTGTGAGCTATAGTTTTAGGCTTATTTGATAAACTAGGTAAGGCCAATTAAAAAAAGATGGTCATGAATAGGCTCAAGAATAAGTTCAGCTACCTTCTTCAGTCAAAAAAAGAATAAGTTCAGCTTAAGCTTGTCTATGGGCTTTGTAATAAACTTATATGGGCTTGGAGAAATAGTATATTTCACATAAATTGGTAAAAATACTTATGACTTAGTTTGGAATGACTTGGACTTTATTAATTGAGTTAATTGGAATTCACACAAATTATTTTTCTTTATTTATAATAGAGTGCGAGCTATAATTTTAGGCTTGTTTGATAAACTAGGTAAGGCCAATTAAAAAAAGATGGTCATGAATAGGCTCAAGAATAAAAAATAAGTTCAGCTGAAGCTTGTCTATGGGCTTTGTAATAAACTTATATGGGCTTGGAGAAATAGTATATTTCACATAAATTGGTAAAAATACTTATGGCCCAGTTTGGAACGACTTGTCCCATCTCTACGTTTCATTTTGGGCCTCCCTCCTTAGACGTCTGTGAGTATACAGCTTAGCTGCGCGCTCACCTTGTCAGAATCATTCAAAAGTCTCTTTGTTTCTCTCGTGCGGTGTGGCTCTCTGTAATGTATAATAATGTTATCTCTCAATGCACCATTACCAAGCCTGAGGTCAAGAAAATTGATTTTGCCGAATTCCCTGTCTCTGTAATCTCACCTCAGCCGCACCACTCACACGCTGCCAAACCAAACTATAGAAGCTAACTATATCTATTTCTTGAAATTTCTATTTTTTGGAATATGATTTCTTCATATTTGATATATGGGTTTAAGAAAAGAAAAATATAGGATGGAGGCATGCATTTCAATATGTGTTTACCTTGGTCATTTCACATCATACCCTCTGAGCTTATGTTTGAGAATTAAGTCATGCTCAAATATTTACAATTTTTTGAGTAGTTTGAGTTTGAACATTAATCCAGCATTTTCACTGTAGCGTTTACGTTTTGCTGAAGCTGGGACCCACGCCCACGCTGAAACTGCTTTTTCGTTCTTTTTATTTTTTGGTTCTAGCGATACTATTTCACCAAGTCAACAGTAAACAGTGATGGTGCACTGTTTACGGATCCCACAAATTCCACTTTTCAGTCACTTTTTCATTAAAAATTGGTCTCATGATACTATTCACACATTTAAAAATTATTTCATTACAATGTTTTCAGTTTTAGTTTTCAATTTCAGCAAAAATAAGTTCAATCTAAACGGACCCTTTATGCGTTGAAAAAATCTGAGAGAAATCTAAATAGAATAGAGAGAATTTCATTGATCAAAATGTAATACACGAAGTTAATGAATAAAATACACTATGCTCTGTTTATATACACAGTGAGCATAACTAACTATCAAATGTGGCGCCAAAATCAGTTAGTTAAACTTCTAGAATCATACACGTGTCAATTGCGACTAACTACTTCCTAGAATCACGGGAATCAAATCCTCAGCGCTCTTGAATGAAGAACTCGTGATGTGGGACTGCTTCAATTGCTTCCCAGACTTCAGTGCCACTCTGGTCAGACATTGATGCATCCTGTGTGGCTTGGTCCCTGCACTGCCTATCAGCTAGTGCTGCACTCCCTATGACCCCCGTGGCTTGGTTAATGCTCTTCACCTCAGCAACAACTGCACTAGCCATCACACTTGTATCTTGTCTCATGCTACTCTTCATGCTACTCTGCCCTGCACTATGCCCTGCAGTATGCCCTGCAGTATGCCCTGCAATTTTAACACTCCCCCTCAAGAGCACAGCTCTTGCCTTCTGACTTGACTTAGGTGGAGAAGGATACTCCACTACATGAGCAAAGATATTGATTACACCCAATCTAGTGATCAATCTCAAATAGTTTTCAACTCCTAAGGCTTTTGTAAAAACATCCGCCAACTGATTTTTGGTTGAGACATAGAAGGTCTTAAGAGTACCATCAAGAATCCTATTTCGCACAACATGACAATCAGCTTCAATGTGCTTGGACCTTTCATGAAACACTGGGTTTGCTGCTATGTGAAGTGCTGCCTGGTTATCACAGTACAACAAAACAGGTCTATCATGTTTAACATGCAAATCCTCTAATAAATGTAATATCCAAGTCAACTCACATGTGGTTGTGGCCATTGCCCTGTATTCTGCTTCAGCACTTGATCTAGACACTATACTTTGTTTCTTAGATCTCCAAGACACCAAGGCATCACCCAAAAACACACAATAGCCTGTCAAGGACTTCCTTGTGTCAGGGCATCCAGCCCAATCTGCATCACAGTATGCTTTTAAATGCAAATCAGAATCTGAGGGGAAGAAAACACCTTGTCCAGGTGTGCCTTTAATGTATTGAAGTATTCTGGTAGCAGCCTTCATATGTGGTACTCTAGGTTGTGCCAAGAACTGACTAAGCCTATGTACTGCATATGTGATATCTGGTCTGCTCAAAGTCAGGTACATTAGCTTCCCAATAAGCCTCCTATACTGGCCAGGATTAGAAATCAAGTCCCCACCACCTTTGGATAACTTCAATTGCTGCTCCATTGGTGTTTGAGTTGGTTTGCAACCTGTCATTCCAGTTTCTTCAAGCACTTCAAGAGCATATTTCCTTTGTGTTAAGCTGATGCCAGTCTTGTTCCTTGCAATTTCCAAGCCTAAGAAAAACTTGAGTGATCCCAAGTCCTTGATCCCAAACTTCTGATCTAGGACTGACTTCAGAGAAGTAACACAATCAAGATCATTACCTGTAATGATCATATCATCTACATAGACCAGTATTGCAGTGAACAAAGATCCTTTGCTATGGACAAACAGGGAATGGTCTGCTTGGGACTGGACAAAACCAAGCTGTGTAATTGTTGCTGACAACTTTGTGTACCATTGCCGAGAAGCTTGTCTCAAGCCATAAAGGGATTTCACCAGCTTACACACTTTAGGAGCAGATGCTGCCTTAGGAACTGAAGAAGAAGAAGAAACTGAACACTCCCCCTTACTGTGAAAACCAGGAGGCAAGGCCATGTAAACCTCCTCATCCAAATCCCCATGAAGAAAGGCATTATTAATGTCTAATTGATGTAAAGGCCAAGACTGAGCAGCAGCCAAAGCAATCAAGACCCTTACTGAAACAGTCTTGGCAACTGGAGAGAAAGTCTCTAGAAAATCAAGGCCTTCTCTTTGGGTATAACCTTTAGCTACCAATCTTGCTTTATACCTTTCAACACTTCCATCAGGATTGAGCTTGACTTTATAAACCCATTTGCAGCCAATGGGAAGTTTACCAGGAGGTAAAGTAGTCACATCCCAAGTGTGATTGTTCTCAAGAGCTTGAACTTCCTTGTCCATGGCAGCTCTCCAAAGAGGATCTTGAACTGCCTGAGAGAAGCTTTGAGGTTCTTGAGGACTAGAACCAACTGTCATGAGGTAAGTTTGGTAACCAGGTTCCAAGTGAGAGTAAGTGATGCACTCAGCCAGATCATAAGCAGCACCAGGAGCAAATGCAGTACAAGCATAATCCTGCAAGTATGCAGGAGGTCTAGTGTCTCTAGTTGATTTCCTGATAGGCACTGGAGAGGCTGGTACACCTGGTGGAGAAGAAGGTGCAGCTGGAAAAGGAACCTGACTAGAACTAGGTGAAACATCAGTAGACATTATGGAAGAAGTAATGTCATTGTGTATAACAGGATCAGTAGAAACAGAAGAAGGGAATAAGGCATTGTCAATATCATTTGGAACAAAATCAGGAACACTAATGGGAGTGACAAAGGAATCATTACCTGCTGAAGAAGAGGGAGCAACAACATCATCACAAGAAGGAATGGAATCTGAAACACTAACAGAAACAGAAGCAAAGGGAAAGGAATGTTCATGAAAAACAACATCCCTAGAGAGAAACACACTTTGAGTGGCCAAGTCAAGAACCTTATAACCTTTTACCCCAAAAGGATACCCTAAGAAGACACATTTCTTTGCTCTAGGAGCAAACTTTGTTCTATGATTAGAAAGGGTAGAAGCAAAACACAAACAGCCAAAGACTCTCAAATGGGAATAGGATGGTGGAGAACCAAACAAAATTTCAAAAGGAGTTTGATTGGATAAGACTGAAGATGGAGTTCTGTTTATCAAGTAAACGGCTGCAAGGACAGCATGTCCCCAAAGGTGTAAAGGCAGGTGTGATTGAAACATGAGAGCTCTAGCTACATTTAGGATGTGTTGATGTTTCCTCTCAACAACACCATTTTGTTGAGGGGTTTCAACACAGCTCAATTGATGACAAATGCCTTGCTTAGCAAAGAAATCCCTCATGAAAAATTCTGTACCATTGTCAGTCCTAATGGTCTTGATCTTTTTAGAAAATTGAGTTTCTACCATGGTACAAAAACCTTCTAAAACAGATTGGGTTTGAGACTTATGTTTTAAGAGATAAACCCAAGTACACCTTGAGCAATCATCCACAATAGTTAAGAAATATTTGCAACTATCAATGGTAGATACTGAAAAGGGACCCCATAAGTCACAATGTATCAAATCAAAACAGGAAGCAGAAATTTGAGAACTTTTATTGAAGGGTAAACGTTTTTGTTTTGCAAGGGGGCAGATTTCACAAGTAAGATTTTCAACAGAAGTACAAAGTGGTTCACCATTATTCCTAATTGAAACTAATTTGGCATTAGACAGATGTCCTAATCTAGAATGCCATACATGAGTGTTAAAAACAGAAGGTATTGCAGCAGAAATGGAAGCAGATAGTGAAGTGGAGTTGCTCCTTTCCAGCAGGTAGAGCCCATTGCATTCCTTACCCAGACCAAGTGTGCTCCAATGAGCAAGGTCCTGGATAAAGCACAATGTCCCAAAGAAGATAAGACAACAAGAAATAGATTTGGCCAACTGACTGACAGAGATGAGGTTAAAACTGAATGATGGAACACATAACACATTGTAAAGAGTAAATTTGTCTGAGATCCTCACAGTGCCAATGTGTGTGACTAGAGCTATCTCACCATTTGGCAAATTAACATGAGTATTTAGGACAGTGGTGATAGAAGTAAAGCAAGTGACTGAATGTACCATATGGTCAGTGGCACCTGTGTCTATGACCCAATCAGTGGAATGAAAAGACTCTTTATCAACTATTTTAGCAGAGAATATAGAGTGCTTCAAAGTAGGTTTGAAAGAAAGGCTGGAAGCAGTACCTGACATAGTGTCAATGAAGTTGGAATTGTTAAGGGCTGATGAGAGAGGCACACCAGTTGCAGCAGCCACACCATGAGCTTCAGTAGTCAAACCAGAGACACTTCCACTTGTACTGACAGATGCAGCATGATGTTTTTGACCTTGATCAAAGCCTGGTTTGAAAAGAGCAAGGAGCTGCTCACACTGTGCCTTAGTAATAGGACATGGAGCAGATGTGTTCTCAGCATCAGTTCCTTGTGGAAAGGAAACCTGATTAACATTGAACTTCCCCTTTTGCTTATAACCTGGTGGATAGCCATGGAGTTTGTAACATTTGTCCACAGTGTGTCCAAGCATGTTACAGTGGGTGCACAAGGGTCTTTCCTTCTTAGGTCCAGCCTTGTTACCATAATTCCCTTTGGCATTAACATACATGGCCACCGAATCAGGTTTAGGAATGTGTGACCAAGATTGATAGTTCCTCATTCCCAACAATGGCTGTGTGACCAAGATATTTCCTGGATTCTCACTTGCACTTAGCAGAAAAGGATTGGATGAATTGGTCTGTGTATTAGAACTTGAAACTGGTCGCATGGATTGAGGTTGTGTTGAATCAGAGTGATCATTTCCTTCAACAGAAGCCATGAATGATCTTCAAAGCTTGAATAACAAAAGAAACTTCAATGAAAAGAAGAAACAGAAAGAAATTCTCGAACGATTTCTCAGCAAAAGAAAAACAAGGAAATTTTCTTGAGAAAAATTTCTGTTTGGAACGAAAGAAAATCTTCTGGAACCAAACTAAAAGCTAGGAAATCAGTGTAAACTGTGCTAGCTGCTCTGATACCATGAAAAAATCTGAGAGAAATCTAAATAGAATAGAGAGAATTTCATTGATCAAAATGTAATACACGAAGTTAATGAATAAAATACACTATGCTCTGTTTATATACACAGTGAGCATAACTAACTATCAAATGTGGCGCCAAAATCAGTTAGTTAAACTTCTAGAATCATACACGTGTCAATTGCGACTAACTACTTCCTAGAATCACGGGAATCAAATCCTCAGCGCTCTTGAATGAAGAACTCGTGATGTGGGACTGCTTCAATTGCTTCCCAGACTTCAGTGCCACTCTGGTCAGACATTGATGCATCCTGTGTGGCTTGGTCCCTGCACTGCCTATCAGCTAGTGCTGCACTCCCTATGACCCCCGTGGCTTGGTTAATGCTCTTCACCTCAGCAACAACTGCACTAGCCATCACACTTGTATCTTGTCTCATGCTACTCTTCATGCTACTCTGCCCTGCACTATGCCCTGCAGTATGCCCTGCAATTTTAACATGCGTATTGCAAACCAAACTTGGCCATTGAATACTTGGCTTGACTCAATTTGATTACAGCCTTGATTTCAAGCATGGACCTTGGGTCAGGAATGACTACGCATTTGGGGCGTAAGGTGAATATTACATGATGCATTTTATATATATTCATCTTGCTTTTATTATGTGCAAAGTTACTTATTAAATTTTTGTATTCAAGTTCCTCTTAACATTTTTTTTTTTCAATAGATAATATGGCTAACCCACTTAATCTTTTTTGTGAATTTTCTTGATGAATTTCTTGTTCATTTGTGAGATTTTCACTTAAATTTTATGTTACATCATTTTTATTACTAATAACAAATTTATCTAGAGAATCTTTTTGAGACTTATGGCTTGTTTGGAAGTTTAAAAAAAGGAGGGAGAGTAGACTAGAGAGAGGGAGAGTAATTCAATTACTTTGTTTGGAAGTTTTTTAAGGAAGGAAGAGGAGGAGTTTGGAGGGGTTTCAACCACCTCTAACCCCTCATTTTTAATTCTTTCAAATTGGAGAGATTTGGAGGGAGAGTAGAGTAGATAAATTATTGGCTAGATAAATTTTCCTATTTACCCATTGTAAATTAACAAAATTACAAACTAATTATGTAAATAATTTTTGTTTTTCTCCTGAGAAAATTTGAGGTGAATGAAAAAAAAAAATTGAATCTCATTATTGTTTCTCATCTTCGACTCCTCCAAACCCTCCGGTGCCGGCGGCTTCATCTCTCTGGACAACGGAGGTGGAAGCGAACACATCTAGTATGAGCTCTACCACAAATTCTCATCGCCACAACACCGAGGGTCCAGAAGGTTCTACATGAGTCGTTCAAGAAGAAAGAGACTTCGATTTTGGTCCGAGTTTGGAGAGGCATGGACGAGTTCGCTGAGTTGCAGGCCTATATTGTGACTAACGACTCGATCTCTCAGAAGAAGCAGTACATGCTTAGGTCCATTGCTGACCCGAATTACCCTGTCGCGTTCTTGGATCGGTTCGAGTCCGATTGCCTTCAACTCCAAGGTGAGTGAGTGTGACTCGCTGGTTTTGACTTTTCCATTAACTCAGTTATCGTTTTCATACTCTATTCATGATAATAATAATAATAATAATATATATATATATATATATATAGGTTTTTAGTGAATCCCGTGAATTATGGTTATTCAAATCCTGGCCCAACAATTTATAAATAAATGGTTTGAATTTTGCCACGTTGTCATTGCATTTAATTAATATTTTTTATTATTATATTTAATACGTTGATTATATGAAAAAAAATCTGGCACCATTCATTTTAACCATGAATTTTCATGCACAAATATCTTTTTTTTTTTTTTTTGTAATTAAAATTTATGGGTCTAGACAAGGATTTTTACTCTTTTTTTAGTTTTTAGGTATATACTTTATTTTTTTTATTTTTTTTATGTTTCTCCAAAAAAAAAAAAAAAAAAAATCACTAACATATTCTAAGATCCATTTTCAAATAGGGGTAAATTTGTCTATTTAAATCATTTTATTTCCTCTTCATCCTAATTTTTAAAACATCCAAATAAGAGGAATGACTAATTATCTCCCTTCCCCCTTACTAATTTAAAAAACATCCAAACAAGGTAGAGGGGAATGGTTCCCCTCTATTCTCCTCTCCACTACTCTCCTCCCCTCTACTCTCCTTCCTCTTTAAACTTCCAAACATGCCATTAGGATCCGTTTGGATACAACTTATTTTTGCTGAAACTGAAAACTAAAAACCAAAAACCGAAAACTGAAAACGCTGTAGCAAAATAATTTTTAAATATGTGAATAGTGTCGTGGGACCCATGAACAGTGTCTTTTGTCCCCTACACAGTGCTCACATGTGATGTTACTATTCACGCGCTAAAAAAAATGGCAGAAAACGCAAACGTGGGTTTGGAAACGCGAATCCAAACCCACACTTAATTATTCTACTCTTTTCCCTTTTTAAGTTTTTCAAATTCATATGCATATTTTCGAGTAGACATTCCTAATCTATATATATATAAAACCGAAGCCTCTGCTGGCACCACAATTTTCCACGTCAGCACAATATTTAAAAAATAAAAAATAACCACAATTTTCCACGTCAGCACAATATTTAAAAAATAAAAAATAAAAATAAAAATATTATAACACCTCAAAACCCTAGCAACCTTACCCCTCTCTCAAGTTATTCTATATAAGTAGGTGACCGAAAGCAAGAACTTTAACAGAAACCAAATTCTCAAAGACAAGCTAGCTATAGCCACCAGATCATCACTCTAAGACGTTAAGGTGATTTTCTTTGAACTTATATTTTCTATATTCTCTATATAAACGAAGGATAATCTTCAGGAATGAAAAAGCACATGAAGCTCAATAATCAATTTTAACATGGCTTTTACATCGTATTAAGCGTGTTCTAGGAATCAATATATGTTTCATTTTGCATTCCTATATTTTTCAACGATAGGTAATGGACCAACTATACATATGGCATATGTGCAGTTATTTTCATTGTATAATGTATTGCACGTACTCAATTCAAAAAAAAATTCTGCAAATTCTCTCTCTCCAAACGTAAATATCAAATTCAACCCCTTTAATTTCTCTTTATATTTTTGAGGTTTCTATAGAGTTATAGTGAGTTATGCTGATTTTGTTTTTTTTTTTTTTTTGTGTGTGTATAGATGGTCATAATACTCCGGTATTCCAAGAAAAGTTTGTGTTTTCGTTAATTGAAGGCTTTAGAGAGATAAGTGTTGCAGTTTGGAACAGCAATACAAAAGACGATTTCATTGGCAGCGGAAAGTAATTACTTTGTCTCATATTTTTGTTTTTTGAATTGATTTTGTGTGCTTTTTAGACCCTTTTGGAACAATTTTGTTAATTGGGTGTTTTTTTTTTTTTTTTTTAATAGGGTCCAATTGGGGAAGGTTCTTTCAAAGGGTTACGACGACCGCACTTGGTATCTGTATACTAATAGTGGGGGGTAAGTGCTATAAATTACTAATCCTTTTAAGTGTATAATCTGTTTCTAAAATTATCTATAATATTTTGTCATCCGAAAATTTTATCTCTTTAATTTTATTATATTGTGTTTCTTAAGTTATAGACAGATTTTCTTTGTTTCTTATTTTCAATAATAAATCATTTTATTGCAATACCGGTAATTGTTTGAGAAATTCAATATGTTCATATCTCTATAGAATAGAGAATAGTAGAAGCCAATTTTATTACAACTACTTAAATTGAGTTGACTTAATTTCGTACAATTACAAAGTATAGAATGAAAGATAATGGAATTAATTGTTGTAATTTTTATTTTCTTTCCATGTTTTGAATTTCCATGTTTTTATTGTTGATGAGAAATTAAGGCTCAGTTGCACAATATGTGTAAATTCTTCAGAAGGCTACTTTAAATAGTAAGTCAATGTGTCTCTTACATTTGGGTATTAGTTAATGAAAGTTCAAAAACGTGTATAAACACCCTTGAACGTTTAGACCCCCAAATACAAAATAACCAATTCAAGCTTTATGACAAACAACTAATGTGCGGAAAATGAACATAAGCTATAAACAGAATTGGAAATCAATCTAAGCCAATTATAAATCATATCCACAGCAGAAAATAAAAGGCAAAGATAAAGGGAAGAGAGATGCAAATACAAGGACAACACACGATGTGTTATCGAAGAGGAAACCGAAGCCCTCGGCGTAAAACCTCTCCGCCGCCCTCCAAGCAGTCAATAATCCACTAGAAAATGTAGTTGGGATACAAGGACAGCAATAGACCCTCCAAGCCTAATCTACCCAGTGTACCTAAGCCCTCCAAACTTCTTGCTCCAACGAGGTTGCGCCGAACCTTTTTCTTTTCTAGCTTACCGGATTCCGCTACTAGACCGTAGCATCCGCCATCCTTGGCATCCTCCAATGCTTCCCAAAGCTCCAAAAACACTCAACACTCTAAATTGGTGTGGGTAGTGTTTGGATAGAAATCTCCTCTCAATAGGTATGACAATGAGAGAGGGAATGAGAAGAGACTACAAAGGTTTCTCTCTAAGAATGAGTAGCTCTCTCTAATTGGGTGGGTGTTTTTAAGAAACCTCTCTTAGGGTTTTTCTTTCTGAATAGCCACACATATCTTGTGGGAATGAGGGGTATTTATACTGGTGTGAGAATGGAATACGAAGAGTCAGTTTTTCCAAAAACAGGGCTGGCTGGCGACTTGACCTCGCGACTTGACTGAGTCGCGAGTTCAAGTCGCGAGCTAACTTAATGGCCAGTCTGGATTTTTGTCGTGTAGTGCTCCAGGTGGCGTGACTGTTCAGCTCCCCTGCATGCTCTACACGTGAGCAACTTTTGGCGGCTTGCAAGCCGCGAGCCACCCGCGAGTCCTAGCCGCGAGTCTCTGCTTCACTGTACTGTCTTGAGCATTTCTTCACACTCTCTCACACACTACCCTTACATGATCCCCACCTAAATACAAGGTTTCTAAGTGCTATATTACAAGCAAATTTGTCATGGAATAAAGCCAACACATGGTTGATTAAATTCAACCTTACAATCTCCCCCTTTGGCTATTCCATGACAAAACACCCTAAAACAGACTCTAGACTTAAACGTGAGTTTGGGAACAAAGGAAAAACTCACTCACACCTAAATCTAGCAGCTATGCAGCTCTTGAATCATATGAACATGAATCTCCTGAAACATAACAATACACCATGATCATTGTAAGCAGAAAATCATAAAATGCATATGAAACAGGCAAAATGTGATCAAGCAAAGATGGAGTTAATAAACAAACCATGGCTTGATCAACCAAGTGAACACCACAAGGTAGTGATCACAGTGCTCATTCACACTTGGAATGAACACAAGGACATACAAGTTAACAAGCACAAGGCAAGACATTTGTATGCTCAACACTCAACCAATGCATAGCACACAAGGCATATGCATCTAGGAACAATCCTACAAGGGCACAAGAGTGACAGTACATAACCAGAAAATGCATGACATTTGGATAGAAGTACTGATTTAACAAAATCATAGAGGCTGCATAAAGCATGGTACAAACCATAAAGCCTACAAACAATGCATAAAACACTCAGGAATACTCTCTAGAGTATACTCTCCCCCTTTTTGTCAGGAATAGACAAAGGGTCAAGAAGAAACGAGGGCAAGAGATGAATGAACAAATAATGATAATGATGCATGAGGGGTGCAAGATGAATGAGAAAATGAAGCTCAAACCTAAGACAAAGTAGCATGCTACAAAGCATAAGGTAAACATGACATGCTAGGATGAAGAAATAAGGTAAAGTCCAATGCATGACAAGGGTAGCAAATGTGTGTGCAAGAGGTGGCTAAGTGCATGCATAACCAATGCATGAAAAATGCACATGTGGGGCAAAGTGTGTTAAAATACACAACCAATGAACCAAACATATTCCTAATGAGGAAACATGAGAAACCCCAAAGTTTGGTACTCATCGGAGTCCAAACAAGCGAGAGAATGTCTAAGAGGCATTTTATCAAACACCTAACATGCACACTATGAACAAAAATGTGAAACAATGCATGAACATCATGAAATCTACCCTTAATACATGTTCTTTCTGCCACAAGGGGCCAACATCCAATGCAAATCAACAAAAGAAACCAATCCCATGAAGAAATTTGACAAAAATTAAGTTTTCCCAACCCCTATGATAAAAATCCCAACCAAGAGCACAAAACTCTCCAAAACATAATCTAAGGATCAAAATCAATGAAAAGAGTTTATAATTACCTTAGAGATGTTAATGGATTGAAAAACCATTCAAATTGGTTGGGTTTTGATGTAAAAATATTGAAAGAGGGGTTTTAGAGAGGATGGGAGAGGTTTAAAACAAGTTTCCCACAAAAAGCCCTTTAAAAAACTGTTTCTAGGCGTTTCGTGACTAGGCGAGTCGCGAGGTTCAGTCGCGAGCAAGCCGCGAGCTGCGAGTTTCAGCCGCGAGTCGCGAGTTTCAGTCGCGAAAATTTTCGCGAGTCGCGAGTGAGCCGCGAGCAAGCCGCGAGTGAGCCGCCAAAAGCTTCTGGATGAACTCGCGACTGGGGTTTCGCGACTGGCGAGTCGCCAGCTGAGCCGCGAAAAACTCTGACACCTGTTTTTCAATTCAGAACATGTTTAAACATTGAAAAACAAAGTAAGCACTAAATATAAACACAAAAAGTGATAAAAATCACTTCTAAAAACATATAAAATGATCAAAAATCTTTTTGGATTAATCCATATAAGATTGAGCACACACACATCACATTTAGACAAGTACAATCTAACAAATGAATAAGACATTCATTGAACATTAGGCATGTGTGTTGTGTGTGTGTATCAAATGTGGAATAGTCCTTAGTCTAGAGTGAAGTTTCAATGATCAATTCAATCAAGTCATACACAGCAAGTGCTAAGTCAAGTGGTCTATCTCAATTATAGAAATGAGCATATATGACCTCCCACAAGAAAATGATTACATATGATGAAGCTTTTCATTTGGCTTCTTTACAATTCATAACATTTGATCATTTTGAATCAAAACATCTCATTTTGAGATCGATGCCTGAAATTTGTGATATTTCAATTTGATGAACAAGCTTTTGGCTTTTTGGGCATTATACAATTTTATTTAAGTCGCTTTCCCTTTTTCCTAGTCGAATACTAGTATGTGCGACGGCTTTTGCAGCTCATTATCTCTTTTCATTTTGAGATTTACATTTATTGAGCTCTTTAAGCAATAAAAATAAAAGAGTGGGAAGAGATATAAGCACAAGTCTACGCATGTATCAAAACCAACATGACTATTGACAAATCATTCATGACAAGCTTGAAGATCGATTTACAACAATCACACAAAGATGTCAAGATTTTTCCCACAAAGATATAAGTGCAAAAACTAACAAGCTAAGCTCGTAAATGCACAAAGCCATTTGTACAAAGGTACAAGGCCAAACTCACATGTGATATGTGCTCAAACATATATGATCAAACTTTTTGAATTTTTCACTTTTTATGTGGTTTTGGATTTTTTACTCACACAAAACTGAAATATAAAAGTAAAATAAAAAACAAAACAATGCATACAAATAAATGCAACATGCACAAAATGCATGATGATATGACATTTAATGCAAGAAGGGTCCTACAAAGATCGAAAGAATTAGATCAAGGACCAAAAAGAGCACAAGCTCAACCATATGAACCCTTCCTCATCCAAAAGGAACGATTGTTTGGAATGAGTGTCTCAAGAGAAGCAAGACGAGGGTTGGAAGAATGAGAACCGGAGATGCACATAGTCAAGGAGTTAAGAGCATTAAACATTTTCTTTAACAACATGCTATTTTCACTCAAAACCGGTTTACTCTTTTTAGCACTTCCAAAAAGCTCAAGTTTCTCTTTTCTTTTGATTCTTTTAAACGCATGAAACTTAGAGCATTGAGGTCTTAGATGACCAAAGGCACCACAATGGTGGCAAACAATGCGTTTAGGTCTACTAGGCTTTTTAGAAAGAGATCTAGCAACATTATTTTGTTCCCTTTTCAACTTGGAGCATTGAGGTCTTATATGACCGATCACACCGCAATGGTGGCAAGTTGGAACAAACTTAGATCCATTCAAAACCTTAGGTTGAGACCTAAACGGAGGCTTTGACTTAACAGCCTTTCTCTCCACATTTTGATTTCTCTTATGTGGAGGAATGTACACCGATTTGTCCTTTAAGGTTGAACACACACTAGGCACAAAATCGGGTACTATAACATGATTGCAACAAATATTTTCATCCTTTTTAACAATAGGTTCAGCAATCAAACACTTGGCATGCATCTTAAGAGATTCATTTTCACATTTAAGATCATCAACAAGTTTGTTAGACAAAACAAGTTTAGCATCCAAGTCCATATTCAAACATTCAAACTCTTTCAGTTTTTCATGAGAAATTTCAGCAAGTTTTTTATATTTCTCAACCAATTTGTTGGATTCATTGAGCTTAGCAATCAAATCATCTTTTTCACAAAATAACTTGCTCAAATTCTTTTGAAACTTCTTAGCATTTTTCTTTAAGAGTTTGTCAACACCACCCATAGATTCAAATAACATGTCATCACACTTATGAGGATTAACACTCATAGAGGCAATTTCACAAACACGTGGCATGTTACATTCATTACCAACCAAATCATGCAAAGAGTCATACAAAGCACAATCCATGGCAAATAAACACAAGGGGTCAAGGATCACACTTAGGTATTTAAACCACAACAAGTGTACCCGCTCTGATACCAATTGAAAGTTCAAAAACGTGTATAAACACCCTTGAACTTTTAGACCCCCAAATACAAAATAACCAATTCAAGCTTTATGACAAACAACTAATGTGCGGAAAATGAACATAAGCTATAAACAGAATTGGAAATCAATCTAAGCCAATTATAAATCATATCCACAGCAGAAAATAAAAGGCAAAGATAAAGGGAAGAGAGATGCAAACACAAGGACAACACACGATGTGTTATCGAAGAGGAAACCGAAGCCTTCGGCGTAAAACCTCTCCGCCGCCCTCCAAGCGGTCAATAATCCACTAGAAAATGTAGTTGGGATACAAGGACAGCAATAGACCCTCCAAGCCTAATCTACCCAGTGTACCTAAGCCTTCCAAACTTCTTGCTCCAACGAGGTTGCGCCGAATCTTTTTCTTTTCTAGCTTACCGGATTCCGCTACTAGACCGTAGCATCCGCCATCCTTGGCATCCTCCAATGCTTCCTAAAGCTCCAAAAACACTCAACACTCTAAATTGGTGTGGGTAGTGTTTGGATAGAAATCTCCTCTCAATAGGTATGACGATGAGAGAGGGAATGAGAAGAGACTACAAAGGTTTCTCTCTAAGAATGAGTAGCTCTCTCTAATTGGGTGGGTGTTTTTAAAAAACCTCTTTTAGGGTTTTTCTTTCTGAATAGCCACACATATCTTGTGGGAATGAGGGGTATTTATACTGGTGTGAGAATGGAATACGAAGAGTCAGTTTTTCCAAAAATAGGGCTGGCTGGCGACTTGACCTCGCGACTTGACTGAGTCGCGAGCTAACTTAATGGCCAGTCTGGATTTTTGTCGTGTAGTGCTCCAGGTGGCGTGACTGTTCAGCTCCCCTGCATGCTCTGCACGTGAGCAACTTTTGGCGGCTTGCAAGCCGCGAGCCACCCGCGAGTCTTAGCCACGAGTCTCTGCTTCACTGCACTGTCTTGAGCATTTCTTCACACTCTCTCACACACTACCCTTACATGATTCCTACCTAAATACAAGGTTTCTAAGTGCTATATTACAAGCAAATTTGTCATGGAATAAAGCCAACACATGGTTGATTAAATTCAACCTTACAGTTAGAATTATTTTCAAATGATTGTACCAATAAAAGTAAATGTGTATAAATTTTGTTTAACTATCCCGTGCATCGCACGGGTTAGCGACTAGTTAAAAAATAGTTACAAGGAAAAAAAAACACTATCTATAAAATTATAATAACTAGAATAAAAAATATAAAATAAGAAAAAACTTCAAGCATAGAACAATAGAACCTGACTTATAAAATATACTATTGTAGTTCTACTTAGTCATGAAAGTATCTTATAGTCTCAATTTGGATAAATAAAAGTAATAATAATGTATTCATTAGATCATTCAATATTTTGGATTAAACAATACAATACAACTAAAAGGAACAAGACAATTAAAAAAAAAAATACTAAAGAATTATAATGAAATCATATTTTTCATAAGTTAATTTTGATTATAAATTTATTATTAGTAATTAATTATATATATTTGATATTTTATTTTTTCACAAAAATTAATTTATTATTTAAAAAATTGGGTAAAATATTATTTTGGTCCCTAAACTTTACCAAAAGTTTGTTTTTCATCCTTAAACTTTATGAAGTTTATTTTTCATCCCTAAACTATTTAAAAGTTCATATTTCATCCCTAAACTATTGAAAATGTTTTATTTATGTCCTTAAACTTTACTAGAAATTTATTTTTCATTCCTAAACTATTGAAAATGTTTTTTTTTTTTTCATCCTTATTTTTGTCTCTATACTATTCAAAAAACTCTTTACAAAGTTTAGGGATGAAAAAAGAATTTTTTAAAGTTTAGGGATGAAAGAAAAACTTTTAATAAAGTTTAGAGACCTAAATAATATTTTACCATAAAAAACTAAAAGGACAAAGGATTTTGTTTGAACCCCATTCCAAAAAAAAAAAAAAAAAAAAAAAGAGCAGAATTTAATATGGTGAAACGTGTGGACTATGGAGAAGGGCCTGGACCACATAAAAAAGGTATACTACCCATCTTCCGCGGAATCTATATATATAATTATAGGTAAAACTGAAAGAAAATCCAATTAAATTTCAAATTGGAATTAAATTAGAATCTAATTTTATGTCATGTGTTTCATCTAATCTAAGTTTTTAAATTTTTTTGCCAAGTGAGTTAATTCAATGTAAAAATTGAATTTCAATTAAAGTTTAATTTTGTACCATATGTCCCATCTAATCTAAATTTTTAAAATTTTTGTGTCAAATGAGTTAATTTAGTATAAAAAATAAGGAGTCCAATATAAGTAAACCATAAAAAATATAATTTTTGAATGATTTTATATTTATGAGCCTTTTTTTGTATAACTAAAAACAATTCATATATATATAAATATATATATATATATATATATTATATTAATAACTAAAGTTAAGAGAAAATCCAATTAAATTCTAAATTGGGGTCTAATTTTACGCCACGTGTCTCATCTAATTTTTAAATTTGTGTATCAAGTGAATTATTAGGTGCAAAAATTAAAGATTCTAAATTCAATTAAATTCTAAATTGAATTTTAATTGAAGTTCAATTTTGTGCATGTGTTCTATCTAATTTTTTATTTTTGTGGCAATTAAATTATAGAAAGCAAAAACAGAAGAGTCTAGATCTTATTATATTCTAAATTATATATATGTAATTGTGATTGTTTTTAAATATATCTATGCATATTTACGGCGTTATACACTAGTAGAAGACTAAAGCCTAAGTAGACTAGACACATCAAATCAGTACTAAAGAAACAAACAAAGACAGTCTAAACTCTAAAACAAACAGATCTGGAAATTCCCAGAAGTCCCAAACCTAAAGGAAGCAACGAACTGGAGAGTTCAACGCACTGAACGCAAGGCTGCTAAATCAGATTTAGTGAAAAAATAAAATAAAAAGAAAGATTAAAAAAAAAAATACTTTCTTTCTTTCAATGATGTGTACCAGAAAAATGAGGTTTGATCATATTTTTTGGGGATTTTTAAGTTTTGTTCTCTTTTGTTGAGAGAGAAAGAGAGAAAGATTGATTTCAACTTTTGGGTAAAAAGAGAATTAATCTTTCTTTTCTTTTAAAAAAAATATTATGGGTATAATTTATTACTCCTACATTGGGTCCTTCTTTCCCGATTTTGTTTTTCTTTGACATTTTTGTTTTTTAAATTCTTGGCTCTAATTTGAGGTTTGATTCATTCATTTTACCTATATATATATATATATATATATTTGGAATCAAAGAACTAACCTAACTGATTAGAATCTGGGGGCCTTCCTCAATTTGAGGCCTTAGGTGGTCACTTAACTCGCTCAAGGGAAGAGCTTCCCTTGCTTTGAGTTGTGGAATTTAATTAGTTCAATGGGTTAAAGCACCTGTTATTGAATAAGGATTTTTTTTTTTTTTATTATTATTATTTTTTTTTTTATGGAGGAAATATTGAATAAGGAACTTGAGATTAAATCTCACATAAAACTAACCATCATTGAGTAAATGTCATAAGTATAAATCTTATATAATTTAATTTTTTAAGAAGAAAAAATAAATAGACACTTACCTTGAGCTGAAAGTTTCCAAAAGAGAATATTCAATTATATGAAGCCAACGTGGTAGCTCATATTTTGGTTCGAGGAGGCACCTTTCTGTGATGGAGGACCTCCTCAGAGAGATAAAACTGCAAATTTGATATAAACTTAAATATATAAACAAAGAGCTTAGCATTGTTTTTAAGAAATGTATATTACTATATATTGAATCTCCCCACCTATCGAGGTTGACCAAAAAGAATGGGCGCACTTACGCAATGCCAACCCTGATTGGATAAGTTTAAAAAATGGAACGAATTTAGACGTGTTGACGATGGAGTCAAGCATGGCAGATCCACCTTAGATATCAAATGGGTCAATGTTAATCTGTTAAACTATTAAAAATAAACTTGTCAAATCTTCTAACCATCTTACGTATGAAAATTGAAATCCTATAAAATTTTATTCCAAACCCATCTTTGGGGTTGAAACATATATCTACAAAACTCAACCCCGTACCAAACTTGCCCATTTATCTTATCATGAATTAGTCAAATAGTTCAGATCAAGTTGCACTAACTTAAAAAAAAAAAAAAAAAAAAAAAAAAAAAAAAAAAAAAAACATATATCTACAAAACTCAACCCCGTACCAAACTTGCCCATTTATCTTATCATGAATTAGTCAAATAGTTTAGATCAAGTTGCACTAACTTAAAAAATAAAAAAAAATAAAAAAAAAATATAAAAAAAAAAAAATTGAACTTTTAATATTTTAAGAAAGAAAGAGATGCACACTTACATTTATTTTTAAAACCCTACACTTTGGGTAAATTAAAAAAATAGAGGTATTTTAGTAATTAAATTAATAATCCTGTCGGCAATTTGCCCCCTTGGTCCTACCTGATTTATGTTATCCTTCATTACTTTGAAAAAAATTGAAAATGTGAGAAAATATGGGAAAAAGTAAGGTTTTAAAAAGTTGTACATAAAATTTAAAGCTAAAAGCTGAGCTTATAAACTGATGCTAAACAGTAGTGTAACTGTGAAATATAATATCTATCTCAAATAATGGTGAATTTCATATTTCTGAGGTCTATTCTCATGTGAGTAGAATGAATGTTATATACTCTAATTAGACAAAATAAAAATTCTATCTATAAGGACCATTTTGTTTTTTCAAGCTAGTCTTCCAATATTTGACCGCTAAATCATGGCACATAGTAGTACGGCAAGTATAACAAGAAGCAACCTTAGATCGTTGCCTCCACATTTTGGCTTCTTTATCAAGTAGTATGTTCACCTCACCCTCCAAGATTTTCATGCGACTAGAGTCTCCAGTTCGAATAGCCATCTGTTTTGCTCCCTACAATTGCTTTCTTTTTTCTTTTTCTTTTTTCTAATTCTTTTCGAACACAGCCAAAACACCTCTTGCTCCACTGGGTTAGCTCCTTGCCACACTTATCAATTTTTTTAATCACCCTTGAGGCCCACGAGTCAGTGGAACTCACTCCAAACTACTTCAATTGTCTCACTACATCCCTTGTCGATCATCAACATTTGTTCAAAATGGAACGGTTTTTGAAAGCTACAATCCATACCTTCTGGTGAGATGCATAAAGCCTTATGATCAGATGCTGTTACATCGAGATGGTGCACTTTCGTACCTGGGAACATCGAAAACCAATCATTGGTAGCCATTGCACGGTCTAGTCTCTCCTATACTATGAACTCGGCAAAGTGTTTATGCCAGGTAAAGGGAAAGCCTACAAACTCTAAATCCATGAAACCACATTCATCCAGTGCATCTCGGAAAGATTGTATTTGATTATGCGGTCTTGACTGCCCTCCCTGTTTTTCAGATTGCCTTGTGATCTCGTTGAAGTCACCGACGCATAACCATGGAGATGACCCTTGGTTTTTCAAGTTTCGTAATTTTGTCTATGATTCATGTCTTTTTTATGTATTTGGTTCCCCATAGAATCCTGTAAACCTCCATTCATTCACGTTGTTTTTGTTGATTGTGGTATCAATATGGTTCTTGGAGTAAGTTTCAATATCCAAGGGAAAACCTTCTTTCCAAAAAATCGCTAAACCGCCCCCTTTATTTATCCTTAGGACTTCAAATAAGTTCTTGAATTGGATTCTTCTTTGTACTTGTTCTGGCCTTACTTTATCTATCCATGTATCGGTTAAAAACGTGACAGAAGTATCTTTTGCCCACACAAAATATGCAAGCTGATCTTTAGTACGTAGGTTCCCAAGCCCACGACAATTTTATACTAATAGACTCATTGCTTCTGGAAGGGCTGGAACCCAACCTTTGCCAATATCTGTATGTTTTCTTCATCAACATGGGAAACCACAGATCTCTTTTTTGGTAACTCAGTTAATTTGTTGTTGGTCAGTAGGGAAAGCCCGTTTTGTGCCACTTGATACAACCTGGCTTGGTTTATGTTCCATATCAACCCTAAGAATGCGTTTCCAAGTTGTTTTATTAGTTGTATTGGGTGGAGGTGGAGACGGGTTGTGAATATCTGAGGAGATTATTGGTTGTGGGAGGGTCAGGGTAGGAATATGAGGGGAGTTATGGGATTGAGGATTATCAGGGATATACTTATCTGGTAAGGGGGTTGTGTGTTTATCTGATAGTAGCGTGTTGGCATCTACTATCTCTGTGAGTAATTCGAATTTCCTGAGATCGTGGTCTATTTCCTCAATATGTTTTTCAAAAGCATCTTTAGAATTAAATGAGTGCACTAAACTCGGGTTTGATTGGAGAGGGTCAACTTTGTGTTTACCTGTATGGAAAGTATCTTCAAAAATTGAAACGGAGAGGGAAATACCGTGTTTGACGCTATCCATATTGGGTTTGGCAGTGGTTGGAGGCTCCCTGCTTGTCGCCGGCCTCCTTGTCTCGCCAGATTTCTTCTATCCAGGTACCGCACCACCTTTCTTAGCATAGAAGCCGGGAACAGAAACCACTGATTTACAAGCCCCAAGCAGTGGTGACGCCCTTAGCCATGGTCTGTACTCTCTAGCCGATTCTTCCAGTGTGCCTTCAGTATCAATCTAACTTTCACAATCTCTATCATTGTGAGTAAGGCATCCACACCAATAGCAAATGTTAGGGAGTCTTTCGTACTTAAAAGAGACCCACAGTTCTTTGTCATCATCAAGGGATATCACCCTTCCATGGCACAAAGGTTGTGTTATATCCACCAAATAAAATTCTTACTCGCATAAAACCACCACACTCCTCTGTCTTTGATTTTGGTTAACTTTGTACCTGCCCCACTATCTCGCATAATCCTTCAGCCACTGTTGGGTTCATGAACTTCACTGGGATTCCATGTACTTGGACCTAGAATGGGGTGAGGTTGAAGTCCATATTTTGCACCTTGCTTACTCCATTGTATCTCTGCAGCACCATAAGATGTTTATTGAAACTCCATGGTTCATTTGCAAGTATGTTGTCCACTTCGGTTTTATTGTCAAAAGTAAAGAGAACTACATTATTACCAAGATTCTTAATTTTGAAGCCACTTTTGGATCGCCATAAAGGTGTAAAAGTGGTCGCAATGGCGTTGATGTTCAAAGCTCGCTTTGTAAGGAACTTAGCATTAATGATGAACACCGATGTGGCCATATCATTGTGTATTCGGAATTTAGGGCCTTCCATGTGCGAGATAGACAAACCTGTCCACTGTTTTGTGAGATCTTCCATTAGAGGCAGTGTGAGTGTTTCCCCAAGCCCCGGAGAAAAAAACCATACTAGCCTTAGAGTAAACCTGTTGCACTAAGGGACAAAAGCTCCTTCAAAAAGGGACGACTATTTTACTGCCTAGAAGAAGGTGGGGGACCTAACTTTTGCTAGCGACAGAGAAAAATTGTCCAAAATAGTTGATTCTTTATTCTATTTTGGCCTTTTAGGGTGTCCCAAAATGTAGTTTTCTTTAAAAAGTCAATAAATGAAATTCCTAATTTACTAGTATTTATTTTATATAAAAATCATTCTTTCTCTGGAGTTTAAATTATGGAGGGTAGTTTTGAAAACTTTTATCATTTTAATTAAAAACAATACATTTATTGATGTCTCATTAAATAATTTGATATTTTCTAAACACCAACAACATGGGGCGAACGTAGTAAATAACTTTGTATAATATTTTAATTAATGCTAAACTATTCCAATTAATGTGTGCCTTTAATAATTTAAATGCGTGCCCTTATCCATTTTGAAAAAGTTTTTATGGAAAATTGAAAAAGCTATCAAAACAATGAATTTTTTTTTTCGTTTTTCCATAAAAAATTTCTTAAAATGGTTTACTAATATATGCCCTAAAGACACACGTTAGTAAATCCCAACTATAAATTACAATCTCTAACTTTGGCCTATTTTTAATTCAATTATTTAAGTTTCATTTTTTTATTCAAGTCCTCTAAGTTTTATTTGTTTTCAATTTGGTATTGCAAGTTTCATATAATCTCATTGTTAATTTAGTAGTTTTCACATTCCAAAACAATGTTGTTTTAACGGATTGGCTACATAAAGTACCACTGGAAGTTGAATGACTAAATTAGAAAAAATGAAACTTAAAGTATTGAATTAAAAATATGTAAAGTTAAATAGTGTAATTTATAATTTAGCCTTTAAAAAAATAGCATCTTCCTAGTTTAACGGAAAGACCCCCTTCCGCCTAAGGACAAAATCATGATTTTATTTTTGGGGACACAAAGGAATAACTAAATAATTTTCACAATACAATGATTATAAACAAGTCAATAATCTATTAATTTTATTTTCCTTACTTGTTCATTGGCACTATTTAAAACTATTTGAAATTTTTTTGAAATTCAATTGTCGAACTGCATTTTGCCTATAATGATGAAGATATGTAAAACTTCTTAAAAATCACTTTTTCTTAGATAGAATTTTACCTTTGCTAATTTTTAATAAATAAATAAAAAAATAGGTTTTAGCAAAAAGTTAATCCTAAGGTACACTAAATTAAACAATGATTTAATCCCTGTCATTGGCTGCAAGTTTAGGAAATATGTTTAATGAAAATTTTGAAATTTGTCGTTAAAAGAATATTTTTGTTGAATGCTCTGGGAGGAAGCCACCATCCACAATCATGGGCACGTGGCCAATATTTTGGGGTCCATTTGAATTGTGTGGCTAGACTTCAATTATCGAGAGACTAATATAACAGTTTAGTCAAATTTTAAATCTTATAAATTTATTTATAGGTGGGGTTCAAATTACTTACACAGTTACACCTATCATAATTTTAAGTAATACTAGTCTCTGAGCACGCATTCACACGCGTGCTCAGAGGCTTTTTTTTTTTTTTTTTTTTTGGTAAGAGTTAATTTAGAGTATCTATTATAATTTTGGATCAATATATTTTTCAATTACAAAAATACCTAGAGGTGTGATGAAAAATTATTTCACTACACATAATATTCATCACACCCCTAGGCTTTTTTTGTTATTGGAAAATGTAATGATCCAAAATTATAATGAATACTCTAAATTAACCCTTATCCAAAAAAAAAAAAAAAAAAAAAAGCCTCTGAGCATGCACATAACCAATAAATCATTTATCCAAGTAAGTTAATTTTTGTGAACTATAAATATCAATTGGAATGATATTACCAATATTCTGTCGTAATGCACGTTGAAAAACATAGTAGTAAAAGTTTGGGTTGATTTCCAACCAAATACAATGAGCAAATCAGATATGTAAAGCATTATCTTTCAAACACTCAAATTTACTACAAAAATCAAGTGAAAATGTAATGATCTAATGGACCAATTGGAAGCAAGAGCAATTGAAGTTAGTTTGTTTCATTAATGTTTAGACAATTTTTCATACCTTTGTATAATGCCATCAATGAACAGAAGCAACTATTAAACGCAAAAAAAATAAAAAAATAATAATAAATAAATAAATTAAATTAAATTTTCTAGGTTCTAACCACAAAATACAAATATAATCCCAAAGATATTGGGAGTGAGAATTTTATTTTGTACAGGAATGAAAAAGTAAAAGAAAGTGTGTGAGAGAGAAAGAAAGAGATGTGATATTGGTTGCAAACTGCTATCTTCAATCACAACCTTTCCATCAAACCAAATGAAATTCATCATTGAAAACCACTGAAAGAGAATCAAATAAACACCAACTTCATATCGGAGAAAGTGAATAATTAATAAATTTTTTTTTTTTTGAAAGTTATCAACCTGGATTGGAGATGTAAGCCCCATAAGTATATTTGTAAGCGGTTCTTTGTAGAGAAAGATAAATAGATGTCCATATAAAACAAAAAAGAAATAGATCAATGTGTGTGGGGCTGGTGACTTTTTTATGGGATAAATCTTCAATTTGCGGAAGTTATCCTTGAGTAGTTTTGGTTAATTTTAATTTTTAAATTTCAATTTGAGAATGGTGAGACATGTGATGATAACGGGGTGAAAAGGGGAAAAAAAAAACATATAAGATAAATGGATTTGTGGAAAAGAAGAGAGGAAATGTGTGTTATTTAACTTGTTTTTCTAATTTGTTTAAAAAAAAAAAAAGGGCACGGTTGTTTAGAATAAGTGGGTTTGTGGGAGTGTTCCTGTAGGGGGGCGGTTTTGGGGCTCAGGCCCAACAGGCGGGTGGTTCTGGCCCAAAAGTCCCTCAACAATGAATTTGTAGAGAGTAGGTTACAGAACTAGGTCTTTAACAGAGGAAACGTAGTTATGACCAAGCCATGCAACCAGTTGGACGTAAAGATATTCCTTCAAACTTTTGGAGGAACGGTCCCTGGGGCTGTTTCTTCTACTTCTACCTCCTTTCTCTTTTTCTATCTTTTTCTTCTTTCTGCTTGCGATCCCCTTTCCATGGGGATCCCCTTCTCTTATATAGCATCCTTCCTAAGATCATAACCCTACACTTGTCAACCATCTGACCCTCCACTTGAGTGCCTGTTCCATAGGTCATCCTTCCTCTTTTCTGTGAGTTGCACTGGCTAAGATGATTCTGCATTCCTGTCCCTTCCACATTAATGCGGCTGGAAAAGTAGTTCCTTGGCATTTAATGCGGCAGTTGTGGTTGCCCCCCTTCCTGAACGTCACGCACTATTCCTTCGTATTGGGTGACCTTTCGCCAGGTATGGAGTGCGAATTGGACACTTACTTGGCGAGTCCGAGGAGGTACTCCTCCTCGGACGCCCCTAAGCAGGCCCGGCCCATCATGGTTGGGATGGCGTATCCTACGCCCATGCCTTTCCTTCTTATCGTGGCTGGGCTTGGTACATAAATTACGGCCCAACATCAGCTGACAGATTTTACCCCCCACAGTTCCTATTTTGTAGGAAATATTTTTTCAAATTTATCTAAAATTTAGGAGTTTTTAAATTAGTAATTTTACCTGTCTAACCCTATTATTTAAGACTTACAGACAGGTAAATTTGAGGGTATTTTGAGTATCGAAATTGAGGAATCCAAATAGAGAAAGCCCCTTAAATAGTAGTATAGATTACATCACTTAATTTTTTTACTAAACGCAAATTTTAACAAATCCATAATAAGATTATATTTCTTCTTATGGAAAATTTTCAAGATGACAAAGATCAATAATTATATCATCTTTTAAAGATGACTTCCTAGTAATAACATCTTATTGGTTTGAAATTTGGTATGTGTGGTAAACATATAGAAAAAATGTGATCAAAAAGTGAGATTTTGCCAACGGAGGTTGGTTCAGTTGATGGCTTGAATGCTTCGCCCAAAAGGCAGGTTTGAGTCTCATTGCCAATAGTCCTCCTGAGCCCTACAGCTTGCCTTGCCCTAGTATGGAGTAGCTTCCCCTCACCTAAACTTTTGTTTACCAAAAAAAAAACAAAAAAAAAAAACAAAAGTGAGATTTTCAAAATTTTAAACAAATAAAAATTAATTGGATTTGGTTAGCGAGTATCCTTAGGATATTTTTTAATGAATTATTTTTTAAAAAAATTGATACCATTTTTATGGAATAAAAACTGTCAAAAAAGTCAATTGTTTTTTTCTTTTCTATTTACAAAATCCTATATTAAGGTTTATATAATTTATATATGTATATTTATAATTTTTCTCATAAATTTTATACAACATTTATGTATTTTATGATAGATAATACATAAAAGGGTAAAATATCATTTTCGTCCCTAAACTTTCACAAAAGTTCGTTTTTCGTCCCTAAACTTTCAAAAGTTCTTTTTTCATCTCTAAACTTTGCAAAACCTTCTACTTTTCATCCTTCCGTCTATATTTGTTAGTTTATTATCTATGTGGCCTAATGGAATGCTGACATGCTATGTGACTTGGACAAAATTATTTTACTTTTAAAAAAATTGACACGTGGCTAGCAATGATTTGCCTGCATGACAACCATTTTTGAAAAGTACAAAAATACCCCCTTACTCCATCTCTTTGACACAACCTGATAGGAACACAAACACAACCCACTAGTGACCCTAATTATCAAACCCATCAACAGCCCAATTGCACTACCACTCTCCACAACCAAACCATGTTCACAGACTCACTAGCCCACAAAAAAATCCGAACCCATAAATCCAAACAACGACCAAAACTTTCCGTAGGAAACAAACGCAACAAACCCACAAGCGACCCCAAACCAGTCCTCTTCAGTACTCTGGCGTCGTTCACTGCCAACTCATCTCCCTAACCCACCTTTGATACAGCGATGTTTTCTCAACATGGGTATTTTTATCAGTGAATCTAGGATGTGTTCTCGGCCTCGACTCAAGGATTGCGAAGTTGGGGTATCAATTGGAAGAAGTCTGTCGTTGAATGATTGGGCTCGTGGGTTTGTTGTGTTTGTTTCCGGTGGAAGTTTTGGCCGATTAGGAAGCGAGGGGCAAAGAGAACTTTGATTGGGTGAGATTGAGAGGAATGAGTTTGATTTGGGTGGTTTTGTTGTGTTTGGATTTATGGGTTTGGGTTTTTCGGTAGGGTGGTGGGTTTGTGAGCGTGGTTTGGTTGTGGAGAGTGGTGGTGCGATTGGGTTGCTGGTGGGTTTGATAAGTATGGTCGCCAGTGGGTTTGAATGCTGGGGTCATCAGTGGGTTGTTTGTGTTCCTGTCAGGTTGTGTCAAAGAGATGGAGTGAGGGGCATTTTTGTACTTTTAAAAATGGTTGTCATGTGTGCGAATCATTGCTATCCACGTGTTAATTTTTTTTTAAGTAAAATAATGTAGTCCACATTACATACTATGTTAGTATTCTGTTAGGCCACAAAGATAATAAACTAATAGATATAAATAAAATGATGAAAAATAGAAAGTTTTGCAAAGTTTAGGGACAAAAAAAGAATTGAAAATTTAGAAACCAAAAATAAACTTTTGTGAAAGTTTATGATATTTTACCCGACAAAAAAATGGAAAAAGAAAGACAATTATTATTCGATTCACATTTTAGCATCTATAATGATAAATAAATAAAATAATGTTACTATTGGTTTGGTATGAGATCTACTAACACTCAACCGGCTCACATCACAACGTGGTGTAAACGCTGACGTGGTGAGGATTGGGATAGGAGCCAAACCCTAAATATTTTTTTTACTTGAAAAGTTGGAAAGTATTTTAAGGAAAAGAATTAGAAGATGGGAAGTCTTAAAAAGAAGTTGGGAACTGGGAAGTGAGGCATTAGCATTAGCATTTACCAGCCATGACTAAAGCAATGGCCCACCAATTTGCTTAGATAGCTCCTCTAAAATAAGCTGATCAATTCTCAAAAAAAAAAAAAAAAAAAAAAAAGCTGATCAGCCACTTACTTTTATGTCCCTATCGTACCGTCCACCTTCGTGGGTTATCAGTCTGACAACTAATCATGCAATCTTGAAAGGCTAATTCGTGGACCCGCATAATTTTGTGGAATTTTAGACGAGAAATTGTGGACAACTGTTTCAGCACATGTGGAATGATGGAAGCAGGAAGAGGCAGCTATGATTTGAGTTTAGAGTTTTTTTTTTTGGGTAAACAGAGTTTAGAGTTTTCAATCTTTGAATTTACATCTCATCTATTTTACAAATATATTTTTTTTTGATATACTCTATTTTACAAATAAAAAAAAGCTACTTTATTTACTTTTCATCCACCTACTTTATAACTTACTCAACATTTCAATTTTTATTTTTAAACACAACTCATTAAAATAATATAAACTACCATATCGCCAATGGGACTTGGCGCAGTTGGGTATGGTTCGTTTGCTCAGTCTAATACGCTCAGATTCGATTCTCGCTACCAATAGGAGTCTGTTGGTGGGCATCACATCCCTAAGCGTGTGTGCTTTGTCCGGGGGTTTAATATAACCATAAACACCCCTATTTTTTTTCTCCAAAAAAAATATAAACTACCATATCAATTTATTTTCTCTCTCTTATCTCTCTTTCCTCTTTTATATACTTTTATATTTAGAGCATTTGCATCAGTTCGGTTAAATTTTTCCTTCTATTTTGCACTTAGAACCTACTTTTTTCTATTTTACACTATCACTTTTTCAAAACACTCACACCAGTTTATCTATTTTACAATCTACTCTATTTAAATAATATTATTTATTCTTTTATTATTATTATTATTTATTAATATTTATCTATTTCATTTATATATCTTTCTCTTTTTCATTTGAACTGTATCTCTCTCAAATATCAATTCCAAGTCTCTCTTTCAATCATCCCTCAACTATCTTCCTCTCTCATATCCCAAATCCAAACACTCACAAATGACAGCAGATCTAGTGGCTACAACAATAGTGGAAGATCAGGCAGCAGCAGATTGAGTAGTAGATCTGACTCTGTTGGGTTTTTCACGTGGGTTTTCTGTTGGGTTTGGTTTGATTTTGGTTTGGGTTCAGGATGGTTTCCAGTAGGTTTGAATTAATTTTGAGTTGGGTTTCCTAGTGAATTTGGATTATTTTTGAGTTGGGTTTCCCAGTGAGTTTTGACTTTTGATTGATTTTGAGTTGGATTTTTCAGTGGGTTTGGCTTGATTTTGAGTTGGGTTTTCTAATTGCTTGTGTTGATCTTGGTTTAATTTTCTGTTGATTTTGGGTCAACTTTGTGGTGGATTATCAACTATTCAAATGGTTTGTGTTGGTGTTGGTTAGGTGGTGGTAGGTTGTGGTAATCGTGGTGGTGGTGGTGGTGCTGGATTGGTGGTTGGGTGGTTATCCTCTTCTTTTTCCTTCTTCTTCTTATGTTTTGCTATTGGGTTGTTGTGAACATTGGGGAAGAAGTAATCTAACAAAGGAGAGATGAAAAAATAATAAAGTATCATTATACATAGCTATAGTAATTGTGCAAATATGCATGATTACTGTAGCAAATGTGCAAATATACACATTTTTACACCAACTAATGTGGGTAGTTTCAAAGGAAAATTATGTAAATTTTATCACTTTTTGTATTTTAGAAGCATTAGTGTGGATGCTCATAACAATTATGAACAATAGGTTGTATATATATACAAACTTACTGTTCATGGTTGCTAAAATTTTAGCAACACACACCGGGTAAAGCTCAATTTAACCAGGTGTGTTGCTAAAATAGCAATTTAAATGTAAATGCTCTAAGTTATGGGAGTAAACAAGCTAAACAAAGTCGAGTCAAATAGAATTAAGTATTAAAAATTTAGACTTATTTATTTAATTTTTTTTCAAATACAAGTCAAGTTAAAACTCACTACTAAGGGTCCGTTTGAATACCGCTTATTTTGCTAAAAATTGAAAATACTGTAACAAAATAATTTTTAAATATGTGAATAGTGCCATAGAAACCATTTTTAATGAAAGTTTTGTTGAAAAAAGTATTTATGGGTCCCATGAATAGTGCACGGGATCTACTGGAATCTCTCAAAAGTGCTGGAATGCGCTTAAAAAAAAAAAGGTGAAACGCAGAAGCAATAAGTTTTCAGCTATCCAAACATATACTAAATAAAATTGCAGGTTTATACTACTTTCATTTTATTGTTGAATAATGTAGGAATGGCAATGGGTCTGGTTCGGGTTGGATTTCTTTATATCCAAACCTGACCCATAGGCCTAGCCCCAAAACCCGAACCGGTCCTGTTTCTCTATTAGTGTAAATGAATGTCATCTCCCAAAAATAAATAAATAAAATGTTTTAATGTTTGGTAACAGCCTATCAAGTATCAACCCCTTCTTTCTTTTTCTTTTCTTTAACAAAAAAAAAATTATTTATTTGTTTATATAATATTATACTTTAATAAATATTCAATAAATAAGGGATCAATAAAAATGTTGTATCCAAAACCCACACAAACTAATGATTGAATTCCTTAATAGATTAATATAGAATTTGAAAGAGCTTAATAAAGTTCATCAGAAAGGATATTCCTTTTTTTTGGACATATAATAGAGTTTGAATAATGAAGTCATTCACCATAATGATACTAATTTTATGCTACACTGTGTACTTTTCTTATGTATCTTTTATGCCACAAGAAAAAATAAAGGAAAATAAAAAATACTTTTTAAAAGTTTACTTCTTTTTCTTTTTAACCATTTATTTAAAAATATTCCCCTCTTTTCTCCTCTACCATATACAAGTAAATGGTAGATTTTTAAGTTTATTTCAATATATAATGGAATAATTCTTAGGATAAATTGTATTTTAAACCCTATAGTTTAAGGAGTATCCAAGTAACTAATTAAGTATTGTAATTTCAAAAGTAACAACTTAAACTCCACAATAGAAAAATTTAACAGGTTAAACTATAGAGTTTCAAAAGTAACAAATTAAACTATTAGGATTTACATGTGTTGAGATTTAATTTGTTATAACCCCTAAATTATAGGGTTTAAAGTATAATTTTTTATAATTCTATTTTAATGTTTAGAATTTTTTTTTTTTTTTTGGTTGTTGTTGTATATAGCTTGTGTATGGACTAGAATTAGACCCCTAGTCCACTAGAAATGGATGATGGCCCAACAAGCCCAAAACAATATATTTGTTAAAGAGTAAATTTTACAGGTAAAGACTCAGTAAATCAAGTATGGGTCACAATAGATTGGATTTGTGCCAGAAAGATAAGAAAACACAATTTAAAGGGAATAACACTCCTCGGTCAAATTCGAGGATAAAGTGTTCTTATATTCACTCAAGTTTATCTAAGTACAAGGTGTTCTATTATTTTTCTCCTTTTTATTTTAGATTACATACCCCATTTTTCACGGGGGCCATTTCCTTATATAGTCCTATTCTTTTCAAACCCAACCTTCCACTTGTTGATCATGTAGGCGATCTTTTCGATGCTAATGCAGCCAATTGGTTAGGTGCAGAACATTTAATTTAGTGGTAGCAGTCTTCTTCTCAGATATTTCTTAGTTTACTGTGGACTCCTTTATCTGAAGCTTATCCTTATAAGTATGGCAGCCTCTTGCACGGTATTCTCTAGGCGACCGGGCTCCAACCTTCCACAACGCTTCCCAAGGAAGTTTGGATCTTCGGGAGACACCATTTGTTCATTATTACTTTTCCTTGTCCTCAACCAATTGTCCCACACACTTATCTCACTGTTCGACCATTCTTGGACTCCCTTACATCCTCGAGCATGGCCCACGGCCTAATACTCCTACTTGGCTCATTTATCCCCATAATAGCCCCTCAAAACTCCACCTTTTTTCTCTTCTGAGGAAAGTGGGGTTTTGATTTTGGTTTCCAAACTTCACACGCTTAGTGAACATTCCCACGTGGTAACGTCTTTTCACTTGCTCTGTACACACTCTTCCCACTTCGGCATCTGTGACGCCCCATTAATTGCTTCACATGGTGCTCTGTCCCCCATGTTCTACAGTGAGATGAGAATCTTGTGGTAGAGATTTTCCCATGGAAATTTGAGCGGAAACTTTCCCACTTATCTTCTCTTCCTATTTAAAGTGTACAGGAAACACAACTTCTCCATTTCTTCGAATCTCCAATCTCTCAAGAAGTAGTCCGAGGTGCTCATTTTCTATTTCTCTGTAAATACCCTTTAGCTCATATATTGGCTTTTAGAATCCTTTCTTCCTCGACCTCCTACTCTCCACCTCATTCTTCAACAGTCTTCTCTTACTCCTTAGATGGGTAGGTTTGCTAGCTTAGTAGATACTCTTGAGGGTATAGAAAGCTTTAAGACTCGATACAATATCCCACCTAGGGTCTTTATACAACACTGCCTTCTTGGTGAATGGTATGTTCTACGATCAGAGGGGGATGTGGTAATCCCTATGATCGCCTTTATAAAGGGAGGAATGAAAATCCCCATGGGGAGCGAGACTAGGGACATTCTAATTGCCCATAGACTTTGCCTGACCTAATGCTTCCCAAACCTATTTAGGATATTAGGTAGTGTGAACGCCCTTATTGAAAAGATGGGGTTTAACCTCACCCATCATGGTGTCAACTAGGTGTATAATTGCCAACACCTTAAGAGTATGGGGTACTACCTCAAAACTAGGGTCCCTGAAGTCAGGCTTATCTCATGTTTCCCCGAATCTAACAAAGGTATGGACCAAGATTTTTTGATAGTCTCGGGTGAGTGGCATGATGGTCTTCATTATCCAACACGAGAGGGGCAACCAAGTAGGGTGTATTAGGTTTAAGTACCTTTTTTTTTTTTTTTTTTTAAATTTTTTTACAGTGAACACTTTAATTTCATGGTCTCTTCTCTCTTTTCTTATAGTTCAAGGATATATTCTTTTTAAAAATTCCCTTTTCTAATTATACTTTTGTTTTTCGGATTTCTGCAGATAAGAATTTCACAACCCCCAATCTCAACTTTGTGAACGAACCCGATCTCACCAGGATACTCCAATCCGAGATCTAACTCCATATAGATGGACAATGGCATGCCTCTTACGTCATCCTTGGATATAAGCCCATCTCAACCAGTTTTCAATCCCCCAAGTACATCATCAAGGCGAAGGATCCCCGACTGCAGAAAATCAACATCGAAGTACCTGGGTTCCTTACTAGCCTTCCACCCGCAAGTACCTACTAGGTTGAGTTACCCACCCAGCGTGTTACTAAGGAAGAAGCAACCTCCTCACATTCAGCTCCCAAAGAAGGAATAATCAAAGTAATTGAAGTTCTAGACTCTGAAGAAGATTTCAAGGTCTTGGATCAGCCGCTTCCTACAAAATCTCCAGGTACCACTTTCACACATCTACCTTCCACTCAAGTGAGCAGCAGCCAAGAGCTATCCAACGTTCCAAAAGCCATGGTGCTCCAACGCAAAAAGAACACCCGCCTCAACGAGTTCTTGGAATCACATGCAAGAGGATCTACCCCTGAAGTAATTGTTCAAACTCGACCTCCCACTCCCCTCCTTAGTCATATTTCCCCTTTTGAATAGCCAAAAAATAAAACAAAAAGGGAGAAGAAAGGGAAACAAGCATCCGAGGAGGGTGAAATTGCCCCTAAGGACCTCGAGCCCAGAGAGGAGCAAAGGTCGCTGAAAGGGTACAAAGGAAGAACACGCTAGAAGGCTCGGGTGCTGACATAGTTGTTGATCGCCGCACTAGGGATGGGGCCCCACTCCTTTTGGATTCCTCCATTAGGGATTTTCAGAAAGGGAAAGCGGGCTACGTTGATGACACCCTAGAACAACCTCTACTTTTGCCTCAAGACATGGTCGACCTGAGGATCTTGAAGAAGCATGAAGTTTTCCTAACTTTGAAAAGGGACCTGGCTATGGTAAATAACTTAGTTCATTAGCTTGCAAAAGTTATTTAATTACTATAATTACCTCTTTCACTTAAAGGGTTTAACTTACTTTTTATTCTTCACATTGTTATTATTATTAATTTTAGGCAATCCAGACGACAAATATCATTGAGGAATGGGTGGACAGTGCCCATGCCTAGCTGAAGGACGAGGAGGCTCTTCGCATATCTGCCATTAAGACCTTGGCTATGGCCAAGAAGAGAATTAAAGAGCTCAATTTTGTTTTTTTTTACTGAGGTAGATAGGGAAAGGAAAAGCGTAGAAGTCGCTCTAGCTGGTGCTGAAAAACAAGTCGAGAACCAGTGTTAGTAATTGCGTAAGGTGAGGAGCAACTAACGATTGCTAGGAAGCAAATAGAAGCTCATAAAAAAGAGCTGGAAAAGAAGGACGAGGTTGCTGCTCGAGCTAAGCAAAATGACTATGATATCGGGGTTAAAGAGACCGAAGACATTCTAAGAGCCCAAGTCACAAGAGTTTGTCAAGGTTACCTTCAGGTATGGATCGAGGCATTGAACCAGGCCGGGGTGAATGTTTCCTCGGACCTGAGGAAGATGGAAAATATCTTCTACCTTCCAGCATTACGCACAACAACCCAGCTCAGCTCCCAAAAACCCCTAAAATATCTTCTACTCCTAAAACCCATGACACTATTCAGCTTGCTGATGCTGGTTCCCTTAAAGCCACCTCAGGGCCCTCCAAGGAGCCTGGCAATGAAAACTTAAAGTCCAAGGAAAAAGAGGCAAACAAGGACAAAGCACTTGAACATTCTAAGCCTCCACTAGCAGCCAAAGAGGCTTCCAAGGAAAAGGAGGCAGCCAAGGACAAAGCGCCTGAACCTTCTTCTCAGTTGGCAACTAAGGCCGACCCCCCACCACCTGCTAATAGATAAGACATTGTTGCTTCAACTTGTATTTGTTTTACTCTTCATGTTGTTGTTGTTGTTGTTGTTTTTATTTTATTTTATTTTATTTAAACATGTAGTTCTTCTGCCTTACGAAGGCATAATTTAATGAAAAATTTTAGTTTTCACTAAGTACCTGCTACTTATGTACAACTTTTACGGCTAACTGTTTACTACTAAATATGGTTAATATTCAAGCATGAAACAACACTAAAGATCCCAAAGATTAAAGAAAACTAGCATAACACTATTCCAGTATACTTACACAATTCAAGCAATTGACAAGCTAACACTTTAGTAAGTGAAAAGTACTAATGTGTCTAATGTGCCCAATCTGATGAGCCATGCAAGGCTAAGATTTTATTGAATACTGGAATAAATAAAAAGCATTAATTAATCCAAGGTACGTGGTCCAAGGAACCGAGCATGACCGAGGTTCTTGTTTAATACTTAGAAAAATAAGAGGTATTAATTTACCCAAGGTATGTGGTCCAAGAAACCAGGCATGATCAATATTCTGTTTAATACTTAGAAAAATAAGAGGTATTAATTTACCTAAGGTATGTGGTTAGAGGAACCAGACATGATCGAGATTCTGTTTAATATTTAGACAAATAAGAGGTATTAATTTACCTAAGGTATGTGGTCCAAAGAACCAAGCATGACCAAAGTTCTGTTTAATACTTAGAAAAATAAGAGGTATTAATTTACCCGAGGTATGTGGTCTAAGGAACCAAGCATAACTGAGGTTCTGTTTAATACTTAAAAAAATAAGATGTATTAATTTACCCAAGGTATGTGGTCTGAGGAACCAGGCATAACCGAGGTTTTGTTTAATACTTAGACAAATAAGAGGTATTAATTTATCCAAGGTAGTGGTTCGTGGAACCAGGCATTACCGAGATTCTGTTTAATACTTAGAAAAATAAGAAAAAACTTAGGCAATAATAATCAAGATAAAAGATGGCAAGATTGCCTTTCATTAATAATAGTATTTTCGAATGTTATTTACATTTCACAAACGTGGTACAACATTTTCATCTAAATCTTCCAAAAAATAAGCTTCTATCTCGGCCACCAAAGTGATGCTGTATAGCCCCTCCCAGTGAAGTCCTAATTTCCCCAGGATGGGTTCTTTGCAGTTCCCACCACCCTTCTCAACACCAAATCCCCTGGTGCTAATGGTCTGACCTTCACTCCCATATCATACCACTGCTTGAGTTTTTGCTGATAATGTGCCAACTAGACCATGGCCACTTCTTTTCGTTCGTTGATTAAATCCAAGCTCTTCGATAGTAATTGATCATTGTTGTAGAGAGTGAATAGGCTTGTCCTTAACGTCGGAAACCCAGTCTCCAAAGGGATCATGGCTTCGGAGCCATATGTTGTGGAAAATGGTGTTTCCCCAGTTGAATGACGAGGAGTTGTCTTATATGCCTAAAGGACATGTGGGAGCTTTTCAACCCATTTACCCTTTGTTTCATCTAACATTTTTTTGATCCCACTAACTATAACCTTATTAACTGCTTCAACCTACCCATTTCCTTGCGGATAGGCTGGGGTTGAGTATCTATTTCTAATGACAAGCTTATAATAATACTTCCTGAAGGCCTTGCTGTCAAATTAAAGCCCATTGTCCTAGATAAGAGTATGGAGAATCCTAAATCGGGTAACAATATTCTTCCAGACAAACTTATTAGCATCAACATCCCTAATATTAGACAATGGCTCAGCCTCAACCCATTTCATGAAGTAATCTTTTCCAACAAGAAGCCACCTTCGGTTTCCCACAGTTATAGGAAATGACCCTACAATATCCAATCCCATTGTGCAAATGGCCATGGACTAGACAAAGGATTCAGTACGCCCCCAGGTTGATGATTGTTTGGAGCAAACTTTTGGCACTGGTCACACTTTTTAACGTTATCTTGTGCTTCTCTCTGCATACTTGGCCACCAGTAACCCTGAGTAAGAGCACTATGTGACAACAATTTGCCTCCTGTATGACTTCCACATATCCTTTCATGCAGATCCTCCAAAAGTGGCTCCACCGCTTCAGGATGGACACAAAGTAAGTACAACCCTAAAAAAGAGCATTTATACAACTTTTGTTTCTCAGAAAACCAAAAATGGGGAACATTTCTTTGTATCTTTTCTGCCTCCCCACTTTCAAGAGGTAATACTCATTCTTTCAAGAATAAAACTATGGGGTCCATCCAACTAGAACCAACCCTTATTTGGTATACTCTGACTTTCATCACCTCTAACTCGGTAGGCCTTACCAAATCCTTGACGAGGATAACTCGAGGAAGGTTTTGCCTGGAAGAGGTTGCTAAGGTTGCCAAAGAATCTGTATGAGAATTCCTACTCCTCGGGACTTATTATATAGAGAAAGACTCAAAGCTAGATTGTAACTGCCGAGCTTTACCCAGATACCCTTGCATCCTCTGATCCCTAGCCTTTAGCTCACCTTTAGTTTGCCCAATGACTAACCTTGAGTCTGAGAAAACCTCAACAATTTTCCCTCCTAGCTTCTTGATCATAGTTACCCCAATCAACAAGGCTTCATATTCAGCCTCATTATTAGTGGCTAAAAAGTCCAATCTTAAGGATTTTTCAAGAGTAATTCTATTTGGAGATACTATCACTATCCCCACACCTGACCCATTTTGGTTAGCCACCCCATCAACATAAAGCTTCCATGATGGATATTCATGAACTACAACCACTGTGACTTGTACCCTTCTTAATTCCACCTCCTTGGCGACACCTGTCTTTTGGTGTTCAGTGAATTTTGCCACTAAGTTTGCAAGGACTTGTCCCTTAATAGCGGTGCGAGGCATGTACTTTATGTCAAATGCCCCTATAATCGTCCCCCACTTGGTGATCCTTCCCGTATAATTAGACTTCCAAATTAATGATTGTAAATGAAGTTAAGTGAGAACCACCACAGTATGCGTCTGAAAGTAGTGAGGGAGCTTTTTGGTTGTATGCATTATGGACAAAATGGCCTTCTTTAGTGGCAGGTAACAGATCTCTGCCTTGCAAAGATTTGCTTACATAATAGACTGGTTTTTGGAACCTAGCCTCCATTTTGACCAAAACTAAACTCATGACAAGTTACGCAATGTAAGCAAAAAGAACCTCTTCCTTTTCCAGCCGAGAAAGAATAGGTGGTCGAGACATATATTCCTTTAGCTCCTCAAAAGCAAGGTTACATTCTTCAGTCCACTCGAATCCCTTCCATTTGTGAAGGAGCTGAAAGAATGGTCTACATTTATCTACTAACCGAGAAATGAATTTTTTCAGGGCAGTAGTCATCCCAGTCAACTTCTGTACTTCTTTAGGATTCTAAGGAGGTCATAAATCATTTATCACCTTAATTTGATCAGGATTAACCTCAATTCCATGGCGCGTGATTATATAGCCCAAAAATTTACCAGAGCTGACACCAAAGGAAAACTTCAAAGCATTTAGACACAACTAATGTCTCCTCAGTATCTCAAATACACTTCCGAGATCATTTAAATGCTCGGCTACAATCTTACTCTTCACAACCATATCGTCGATGTAAACTTCAATATTCTTTCCAAGTTGAGACTCAAACATTCTAGTCATCATCCTTTGGTAAGTAGACCCAGCGTTCTTCAATCCAAATGGCATTACTCGGTAGTGATAATTCCCAGTGGGTGTCATGAAAGCAGTCTTCTCCTGGTCAGCCAAAGCTAATGGTATCTGTTGGTACCCCTTGAAGGCATCCAAAAAGTTCATTTGAGGATGACCAACCGTAGTGTCCACCAATTGGTCTATCCAAGGGATCGGGAAAGGACTCTTGGGGAAGGCTTTATTCAAGTCGATAAAATCTACACAAACACTCCACTTTCTTGACTTCTTCACCATAACTATATTAGCCAGCCACTTTGGGTAAATGACCTCCTTAATCGCCCGTGCACGCTTAAGTTTTATTACTTCTTCCTTAACAGTCTCGACATGTTCTTTAGAAGAGCACCAAGGTGGTTGTTTCTTAGGGGTCACCGTTGGATTGACATTTAGATGATGACAAATGAAATTCGAATTCACCTTGGGAGTTTCATAAGTATTCCAAGCAAATATATCAACGTTCTTTCTAAGAAAAGCTAGCAACTCCTCCTTCTCCCGAAGAGGCAGTTGAACTCCAATTTAGAAATACTTCTCTGCATCAGCATCAATGATAACTTTCTTTAACTCCTTGCACTTCACTCCTACATCTACAACGTTTAAGGATGTTTCTACCTCTATTAATTGCTACAAGGTCCTTTCTAGGGTGGCCGAGGATTCACCTTTTGACTGGTGTTTAATAACTGCGAATTGGCATTGTCTTGCCATAGCCTGACTTCCAATCAACTCTCCAACCTGGTCCCTAGAGGGATATTTCACCATCAGATGCAAAGTTGAAGAGACAACCCTTATAGCATGAAGCCATGGTCTTGCCAAAATAGCAGTATAGGGTGAATAAGCATCCATCACAATGAAATTTACTTCAACCACCTCTGACCTTGCTTGAATAGGCAGCCTGATCAAGCCTTTTAGGATAATGGTCTTCCTATCGAACCCTACTAGAGGGGAGTCGTAGCTAACTAGATCCTTGGGCTTCAAATTAAGTCCCTTGTATAGGTCGGGATGCATGATCTTTGCACTACTACCGTGATCTACCAAGACCCTCTTTACATCATACCCTCCTATTTGAAGGGTAACCACTAAGGTGTCATCATGTGGCTGAACTATTCCCACCTTATCATCATTAGAAAAACTTAAGGCTAGTCAGACTTTGATTCTCCCTCGTTTAAACTCAAGAATCGAGTCCTTGGTACATGGTCGTGCTATAGACATTACCCTAGATGGACATGCTCCGATCCTACCTAAGGCTTCCAAGATAACACTGATTGTTCCCAGGGACGGTCTCGAGGAAGATTCCCTCTGATACGTTGAGCTAGTTCCCCTGTCTAGAAGGCTGGTGCAAAAATTGTCTCAACTTCTCGATCTTGACCAACTGCTTCAAATAGTCGCGCAAAGTTCTACATTCTTCTATAATGTGCCCACAGTCTTGATGATATTGGCAATAAAGACCCTGATTACACCTCGTGGGGACAACCCCCATTTTATTTGGCCACTTGGAGTATGGTTTAACCTTTATATTCGCAAGAATCTGATGCATAGGCTCCTTGAATACTGTGCTGACCACCTGGGCAGTAGGAAGTTTAGTATGTCCAATAAAATCTCTCCGAGGTCAGTTGTTATTATACCTCTCATACCTAAAGTCTCTTCGTTCAGGGGGAGCCACTTTTGCCTTCCCCTTCCCCCGCTATTGATCATCCTTAGCCCGTTTATATTTATCAATCCAATCCATGAGCTGACGCATGCTTTGCATTGGTTTCTTTGTCAAGGACTTCCTCAATTCATGCTTAGTAGGAAGGCCGACCTTAAACATTCTTATTGCCATGTCTTCAAAATCTTCATCTAGCTCATTAAATGTCTCCAGTACCTATCCGAGTAAGTTTTTAGTGTCTCGCCCTCTTTCATCACCATGGACAACAGGGAATTTAGGGGACAAGGAATCATGCTACATGTAACAAATCGAGCCCCGAAAGCCCTAGTGAGCTCTTGAAAAGAGCCAATTGAGCCTTCATCTAGCTTGTCAAATCATCTCATCACGATAGGCCCCAAGCTAGAGGGGAATACTTTACACATCAAAGCCTTATTCCTTGAATGAATAACCATCCTTTGATTGAAATGACTGATGTGCTCAACTAGATCAGTCCTCCCGCTGTAAACGGTAAAAGTGGGCTACGCAAAATGATGAGGAAGTTTGGCCCTGTCAATCCTTTGTGTAAACGGTGATTTTGAAATCTGGTGCAAAGCTCTACTCATTGCGACGTTCCCCAAACTCCTATGGGTCGGACTTTTACTCATTTCCTTATGATAGTGTTCCTCCTTGTAGGAAAAGGATTCATTAGGAGGGGTTCTTGATCGTGGCCTGTAACTGCTATCTTCCCTGATTCAGATCTAGAGCTTGAAGGAGATGCCATTCTCTGTTTACGACATAATTTTTTGCGCAAATGGTCTATCTCCAACTGGAGATTCCTAGTTTCCTCCCTATGCGACACATGACTCTCAGTTCTTGACTGACTCCTACTAGTATGAGTTGTATGCACACTAACTTCACAATCTCTCCTTTGTTCTAAATTAAGAGAATGGTCTTGACGTTGAGATCCCACAGATTCTTCTCGATTTAGTCTTGAACCCACCCTGACTGAACAAGATTACAAGTACTTCCCTGTTTCCCACAGACGACACCAATTGTAAGGACTAGAATTAGACCCTCAGCCCACTAGAAATGGATGAGAGCCCATCAAGTCCAAAATAATATATTTGTTAGAGAATTGATTTTATAGTTAAAGACTCAGCAAATCAAGTATGGGCCACAATAGATTGGCTTCATGCTAGAAAGATAAGAAAACATAATTTGAAGAGAATAACACTTTTTGGTCAAATTTGAGGATGAAGTGTTCTTATATTCACTCAAGTTTATCAAAGTACAAGGTGTTCTATTCTTTTTCTTCTTTTCTTTTTAGATTACATACCCCATTTTTCACGGGGGCCATTTCCTTATATAGTACTATTCTTTTCAATCCCAACCTTCCACTTGTTGATCATGTAGATAATCTTTTGGATGCTTGTCCCATTAGAAACCTTCTGGAAACTTTGTAAGTAGTTGTGAGCTGAGATATCCTTGCTTAGGGGTCATTTTCACATAAATGCGGCCAGTTGGTTAGGTGCAGAATATTTAATGTGATGGTGGCAGCTTTCTTCTCAGATGTTTCTTGATTTACTATGGACTCCTTTATCTGAAGCTTATCCTTATAAGTATGGTAGCCTCTTACACAGTATTCTCTAGGCAATCGGGCTCCAACCTTATATAACGCTTCCCAAGGAAGATTGGATCCTCGGGAGACACCATTTGTTTGTTATTACTTGTCCTTGTCCTCAACCCATTGTCCCACACACTTATCTTACTGTTCGACCATCCTTGGGCTCCTTTATCCTCGGGTGTGACCCACGGCCCAATACTCCTACTCGGCTCATTTATCCCCACAACTTGTATTTCAAATCCTCCTCAAGCTTTTCCATTCCTCAAATGTGTGAAGTGTTTATATTTTAGATTCTTCTTTTACTAGTTAATAACCTGTGCGATGTACGAAAAAAGTTTAATAAAATATGTGTATTTTTCCTCTTTTATTTTTTATATCTAAATAATGAAATCTAATAATTATGAAAGCTATAAATAAACATCTATTATGATTGTATTTGTAATTTTTGTATATGGAACTATGTATTATCATTTTAAAAAATATGATATGATAAGATTCTAATAGAGGTTTTAAATGTAGAATAGAATCTAAATTCAATAAAAATATAAATTAGAATAATTATGTGTAAAATTGTGAAACCTCCAAATCTTATGTGGTACAATAAAAATAAATCAACCAAAAGTTCAGTTTATATATATATATATATATATATATATATATATTATAGAATTTTTCAGAGCCATATATTATAAATTATAGATATATTGTTTTGGTTCACACTTATTTTTTATTTTTCATGTTATAAGTATGATAGTATTTTAAACTTATGGTGTTCACTCTATGATGATTGTTCTTTATTATCTAACCAAGACATTAATTAGGTGTTTGGTGTAGGAGGGGATTGAACCCCAAATATTTACTTAAGAGACAAGAAACTTTATTAATTAAGTGAATCAGAAGTTCAGAACCCAGTTTTGGTTCGCAATTATAAAACTTTTTTTTTTTAACAAATGTAATTATAGAACTTTCGTTTCTTGGGAATGAAGGGTTTCTGTATTTGTAATGTATATAAATAAATATCTCAAAAAATAATTTCTTTAAATATATAAATATCTCAACAAAATTTCTTTATATTATCATGTAGTTGTTAAAGAAAAATTTTGAGATATTTCTTTAAAATTTAAATACATGATGGTGGAAATGTATGTAAAGAAATAAAAGGAGAAATTATATTTTACCACTCTAAATTTTATCTTAGATTACATTTTGCACCCTAAACTTTTTTTTATTTGTTTGAGCAATGCATTATAAACTTTTTTAAAAACATGTTTCACACCCTAAACTATGATTCTTGTTACATTTTGCACCTTGACGTCAAGTTTGCTGTTAATTTGGATGGAAAAGTATGGCATCACGTGAAAAGACTCAATTGCTCATCTTCTCAATTCCTTAAAAGCAAATGAGAAATTACATTTTATCACCCTAAACTATACTCTCTATCACACTTTGCATCCTAAACTCTAGATTTCCATCAAAGTTAATAGCGAACTTGATATCGGGGGTGTAAAGTATAACAAAGATCATAATTTATGGTACAAAATGTGCATTTGAAAAGTTAAGAGTGCAAACTGTAATCTAGGGTAGAGTTGGTGGTAAAGTGAAATTACCCTTAAATAAAATTATGTAAATAAGTTAAAAATAACTTCTTTTTATTTTTTTTGGTGAGAATCCAAGTGAAAAATAATTTAGTGGCGTGGGATGGCCGGCTTTTGGAACCGTACTGTCTTTTTCTGTTTTTCGGAACTATCCTTTTCCATTTCTTGTTTAATCTCAAATGTATGTGCGGGCGTGTGTGTATATATATATATATATATATATATATATGAGATAGGTTCAAGTTACACCTGGTGTAACTTCACAAGAGTTACACCCTTTTTAGACCGTAGATTTTTATTAGATCTAACGGTGATAAATCACTACTTCTCATGCCATTAATATAGAGTCATTAATCCTAGATTTTAGATTTTAGAGGATATCCTAGTATTAATGATTGTCTCTCAAATTTTTTCATTTCTTTCTTCTTGTGTTCTTCTTTTCTTTCTTTTGTTTTCTTTTTTCTTTTTTCTTTTTTGTTTTCAGATAAACACACCTGTGAACCTGGATATTTTCATCAATATCTGGGTTTCTACAAAATAAAACACTATCTTAGGATCAGATTTATCATTCTCTCCAAAATTAAAGGATCAATGCTTATCCTCAATTTATATTAAACACAAACAACGATTACTAAAATTAAAGAATCAGAATTTACTTTTGTGCCTGTAAGTGCCAAAATTAATTACTAAAATAAAACAATTTATGCCTCTTCCAAACTCCATGATTTCATATTCCTAAATATAAAAATTAGTCATATATCAAATAACTTGATTCATTAAACAAATTCACCAACACTGTTATAAAAAGAGAGTTTCATTAAGAGGTGACCATGAATTTCTGACGAAATTTATGTAAACCCATCACGTCTTGTAGAACAACACACACATATATAGAAGTTCAAGATTCAACGTTGATGGCTATGCCCACAAATAATAATAGTGTTTTTATTTAACCAAGTTGAGGAAAACATAAAGAAAACATAATCGGATAAGAAGCACAATGGACTTATTTGGCATCCTACGAAAGACATAACTTGTTATAGTCAAGTGGTATATTATAAAATAATAAGGTCATGCTAAAGAAGGTCTGCAACTCAGAAAGTTAGGAATAGCGCTTGTGCAAGGTTAGAGATAAATTAATTAGAGAGAGAGAGAGAGAAACAGAAAATAGAAAAAAAATAGTAATATAATATTCCCTACCATTAATTTGGTTAGTCAGCGTGACAAGTAATAAATGTTTAATTATGACATAGATAGTTGACCTCTTTTAACCTTTAGATTTAATAGAAATCTACGGTCTAAAAAGGGTGTAATTCTTGTGAAGTTACACCAGGTGTAACTTGAACTCATCTCTCTATATATATATATATATATGTATATATATGAACCCTTGGTTTATTCAAAAAAAAATATTTCTTGGTAATATCATGTTGGAGAATCTGAAAAAAATTTGCCTATACACTTTACATGCTAGCGCTTTCTGAACTTTTTTTTTTTAATAAATAAAAATAAATTTTAAATTGTAATCGTTTAAGTATAAAACCTGTCATTATTTAAGAATTAAGAGAATTGACTCTTTTACTTTCATTTTTTCAGCCTTTTTTAATTTAATCAATCTCTTAGTTGGAGAGTTTAATTTTTATTTATTTTTTTATATGTAGATGTATGTTGGCTTTTTTTTTTTTTTTTTTTTGAGCCTGTATGTTGGACTTGGATTGTTAGTGGGAGAGAATTTGATTGACAATTTTAAGTTAAATTATAATAATTTAGCTTTATGTCTTTTTTAGAATTAAACCACTCTTTAGCGTGCGCTATCAATTAAAAAGTTAGCTTATTTTACTATTTAACTTATTTTTGTTACTATTCATAAGTCCCACTGCACTTTTTGATACTATTCATGAGTTTCACGGTACTATTTCAGTTAACTTTTACCTTTATTTACAATACTTTTAAAAAAAAGTTTTCAGTTTCAGCAAAATAAACAGATTCCAAACAGACCCTTAATTAAGTAATAGAATTATTTTTGAAAGTACAAAAAAGAAAAAAAAGACACAAAAATGTTTCATTCCAATTTTATATAAAGTAAGTCTACTGCATTATCAATAAATAAATAAATTTAATTCCACAATAAAATTTTCAATTACTAGGATGGAAAATTGGGATTGATATTCAATAAAGAAGATGTTAGAGATAATCTCATGTAAAAGTCATGTTATACTAATCTATATAATCTTAATATACATAAAATTAAAAACATTTAACTTTTGGTAAATTTCATAATATTTTATCACCTGAATTTTTGAGACCTCATAATTTTACACATCATATATATATATTAATTGAATTTAGTTTCTATTTTCTATATATATATATATATATATTTATACAAGATAGAATTTCTACTCTAGCCTAATCTAAGTGTATATGTGTGTGAAACTCCCTCCTGAAGACTTGAATGTTGGCCCTTGCCCGCCACACCCCACAAGCACTTATTCTTGGGAGCGATCACCACACCAAGGGTTTAAACCCTCCAACATCATATTTTCTTTAAAAGGTGTAAAACAATTGATAGTTCATAGTTCCATATACAAATACAAATTCAAATATAACAAATGTTCATTAATAATTACCATAATTAGATTCTTAAAAAAAAAAAAAAAAAAAAAAGCAGCTATCATAGTTATCAATTTTATATTGAAGGCAGAAATATAAAAAGAGAAAGGTTTACATTTTGTTAAACTTTTGTGCATTTTAACCAAAAAAAAAAAAAACTTTTGTGCATTGCACGAGTTAGCTAGCGACCAATGGTTTTCAATATAGATACATATGATATGACATGACATGACAGCAACATTAGTGGGTAATAATAATATGAGAGGGCAGAAGTAGTGAGGGTGGGGGAAGTAGGAAAAAATGGTCATAAAGGCTAAAGAGTAGAGGAAGAGGAAGAGGAAGAGAAACAAATGAAAATTCCACTTACCTACCTTCCAATCCAAGAAGGCAGCCGTCCTAGTCAAGAAATCCCATATTTATCTCTTTCTCTACAAAAACATGAGAAATACAGATACTACTTCTACTTCTACTTCGCCCTCTCTCTCTCTCTCTCTCTCTCTCAAAAGCTTCACACAGTTTTCCTAACCTTTTTCTCAAACAAGCACTGCAATAATGAACAAAGAAACTTATACGTAGCCCTCCACTTCCAGACAAAGAAACAGAGAGACTCGTCCATTCATACAACACCAAATAGCCCATTATTACAGTGAAGAGTAAGACTAGACGAGATAAAAGCATTCATTGTCGGCCATTAAAGCTTCAGCCAAGAGTTTTTTTGCCGAGACTGCTGCACAAAGTCTCGACTCTGCAATCTTTTTCAATAAAATAATACTGAGAAGATCCGTTTTGGATTCATTGCACTTTACGTTCCCGGCTTCAAAAGCCGCAAAATGAGCTAGAGATTTTTTTCTTCTTCTTAGAACTCTTTTCTTTTAAAAAGAAAAGAAAAAAAAAATCTTGACCTTTGGATCCACTGTATCCCCACCATTTGTGAGAAAAAAAGCCGAACTGGGTTTGTTTTGTTTTCGTCTTTGGTTCATGAATTCCACTGTTTTCAGTTTGTCATCACTAGGAGGAGTCTGTTGGAACTGGTGGACTTGCTGCTTTTATTATCTCTTTTTTGATGACTGATTATTGGCTTTAGGAGGTATGTTTTATAATCTCTGCAATCCTTATTGGTATTTTTCAATTTTGAGAGTTGTTGGGGGCTCTTTTGCTGACTGAATTTCTGGGTTTTGGTTGGAAATTCTTGTCTGCTTTGTGAAGTTTCTGAATTACGAGTTGTTGGGTAGTTTTAATTGATGGATTTATCACTGTTTTGTAATTTGTATCAGTTTTTGAATTCCTCTTAGGCTGGTCTTTCGGTTCTTTAATATGATTGAATGGAATTGCATTCTCATGTCTTAAATTTCCATACTGGTTTGTTGAGTTATTTGAATATTGAATTTAGTTACACTTCATATGATTTATTCATCACTCTTTTGCATACATGATTGGATTTTGTAGCCAGAGTCTTTGTTCTAGTTACTATTGAAATTCTGGTGTCATTTGAGAAATTCAATTATCTTCATTTCAATTATGAAATTATGCATGTGCAGGATTTAATTTTTTCTAATTTATGTTGTAGTTTTGATCAAGCCGAGGGCTATTAAAATGTCAAGGAATTTCAATTCAAGGAGCATTTTAGGATTGGGTTTTGTCCTATTTGTGTTTGTTACTACTCTACTTGTTTGTACTTCAGAGGGTTTGAATTTGGAGGGGAAGTACCTCCTAGAGCTGAAAAATAGTCTTCGTGATGAATTTAACTTTTTGGGAAATTGGAATTCGAATGATCAAACACCATGTGCATGGATTGGTGTGAATTGCACTTTTGATAATGACCCAGTTGTTTGGTCGCTTGACTTGAGTTCAATGAATCTTTCTGGAATCTTGAGCCCTAGCATTGGCAGTTTGGTCCATCTAAATAAGCTTGATCTTGGTTACAATAGGTTCACTGGAGATATACCTCGGGAGATTGGAAACTGTTCCAGCTTGGAATATATCTATTTGAATAATAATCAGTTTGATGGGCATATTCCTACTGAGTTAGGGAAGCTGCCTTATTTAAGAAGTTTGAATGTATGCAACAATAAAATCTCAGGTTCTATTCCGGAGGAGCTCGGAAACTTGTCTTTATTGGTTGAGTTTGTGGCATACACCAACAATCTCACAGGTCCATTGCCTAGTTCTATTGGAAATCTTAAGAGCTTAACTAGATTTAGAGCTGGGCAAAATGCTATTTCTGGTAGCATACCAGCTGAAATAAGTAGATGTGAGAATTTAGAATTACTTGGTCTTGCCCAAAATAAAATAGGAGGGGAAATACCAAAGGGGATTGGGATGCTTGGGAAGTTGACAGATCTGATTCTCTGGGCTAACCAGCTTTCAGGGTCTATCCCAAAGGAGCTTGGGAACTGTACGAGCCTTGATACTCTTGCTTTGTATGAGAATGTTCTTGTGGGATATATACCTAAGGAGATTGGGAACCTCAAAGCTCTAAGGAAGTTGTACCTCTATAGGAATGGGCTGAATGGAACAATTCCAAGGGAGATTGGGAATCTTTCTCTGGCATCAGAAATTGATTTCTCAGAGAACTATTTGACAGGTGAAATCCCCTCTGAGTTCAGTAAGATAACAGGCCTTCACTTACTGTACCTTTTTGGGAACCAGCTTACAGGTGTTATTCCAAATGAGATCAGTCACTTGAGGAACTTGACAAAGCTTGATCTCTCAATTAATAACCTCACTGGTCCTATTCCATTTGGGTTTCAATATTTGGCTAAAATGATCCAATTACAGCTTTTTAGTAACTTTCTAACTGGAAGCATTCCTCAGGGGCTTGGTCTTTACAGCCAACTTTGGGTGGTTGATTTCTCAGACAACCGGCTGACTGGAACAATACCTCCCCATCTTTGTCGACATTCTAACCTGATTTTGTTGAATCTGGAGTCTAATAACCTGTATGGAAATATCCCACCTGGAGTCATGAACTGCCAATCATTGGTGCAACTTCGTCTGGTTGGAAACAGGCTTACTGGGAGCTTTCCATCAGAGTTGTGCAAATTAGTGAACCTTTCTGCTCTTGAATTGGATCAGAACAGTTTCGCTGGTCCAGTTCCTCCTTCAGTTGGAAACTGCCAAAAATTACAAAGGCTTCACATTGCTGATAATTACTTTACAGAGTTGCCTAAGGAAATCGGAAATCTCTCTCAGTTGGTGACTTTTAATATTTCATCAAACTTGCTCACAGGACAGATTCTGCCTGAAATTTTTAACTGCAAGATGCTTCAACGACTTGATCTCAGCCAAAATAGGTTTGTAGGTGCATTACCAAATGAACTTGGAACACTTTCACAGTTAGAGCTTCTCATATTTTCGGAAAATAAATTCTCCGGAAATATACCTTCGGCATTGGGAAACCTCTCCCGTCTGACAGAGTTGCAGATGGGTGGCAACCAATTTTCTGGTGAAATACCTCCCGAGTTGGGTTCCCTTTCAAGCCTGCAGATTGCATTGAATCTTAGTAATAATGATCTCACTGGGAGAATACCACCAGAGCTTGGCAATCTTTATTTACTGGAATTCCTCTTCCTCAATAATAATCAATTGAGTGGTGAAATTCCTAGCACATTTGAAAGTCTGTCTAGTTTATTGGGGTGCAACCTCTCATTCAATAACCTTTCTGGACCTTTGCCTTATATACCACTGTTTCAGAACATGGCCATCAGCAGCTTTATTGGGAACAAAGGACTTTGTGGTGGCCCTCTCAGTGATTGCAGTGGAAATTCATCTTCTCCTTTTCCATCTTTGGAAAGAAATAATGCTCCTCGGAGTAAAATCATTACGGTTATTGCAGCTGCTATAGGTGGGATTTCTCTCATTCTAATTGTAATTATTTTATACTTCATGAGACGCCCAGCTGAGACAGTTCCTTCCTTGCAAGATAATGAGATTCCATCTTCGGATTCAGATATCTACTTTCCTCCAAAAGAGGGGTTTACTTTCCAAGATCTGGTTGAGGCCACGGACAATTTTCACGACAGCTATGTGGTTGGAAGGGGAGCTTGTGGAACAGTTTATAAAGCAGTTATGCATTCTGGACAGATTGTAGCTGTTAAGAAGCTAGCATCTAATAGGGAGGGGGACAGCATTGAGAACAGTTTTCGGGCTGAGATTTCAACTCTTGGGAAGATTAGGCATCGTAATATTGTGAAGCTATTTGGTTTTTGCCATCATCAGGGTTCGAATCTGCTACTCTATGAGTACATGGCTAGGGGCAGCTTGGGTGAAATGCTGCATGGGGCTTCTTCTAGTTTGGAATGGCCAACTCGGTTCACAATTGCTCTTGGAGCCGCTGAAGGTCTTGCTTATTTACATCATGATTGCAAACCAAGGATTATTCACCGTGATATAAAGTCCAACAATATTCTACTTGATGACAGCTTTGAAGCTCATGTTGGTGACTTTGGTTTGGCAAAAGTAATTGACATGCCTCAGTCTAAATCAATGTCAGCAGTTGCAGGATCATATGGGTACATTGCTCCTGGTAAGCTTCATTTTAAGCCCTTTCAGACTCACAGAAAATACTGTTTAATTATCATTTGTCTATGAGACTATTGCAGATAAAAATATTCTTTAATAAGGTTAACGAAAATACTGTATAAGCATATAGTTATCTTTCCTAGACCATCATGAGGCATTTTATTTTTTAATAATATGAAACTTTCACACTGTAAATAGAAAAACTAACACTATCAAGTTAAGCTTAGAGGGGAAACCTCTCTATCTCTCTCTCTCTCTCTCTCTCACACACATACACACACATCCCACATGAATTGCTTTGCCAAGTAATGCTTTTTCTCTATTATGATAGAGATTTATTTACTTCTAAAAGGGAATATGACATTTCATCATGCAGAGTATGCATACACTATGAAGGTTACAGAAAAATGTGACATCTATAGCTACGGGGTTGTTCTGTTGGAGTTGCTGACTGGGAAAACTCCTGTACAGCCACTAGATGAAGGGGGTGATCTTGTCACATGGGTGAGAAACTATATTCGGGACCATTCATTGACATCTGGGATACTTGACCCCAGATTGAATCTTGAAGATAAAATTACAGTTGATCACATGCTTACTGTCTTTAAAATTGCTTTGATGTGCACGAGTATGTCCCCTTCGGAACGGCCATCAATGCGGGAAGTTGTGTTAATGCTTATTGAGTCTAATGAATGAGAAGGAAACTCTGCTATCTCCAACTTATGATCTTCTTCTGAAAGTTGATGCCTTCTGTAAGTAAGTGACAGTTTTGAGTTTCTATTAACTGAGATGATTTTTTGGTGCTGATTCTTCGAATTTATCACAACTGCAAAAATGATAATCTCTTGTACATTTTATTCCCATTAGAAATTGTCATTACTGGACTTTTGTTTTTGTTAGTTTAAGGGGGTAATTGGTGTCTATCTTTAATACTATATTTCCTTTTGTAAGATACATTACAATCACCCTGGTGTACGGTTGCGGTACTATTCTATGTGTATCTTAAACGTCATCAAATTAATTACATTTGTTGGAAGGTGATTCTCTTTATATCCAAGTGTAATGCTTTCAAGGATGTGAATCAATTCTTGTTCATTATCCTAACTAACACTAATGAGGAAGAGTAAGTTGATTCAAGTTGAGGAAACAAAAAAAAGGTAGATGAAGATAAAATACATTAGTAGTAGTGGTTGTAGAAAATGAAATGTCAATTAAGGTGACAACGAGTATGATTTTGAAGAGGATAGAATCGCTAAAAGGAATTCATATAGCCAATCCTGATTAGTCTGTTGAGAATTCATGGTTGACCCCAAAGTTTTGAGACTAAGGGTTCAACCATGAATTCTTAAGAAACTAAGTGCACCTTTACATCAAATCTCTAACCATGATTTTTTAAAATAAGTTTTGGCCCTAAGAAGAGGGGTAGCTTGATTTGAATTATTTCCTTCACTTAATGAGTTATGGTTCCTAATAGATTGTGCTACCTTGGAATCTTCGAAATTATATAAAGTAGCCATGGACTTACGCGTTGTGAATGATAATTTATTTTTTTATTTTTATGGTAGTCTCTTTCTTCTTCTTCTTCCTTTTTTTTTTTAAAAAAAAAAAAAAAAAAAGTATATGTAATGTTTTTAATAACTCAAAGACAATGAAAAACCAATTGACTACTTCATAAATCACACACTAGAGTACATTTAATATCCTAAACAATTTATAAATTACGGTCCAAATCCATCATACAACTATACTATCAAAAAATGAACTACAACATGAATTACCTTTTGAATTACTACTTGAAATTTTCACAATTATTGGAAGAACTTAAATAAAAAAAAAATGTTTTCATAAAGTTTCTCATTAAACGTTACAATGCATAAAAGGAAAACCAATAATTGTTTATATACCTTAATTATCTTTTTTAAATAAAATTTATTATTAAAAAATAATACAATTTTTCTCAAGAATTCAAAAGTTAGCGAAAATGTCATTTTTAATAAAAGTTATTTATAACATTTTTTGTATAATTAAAAATTATATAGAATTTGGAAATTATTCTTTCAGTTTTAAATAAACTTTCTCAAACGCAATTTTTTATACCATACAATCCAAAAGATGGCTCAAGATGGTTGTAACTCTTTTTATTTTTTCATACAAAATTTAAATTTTATATTGATTGTATTTGTCAATTCATATTGTTCCTATAATATTTTTTGATGTAAAATATTTTAAAATAAGAAGATTACATGATTGACTAATTTGTTATCAATTGTTAACCTTTGTTATCATTATTCACATAGTATTTTAACAATTGTTAACATTATATAAAATTTTGTATCATCATATAATCTTCTTATTCTCAATCATTGTTTTCTCCAATTAATTTTTATTTTCTCTCCTTTTTTATTACTTAATTGTAGTATTATTGTTGTTACACTTCAATTGAGTCATATTAGTGGTTATGTCATTATGATTATTCCTAATTTTTCCTATAATTTTTTTAAAAAATTTACACATTTAAGATGAAAAAAAAAAAAAAAACTCCATTATTTAATAATCAAAATTTTATCTCTTTCTTAATTTTAACTCTTCTCATTATTAACTTCTCAACTTATTGTTACACTTTTTCTAACCTTTTTCATTTTTATCTTTTCATCTCCCCACTAATATTCACCTTAATTCATATGTGGTATAATGTATAATTTATTCTTAAAAATTTACTGAAAATAATTTGTTATCCTTAAAAATTGAACTATTCCTAAAAGTATATGTGGGGGTAAAATCCGTCAGTCGACGTTGGACCCTAGTACATACACTAAGCCCAACCACAACAAGAAGAAAGGGCATGGGCGTAGGATACCCTGGCCCAACCATGTTGGGCCGGGCCTGCTTAAGGGCGTCCGAGGAGGAGTACCTCCTCGGACTCGCCAAGTGTGTGTCCGATTCACACCCTATACATAGCGAAAAGTCATCCCATACGAAGGAACAGTGCATGGCATTCAAGGAGGGGGGCAACCACGATTGCCGCCGGGCCTGCTTAAGGGCGTCCGAGGAGGAGTACCTCCTCGGACTCGCCAAGTGTGTGTCCGATTCACACCCTATACATAGCGAAAAGTCATCCCATACGAAGGAACAGTGCATGGCATTCAGGGAGGGGGGCAACCACGATTGCCGCATTAAATGCCAAGGAGCTACTTTTCCAGCCGCATTAATGTGGAAAGGACAGGCGCACAGAATTATCTTGGCCAGTGCAACTCACAGAAAAGAGGGAGGATGTCCTATGGGACAGACACTCAAGTAGAGGCTCAGATGATTAACAAGTGTAAGATCGTGATCTTAGGAAGGATGCTATATAATAGAAGGAGATCCCCATGGCCAAAGGATCGGAAGCAGGAAGAAGAAAAAGATAGAAAAAAGAGAAAGGAGTTGGAGATAAAAAGCAGAATATACAGCCCCACGGCCTGTTATTCCAAAGGCTTGGAGGAAAATCCCTACGTCCAACTGGTTGCATGGCTTGTTCATAACTACGTTTCCTCTGTCAGAGACCTAGTTCTGTAACCTACTCTCTACAAATTCATTGTTGAGGGACTTTTTGGGCCAGAACCACCCTCCTGTTGGGCCTGAGCCCCAAAAACCGCCCCTACAGTATAAATTATTCTTTTTATTCTCAATCGTAGTTTTCTCTTTAAGATAATTAGATTGTATTTTCCAATTAATTTTTATTTTCTCTCATTTTTATTACTTAATTATAGCATTATTGTTGCTACACTCCAATTGAGTTACATCAACGGCCACGTCATTATCATTTTTCTTTCTAATTTTTCCTATAATTTTTTTAAAACATTTACTCATTTAAGATGAATTAAAATCTCTATTTTTAATAATCAAAATATCATCTCACTCTTATGCTCTGTTTGTTTCAGCATTAACGTTTTCTGGAAAATGGTTCATTTTTCAAAGAGCATTTTCTAGAAAACTGTCTTATTTTCCAGTGTTTGGTAACGACATTGAAAATGCGCTTGAGAATGTTTTCTGATGTTTGGTATGCAATTTTTTAAAATATTTCTTGTATAATTTAAAACATGTATATTATGTAAACTAACTAATGTAATCATTATAAATAAAAAAAACCAAGAATGAATTTGGTTTTCATACTAAATAATCTAAAATTTTGACAATAGATACAATCAAAATTAATTAGTTTTCAAATTTTCATGATCACCATCACTCATCTTGCTCATATATATAAACAGTAACGTACGTACACACACACATATCAACCATTTGTCTACTATGGTCAACCACAAGTCTTCAATATTACTCTAAATTATGTATTTACATAATGTACTGCATAATATATCATCACTACATAGTATTTGCCAAAAAAAAATGTATTTGTCAACAAATGCAATTCTCCTAAACAATTATCATTCATTATATAACAATATTATTAGTCCACGGTAAAGATTGTCCCATGTAAAAGCAATTTAGAGCAATATAGGTACTATGTTTAAAATTTTCATCTTTTACTTCTTTCATTCTTTCTTCTTCTTCTTCTATTTTTATTTTTTTATTTTTTTTGCACTTTATGTACGAAAAAGAAGTAACTTCTGCCTGGAATCCATCAAACCGAAAATTTCTTAGAGAAAAAAGAAAATCGAGCTTGAAATTCAAAGTAAAGAATTGGGATTTTGGTAGAGGAATGAAATAATTACCACTATAAATTTGTTCTCCTTTGCAAGTCGGAGCTATTGATCGATCAGTGAAGTAAAGAAAAATCTAATTAGAGAATTGTGTTACAGAGAGGAAGAGAAACATGGAGAAAAGAGAGAGGAGAGACAGTTAAAGAGAGAGATCTATGGGAAGAGGAGAGACCAGAGTTAGTGACGGTGAGGGTGTGAGGAGAGAAAAAGCAAAGGGAAAAGAGAAAAAGTGAGAAAACTTACCATGAGAGAGAGGAGCCAAAAAATTATATTTCCCATGGCTATAGACGAAGATAATATTTATTGGAGATGCAACGCATGAGAGAGAGATTGTTTTCCAAAAAAAAAAATTGGAAAACAACTTATAGAAAATAAGCCTTATTTTTATTAGAGTTTTCCGTTGACCAAAGATAGTTTTCCATTGACTATGTTTTTTTTGTGCTACCAAACACTGGAAAATGTGGAAAACTATCTTTACAGAAGGTTTTCCAGCGAAACAAACAAAGCGTTATTGTTATACTTTCTCCAACCTTAGGCATTAAACCGTTATATTAATTATGTTCAATAAAATATTGATGCATTATTTTAGTGCATATGTGCATGTACAAGATGTATCACATAAATTTAATAAATTCAATTAAAAACTAAAGTGAGCATTAACTGACTAGCTATTGGAAAGTATGTCTTTTGTTTTGTTTTTTTTTTTTTAAATTATAAAAAATAGCAATTTTAAAATATGCCTTTTGAAATTTTTTTTTTAAAAATATCACAAGTAAATGTTTGATTTGGCTTTAGGCTAATTTGTTTGTTTGAATAATTTTTGATAAATGTTACGTTTATAATATTTTCACAACAAATCCTAGGTGGCAATTATTATTGGTTCTAATTTATGTATTACTGAAATAGTTTTTTTGTCCATTGGTAATAACATGCCACTTAGAATTTGTTATGAAAGTGTTGTAAAAATGTTATGAACATAGCATTTCTCACAATTTTTTGGTTCAATCTTTAACGGACCAAAATTTTGAAGATGTCAAAATTTATTTTTAACGGACTCAAATTTTTATTTAGGATGTTCAAGTTTTTTTTTTAGGGTGGTCAAGTTTGTTTGTTTTGTTTTGTTTTTTCCCTAGGGTAGCCTTGGGCTTTACCACTTTATGCACTCATTAACCAAACCCTTATTTAAATATATTTCTCACAATTTTTTGGTTCAATCCTTAACGGACCAAAATTTTGAAGATGTCAAAATTTATTTTTAATGGACTCAAATTTTTATTTAGGATGTTCAAGTTTTTTTTTTAGGGTGGTCAAGTTTGTTTGTTTTGTTTTGTTTTTTCCCTAGGGTAGCCTTGGGATTTACCACTTTATGCACTCATTAACCAAACCCTTATTTAAATATAGAAACAAAAAGTAGCACTAAGAAATAGTTCATTGTGGACTGGAGGTACTGCATTAATTGATTTAATTCTAATTCCAATTATAACAAATGTCATACTGTCCGGTCCTAGAGTACTCACAGCAGTGGTGCTATATTGGTATATTGCTATATTTTAGCTCGTCAAACACCAAAATCATGCTCCAGTAGTGGAGCTAAATCTATTTATTTTAGCTCCATTGCTACAGTGCACATTTATAGATAGATGTGCACTGTTCATGAGAGCTAAAAAAAATATTATTTTATTCTTACCGGTTGATTAAAATAATAAAAAGTCTTTCTTTCTCTCTCTCTCTCTCTCTCTCTCAGTTACTCCGTGCCTTTCTCTCTCTCTCTCTCTCTCTCTCTCTCTCTCTCTCTCTCTCTCTCTCTCTCTCTCTCTCTCTCTCTCACTTCTCTGTCTCAACATCTCCGACCCATGCCTCCACTGGCCTCAACGTCACCGGCCTAAGCCAACCTAAGCCCCAAGCCGCCGATCCATGTCTTCGACCTACGCCTCCGCCCAGTCCTCCATCTCAACACTCACCCAACCCCAAATCATGCTCCGCCGATCCACGTCTTCGACCCAACGCCTCCACCTAGACCAGTGCTTTAGTTTTTCGCCGATCAGACCCACGCCTCCGCCCAGACCATTGCTTTGGTTTTCTGCCGATCAGACCCACGCCTCTACCCAGTCCTCCATCTCAATGCTCACCCAACGCCGATTAGACCATTGCTTTGGTTTTCGCCGATCAAACCCATCCGCCTCAAACCCACTTCTCTTCCGCTGATTAGACCCACGCAGACACTATCCTCCTCACCGAAGCCCAGCTCTGTGATTGGAGATATTTTATTTTGTTTGTGATTGGTGATTTTGTTTGGTCTAGGTTGAGGAAAAAGATTGGAGATTTCGATTGTTTTGTTTTTGTTTTTTTTTTTTTTTTTTTTTTTTTTTTTTTTTTTTTTTTCTATTGTGGACTGGTGATGGTGATGGTTATGGGCGTAGTTGTGGCTGTGGCTGATGGTAGAGGTGGTTGTGGTTGGTGCTGTGGATGTTTTTTGGGTAGTGAGATATATTATTTTATTGTGATGTTTATATTATTTTAGTGTGTTGAAAGCTAAAATAGATCCATTATTGCAGTATGTGTGTAGGTAAAATAGATAAAGTAACTTTTGGTGGAGCTAAAAAGCTAAATTTTTAGCTCCACTACTGTGGATGCTCTTAGGATTCCATGCATGGACTAGTTGGTCTAATACTCCATGAACAAAGGTTACATATACCCTGATCTCGAGTTCAAATCTTCTGTACCACCTTATAGGCTTATATGCTCCACTCTATACTCCACCAAACATATCTAGCCATGTGAATAGAAGATTATTAAACACAAACGAAAAACTTGACAGAGTCATGATATTTGGTTGAAATGCTCTAAGAGATTTATACTACTCATTACTATTTTCACGATGTATTACTTCTCGCAAGAGCACCATAAACGTGGTTCTTTAAAGCAAATACTGAAGACAAATGTTAGAAAGACAAGGATTATTCAGTCCTAGAGAGAGAGAAAAAAAAAAAAAAAAAACCAAGATTCTGTAAACAGAGTAAGTAATTTTGGGATTATATTACAAAAGGAATTATAGAGACCTTAATTTTCAATTTTTTTTTTTTTAAACAGATGTCATTGTTGATAGACGTGGGATGCTTACCCGCACTGAAAATGTGATGACTACAATTTTATCCCAAGATGGCCTAAAGAATTCTTCAAGTTCAATAGCTGAACTTATTTGGTGCTCTAGACTAGAGCCAATTCATGATCAATGTATTTTAGTTATGATTGAGGTTATGCACTGACAAGTTCTCCAAACTCAAAAGTCGTGTCTTGGTTTCGTCTTATAAAAGGAGGTTACAGTTACAACTTACACATGATTACTTTTCCGGCGTTTCCGCCAAATTATGTATAGAAACTTAGGCCATGTTTGGTTTACTTTTTTTCATCACTCAATTTTCGTTACTCATCACTCAAAATACCCTACTTGTTTGGCACCATCACTCAATATTTTTCACACTATTTGTGGGTCCTATACTTGTCACATGGTGCAAGTGTTTTTTTTTTCCCATTTAGTATCACCGAACCCAATGAAAAGAAAAGAAAAGAAAAGAACCGAACAACCAACCTAGGAGAAGAAAGGAAAAAAAGAGAGTCAAAAGTGGTCAAAAGTTGCGGCTGGGTACTGTTTGTGGGTCTCCTATGTGTGTTTAATTACAATATTGCCATTAAGTTATGAGTTATGGAAACTGAAAACAGCCAAAATATGTTTTCAGTTTCCATAACTCATAACTCAAAAATCAGAGAATTGAATGATGGAAACAGAGTTATGGAAATAGAGTTATGGACTTCCCAAACAACCTTTTTGCTATGGGTCTTACCATTTTTGAGTTATGAGTTATGGAACAGAGATATGAGTTATGAAAATTGACAAACCAAACACCCCTTAGCAATCAAATTTTATTTTAATGGATTCTAAATTTTTTTTAAAAAAATTGTAATGAGTTGTTTTTGGTAGAAATTAAAGTTTTTCCCATCATTATGATGGTTAGAGGTTACTTATTTGTTTTGTTTTTCGAGAGAGTTTTAACTTATGGCGTCCCCTCTTAATAATAGATGTTATATCATATTTTGAGATGAATGTTGTATATTTGATCAACAACTAAACTCTTTATATTTATTTTTAATCTTTATTTTGAAGTAAAATTTCTTACTCAACCTTTATTTTAAATTAGAAATTTTTTTGGTTATTTTTTTGATTAAATACTATGGGTCATAGACACATACCTTGGTGGAATGAATCACCTATTTTCTGGATCTTATCCTTTGCTTGCTTTATTAACTCATCCTCACAATCTTTTTGCATTTTGGACCACTTTAAAGTTGCCAAAAATGTAACTAGAGTCTCCTCTATATCCCATACTCCAAATTCTAGGGAAATTGTAGATGGTGTTTCTATTAAGGTTTTCAAATTCGGACCATTCATTGAACCGTAAAATAAAGAGGTTCAAGGTTTTGAGGTCGAACCGTGACGACGACATAATTAATTAAAGCTTAAATATAGATATTAAATTTATAAAACTAGCAAAATTGACTAATATATCTATATATGTGAGAGAAATTTAATGATTTTCAAGCATATATTTAATAATTAAATAAGAAAGTTAATAAAATAAAATAATAACCATGAAAATATTAAAATTTATGATTAATTTTTGAATTAAAGTTGAATATCTTTGAAGGATTTTAATTATAATTTTTTTTATTCCTTGTAAGAGATGGATAATTTAATTAAGTAGAATAAAATTGTGTTAAGTTGTTTAAAAAAAAAAAAAAATGCTAAGGGGTTGGACTGTACGGTTCTTGCCACCGGTTCGTGCGGTCCAATCTCGGTTTTAGGGGTTCACAGAATTAACAAAAAATCCGATTTTTTATGCTTAAAAAATCGGTTTTCATCTCGATTTTCATGGTCTAACCTCCCGGTCCGATCCGATTCTGAAAACCTTGGTCTTTAGGAAGATGGGATATTTGAGAGCTCACAAAATTTTATGTATTCTCACACTTGGAGTATTTTAAATATTCTTATGGATCCACCCATTGTCATATGTGGTTACTAAAAATACTCAACCACTAAGTGTGCGTTTGGATGTTGATTAAAATTATAAATTATTTTACTATTCAGTTTATTTTTGATACTATTCACTGGCCCCACTGTAATTTTTGGCATTATTCATGGGCCTACTGTACTATTTCAACTATTCATGGATCCATGGTACTATTTTAACTAACGTTTACCTTTATTCTTTATCTACAGTACTTTCAACAATAAGTTTTCAGTTTCAACAAAATAAACCGTATCCAAACAGACGTCTAAATTACTCCACTATCTGGTTAAAATTTAAATGAGAAATTTAAAGTTTAAACTCACTTATCACCTATGTAAATGATTTTAATTTATTTTGAATTGATTTTACCTTTAAGGCAAGTGAAAAATATATAACTTTTGTTGAACTATTATGGGCATCAGGTTAGCAACTCTTTCATATTTGCAGCCTAATTTTGTCCATCTCATATGTAACTTTGTTGCTTTTCTTCACACACTCGCCCACTCCTCCGCTCTCGTCTTCCCTCCCTAATCAAGCGGTTGCCGTGGTTAGCATCAAATTTTTGGAGAAGCTCCTCACCGCCACTTCGCCCTTTCGGCGAAGCCAGGATTTAGAGGTAATTGCTAACAAATTTTAGTACAAATCTAAGGTAGGGTTTATGTAAGGGCTGAGATTATAAGTTTAACCTTGGGGTTAAGGAAATCTCACTTTTTTTGATTTTTTTGATTTTTTTTTTTTTTTTGTGGTCGTTTAATTGTTAACGGAACTGGGTTTTGTTAATTTGGGATTATGGAATGTGAAATTGAAGGTTATGGTTGTGTTGATAAATGGATGGGTGAGCATTTGCATGTGAACAACATAGCGAATGGGCAAAAGGGTTGGGTCCAATTCATTAATTGGACTGTTTTGAGTTTTCGTTTTTGTTTTTGATAATTCGATGGTTGGGGGAGGGGGATTTGAACCTTGGACCGCTCTGTAGGAAACATCAGCAGATGCCAGTTGAGTTTGAGAGTGAATATAGGGAAATTGCCTTGAGGATGTGTATTGTCTTTGGGTTTATTGAGCAAACTAGAGAGGGAAGTGTGAAACAAGAGCTTTGTGTGGGGACAAATCCCTTGAGTTATGGTGCTGTAATGTCTTTGGAAATATTAGGATTTTAAGTTTTCATGGGCTGGTTGAGGACAAAGTCCATAGTAAGATATATGTTTAAGCTGTAGCTTTTAATTGGATGTGAGTTGCACTTGTAACTATTGGATGTTGGGAGGCCTATGGTCCTTTTGATAGTGTTTTTTAGTGTCATCAGGGTTGTCATTATGGTACACAAACATGGTTTTTTTTTTTATTCCCATTTAAAGCTATCCAACAATGCATAAAATGGGTCTTTAAGAGACCAAAAAATGGCCTTGTTGTGGTAAAGCTTGGGCATTTTGAAATACTTTTTTAATGTTATTAAGTGAGGAGTTTGGTTTTTTTCGAAATATATATTTCTGGGTTCCTTAAATCAGGCTTTACTGTTTAAAGTCCAGGCCTTCAAGGGTTCAGGCCAGCATAGGTAAAATAATTTTGAAAAATTAACCTAAGCTGTGGAAACCTTATTTTGGAGGTTTAAGGATTGGTTAGTTTAATTTGTAAAGATTGGGTTATGGTGTCTATTTAGGGTAATCATGTGGTTGAGACATTGAGGTTTATGGTGGACAAAAAGTGGAGTTTGGGTGGTGCCTTGGACCTCTTTGGGTTTTTTTATTTTTTATTTTTAATGGGTTTGAAGGTTTGAGCACATAATAGTAAGCATTATATTATATATGTATTCATGCCGTGCTTATATTTTCGTATTGAATTAATTTTCTATCACTAGAGGCATCTAACCAATCCTTAAACCTCCAAAATAAGCTAGTATACCTAGGTAGAACCCTAATATTTTATCAATAAATTTTTACTTATCAAAAAATGTAATGGCAGTTTTAGTCTTGTGCATATTTGACATGGTTGTGCTATTCTTCATTAGGTTCTTGTTGGCATCACTTGGTTGAGCTTGGTTAGTGTTACGCAGTAAGCAGAATTTGCTGATTTGGGATTTTTTTAAAGACATACTAGTTTTCTCAAACTTATTGTTTTCAAAGGAAATAAGAGTGCTACTTGTATTCAAATATTATGCTAAGTATCTTGTTATTATGTGAAAGTTTTTGCAAATATACATTTTACAACGAGATCTTGTAGGATGAGATAGAGGAAGACCCAAAATAACATTAGTAGAAGTAAAAAAAAAAGACTTATCAATTAAGGAAGTAACAAAGTATGATTTCATACAGAATAACATTAGAGGAGTGTTTTATTTTCTGTGTCGTATAATTCTTTGCGCGTTTTTCTTTCTTCTTTTTTTGCATTGCATAGATTCTGGGAATTAGGTTAAATTCTCAACAACCCTAACTATTTTATTGAGGATCCATAGCCGACCCCTAAAATTTGGGATTAAGGCTTGTTGCTGTTGTTGTGATGCATGTGTTTGGTGAGGCATTTCATATGTATACTTGTTTCTAAAATATTATAGCTCAATTATCTATTATTTTCTTTGAGAAATTTATTGCTCAATTTTATTCATGATGTTTTGAGAATGTATTGTAATTGGTGATTTTGAATGCTTACAAAAATCTTCATGTTGAGATGTTTCCCTTTTTAAGAAATTACTGTTTGACCATTCATTATGTTTTATAAATGGTTTGATATTTGTTCATTTTTACTTGCAATGGTATGAAAGTATAATGATATTGGAAGTACATGTTTAGGAAAGGTGTTTCCCATCGTTTTGCTCTCTTTACTCCTAAAAATATCATTCTTCTTCCCTCATTGGTCTTTGTTTTACCACCACTGGTCCACCGCTGACTCCCTTCCAACGAGTTTAACAATGATAGGAGCTGGAGACCCACCGGGTTCGGCAAATGGAATATTTGAAGTAATCTCCAAATTTTTTCAATTGGAATGCTTGATTCACGTTTATACACAATTAGGTCAGAAATAATCTAAATACAACGGAAGTTGGAAGTTGCCCTTTCAAAGGGCTGGAAAGGTTGAAACTCATGATTTTAGATTATAGGGCCAAAACCACATGGAAGTAGTGTCTTCAAGTGTGGAATTTTCAAAATTTATTTAATGTGTATGTTAGGATGAATTTGGTGATTTCATTTGTGAATTTTTGTTGTTGTGTTGATAACTTGACACTTGGTTGCTATGAGTTGTAGTAGAATGCATTATGTTGGTCCAACCCTATGGTGGCCAAGAATGCTGAATCCTACATAAATGTTTGTAGTAAAATTTGACTTTCTGTGGGTCACTTGAATACATCATGAGTTTTAGAGTTAAGTTTAACCTTATGAAATGGGTGATTGAAGGCCTTAAAAGACTTTTATTCAAGGTCCAGAGGTGTCTTGTTAAGTCTAAATTAACTGAGAATAATAAGAAGAGGGGGGGGGGGGGGGTTGAATTGTAAAGTCTTTTTCATCAATTGGAAATGAAGACAAACCGGATTTATTAAATTTTCCCCAAAATTAAATACAACTAAGCCGCATTAATTTCTTTTATTTCCGCTTAAGTTTTTGTTAAGCATGTATATTTCTCTCTCTATAAGCGCATTAAAACATTTAGCAGATGATTTTGTATTCTTTGTTTCCAAACTGTTTAACTAATTTACTGACAATGGAATAAAGGGGTTAATGAAGGAAACTCTTTTGGATTTTGTGTAAATACAACTTTATTTTGTTTTGTGTATGTTGTTCTTGTTCGGCACAGTTTAGAGGAGTGTTTTATTTTCTTGGGTTCCAAACTGGTTAACCAGTTACTAATTATAAAAGTAAGATAGATAGGTTAGTGAAGGATCCTCTTTTGGATTTTGTGCAAACACAACTTACTTTATGGTTTTACAGTAGTTATAATTCATGAGAATTTTTGTTTCCACTTATTGGTGTATGCATGTTAATTCTTGAGACTAAAATTTTGATTTGTTATTTTGTAGCGGTTTGTTGAAGCTTGTTGAGTTCTTACAATTAGAATGATATACACGGCGATTGACAACTTCTACTTAACTGATGAGGAGCTAAAGAACTCACCATCTAGGAAAGATGGTATAGATGAAGCGACTGAAACTATCTTACGAATATATGGCTGTGATCTCATCCAAGAAAGTGGCATCTTGCTTAGATTGTATCCTGTTTTGATTTCTTTATATATTGACTATATGTTGGTAGATGAAATTGTATGCTTTTCCTAATTTTGTTGGTTCATTATGTTGCCTTAATCTTCTTACTTACAGACCTCAAGCTGTAATGGCCACTGGGCAGGTTCTATTCCATCGTTTCTATTGCAAGAAATCATTTGCCCGCTTCAATGTGAAGGTTAAACTTTGTCTCCCATCACTCTCTTGCTGAGATATAGATAATAAACAAAGGAAAAGGAATGATTTTTATTTTTTATTTGGAAGTAAATTCATGTTCTAGTTTCATATCGATATTGCACCTCTGCTAAGTCAAATATTTGCATTGAGCTTCATTGAATTAAGGTCCGTTTTCTCTGCCGAAAGTTCTATAAAACTTCTATACCTTGTTTTGCAGAAAGTTGCTGCGAGCTGTGTATGGCTTGCATCGAAGCTTGAGGAAAGTCCAAGAAAAGCAAGACAAGTCCTCGTTGTTTTCCACAGAATGGAATGTAGGAGGGAGAACTTACCAATAGAGCATTTGGAGGTTGGTTCGCAGGTTAGGCATCCACCTTCTTTATTATGATATTACCTTGGTTTTTGTTTTTCATTTTCTTATTTGGCACAAGAATTGAGTTTTCCAAATTACTTATTTTTTATTCCCCCCCCCCCCCCCCCCCCCCCCCCTTCTTTTTGGCAACCACCAAGTATAATGTCTTTGTTGAATAGGTTTTAATTTTAGCAGTTCATGTGTATTTGCGTTTAAATTTATTTATTTTCCTCTAAAAAAATCAGTAAATTCTCATGTTTTCCTTCTTCTTCCTTTTTTTTTTTTTTTTTTTTTTTTTATAACAGAAATATCATGACCTCAAAACTGACTTGAGCAGAACAGAAAGACATATATTGAAAGAGATGGGATTCGTTTGTCATGTTGAACATCCTCATAAATTCATATCTAACTACCTTGCTACTCTTGAAACACCTCCAGAACTGAGGCAGGAAGCCTGGAATCTAGCAAATGATAGGTACTTCTTATAAATTAACTACTCACGGACACAAGTTATGCACTTTCTATTCTTATCGTTTGGTTATCCTTTGAACACGAAAACTTTGCATCTAGAACTTTTATTGTTCAATTGGGTCCGTTTGGGAACAGCTTATTTAGCTGAAATTAAAAACTTTTTGCTGAAAGTATTATAGAAAAAACTAAATATTAGTTGAATAGTATAGTGAGACCCATGAATAGTACAAAAAAGTGCAATGGGACTCATAAATAGTAGCAAAAATAAGCTAAAAACTCTAATAAGCTTCATCTTTCATCACTTCCCAAACACACTCTAAGTGTTTAGTTTACATATGTATATGTTGATGTGTGGGAGCCCCTCCATGGTTTTAAAAGCCACACTGGACCGGCTGGTTCAACCATGAACTGGCCAATAATCCAGCCTGGTTATGTTAAAAAATTGGAAATTTAATAAAATCCGGAAAAAACCAGAAAACTGGAAATTCAATAGGTAAATTGAGAATTGAGAACTGGACTGGTTAAACTGGTGATGGATCTGAAAATGCAGCCAAACAGTAGCATTTTCTCTGAAAATGGGTGTGGCAGGTCATGAGGATGGTGATGCAACACTTTACAGTCAAGTCCACTCAAAATATGGAAATTCTACCTTGTGGGTTTAGGGTAATTATAGAATACTCGTAGAGTACCATAAATACATACTCATTCTTTTCACATAATTGTGGGTTTCACTAATAAAATTTATGGTGGGACCCACAATTCATGTGAGAGGGAGGGAGGGAGGGAGGGGGGGGGGAGGGGGGAGTACGCATGTATGGTATTCCCGGAGTATTCAATAATTTTCCGTGGGTTCATCCCAACTTGCCATCATTGAAAATATGATGAAAAAATCTGTCTTTCTTTTTTGTTAACTTACCATACTAGTACCTAATGGATTTCTTTGGCAATGTTGTCCAAGTAATCTCCAAAGGGGGTTGGACATAAAAAGGAGACTTTGAGACAAAGAGACTTGGCTCTTTAAAAAAAAAAAAACCATTATGTTACAGAGCAAAGTCTTAAATTTGATGATAGAATAAAGTGGAGTTTGGAGGAGAGGTATTTTGTCTTGGTTTTCTGTGGCTTTCTCTCTCTCTCTCTCTCTCTGAAGCTGTCTCAAGGCTTTTATGCCAATTCAAAGACAAGGTTATGGATAATTTGCTCACTCTCCAAAGACACTTCCCATACCTCCTCTCTCTTACCTCTGACCAACGTACCACAGTCAGTAGATTAAGGTTGGATCTAATACCCAAGAAACTTATTAATATTTTTATTTGTGCACCTCTCCTTATTAAATTGGTTAGTTAAGTATTTTTATTTTCATTAATATAGGAATGTGGGAAATTTCACTTGAAAAAATTGTTTTAATGTTATGATAATTTTTTTTACTAAATATGGCTTATTGTCATACATTTAGAATTTATATAGTTTAATTGTATTATTAAATAAAATATTTATTTTGTCACCATTTTGACTACCGGTCCAACTTCAGTTGGACCAAAAAACTGGGATCTAGTCCCTTTTCCGGTTCTCTATTCGGTCTGATTTTTAAATCCATGGAGCCTTCTCCCCCTTCTTTTGACTATCAGAACAAACAATGTTTTTTATGATCATGTTTTTTTTGGTGTTTAGACCCTTGTTATTTTTTTGCCTCTCTTTAATTCTTTTTGCTCCTTGAATCTTATAAATGGCCTTTGTATGTTACTCTCGCCATGCTTATAGTTTGATCTACTCTTGTTTTCCATCAGCCTTTTCTTTTAGATTTATAGCTTATTTGCTTATGTCTTGCTTTTAAAAGCCTCACTTCTTCTAGGGACAACCATACTTTACCCAACTTTCAACAAATAAGCAATAAGCAATTTGCAAAAAGCTGCATTTGAGAACACTGTTCTGATGATGCTATAGCATAAGAGTGATGTATACCCAAGAAGGCATCTGAAAGTTATTTGTATATTTGATAGCCATACTATAGTGTGCAAGACAGTTGCATTTCTACTATGTTTCAGAATAATGGGTCTAATTCCAATGTACACAGCCTTTCCCTAATTTTTTTTAGTTGTGTTTTATGTCTGCTGATTGTTGTAGTTTTTGCATGTCTTTCACTATGGCTTACAGTTCCATTAGTAATCTGTTTTGTTGTATAATTTTATTTTAACATTCAAATTTGGGCAGTTTGCGCACAACTTTGTGTGTTCGATTCAAGAGCGAGGTTGTGGCTTGTGGGGTTGTCTATGCTGCTGCTCGTCGGTTCCAAGTACCCCTTCCTGAGAATCCACCATGGTGGAAGGTATTTGATGCAGACAAATCTGGGATTGATGAAGTATGCAGAGTTCTGGCTGAGCTGTACAGCCTTCCTAAGGCACAGTACATTCCAGTCTGTAAGGATGGAGACTCTTTTACATTTTCGAACAAGTCAAGGGATTCACAATCTCAGCCAATTCCGAAGGTACTACTATTTTTTTGTTGTACTATTTTGAGTTTCACTGGAAATATAAAGCCTACAAATGCTCTTCTACAGTTTTTGCAATTTTCAATTCCTCAGCAAGTGTTGCATTTTTGTTTGTCAACTACTGCTGTCTTATTTCCAGTGATTCTTGCTATAGAGGTGAGTTGTTAGACCACCTGGCAGCAGCACTTGAATTCTTTGTTTAGAGAAAGGATGGCAATTGTAAAGACTTCAGAAAATTTGGTCCATCTTAGCATGGATTTTTATTTCATTGCTGTTCTATAAGAACTTCCATAGACTAGGGAGAGTTGAATCACTTAAACATGGTGGGATTTTTGTTTCATTGCTGTTCTACTTCTACAGGAAATTTCACAGACTAGCCCTACAGCTAATATTAAGCCAGTTTCAGCAGCAATTAATCCTGAATCTGTTGGAGCCAAAGAAGTATTGGTTAGAGCAGCCATTGACAAGATGAAGGATTCTAAGAAAAGTGATGATGAATCAAAGAACGTGTCTGTTGAGGGAGAGGCAAGAGAAGAGCCTCTGCCAAAATCTAATTCTGAACTCAAAACAGAGGCAAGTAGGGAAAGGAACAGGGAGAGAGAGAAGGAGAGGGAAAGGGAAAGGGACAGAGAGAGGGAGGACCGAATAAAGGCTCGGGATCGTGATAGGGGCAGGGATTCTGACCGTGAACGGGATCGAGAGGAAACAGAGAGGGACAGAGATAAAGCCAAGGATCGCAGTCATCGTTCCAAGGATAGAGCAAAGGATTCAGGTATGTTTACAACCAATTTTGTTCATGAACCTGATGCCATTGTTAATACTTGTTTTAAGGTTGTTTCTTTGATTTTGTATTGTGGTCCAATCTTTTCTAATTGTTCTCTGATTATCTAGTGATATTCTTTTTCTCTTGTGAATGCAGGAGGACATTCAGGGAAATCAAGACATCACTCATCAAGAGGTATAAATTTTGTTTCCCTCTGGTATTTTATATTCAATATGGTTTCTTGTTTAACCATAGGTAAATTATCTGAACCTCTTCATTTTCAGATCGTGACTACCACAGTTCCTCTTATTCTTCAAGGGAGAAGGATCGCCATAGACATCATTCATATGCTTAAGCCTGTCTTCAAGGCATGCTAGTTGTATATTGTATCTATCTTGATCATCATGTCTGCAAAGAGGAAATAAGTACTACTACTGGGGGAGATAGATCATCTCACTTGAAACAAGAATTATTTTGACTTGAAATGTACAACCTTAATTTTGATGACTGATCTGTGGTCTAATCCCAATTGTTGATCCTGTATTCAGCCCTCTGTAATGCAGGCACAACACTCGTAGTGCTTTGCTTATCTTCTGGCTATCTGCAATAGCTTGCTGCATTATTGTATAATGTCGCAGGAGCTTGCCACTTCACAGGACGTGCTGCAATTGGTAGCTGGTACTACTTGGGAGGTGCCAGCCTGGGGGGTCTGTCTTGAATGCTTTACGAATGAGAATCCATGTTCATTTGATATCTTTGGCAAGTTTACACCCCTAGAAATGCATGCAGGATGATGTGCCTTGCATTGCTGCTATGTGAACAGCTTATGTTTTTTGATAAACATCAGACTATATGATATGTCAAAGATTCCTCACTGATCCCATTTTTCCGTACCAGTGCTGCTTGTTTTATAGATTTTTTGGGCGTAGTTGTACAAGCTGTATATGTTGAATTGCTCTTATTATACAGCAAGAGTAATGTTATTGCAGCCGAACATGTTCTCATTTTAGTGCTAATATCTTATTACAACGGGTTCTCTGGATTCCCGTCTAAATTTTTTGGATATGGTTTACTTAAAATCACGCTCGACTCTTGAGAGTTCTAGAATCCATGCCTTGACTAGATGTTATCTTAGCTTTCCTTCCAAATCAATTTTCTTAGCTGTCCTTCCAAGTTACTCAGGCAAATATGCGCATAAACATGCGCACCATTTCCAACTATCATTTCCAACTGAACAACGGGTAAGCAATGCTATTGACTGAAGTAGTACCATGTGTTGCATGAGAATTGAGATTAAGTGATCAAGAGATCTATAGTAGCATGAAATGTGATGGGAATTGTATGAGTTTATCATTCCGCAAATGGAAGCCTCCATGCCTAATTAACACGAAAGAATGTAATTCATTATTTCAATTAATTTTGACATGAGACCAGAAATCCTAAACAAATCCTGGATTCCCTCAAAAAGGTGCAGTTTCCAAGACAGTATGACAAGGGAGTAGATTACCCTAGAGAAGTTTGAGACCAAGAACGAGCCTAAGACACTGAATTTAGAGCAATGCTATCTTTCTACAAATTTAAGAAAACAGTCATACAAATAGCAAGTTGTGGTATGAGATGGTATGAGAAAATATTAGACCAAAAATAAAGAAGACTTGTAAAACAACCAAATTCATTCCAAGTGTTATTAAAACTTAATTATAATGTCAATTACATTACATGTAGCTTAACTGGTACTTCCAAGCGTTTCTAACCATGATTCAAATCTTCCCAACCCAAATATTGTATTAAAAAAAAAAAAACTTGATACATAATAACCACCTAAACATTTGCAAACAAACAGGGAAAAAAAAAAAAAAATTCAAATTGGTGCATTGTCAATGATCTTAAAACAACACAAGAATCAGTCTTACTCAGTTTGCCATAATTCTTTTCTCAACCAACTAGAATTATCCCAGCTAAGAAAGAACCCATTGTACTTTACTAGCCAATAGACTGTTCCATGGCTCACATCTCTACGGTGCTGAAATGCATGCCAGGAAGCAAACCATCTTTCCCATAGAGCTTCACAGTAATGTAATGACTTATGTGTAACATTCCACTAGTAATCATCACCAACGTAGAGCGTGTACTCTCCGAGGTTTGTATCTGTAAGTGGTGAGGTGCATTGAATCCTCATCGGTTCAGAATTGTTAGGCAAAGCGTTGATGACATGAATGACGGCCAAATGATTGTCATGCTTCTCAAATGCTATTGCAATAATAATGAAAGACCATGCAAGAGCAAGGAAGAGAAAGTAGCTCCATGTAGTCATTTTGTGAATATTGCGCTTGTGAGGATGTATAGATGGAAGCTTAAACTCTACAACATAAATATAGAAAAAATATGTCACCATGTAATGACTGTTGAGTACAAAAGATGGGATGTACTCGTCAACCAAGATTTGAGCCCATTTAATCCTTTATATTAACTAAAGGGGATACGTAGTGGGTGCTCTTTATCTCACTTTATTTGCCTCCCTTACATCTTTGATTGAAAATCAGTAACTAGCACATAATTGTTTAAATTATCTGCTAGTTTTTTTTTTTTTTTTTTTTTTTTTTTTTTTTTTTTTTTAAAGAAGAATTATGTGATAGTTGTTGTAGAAACTTATCAATAAATCAAGTATTATTATCAAAACTGTAGAATCAATTAATTAACTAAATTTGAACTAGTTTTAGTGAAAACAATCATTCATAATTTTATAATTGATAGAAACCATTAAGGTGGGAGACACACTAATGCAGGCCATCCCTTTTCTTGGCATATTGAAATACTATAGTACTACTTACTACTTATTAAAACAATTGAAAAGCCTTAGATTTATATTGGGCTTCTTTAATTATTAATTCTACTTCTACTAGAGGGACACTAATCAACAAACTTATGTGAAGGGCTCCCTTGGCCCTTGCCTTGACCTGGAGAGTATAGATGACTTTCTTAATGGTGGAAACTCTTCAAATGGTATCTGGTACCACGTGTTTCATGTACGCAATTATTTGTCAAAAGTTTATGCACGAAAAATTTTCAATTAGAAATAATGGATTCCACCGCTAATTTAAATTTAATTGGACAAAACTTGAGTCCACTTACTCCAGTACATAGGATATGTAAGACCAAAATTAGACACGAGTCCAATATACTAAAGCATTGGACCTAAACTAAGTAAGTTCAATTTAATTAACGAAACTAATTTTATTTTAATTTTTTTTTTTTTGATGAACGAAACTAATTATTATATATGTAAAGATGAAGCATTATTCTAGTGTCACTGTACTTGTTTATGCATGTCGTGACCAGTGATTTCCACAGTCTGCCATCAAGTAAGCAATCTTCCGGGAAAAGGAAAAAAAAAAAAAAAAAAAAAAAGTAAAAAAGAGACGTGATAAACCAATAGTTGGATTCTTTATGTGAATAATTGCAAACATGGCCGACTTTCTAGCCAATGTTCATGTATTTTTTTTTTTGTCACTTCTAGAAGTTTAATATACAAAGGTAATAGAGAAAGTACTTGCCATTCAAGTATGAAGTATCGCATGGCATTGCTTGTGTTTTAGGAATGGAACTCGGTGGGGGGTTTGTCGGCCTTTTGGGGTTTGTCATCTATCTTTTATTTTATTTTTTATAATTCATATTACCAGTGAGAGAGGGATTTAAACTTTCAATCTCCTTGTAAAGGAGATAATATAATACTATCGAGTTATAAAACTCTTCAATTATAAAAATTATTAGGTTTGCTAGAAATGATGTGATTTTCTCTCATATGAATGACTGATCTATAATGAATTTAAGTAATGAAATTTACTATTATATTAGATAATGGAACACCGTATTTTTTATTTATATTATAAATTATATTCTTTTATTTATAGGAGAACATCATGTTATTGTATTCTTAGAATACTGAACAACTACTTAGTGGTTTATTGGGTTTGAACTTCAAAACATGATTCATAAATTGATGTTTTATTTTATGATTTACCAATGTAAAGGATTTAATCCATTGTGAATATAAGATTACTGTTCTAATCATTAAGTTAAGACACCAATCACTTTTTGGTGTAAGTGGGGTTTGAACCTTGAATCTCTATTGATGATAGTATACTTTACTAGTTGAGCTAATTAACACCCACATAATTATAGTTAAACTAAATGATTATTTTCTCTACGTGGCAAGTGTTACACACAAATATTATTAATTAAAGATTTGGGTAATTTATATAATGCCCTATAATTTTCTGGGTGTTATATATTAATTTTTTTAAAATTAAAATTAAAAATTATTTAAATTATTTCAATTGTTGTCCTTAATAAGTTTGTTAACTAAAATTAACAAAAATCAATATAAGTAGTGACTGAAAATCTAAGTAAAAAAGGTCATTCTATAAAACTATATGTTGGAGCATTTTAATATTAATTAATTAAAATGGATTTATATAACAATATAAATATAAAGATATGAGAGTTAATATGGAAGATAAGGAGTTAGTGGAATGTTTAATCCCACATTTAAAAGGAGAGAGACTCTTTTATTCTTTTTAATTGTGGTGATTAATGGGTTAATATGTATTGATTCGGATATTGGGTTAGATATGTGCGCAAGGGGAGGTGAAGGGAGGAGGTGTTTTGTTTTACAAAGTTTAGCCAACGAAGAGCTTAAATTTCCTTAAAGAGAGTGAGTGCCAATAAATAAAAAATATTCAGAAGTATTATTTAGTTCCTCTTTATGTTATTTCCATTATTATTGTATTTACACCAACAATTTTAAGGAGATTCCACACATGGAGCTTACACAAGAGAAACCAAATGAGACTGTTGGAGATCTCAACAAGCCCTTATGCTGCTAGTAGATTTTTTCGTTACCAAATGGTAGATAAAAAATCGGTGGTGGATCATGCACAAGACTTCCAGATGATCATGGTAGAATTGAAATCTGAAGGCATAAAGATTGGAGATAATATGGTGGTAGTTGGCATAGTTGATAAACTACCACAATCTTGGAGTGAGTTCCAAAAGACTTTATAGTACAAACAAAAAGAGACATCTTTAGAGACATTGATCACACACATCCGTGTGGAGGAGGAGGTTAGAGGATAAGATGCACTCATGACATGAGACCAATGGTAATTTCACCCCAAAGGTAAACCTTATTTCAGCCTATAATAGTATGCCCAAAAATCATTTTCCTAGAAATGGTCAATTGAAGTCTAAAAAGAGAGTTTTCAAAAATAATAATAGACCTCAAGGAAGGGGAAACCCGAATGAAAATAACAATAAGAACTAAGGACCCCTTCACAATATCAATTTAATAGATCTTGTTTTGTTTGTGGCAAGAGTGGGCATATTGCTCGATTTTACAAACATCAAAAACATGAATTTGTTCCCCAGGCTAACGTAACCGAAGAGTCTTTAGTGGCTATAATTACAGACATCAATATGGTGCAATATGTTGAAGGGTGGTGGGTAGATTCTGGTGCTAATAGGCATGTTTGCTATACAAAGATTGGTTCAAGTTGTACACTCCTTTTGAAGAAGAAAAAACAATTATGCTTGGTGGTTCTAGTAAAACCAAGGTTCTTGGGAATGGTGAGGTCGATTTGAAATTCACTTTTGGTCGTGTGCTAACATTGAAAGATGTACTTTATACTCCGTACATGAGGAAGAATTTGATGTCAAGCTTTTTGCTTAACAAAGTCTGGCTTCAAACAGACTATAAAATCTGATAATTATTTAATCATTAAAAAGGAATTGTTTGTGGGCAATGGTTATGTTTGTGATGGAATGCTTAAGTTAAATGTTGAGAATAATAAAGCATTTACTAGTTCAGTTTATATGTTTTCTTCTATTAATTTTTGATATGCTCATTTGTATCATATAAATAGTAGATATGTGGGGATCTAGAGTAGTTTAGGATTAATTCTAAGATTGTCAAAAGATTTTGAAAAATATGAAACTTGTAGTCAAGCTAAGATTACAAATTGGCCTCATAAAAGTGTTATAAGAATTACTGAATTGCTTGAGTTAATTCACTTTGATTTATGTAAATTTGAGGGAATTTTAACTCGTGGAGGAAATAGATATATTATCACTTTTATTGATGATTTTTCAAAATATACAACTGTTTATTTGTTGAAAACTAAAAGTGATGCTTTTGAAACATTTCAAGATTTTTTTAAAAGAAGTTGAAAATCAATTTGGTGGAAAAATAAAAAGAATAAGAAAAGATAGAGGCAGTGAGTATGAATCAAGTGCATTCAACTCATTTGTTTAGTCTTTGAGAATTATCCATTAAACTATTGCACCATATTCATCTGCTTCTAATGGTGTGGCTAAAAGAAAATATAGAACTCTAATTGAGTTAACAAATTTCATGTTAATTGAATCTGGTGCATCTTTACATTTTTAGGGTGAAGCTAGTTTAACCACATGTCATGTTTTGAATAGGGTGCCACATAAAAAAAATCACATACCACACATTTTGAGATGTGGAAGAGACATAATTCAAATTTAGGATATTTGAGAGTATTAGGTTGTCTTGCTTATGTAAGACTTACTGGCCCTAAAATACCTAAGTTAGGTATAAGAGCTAGTATTTGTGTTTTTCTTAGTTATGCGATTAATAGTTTAGCCTATAGATTTTTTGATCTTGAAAACAAAGTAATTTTGAATCTGGTGATGCAATTTTTCATGAAAAAAAATTTCCTTTTAAATTAAAAAATAGTGGGGGTGAAGAAAATGTTTTGTCACAGCCTAATTCTTCTACTTCTCATTTACAAAATTAAGAAAATTTTGAAATAGAATCTAGAAGAAGTAAAAGAGCTAGAGTTGAAAAGGATTTTGGTCCTGATTGTTATGTTGTTAATATTGAGGAGGATCCCTAAAATTTAAAAGAAGCTTTAACATCACCTGATGCTATATTTTGGAAAGAGGCTGTTAATGATGAGATGAAGTCTCTAATTTCTAATTGAACTTGGAAATTAGTAGATCTTCCATTGGGTTGTAAGACCATAGGTTGTAAATGGGTCCTTAGAAAAAAGTTAAAACTGAATGGATCAATAGATAAGTTTAAAACTAGACTTGTTGCAAAAGGCTCAAACCAAAAGATGATCTTGGTTTTTTTGATACATTTTCTTTGGTAATAAGAATTACATCTATTAGATTGTTAATTGCTATTGCTGCAATTTTTGATTTGAAAATTCATCAAATGAATGTAAAAACTGCTTTTCTAAATGGGGACTTAGAGGAAGAAATTTATATGAATCAACCTGTAGGCTTTGTAGAGCGTAGACAAGAAAGCAAGCTATGTAAGCTAACTAAATCCCTATGTGGCTTAAAATAGGAACCTAAACAGTGGCATGAAAAGTTTGATTCTTGCATAATTGAGAATGGTTATAAATAAAATGAATATGATAAATGTATTTATTCTAAATCATGGAATAATTTACATGTCATTATTAGCCTTTATGTGAATGATATGTTGATTTTTGGCTCAAATATGCATGTTATAAATGAGACAAAAAAGAAAAAAAAGAAAAAGAAAAAAAAAAAAGAAGAGGCTTAAAAGCCATTTTGATATGAAAGATCTTGGTGAGGCTAATTTTATTTTGGGCATGAAAATTACAAAAACATGTGATGGAATATTTCTTGATCAATCACATTATGTTGAGAAAATTTTGAGAAAATATAATTTTCATGATAAAAATGGTGTAGCTACTTCTTTTGATTTTAGTGTTCATTTATTTCCTGTGAATAATGATTATAAGATTTTTAATCAAAAGGATTATGCTAGCATCATTGGTAGTTTGCGTTATGCTACTGATTGTACTAGACCTGACATTGCATATGCAGTAGGAGTGCTTAGTAGATTTTCTAGCAAGCCTAGTAGAGATCATTGGCTAGCTATTGTGTGAGTCATGAGATATTTAATTGAAACTTTTAATGATGTCAATTGGAATACTTTGTCAGGTAATTCTCTTTCTACTATTGGTTATATTTTTACTTCGGGTGGTGGTGCTATTTGTTGGAATCTAAAAAGCAAACAATAATTGCTAATTCAATAATGGAAATTGAATTAATAGAGTACCATTGTTAAATAGTTTATAAATTTAAAATTTAGAGGGGAAAAATAGTTGAAAAAAGCCCAATATATCTCAAGTACAGAAAAAATAGAGTACCATTGTTAAATAGTTTAGAAATTAAAATAAGAGGGGAAATTCTCACAAAAAACAAAAGGTTAGTAGATAGTGAATAAATGCTAATAGAATTGTGTCAGTTCGGGATTTGATGGCTGTAAGGATAGATTTTACTTAGAAAAATTTTATTGATCTAGAAGTTGCAGAAGTTGTTAGAGGTTAGCAAACCACAATTAAAAAGTTAGGCTTTAGCAATAAAAGACTTTAACTGTCTTGTTATCATTTAGCAAACTACAATTAAAAAGTGTTTTGGAGGTACGTTGTTACATTCCTTTGATAACGAAATTGATAAAAAAAAAAAAGAAAAAAAAGTAAGAAATGAGAAAAGAGGACATCATAAAAGTGTTATTGTTTTGTATGGTCCACAGCTATCGATCTATACCAAGCTCATGACACATTTTTTAAAACGGGCCATTTCCCCACCCCCCCACCCCCCTACTTGCTAACTGAGCACCTAGCCTATCCCCTAGATGGGCTTGGCCCAAGCTCACAGTCTGATTGAGCATCTATTATGCCAAGATCAAAAAATAATGTCTTGGAGGAATTCATCTGTCGAGCACTAACTGGCACTTGATGCAAGTTCTAAGAAAATCACATCAGCTGCGAGTGGCGAGTCCTATGTGGTTAGGAATATAGCATAGAAGGACCCACCAACCTGGGGAGTAGCCCCCTCATCATGACATCCTCGTTAAGGGGATCCTATAAATAAAAACTGAGGGGGTAATTGGGAGGGGATTGAAAAAAAAATAGGGAGGGGGACACGAGTGTGGTAAGGAGAAATACTTCTTGGGGATAAGGAAGTCCAATCCAGATTTCTTAAAAAAGGGCCCGCCACGTTGTTACGCTCTCGGGAAGGGAGGGGACATGAGAAAGGAAGCCCTACTAAAAGGAAAACTCTCATTTTTTTTTTCTTGTAGAAGTTGTATTGCCATCTTTAAGACCTTCCATTGTAGGATATTCTTGACCTACAATACAAATAAATTGGGGAAATTAGCCCAAAACCTTCATTCAATTGGGCCCAAGCACCACATGTTTTATTTTATAAATACTTATTTTCATGTTTGAACCTAAGAAAAGAAAAATTCTAATAAATTCAACTTATTTTCAATGTTTATTATCACTATTATTATGAGATTAAGCTACTAACTGAGTCCTAACTATTGAACAAAGTTCAATTTGCTCACTTAACTGTTAATTATTTCAATATAATCCTGCAATTTTCAAAATCAAATCAATGGAATTCTCAGGTCTTTGAAATTGAATTTTGATGAAATTAATATTTGGAATTGAATTCTTAGGTACTTCGAACATGAACATAGACTTTCATTCTTCTAATCCTATTATTATTATAACTATGGAATTATTCTCCCCCCCCCCCCCCCCTCCCCCACAAAAAAAACAAGAATATAAGAGAGAAATCCTTCCTAGCATTTTCTCCAAAGCTGCCAAAACCATTAAAGTTCTATGTCGTACATGCGCCATGTGACCCTTCACGTTTGTGTTGTGGCCCTAGCAAATGCACTAGGGACAGAAATGCAAGGACTATGAGTTGAGTAATGATGGCTGACTTCACCTGTGCCAAGAAGATAGATCGCTGTTATGGAAACAGTGCAAAGATAAAAGATCTCCTGGAAAGAATTGTTGATATATCTTTGTGTTAGTGGATAAATTTTACAGAAGAGGATCATTCCCATCCGCCATTTTCATGCTTTATTGGCAATAGAAATTAGAAAGAGACCGCTGCTAGAGTGCAAGAGTTTTTCAAATTGAAAATGTCTCTTTTGGTTTTTTAGTGTGGTGCTTTTGCTTGATGCAAGTTGAGTTGACACAGTTCTTTTCATTTTATTTCTTACACTTAATCATATTCATACATATCGGATGCAACAGCAAAGCAGGCATGCGTGACAGAAAAAATTTGATGAAGCGCTTTCATGGGGAATATTGAAAATGACTTGACTAATTGACTACCACATGCACAACTAGAGCTTTGTATATGTATGAAAGACCCTACCCACAAAGCCTCAATATCTATATCTAATATCTATCTGATGAACTAGAATGTCAAGATAATATTTAATTTGAAGAAAAAATAATAATAATTTCAAAGACACTGTCAATTAGTTGGTTAGAGAAAAATCAGTTCCACCAAATGCCAAGTAGAAATTCCATGTGTATATCAGCTTTACGAAGGAACTCAAATGAATATATGATCATTGTGAGTTACTCCTTCTTCCTCCAGGTTTAGCTGATGATCTTAGTAGTTAGTGTGTAATGATGTTGGCTCGCAAGTACTGGTGCCACACTTTTATAGTTACACTTATGCCACAAGTGTTTTCGGTGCCAGGTTATAAATTATAATGCAGGGCTCTACTGAAGATTATTTGTATTCGGCTATACATGTAGGCTAGGGAGCCATACTTTTCAAATAATTACACAATCTGACCAGATTTTTGTCGGGTTGTCAACTTTTAATTAATTAGAGAAATACACTATATATATAAAAGCTTTGGAAACCACACATTTTTACATGTTATATTCTAATGTATTTTTTAATTAAATTTAAATTTTATTCTATATGTTATTTTATAATATAACATGTTATTTAAATTTGAAATCACACAATTTTATATGTTATTTTAGAATTATGGTACATTAATTTTTTTAAATAGTGAAGTATATAATTTCATATACAAATACAATTATAAAAATGTCTAAAATCATGTTATGTTAAACTTTTGTGTGAATGAATGCATGGGTTACAGACTTTTATATATATATATATATATATATGAAAAATGTTATACATATGGCAATGCATAGACTAGTATACACTAGGAGTAAAATTAAACTCAATCCTGATCATTCAAACTCAAAGCAGTTAAAGTTCCTAAGCATGGGATGCTTCACAAAAAGCCAAGAGAAAGGGGGGGGGGGGGGGGGGGGGGGGGGGGTGGGGGGGACCAAACCTGTAGATATAATTTTTGATGGAGCAAGACTTATTCCAACAGCATTTATATATAATGGCCTGTATCAATCCTAATTCTAAGATTTGATACTTTCAGCATATTACCCTACATCTCTATCAATCAATATGTAGTTTAGAGGTAAAAGAATGAATATGGCAGTCTTTATTATTATATTACCTGTTTTTCTCTTTCTTTAATTTTTTTACCAACCACAGTTATATATAGTTGCATGGTCCATATAACGTCTGACAGAAAGATTTTGATTATCCTACCGTGATGTCCCATTGATGTCTGCCATCGATGGCTCAGTTTCTTAGTTGAATATTCGGTTAGTGGGTCTTATAGTAATTGCCACTCTTAAATATAAAACACCAAAATACATATAAAGAGAAGATCAGAGAAAGAACGTAGACGAATGCGTGTATTCTATAAAGTATTCTAGTATCCCTCTTGATCAAACTCAAACTGGATTTTTGAAGTTGACTGAAGTTAAAATGTGACCGGCGACAAAGCGCAGAATTTGGAAACTGTATGGACAACAAATTCTAGGCGGATTACTGATGGAACATATATGTTGACATGTGTTTGTCAAAGCTTGACGTTTAACTTTAGTACTGTAGGGACGATTGGTCATACGTGCACATGGTTGAAAGACTTCTTTTTAGTATCACAGTTTTTATATTATAACTTTTGTAACATCTCTTTCACTTGGTAAATTATGATTAATTGTTTATTACTTCACATTAATCACTTCTTTTCTTCTTACTATTCACAGTTAATTAACCACATAAGAGAGGATTTCTGCACAATGGTAAAACTTCCAATATAGAAGGGCAATGGCGGAGAGGATATTATAGTTGAAAAAAGAATACATAAAGTGTTTGATTTTACAATCTATCCATATTACCACATCAATATATAAAAAAATAGTTACAATAATAGCGATGTAGCAGTTCAAAGGGGATCATGATCATCTCCATTTAAAAAATTGTTGTTTTCATTCATTTTATGATTTAGATTTTATTTTTGAATTTAGTAGTGTATAGACTATTATGTCATTTAAAAATTTTAAAGGATTCACTAGACTATATATACACTTTTAGATTTGTAGAATCTAACTTAGACCATGAAATTGGCAAAATGGACGAGGGAAGGGGCCATGGGCCCCTCAACTTGCCTTCTAATTTCATCCCTCCTTTTACTTCAAAAATTATAAAATAGGTTTTAATTTACTTAATGACCCTTAGGATATATATTAAGAATAATTATATTATGACCTATTCAAAGGCCTAGAATGTCATTTAGGTACATTTTAATATTACTTTTTATATCTAACTCAAATAAGGTGCATATAAAACATATGACTACACAAATAGATTAGAAAATCTCTTTTAAAAGCAAAAGCCTAAACTTTTGAAGAACATCAATTATGATAAAAGTAATTTAAAAGTAGAACACACTTAACATTTTTCTTTAGTTGATTGTATTAACTAGTTTATAAAATTTAATATTCATGTCTCAAGGTATGAGTAAATTATGGGAAACCAAGTCAATGATGAATATTTTAAGGGAAAATTTGTTTAAGATTTATAAATCACTATCCCCTCATCTATCTTGAATGTTAAATTGTAAACCACTTAAAAAGGCTCAAAGAATTGAACCAAGAGAAATATATATATATATATATATATATCCTTTGTGTTAGAACTCCTTTCTCTCTTCCTTGTGTGTGTGTTTGTTTCTAAAAAAAAAAAAAAAAAAGAAGTGTGCATGAAGAAAGATTTTTTTTAATTTATAGTAAGAATCATATAGAAAGACAGTTTGCTAGAAAATTTAGTATAGCATCACTATAAATGATTTTAGTGCTATAAAAGAACAAGGAACACAACTGTTTTTAGTTAAAGCTAATTTTTAGGAAAATATTTTTTTGAGTTGTAGAAAGATAATTTTGATATAAAATTTACTATAAATGAAACAATAACATATATTTTTTCTTTTTTGAGAAAAATATGTTAGATCATGCAAACAAACATACTTTACATGTATATACATATATTTAGCCCTCCAAAAAGTTGGTTTTTCTTTATATATATATATATATATATATTTATTTATTTATTTATTTATCATCCCTTCTCCCCAGGAAATTTTTTGCCTTCACCACTGATTAGAAAGAAATAAAAAGAAGATGAGATAGTTAAAGAAATTATTAAATTATAAACATACTAATAATAGATAATAAGAAAAAAAAAGGAAAGTAAAAGAATATAGAAAATTACCATGGTTTATTGTTAATGATTTATATCCATCATATTCCATTCTAAAATAGAGTAATGTTTATTATATACTACTTGTTACACACATCTTCACACGTGTGTGAAAATTGCACTAAAAACATGATTTGAAGTTATGATTTTCAATTGGAAACCATGACTTCAGTCATGATTTTAGTGCAATTTTTTAGGTGGTGCAACAAGTATTTTCCATCCAAAATAACTAAATCTCTACCACTCAATCTTGTATGTTATATTAATTTGAAATAGATATATTTCATGATTTAGATCAAATAATATAAATTTAAAGATGTATCTAAGTTCATGTTACTGTTAAATTAAATAAAATTTTAATTATGAAGTGTACTCTATTCCAGTCCATGTATGATTAAGTTGTTTTAGTATTTTCAAAGCTAATGATTGCATAATAGTTTTTCAATGAATCCTTATTTTATGATACTATGTTATCAAAAATAAAGTTTTTTTTTTTTTTTTTTGTTTTGTTTTTTTTTTGTTTTTGTTTTTGGAGAAGAATATCAAATATAAAGTAAAATACGACAGACCCATTTAATTAGAGTGAAAACTGAAACATAAACTTACTTTTCATTTATAATCAGTAACGTACTGATCTGATCTACCTCATAACTGATCTGATCTACCTCATACAAGTTTAACATGGACCAATTAGCATTGCAAAATCCAGGATATATAGCTTGAACCGAAGAACTATGAAAGCTAATACCATGAGAATTCTCTTTTCCAATTCACTTCATCATTGCTGAAATAAAACCCATCCTCTCTCACCAACCAAGAGCACTTCCTAAGAGGACCACAGCGATAAATATCCCTGGGAACCTTAAACGCGTCAAAACTCTTCCTCTTTTGGTCCCATTTCATGGTGCATAAGAAATGAGTGGTGCCCCATAAGTTGGTCCTGAGTCTCCAGCTGAAGTCGTCGTGCTCTTGGAGTGCACGTCCTCCGAGATCACTGTCTTTGGATGCACACCAAATCACCAAAGGAAGCGAGTCGTTGTTTGTGAAGCCATTGACCACACGAACGTCATATTCCCTGCCATGTAACTGGTCAGGTTGTAATATTAGCATGTAAACAACCAACAATGCAATCGCGAAGGAGAAAGGAAGCATAAGTCTGATGGAAATCTTCATGTTGTTGGGGTGATAGTGCAATGATAGTGGTGTTCCCACTTTTGAGAATGCATATTATATAAAGCAATAACATTTGTACTTTTTTTTTTTTTAAGAAGAAATAACATTTGTCCTTCATGTGCAATTCTTTAGGAAAATTATGTGCTCCCGAAGCATGGTAATTTGGTGTCCCTCCTCTCATATTTATAGTAGATCGTAATATCAATTTAATTAGTGAAATATACCATAAATGTAAGAGGAGTGAATACTATGCACGTTACTATGCTCTGGGAGGATGTATTACTTACCCCAACTCTATATGTTATTTGTAAAGGTTATTTATATATGTGCGCACATATTAAAGTGTAGCTTATTTGTATTTTTAGCAAAAGGGGAAAAATTGTAATATTTGTATGTTACTTTTAAATCAATTAACTCTCCTATTTTTGGTAGATTTGGTGCTTTACATAACAAATTTCATCTCATTCTTTTTTTTTTCTTTTTTATATTTATTATTATTTGAATTTGGGCTATTGCACCATGCAATTACCATTTCTATGTGATATGTAAGAGCTAATAGGGTAAAAAATATAAGGTTAAAAAAGATTTTTCCCTATCAATTTTAACATCTCGCATGAGGTGATAATTAAATGGTGCATAGTTCTAGTTATTATACCAGATCTTAATTCGTTTTTTTTTTCTTCATTTAATGAACTACTTATTAAAAAAAAATCAAGTATCATGAACATGCATGAGCAATGAATTATAAAGAATATTTTGGTTGCACGGCTTTGGTAGGCTCATAATTTTTTTTCTACAACGATAACCCAAGCAATGCATAGGAATTTTCAACAAAATATGATTTCTTTTGCCTTTTTATTTTTTTAATAAATATAAAATATGATAATTATGATAATTGTTAATTGACATTTATCATGATTGTGTTTATATATGGAACTATATATTCTAGCATTTATGGTGATTGTGTTTGTATATTCTATATATTCTTCCATAGTACCATTTAAAGAAAACATGATGTGTCAAAATTTTAATAGAGAGTTTAAATATAGAATAAAATTTAAATTCAATTATATTTAAAAAATAACTCAATTAAAAATACATTAAAAGAATGATATATAGCCTATAGTCTCATAACTCAATTGACAACTTTTAATATTTTCAATAAAAGCATCTAGGGTTCCATTCCCCCGACACCAACTATTAATATATTATAAAAAAATATGTGTAAAATTGTGAGAATTCAAAAGTTTACGTGGCACAATAGTATGAAGTCAACCAAAATTCAAATTGCTTTGGTTATATATATATATATATATATATATATATTTATATTATATAAGATTATAAATTATAGATTTGTTGAATTGGCAGGTTGTGAGTAATGGCACTTGCCGATGTCGGATTTCGGACAGTCAAGCTCTCCAACACTTTGAGAGTTCCTTGAATGGTTATTTGGAGAGACATGTCGTGAATGTGTGTGATAAGTGGATGCTTGAGTGTACGTATGTGTATTTAATGAGTCCATTTTATCTTTCCATTTTATTAGAGTCGCCATCAATCATTAGTTTTTTAGGTGTGATTAGTCATTTATGTCTAATCCATTTATTACCTAATTAACTAAGGATTTCCCCAAGGGTTCTTAAGTTAAAGGGTGTGGTAAATGTCTTGAACCAAAGATATGGACTTAGAAGTTTGATTATATGTGAGGAAGGTGTTAGACACCCCACAACGCCTATCCTAAGATAATAACTTGTTTTGATTGCATTATTAATTTTAATCATTTGAAATATAACTCTTATATTTGACTATTTGGCTTGTGGGAAAAAGGTGTGAATTCTAACAATTAATTTTATATTATATTTGGCTTTTGGGAAAAAGGTGTGAATTCTAACAATTAATTTTATATTATATTTGGCTTTTGGGAAAAAAGATGTGAATTCAATTTTATATTATATACATGATATGTGAATCAAGATATATACACAACTAACATATAAGATGATATATACATAATTAGCACATGAGATAGGTATTACAAATATGTACCTGGCATGTAAGAATGATATATAAGATCTAAGTACTAACATGTGGAATGAAAAGTACTAATATGTGATATGAAATGTACTAACATGTAATAATATTTAACATGAGGGAATGCACTACATGACATGAGCTTTTAAGTTCTAACACAGGCATTTTTTAATTGAAGTACATGTACTATACCATAGAATCCAAGAGAAAAAGAGTTTCAAGAAGCTTACCTCATCATCCTTTTAGAGCGATTTATTTATTTTTCTTGTAAATAACATGTAAACAAGATAAAAGGTAAAAAATGTAAGTTAATTAGTTTCAAGGGGAGGGGGAGTGTTGGCTTGATGTGACTCATGTACCCACTAACTCAATTGATTTAAGTTAAGGATAATTTCTCTTTTTAAGAAAATATTTTTGTAAATGATTTTTGAAAAGAGGGAATATTCCTTGAATATTTTGGAAGCCATTTAAAAAAGTCTTTATTATATATTTCTGTAAAAAGAGATTTTTGACAAAGGAATATTCTGCTCAGATGTCTTTGAGAGATATTTTATTTGCAAACTAACATGAAAATCTCATGAGATTATGTAGAGAATGAAATGAAAATGGTGCAACTTCTCATGAGTTTTTAAGAAAAATAGATTTTGTGAAAAATGGCACAACCTTTCATGAATTTTTGAGGAAAAAAAAAGATATTTTAGCAAAAAGAGTGCAGCCTCTAATGAGTTTTTAAGGAAAAAAAAAAGATTATATGGAAAATGGTGAAATCTCTTATGAGCTATTGACTAAAAGATAAAGTTTAGTTACAAAATTAGTTGTATCCTTAGGCTACAACCTTACTCAATATTTTTTTATTAGAGGTGAATTTTGACAAATCTACCATTAGATTACATCTTCTTCTTATATCCTTTATACTTGCAAAATTTTAAGAAAATTAAAGTCACTAGCTATATTATCAATAATTTTTTTTTTTAAATTGCAAGTTTTTGTAATTTAAAATAATGCATAAAATATAAACTTATAGATCATATAGTAAATAATATCTGATTGACATAAAATTTGACATGTGTATTAAGAGTGTAAAGAACATGCAATTCAACTTTTAGATTTTCAAAATATGTAATTATATTTATTTTATTGAGTGAATTTGTAGCCTTAAGTTACAACTAATTTTGTAGCTAAATTTTGTCCTTGGCGAAAATAGATATTATGGAAAATTGTGTAATTTCTCATGAGTTTTTATAGAGAGTGAGATTTTATAAGGAAAAAAACCCCTTTAGGAAAAATATTTTCTATGGGAAAATAAAGTTCATGTGTCTTGAAAATCCATTTTGTCAAGAGTAATGCTATAGTCACAAACTATTTTATAGTATTTTTACAAACTGTTGATATGACCATTTTCTTATTGGTTTTCGTTTAGACCCACCATTAACATCACTTTTTCATTTATTAATAATCATTCACCACATCAGCAGTTTGTAAAACTTTTTGTAAAAAAGTTTGTATTTCTAGCATTATTATTTTTTCAATTCTTAAGAAAAACACTTTCCATGAAAAGCTTTTGAGAAAATGAATTCTTCATTAAAATGTCCAATGGCTTTTATGGAAAAATTGTTTTGAATGTAAATCCATGAGTTTTTTCATTTATAACTTTTTGGAAAATATTTTCAAGTAACTTCATGGGTTTTTTTGAAAAAGGAGTGTTTGTAAATGTAAAAATCTCATGATTTGAAGAAGAAAATGTTTCTATGCAAAATCTCTTTTGAAGACACATAATTTGGATAAATTAATTGGTGAGAAAACAAGTTTCAAAGTTCATGGAAAGTAACTTTTAACAAATTTGTTCGTTTAGAAAACCCACATTAAAGGGGAGACATGGTACTCCTGAATCCAATTCTCCTATTTTGTGGTGTGAAAATATTGGGCCTACTTATCTATCTTCAAATCCTTTTTTTCATACTCGTACAAATTAATTCATTTAGAAAAATCACATTAAGAGTGTGTTTGGCATCCGCTTTAGCTTTTAGCTTTTAATTTTTATTTTTTATGTACATCTTTTTAAAACCTCACTTTTCCCTATTTTTTCTCACTTTTTTTTTCACTTTTTTTAAGGTACAAGTATATTTTAGTACACTTTTAGCAAAAAGTTTTCAACAAAATCTAAATAATCTGTTTTCAAACGAACACTAAAAGAGAGATTTTTATATTTATTTTTTATAATTCAATAATTACAAAATGGAAGAAGGATGATTTTCACAATGGATGACTTAAAATCACCAAAATGTTCCAATTAGTTGAGCTAGAAGGCTCTTGGCAACTATATAAATTATTAAAAAAAGAAGAAGAAGAAGGAAATAACGTATTTTAACCTCTAGATCTTACATGGTTAACTACTAGAGATATCAGTTATCATACCCCAAAAACAAAGGGTGGGGGGGTTGAAATCGGATATTATAGAATTCTCCATTGTACAACCATACTCAAAATTACACCTGAATAACGTGGGAGCTTTCTATGCCAATGTTCTTTTGCTGTCATCGAGCTCACTAGGTTGAAAATATTTTAGGGGCCCGTTAGTTACATGAGTGGACCCAAGGTCAAATAATAAAGGAAAAAGGAAACGAAGGACAGGGTTTTACCCCGAGTTTATAATTAGTGGAGGGGTTCAAATTTTACTCTAAATTGCCACCAATTCTATAAGAATCACGCTGAAGTTTTAATCTGTAGTTAGTAGTTGTAAATGGTAGAGAAAAAAATGGTGAGTTCACAATTCACAATTTGCTATATTAGCAAGATGTGGTAAAGTTATGGAAATAATTGTGGTACCAAACTTAATTGTAGTTGGTAATATGGGTGTGCTCATTTTTCAAGTGAATTGAGTCTATTAGGAGAAATCCAAATTGACTCAATGTGTTTCAATACGTATTGATGTAAAGGGATTAATGGTTTGACGTCACGAATATAGAAGAAAATTTATATATATTTTAAGAGATGAATAAATAAATGCACAAAGTTTGGCTACAAATTTGGTTTTAGCCAATTACTACAATTTCCACTAAAACAATTATTATGATTACTGTGGGGACCAGCCCAGAATAACAAGTTGGCTGGGCCTTGGGCCCGTCCGAGGACCATTTTGTCCGAGAAGACGTCGTGGCCCATAGTCCCTGCCCAAGCCAAATGGGGCGAAGAAAACACGTCTGAGTAGTAATTCCTCCTCGGACATTCCAAAGTCCAGGTCAATGATGCATTCCAGTTACTGTAGCCCTCACTCCAAACACGTAAAAAAAAAGGAGGCTCAAAATATCCCAATAAAGGCTGTCACCACCACATTAAATGCACCCCAACTACTCTCCTAGTCGCATTAATGAAGAGAAGACCCCTGAACAGTGTTACCTTGGTCACTGCAACTCATAAAGAACTGGTAAGGGCGTCTGATGGGACAGGTGCTCAAGTGGGGGTTCGGATGATCAACAAGTGTAGGGCCCAGATGATAAAAGAGGGCCTATATAATATGTAAGAGTCCCTCAGAAGAGGGAGACGAAAGAGAGAGGGGAGAGAAGAGAGAAAAGCAAGGATTCATTGTATGAATGCAGAGCCATGAATAAAACTTCCACTTTCACATCCATTTTCTTGATTCACGTTTCTACATCTGCTAAGAACATGCAACGAACCGTCTAAGCCAACTGGAACCGAGTTCTTCAGCCCATACTGTACAAAATTCATTGTGTGGGACTTCTTGGGCCAGGGCTTGACCGTCCAGGACCGGGTTAACTAAAATCGTGTCCCTACAATTACATATTTTAAAAATCTAACTGTTGGATTGTATGTTCTTTATGTTCTTAACATATATATCAAATTTCATGCCAATCGGATCTACTATTTAATTTATAAACTTATTTTTTATGCATAATTTTAAATTACAAAAATTTGAAATTTAAATATTTGATTGATGACATAACTATTAATCTTTGATTTTCTGGAAATTTTGCAAGTATGAAGGATATAAGAAGAAAATGTAATCCAATGATGGATTTTTCAAAATTTAAATCTAATAAAAAGATATTGAGTGAAGTTGTAGTCATTTGCTACAACCAAATTTTTTTGCTAAATTTTATCCTAAATAAATACAAACTAACATTAATATCTATTAGAATGTTTAGAAATTGTCCATGAGAGATCATCTTTATATTTCAATTGAAAAATGGTCATTTTTCTGGTTAGAAATTAGAAAGAAGTCATACACAAGTGATTTAAAAAAAAAAAAAAAAAGACTTCAAAAAGCTATTCATAAGTAAATAAACTAAAAAACTAAAAGAAAAATCACTTACTAAACAGATACAAATTATTTAAATGTTTCTGTGAATGAACAAAATGGTTTTTATTGGACAGTCAAATTTTCATATTTTAAGAGATTCAAGCAATGGTGAGAGTAGTAGAGACTTTTTTTTTTTTTTTTTTTTTGATGGGAAGTAGTAGAGACTTTTTATTCTAGCTAATGTTCACGTGAATGAACAAGAGTTGGAATTGTGTTCAGTGCATTAGTGCACTAGACATGTTCCGTATTTTAATGTGTCCAATGCATTAATGCATTGGAGACAACTTGTGTCCAATGAACAAATAGGTTGAGTGGACAATCAAATTTTCTATAGTCTAAGAGATTGAAGTCATGGCGTTGCGTTTTCCAAAATGCATTTTTTTTAAACTGGAGATTAGGTAAAGAGGGGTTATCATGGGACCATTATCATTGCAAAAGCTATTTGATTTATAAGTTAAAGACTTCGAATTCCAAACTTCACCTAAGTTTTAAGGAAGCAATACATGTGTAATCATGTTGCAGAATATATTATACAAAAGTTTATAAAGTAGTTGTGGACGTTCATGCCAGAGGAATTGGATTCTATTGGGTCTTGTAAGAACGATCAAGAAGATCATAATTCACAACAAAATGTTCTCCAAAGATATAATAAAAATAAATAAATAAACAATTTTGGCCAAAAGTGCACAGACCCAAAAAGTTTAGCCAACCAAACGTGGATTTAGACTTGAAAGTTGGAACATGTAAATATGAAAGGTAGGCATCTGCCGCCAGAGCCTAACTTGTCATCCCACATGTGTAGATCTTTTGAGGATTTGGTCTTTTTCTTCATAATTCTATTATAATACCAACAAAATTTATGTATAGTTGTACTTTGACACGGTAGAATTCAAACCTATAACATGCACTTTATGATTACTGCTTTTATTATCTAGTTAAGACACTAATTGGTTATTAGTGTAAATGGAGTTTAATCCAAAATCTTTTATGCAACGATAAATTTTTTTACGAGTTGTACTAACTGGAACCTATTTCTTATAGTTTTCTAGTTTTTGTAACTTAACTTTTAATTAAACGTAACAACCAATCACATAAATTTGTTGTGAAATATTGAGAATGTAACATTTTTCAAGGTGAAATTATTCTCTCAAAAGTATCGATGTAACAATTATAATACATGTCCATTCCATCTTGACTTGAAAGCATTAATACATATAATAGCAAAATCCTATTGTAAATTTGTCCTTCTCTATAGCTAGTGTAAATCTTAATCCTGTTAAGCATGGCTTTGCGCAGCCACGTCAATTACTACTCCATGTTCTTTTCTGGTATTTTAATTGATTGGGCTGATGAAATCACCTCCTCATAGGAGAGACGGCCCAACAATAGGGAAGGCTTTCGTTTTGATTATTGCTTGTTAATTGTCATGGAGATACTAATTAGTCATTTTCTTCTCTCTTTTTTCAAAACTTTCCTTCTTTTCACACTCGGCACTTCAAATTATGTTTGTCTGTACATCCTATACACGATATTATTTTTCAATGTTCCAAAAAGCTTAAGGACAGCAAATGGAAAGTACCAACCAAATTTGGTTGGTTGTGATCATCAAATAAAAGAACTGAGCAGAGCCACTGATTTGCGAAAGAAAGCACCTGAGTAAGATGGTTCGATTCGCTTGGTTAAGGCAAATTTATTAACTAACAACACCGAAATGAATTTTGTATTGGTAAGAAATATTGTATGATCTGACTTGTATTAAAATGCAGGAGTAGGTTATAAATTATGCATGCAACATGCATTTATAAGGAAATTGTCAAATCTTTGATTGCAATTTACATAAAATCACTTCTTAGAAACTGAGACCTAACTGTTTATCTCTAAGTTACCTCTTTAAAAATATTGATTATGCCAAAGCGGCATATCATGGGTTTGAATCTGAGAATTAGCCTCACCCACAAAAAACATTGGAGGTAAGACTGATTACCTTTTCCAAAATCATAAAAGCAGGAATTTTGTGCACTGAATAGTAAATACAATCTTTCTTTTCTTTTTTTATTTATTTATTTATTTATTTTTTATGGTAGTCAAAAATATATTGGACTACAAAGACAGACCAAAAGACACACAAAGAAGTGCATTGCCAATTTCTTATTGTTTTAGGAAGTACAACAAAGAATTACAACTAATATGACAGTCACAGAATATGTTAACTAAAATCATCCTTGAATAAATGAAGTGAAGGGTGAGCGCATTTAATTATTTCACCGATAACCTTTACAAGAACAGTCACCGTCTTTAAAATGGTGAAACCTATTCCTGTCTCTCACAATAATCTCTCTGTTAGAAGTTTCAGATTTTTTTTGCTACTTCATGACAATCCCAACAAATCCTGAGGTTCTTCACAATCCTAATGGGTCACCTTCTTTTAAAGTGATCAAAAAAGAAAAAGAAAAAGAAAAAGAAAAGAAATCAATATAATTAGGGACTAATCTATTTTGCCAAATTTAGCACACAAAAGGCATAAATAGTTTCTCAGCGAAAAAAGAGAGAGAGGCATAAATAGTTTAAAGAATATTTCATAATAATCATAGAGAAAAAAGATACCCAAAAGAGAGATAATAACTTCCAGTGCTGCCAATTGTTCAACTTCTTTCTTGTTTCCACTATGTCCATCAGTATATGAAATACCATTGAAATCCAAAGAACTGAAAACTAGAAGAAACCCTTTTGATTCTGGCTGAGCAGTATTGTAAGTAGGTTTTTCCACGTTCGTCTTGATAGCAAACTCATTGAGGATAGACTTGCATAATACCATATCCTGGAAAATAAACAAAAAAGTTTATTATCTAATTTCTTTAAAAAAAAAAGATATTGGTCAATCGTTGAATCAATATTAGGTCTAACATAAAATACGCCAGACATATATAATTAAACAAACTTAATTCTCAGCAAATTGATCCTACATAACATTTATGAGCACATTAGCATTACACTTCATATATGTGTTCATCATTCTTAATTCCTTACATTCACATACCTAAACAGTAAAGTGCAAGTTTCACAATTAGATGAATTACAAATTTAAATAAAAGAATAAAAGTAAAATATAAATAAAAAATGAATTACAAATTTAAAGAAACATAATGATATTATTTCAGCCCCTGCGATTCTTTTTACAAAGAAACACATAAATCCCAATGCCTTGGAAAACAACAGTGTGAAACTTGGGAGAACATATAAACATTGCTTGACAAGTGTAAACTGAAAAACATTCAATTTTTTCAAACACACGTGTTAGCTTGTCATTTAGAAGCTATCTAGCTTATCAATAGCCATACCAAAATTAATATATAGTAACAAAATAATTATCTCAGATGTCAAATCAAAATAACATGCACAAGGCTGTAACTTTGATATAACAATGTAACCAGAAAAGATAACTTTATATATACATACACACATATAGGCAGTGGCGAAACCAAGAATTTATTTTTGGAGGGGCCATTTATAAAAATTTGTGCGTATGAAATCAAAAGATAGCAAATGAAAAGTAAAGTAATACAAGAATGTAGTACTTGGGCCTCACCCATGGAAGTTTCAAGCTTGTCTTTCACTCTTTCTTATCTAATTTAGTCACACAAAACTTATACTTTTATACTGTAAACACAAAACTGCAGTAGCAGTGGAAAAATGATAGAACCAAAAATATTTTGGATTGTATTCTATTTTACAATATTTTTACAAAATGTTAATGTGACCAATCTCTTATTGGTTTTCACTTAGACCCACCATTAATATTACTTTTTCATTTACCAATAACTATTCACTACATTAGCAGTTTATAACATTTTTTGTAAAATAGTTTGTATCTTTAGCATTATTCTTCTATTTAAATGAAAGTCATGTTTATTTTTAGACTTTCTTAAATACATATGTATATTATCGGATATAGGGCCAAAAATGATAACGTTCTTTTAAAAATTTTAAATTATTTAAGATAATTCAAAAAAGAAAATCATTAATTTTTTTTCAAAAATTTTGGGGGGGCCAAGGCCCCCCTCGGTCTTTGTGATGGTCCACCACTGCATATAGGGTTGGGTTCAAGTTACACCTGGTGTAATTCTAAGTAATATTATACCATTCAATAACTTGTTATTGAATTAATATTTTGAAAATCCAACCGTTGAATTACATGTTTTATATATTCTTAACATGTATGCCAATTTTCATATCAATTGGATGCTATTTACCATTTGATCTATAAGCTCATTTTTTATGCATTATTTTAAATTACAAAAATTTGAATTTTAATAATTGATTGATGACATGACTATTAATTTTTGATCACCTCAAAATTTTGCAAGCATGAAGAATATATGAAAATAATGTAATCTAACGGTGGATTTCTCAATATTCACATCCAATTAAAAAATATTGAGTAATGTAACATTGTTTAGAGTTACACTAGGTGTAACTTGAACCCAACCCATATATATATATATATATATACCATAAAGGGGGAATCATACGTAGATATCAGAAAGAGGCTTACAAATTTAGGGTTTAGGCCATATTATTAGTGTCCTTTGATGCCAAAAGAAACCAATAATCACTATCCTTTAGAAGCACTGGCAATTTTGTCTTCAAATGAGCACTAGTATTGGGAATCTTCAGAAGCATCATATTGGTGGGAAATAGGCTTTCAGCAATGGTAAATATTGAAGTGTTTTGGCTGTTGTGCAGGCCAGACAAATAGGAGAATCAAAATCTTCCGCCAAATCTGGGGTATCTTGAAACAGTTCCGGATTTTTAGCAACATATTCTTCAAAGACATTGAAGTATTTTGGCCTTTGTGCAAGCCAGACAAATAAGGGAAAGTAACAGCAATCTCAAACAGTAGTAACCTCAGGAGTGAACTCATCAATTAGTGGAAGGAGTATCGGATGGATAATCATCATAAGGATCACATGGAGCATTATCATCACAGGCATGCTCATGATAGATAGCATATTTATTACATAGTCCGCAATATAAAAGTGGCTCAAACCTTGGATTTTTTCTTGGGATGAGAAGACTTCTTGGATTAGGATGATTTGCTATCCGTAAGTGAACAAGGGCATTAGCATAAGGTTTGGGACCAAAAACAGAGATTCTATCTGTGCTTCCTATGAAATGATAATTTTTCCATAGATTCTGTGCAACTTCAAGAATTTGATTATTAAAATAATTTCTCCAACATTCGGCAAGATTAAAAGGATCTTCGAAGGACAATTGAGAATTCCCTTCAAGCCATTGCCCTTGGTGAGTGTGACCATTAATGAGAATGAGATGTTTTGAGGGCTGGACATTCATCCAATTATCTCTTTCCCATATTGGCAAAGTGCTCCAGCATCTGATGGAAACAAAAGGTCTAGTGGAAGAACTTTCAAATCCTTTAATAGCAGTTTGAATAATCTGTGGAAGCTGACTGGCCTGTTTATGGCTTGTTAATTTTATGAACCTAATAAAGCCATATTCAAACATTTGAGAAAGCCAGCTAGGATTCCTATCATCTTCATCATCTGAATCTTCATCAGTAAAATATGAACCATCATCATAATCAATCAGGAGACCAGGAAATGGATGTTTCTTTTCATACACTCTGAGACTACTCCCAAAGTGTTCTTCCCATTCAAGCTAAATAAAGACATTATCACCTTCGTCTAATTCATCAGGATTAGGAATAGTGGCAGTAACAACTTTCTTGAAATACTTGAACCATAGGTCAAAAGACCTAAACATAGCCTTGCATTCCAGAATACGGAATCATATATCTGAAGGCAAGTTGGCAACAGAACTTGTTAACATAGATTGGGTCTTAAGACTCAATCTAGTATAATCAGTGCCCATTATAGTCTCTTTATCCATTGAATGGATTTCCTCTTTGCCAAAGAGTTGACTAATGTAGGTTTTAAGACGGCTTTTAAGAGCCTCTTTTTCTGAAACAAGGTTATTTTCTGAAACAAAGTTGTTTTCTGAAGCAAGATTATTTTCTGGAACAAGGTTATCATAGTGGCTCATATAAGCCTCATTTTGAGCAGTAAGGTTAACAAGGTGGATTTTAAGGGCTCTGAGGGTTTTCTGGAAAATATTATGGTGGTTTCTGGTAAAATCAAATTGAAGGTTATCAAGAATGAATTTAATAGAATCTGGTAATTCTGAATAGGTTCCATTGTGGAATTGTAAATTTCTTGACAAAACTTCCTGTAAAGCAATAAATATATCACCATTGGAATATGTCACCTCTGCCGGGACAAATTCCTGAAGGGATGTTGATCTACTGGATTTTACTCCAAAAGATGCGCCTTCATGCATTACAAAAGGTTGTCCTGCTGGGAGCCTTTTGTCTTGAGAATAGCCTTATGCTGGTGCTTTTCCCTTGTTCTTCCTCTCTCCCGTGGAAGTCATAATAATCCACTTACTTGTGGTATAAGTATTAGTATTATTCCACTTATTAGTGGTATTTATCCACGAAACATTCTCCGATTCCTGCAAAGAAACATTGATAATATTAGAACAGTTGATAGTACCTAACATTTTGGTATTATGAATATTACCTTTAAAATCATCAGTGAAATATTGGCAAGAACTCATCATTAGTTCTTGAATAAGCTCATTCATGGGGGAGTCTTTCTTATAAGACAAATTATCAATATCAATTTCAAACTTTGAAGCAAATTTGAATTTTACTTTCTGTCCAAAAGGATCAGTAGTAATTCCATCACGTTCAACAAGAAAAGGATACAAAGCATTTATAAATGGCAGACCAAGAATCACTTTATCAGTCATGTTTTTAACAAGAACAGAAGAGATCTTGAAACAGACATTATTATGACAAACATGAGCATTATTCAATTCATATCTAATTTTCATTTGACTACCATTAGCAGAAACCAATCTTTCAGTTGATTTTTCAAAATATTTTGAAGGAATCAATCCTTCTTGGATACAGTTCATATCCGCACTAGAATCAATTATAGCAATAACAGTGAACTGATAATCATGGGAAACAACAATTTTAGCTTTTGTAAACCATTTTGGAGGAAACAATTTATTAACAAGACTAAGTTGAGAATTATCAACAATACCTTTATCAGAAAGAAGTACCTGTTGACTGGATTCATGTCCATCTTTGTGCTCATCTTGTTCATTATTAGATTTATTAAGATTTTTATCAATTTTTAACATTATCAATTCTTGTTTGAGATTATTGTTATCACTTTTATTGCTTTTAAATTCATGTTTTAATTCATTCATCTCTTGTTTAACAACATTAATTTCGTGTTGAAGATCATTAACAGTCAAATCTTTGGATTTCTTTTTATTAAATCTTTCCAAAGTTTCTTCAAAGCATATAGTTGATTTTAGTTTTTTACCAGTTTCATCTTCTATCAATTTTTTCTTAAACTTATCCAAATATTCTTTTTGTAATTCAGGATTTTGAATTTGATTTATCAGTTGAATTATTCATTTTTCATCTTCTTCACTCTTAGTGAGAGTATTAACAGATTTAATAACATTGCAACAGGAATCTCTACAACCAATTTTAATATTAGGTGAATTAGAAGAATCATCAACAGATTGATAGCAAGAATCAGATGAAGAAGAAAAATCATCTTCCAAAGAACCAAACGAGTTGTTTGATTCAAGGATTTTTAATAATTCTTCTTGCTCTTTATCATCAATATTTAACATGTTAAACTTGTTTTTCAACTTACCAGGTTTTTGCTTACAATCTTTACTGAAGTGTCCAGGTTTACCACAGTTGAAGCATTTACCTTTACTTGATCTCTGTTTATCATATTTTTTAGAAACATTTTTCTTCTTAACATAAAAATCATTAGGTTTAACAAAGTTGTTTTTGTATTTTTTTATATTTTTTATAGCTTTTATCATGTTTTTTACCTTTTTGCCTGGAATGAGCAATAGGAGGCAAACCATATTGTTCACAGAAATTACCCATTTCATATTTAGCTTTTCTTTTATTCTTCAATTGGTGTTTTAATAATTTTTCATCATTACACATGTTGATACCAAGTTTTTTAATAGTACTGAAAATATCACCATAGGTTAAATTATCATAATCAATAGAATCATTTTTACCCATTAACTCTAGTTTTACCTTATGAGCAAAGATAGGAGGCAGACCGTCAATAAACTTTTCTTTCCAATAAGACTTGTGGCAATCTTTCCGGAGCATCACTTTGGAAGTAAAAACATCTTAATACCATCTGTAATCAGACATAGTAGGACAACTCAAATTATTTAAATAGCCAGAAACACGAGATGAAATATTGGATGGAGTACCAACAAAATGTTTGAGAATAGTATAGATCAGGGTATTAACACTATCAAGAATACTGCGACCAATACTTTCATCAAAAATAGGCAAACCTTCATCATTCTTTTTAACAACATGTTTAATAGACTTTCTGAATTCTTCTGTGATATATGAATCCCACCATCCACGAAGAGTACCAGAAAAACCAGTAACAAGTAAATTAACAATTTCAGGTTGATCAAGATCATGGTTATTTTGATAAGCAATACCAACTATAGACATATGACTCATTTTATTAATGATTTCCTGTTCAGACAAACCATCAATATTCCTTTCATAAAGCTTATCAGCAGAAACAGAAAACTGTGTTTGAAAAGATCTTTCTTCAAACTGCATATGAGCATATCAGGAGGAGTGGGTTTTGAATACCAGTTCTTTGTAAAAGACATGAGTTTGGAATTTCCAAAAAATCTTTTTATTTCTGGTAAATCATCATCAAAAATATTTTTGGCAGAAATAGAAGATACAGTATCAGAATCTGTATTTTCATCAAAAACAATTTCTTTTTCATTTATTGAAATAGTGCAAGCTGTACTTCTAGAAGTACCTTCAGTTTTAACTTTTAAATTAGAAAGCATTTTTTCAACAATTTCAAAATTTTTGGACTGAGAAGCTTTAAACATAACTTTTTCTCTTTGACTGGGTAAATCAATCAAAGGTTTTTCAGTTTTGACAGAAACAAACATTTCAAGAGAAACAGTTTTTTCAACAATTTTTTCTTCAATGCGATCAAGCTGTTGACCAATAATATGCAAAGATTCATTAGTGAAATTGTTTTGTTCAATAAGACTAACAATGGGGGTTTGATCATCAGCAATTTTGAAAGGAGAGGCCTTGACTTCATCCTTTTTAGTAGTTATCAAAATTGTTTCAAGAGGAGGATGAGTAGACTTAACAATGGTTTTATTTTCTTTAACAAAATTTGATTTTTTTTTTATCACATTTAAATGTTGTATTGAAACTTCATCTTTTGAAACATAATGGTTTTCAAGAAAAAAAAAATGTTTTTTCAATTGATTCATCTTTTCTAACCATTTTCTCTTAACACGGTCTTTTTCAGATTATGCAAAATTATTTTGGAAATATTTTCTTTTGTTTCTGTTTTTAGCAAGCATAAATTCATCATTCAAAGAAACCATATCAACTTCAAAGCTTTCATCCGAAACAGTCAAAACTCTTCATTGATTTTGATAAACAGGGTTTTCAATAGGAGGAAAATCAGAATCAGATGGACAAACATATTTAGTGTCATCTTCTTCTTCATTAGCAGTTCTACTAAATGGAAAGGAAGTTTCAGGTTTAGTAGAATAGTAAACATAGCTAATTTGAGATTTATCACCTGAAATACCTTTTAGCTTTAAATCAGAGGGTTTTTCAAAATTCTTTTGTAAAAAATCATTGATCTCTTGATCTCTTTTTGAAATACTTTCAGATCCAGCAAAGGAATGTCTTCCTTCGTTGATCCTTAAGGGTGGATTATTTTGAAAAATTATTTTAACAGTACCATCAAGATATTGTTGAATATGAGTGAGATCTAGCTCATCAAAAACAGGTTTAGCAGGAGGGGATTCTTGTTCCAACAACCAATCATTAGGAAGCTTAACATCTTGCCATTGGATCATTTTTGGGACTTGAACTTTAGCATCAGGGGTTGAACATTGAATTAACATGGTCTTACCAAAAGGTTCTCTAGGAATCTTAGCACCAGGATTTATTTGAGTACCCAACAGTCTATAATAAATGTGATAAATCAAAGCAAAAGGCTTACTACCTTCTTCCATGTGATAACCAGATGAAGCAATATTCAATGTCAAAGCTTTAACAATATTAGGATCATCCAAAGTAAGAGTAAGATCAGGATAATAGTTAAAATAAACAAGACCATCATACTTAGAAGCAGTAATCATACCAAGAATGCTATCTTTAAAGATCTTAAATCTAGCATCTCTTAAACACATAAAAACAGAAGCATTAATACCCTTTCGGGTGAGTGGTTTAGTAGCAACTTGAACCATACCAATATGCAAATAACTAAATTTTTTAGCAACAAGGAATTCATTAATATTTCTTTTAGAAAACAAGCAGCATTTTTCATGAACTTTTGAAATAGAGAATATTTTTTCAACAGTTCTAGCTTTGTAAGCAAAATGAAAAGCACTCTCAACAAAACTAGTTTTATAAACAGTTTTAGTATCAACTTCAGGAATATTCCATTTACGAAAATCAAGGATCAACTCATTATCATCAATAGTGTGATCTTCTTCATTTACAATATCAGGAGGACAACTAGTCCTGGAGCTGATAGAGGAGTTGGATCTCCATAACCTATCCATACTATCCTAGGTTCAACACTCAATTATCATGTTTTTCTCACAACTGTTGCCTTTTGTAACACATACCCTAACCAACCCTATACCTCTCATGCCTTACATGCCCTCTCTGGCTCAAACAGGCCTTACAATTCGGTTCTGGGAATTCCCTTACGACTAGGGTGGCGCCAACGACGGTAAGAAGGGAACACAACAAAGGAGTATCAAAGTTTCGGGTAGACACAGACAGAGACACAGAGAACACAACCACACTATCACTGGCCAGAAAAGAATGGCTCTGATACCATAAAGGGGGAAGGGACACCAAGCTGAAGGCGAAAGCACAGTAACAATATATGTAGAATGTAAAGATAATGTAAAAATTGATAAAAATCTTAATAAATATGATAATGAACAAGATGAGCACAAAGATGGACATGAATCCAGTCAACAGGCACTTCTTTCTGATAAAGTTATTGTTGATAATTGTCAACTTAGTCTTGTTAATAAATTGTTTCCTCCAAAATGGTTTACAAAAGTTAAAATTGTTGTTTCCTATGATTATCATTTTACTGTTATTGCTATGATTGATTCTGGTGCGGATATGAACTGTATCCAAGAAGGATTGATTCCTTCAAAATATTTTGAAAAATCAACTAAAAGATTGGTTTCTGCTAATGGTAGTCAAATGAAGATTAGATATGAATTGAATAATGCTTATGTTTGTCATGATAATGTCTGTTTCAAGATCTCTTCTATAATTGTTAAAAACATGACTGATAAAGTGATTCTTGGTCTGCCATTTATAAATGCTTTGTATCCTTTTCTTGTTGAACGTGATGGAATTACTACTGATCCTTTTGGACAGAAAGTAAAATTCAAATTTGCTTCAAAGTTTGAAATTGATATTGATAATCTGTCTTATAAGAAAGACTCCCCCATGAACGAGCTTATTCAAGAGCTAATGATGAGTTCTTGCCAATATTTCACTGATGATTTTAAAGGTCATATTCATAATACCAAAATGTTAGGTACAATCAACTGTTCTAATATTATCAATGTTTCTTTGCAGGAATCGGAGAATGTTTCGTGGATAAATACCACTAATAAGTGGAATAATACTAATACTTATACCACAAGTAAGTGGATTATTATGACTTCCACGGGAGAGAGGAAGAACAAGGGAAAAGCACCAGCATAGGGCTATTCTCAAGACAAAAGGCTCCCAGCGGGACAACCTTTTGTAATGCATGAAGGCACATCTTCTGGAGTAAAATCCAGTAGATCAACATCCCTTCAGGAATTTGTCCCGGCAGAGGTGACATATTCCAATGGTGATATATTTATTGCTTTACAGGAAGTTTTGTCAAGAAATTTACAATTCCACAATGGAACCTATTCAGAATTACCAGATTCTATTAAATTCATTCTTAATAACCTTCAATTTGATTTTACCAGAAACCACCATAATATTTTCCAGAAAACCCTCAGAGCCCTTAAAATCCACCTTGTTAACCTTACTGCTCAAAATGAGGCTTATATGAGCCACTATGATAACCTTGTTCCAGAAAATAATCTTGCTTCAGAAAACAACTTTGTTTCAGAAAATAACCTTGTTTCAGAAAAAGATGCTCTTAAAAGCCGTCTTAAAACCTACATTAGTCAACTCTTTGGCAAAGAGGAAATCCATTCAATGGATAAAGAGACTATAATGGGCACTGATTATGCTAGATTGAGTCTTAAGACCCAATCTATGTTAAGAAGTTCTGTTGCCAACTTGCCTTCAGATATATGATTCCGTATTCTGGAATGCAAGGCTATGTTTAGGTCTTTTGACCTATGGTTCAAGTATTTCAAGAAACTTGTTATTGCCACTATTCCTAATCCTGATGAATTAGACGAAGGTGATAATGTCTTTTGTGGGAACCAGATATGAGACTGTTGGGCTTTAACTCACTTGGGCTCACAATTTATTTGTAGTGGGCTTGAGAATTTCCTACTCTGGGTCATTCTCAACAGAGAGACTCAAAGCAACACTCAGTTTCTTCTTCTCCCTTGACTGTTTTCTCTCTATTTTTCTGAACCCCTTCTTCCTCCCAAACTTCTGCTATTTATAGCTAAGGTTAGTGGTGAGATTACGATTTCAGCCTCCGCTAGTGGTATTGAAGGTCCAACATTATCTGATTTAAGTGGGTATTTAGGTGAGAGTGGGGTGCAACAATTATGGCCTTGGAACTTGGTTCCAGCTTAGTTGATAGTGCTCGGTAATGCAGTTTACCGAGCATATCATGATTTTCCCGGACACGGTTCATACGCTTGTTCGGGAAAACTTATGCTGAGCACTTATCAGAATTCAAGGCCCAAAACTAGTTTTTACGCTAAGGCAGTTCCAAGAAGGGCTTAGGGCAATGGGGCTGTTCCCGTTGGGCCTGAGCCCAAGGGCCTATATGGGTCTTGGGATCTTGGTGCCGTACATTAGCCCCCCCTTGATTCATACCCGGTTGTTGGGAAGAATCAAGGAGCTGGCCGAGCCTTTTGACCTCGGAGATTTTTATGGCCTAGGGGTCATGGTTACAGTTTCTCATTAATGCTCATCTCAAAAGACGTGCCGTTTCGCGGCGCCAGGTACAGTTGTCATTATTGCTTGACGCTTCGTGAACTGAAGCGGCGCGCATATCGGTTACGTTTGGTATTCGCAGGGCCGTTCGTAAATCATGCCCATTTATTGCTTGATTAAACGTTTCTTTGCCCCCCTTTCTGACTCTATAAATAGTTTCCCACAGAACATTCTCTCATTTTTCCTCCACCTCTGATATTTCGCGCTTACTCTTTGCCGATCAACTCTCTGTACGCTTACTCACCTGCCCAGTGTTCCCTTCCTCCTTAGAACCCAAAGTAAGTTTTTCTTCCCCTTTCTATTCCTTCAGCTTATTTCTTCAAGTTCCCTTTCATAGCATTAGGTGTTATAGATGGGTTACTCTTATCTTCTAGAGTCCCCGGCTGCCTTGGCCACCTTTAGGAGCACATTTAGTATTCCTGATGACGTGGATGTGGCTTACTGCCACGAGAGTGATATTGCTCTCCACCGAGGATTTGGTACAGCCTTCTTTCCTCTGATGGCAATTTTAGAAGGCGGGGTTAGGTTCCCTGTGGATCCCCTTTTGACCGATACGCTTAGGTACTACGGGCTGTGTCCCGACCAGCTTCCCCCCAACTTTTACCGGGTAGTTAGCTGCGTCAGTAGGTTGAACCATACCTTTGATTTACAGTTAAATTACCATGACATTAACCATATGTATAGCCTCTGTGGGAACAAAGATACCAACTATTACCTAAAGACAAGAGATAATCGGGTACGGTTGATATCATGCCTGCCTGATTCGAACAAGAACTCTGCCGGGGAGTTCGTTTGGGTGCGCGGCAATTGGTTTGCCGGGGACGTCCCTTGCCCCCTTTCACGGCGTGAAGTGGGTTTATACCAATCCCTTGATCTAATTGTTTTCCTCCACTTTTCCTTTTCTTTTTATTGAAGTAAATCTTTATAATCAGATACTGATATGACACTTGTTCCTTTACAGACGGCAAAGTGTTTGTTCCGGACATCAGAACCGTCCATGCCAAGGATTTGAACTTCATCCTTCTTTCCTAGATATACGTGCATTGGGACGGACAACTCCGGGCTTCGCACCTGATCCTCGGAATAGAGCCAGTTTACTCCACCTGGCAGAACTTTAAGCAGGCACTTCTAGTTGACAATCCCCTATTGTCATACATAGACGTCCGGTACGCAAACTTCTTGCCGCCGAAACTTACAACCGGGGAGGCGAGGGATTTTGGACGACGCTTCACCTGCTCGGACGAGCTAGCCCCTTTGCGAGACGAGTCCACAGAACGGGTGTCTTGGTGCCTTAGAGAGTTAGCCCACGAAACTATCCAACAAGAGGGCCCTGTTCAAGAGCAGCCGCAGCCCGAGAATCCCCCGGCCAAGCCTCAGCAACCAGTGGTTGAAGCAGCTGCCTTGTCGGCTGAAGCTATCCAGCCCGGCGGAAGGATGGTGTCAAGGAAGTTTATGACCATTGACCGCTTCGTGCCCGGTGCACGGCAGCCCAACCAGCCCCCACCTTCTTAGGGCCGGGGCCAGGGGCCAGGGGCCAGAGGCCTTAGCCCCCACCCTCTTCTCAGGCTGGACGGGCCCGTAAGAAACAAAAGGTAACCAATCAACCTTTCACGGGCCCGGGAGATGCTGCCGTCCAGACTCCTCCCCAGCCAACAGGGGGGATCGTTATCCGTGAGCCGCAGACCCAGGCTGGTACGGGGGTTGCGTCCTCCTCCCAAGTGGCTCCAGCGTGGAAGCCCAAGTTCTTATTGGATGGCAAGCCGTTGCCTTCAACCGCCTGTGTTCGGATGTGGGAGAAAGGCGAGGGTGACCGCCTTCAACCATCTTCCTGAGGACGTGCACGCCTTCGAGGAGGGATCTGAGGAGTCTGTGGGGCGCCGGTTAGAGTGGCACACCATTGCGGTAATTCTTTAGTTTATTTACTTCTTCCCATACATTCACTTTTGCTTCCTTATTAACTTTTGTGCTTGCTAGGCTGCTCAACTGGCTCACATAGTGGCTGGCCGGGCATGGGATCTTGCCGAGGAAGTCGAGCACGAAAAGGGGGTGCGGGAGTCAGCGGCCAAAATGACAAAGGAAAAGCTAAAGGCAGCTGAGTCCGCCGAGAAGAAGGCTGCTGCCGCGGAGAAGAACAGGGCATTGGCGGAAAAGAGGTGTGCGGAGCTCTTGACTAAGTAGAATGAGACGGAGCTCAAGCTAGCTGAAGCCATTAGCCTCAATACTTCCAATGCCGAGGAACTAGCCGACCTTAGGGCAGCCCTGGCGGCCTGCGAGCAAAAGTGGTATAACGAAGGCTTTGCTGATGCCGAGAAATCTATAGAGCCGGTAGTGGCCCAGGCTCGGAACTTGGGTTTTGAGGCCGGGTGGTTCGCTGCTTTCCAAGCACTGGGCGTTCCCGAGGATTCACACCTGAGAGACCCCGGCCAAATTCCCTTTTCGGGCCCTGTTACTGCAGTGCAGGATCCCCCGGCTGCTGTTGATGAGGAGGAAATGACAAGCATGAGGGAGCTGGTTGAACAAATTGACGCTCATGCCGAGCTAGAGGACATGGAAGCCACCAGCATCCCGACTGTACAGGACCTTCTCGGCGAAGACTCGCGTTTCCCCCTGATCGACTAGCCAGAAGTGACGGACCCGGCCCGACCCTCCAGCTGATTTTTTTGCAGTCCTTTTATGCTTTTACTTATTTTTATCGCATTTCCAATTTAATGGTTTATTTGCCTATGTCACCGGGATGTGGTGAACGAACAATTACCTTTACTTGTTTGATTGGTAAACCGTTTTCCTTTTCTGACTTTCGTTTTAATCCGTTGAATGAATTTCTATCTACTTGTATGTTTCGCTTGGATCATGCCAATGTTTTGGCCATTTAATGGAATGATACCCCCAAAACCTATTGCGCGGTGCTTTGGAGAATCCGAGAGCGCCAATGGATTTAGCATTTGTAAAAGGTTAGGGTTCCCGTATGTTCGGTGATTGTGATCCTGTCGAGGGTGATGTTTTTGTCTTTTACCCTTTTATTCCTTGGTGGCGATAAGGCTTCCACCCGCTCGGCGAATTTAGCTTAACTGAGAGCCAGGTTTCTATCCGTTGTGTTTTTAGTGATAAGGTTTCAACCTGCTCGGCGATTTTAATCGAGCCGAGAGCCAGGTTTCTATCCTTAGAGATTTTAGTTATAAGGTTTCCACCTGCTCAACGATTTTAATCGAGCCGAGGGCCAGGTTTCTGTCCTTAGAGATTTTAGTTATAAGGTTTCCACCTACTCGGCGATTTTAATCGAGCCGAGGGCCAGGTTTCTGTCCTTAGAGATTTTAGTCATAAGGTTTCCTCCTGCTCGGCGATTTTAATCGAGTCGAGGGCCAGGTTTCTGTCCTTAAAGATTTTAGTCATAAGGTTTCTACCTGCTCGGCGATTTTAATCGAGCCGAGGGCCAGGTTTCTGTCCTTAGAGATTTTATTTGCAATTCTCTTGGTGTGCAGTTATGGAACCAAAAACAGCATTTACAAACAACTTCATCATAATCTTGATTTTAGCAAAATACAAGTTCTAGCTTACACGGATGGTCACGCGTAGAACTTCTTTAAGTTGTTGGCGTTCCACGGCCGGGGAAGTGGCCTCTCGTCAAGGTCTTTTAAGTAGTAGGCCCCTGCATCGGCGATGGCGGTAACTCTGTACGGTCCCTCCCAGGTTTGAGCAAGCTTTCCTGCAGCTATGTCTCGCATGTTTCCCACGACTTTTCTTAGCACCAGTTCTTCGGCACTGAATTCCCCCCCCCTTTACATTTCGGTTGTATCTTTGGGCTAGTTTCTGCTGATACTCGGCGAGCCGTATGGTCGTGGCCTCCCTGCATTCTTCTAGCCAGTCCAAATGCTCCATCATCAGGTCGACGTTTTGGACAGGGTCAAACCCCGCGACCCGTGCACTGCATAAGCTCACCTCGGATGGTATCACAGCCTCCGCTCCGTACGTCAAAGAGAATGGGGTCTCGCTTGTGGATCTTCTGGGGGTCGTTCGGTAAGCCCATAATACATTGGGTAGCTCTTCTGCCCATCTTCCTTTCGCCCCATCCAACCTCCTCTTGTGCCCGTTCAAAATAGTCTTGTTCACTGCCTCAGCTTGGCCGTTGCTTTGTGGGTAAGCCGGGGTTGAATACTTGTTCCTGATGCCGAGTTCGCTGCAAAAGGTCCGAAAAGCTTTGCTATCGAACTGTAGCCCATTGTCTGTTACTAGTGAATTTGGCACCCTAAACCTTGTGACTATGTTTTCCCATACAAACTTTTTCACGTCAGTATCCCGGATATTTGCCAAGGCCTCGGCTTCCGCCCATTTTGTGAAGTAATCTACAGCCACCAATACAAAACGGCGGTTCCCTGATGCTCGGGGGAATGGTCCGAGGATGTCAAACCCCCATTGCGCGAACGGCCACAGGATGCTGACGGGATTTAGACGACCTGCAGGCTGATGGATCAAAGGGGCGTGCTTTTGACATTGTTCGTAATTCCGAACGTATTCGGCGGCATCCTTCTACATCTGTGGCCACCAAAACCCTTGGGTCATCGCTCTGTGTGCTAAAGATCGTCCCCTAACATGGCCGCCACACATTCCCTCATGTAGCTCGGTCAGAAACTCGCTGACTTTCTCGAGATGTAAGCATAAAAGGTAAGGGTCTACAAAGGATCTTCGGTACAATTTGTGGTCCGAAGACAGCCAGTACCGGGGAGCCACCCGACGAATCTTATTGGCCTCGTCTTCATCATCCGAAACTTTATCCTCGACAAGGAAATCTATGATCGGGTTCATCCAACACGGATTGGCCACCGCTACTTTCGCAACCTCTACTCTGGCTTGGTCAGGAATACTCTTCACACTGATACATGGCTCCCTTATAAGTTCTATTGTGACTAGCCATGGCGTGTCCTCGGTAGCTGATGAGGCTAACGTGGCAAGTGAGTCGGCGTGTTTGTTTTGTGACCGAGCTACCTGGGATACCTTTACCGTTCCGAATTGACCGATAATCTGCTTTGCCGCACTTAGATAAGCTTTCATTCGAGAGTCCCGAGCCTCGAAGTCTCCTGTGATCTGATAAACAACCAGCCGAGAGTCCGAGTAAATCTCAACATCTTTTGCGCCTAAATACAATACGGCCCTCAAACCGGCCAGTAGGGCCTCATACTCGACTTCATTGTTTGAGGCTTTGAATCCCAATATGAAGGAGTGTTCTAATCGTATGCCCTCAGGGGTGATTATGACAATACCAGCCCCGGCCCCCATAGCATTTGAAGCGCCGTCCACAAATACCCTCCACGGGCGAATTTCTGCATTACAGATTACCTTGCCGTCGTTCTTGGGTGTGAATTCTGCGATGAAATCTGCGAGAACCTGTCCCTTCACCGAGCTTCTAGGTCGGTATCTTATGTCAAACGATCCCAACCGAGTCCCCCATTTGGCAATTCGGTCTGTGAAGTCTGATCTCTTTAACAGCGACTGTAATGGATACTCGGTGAGGACGAACACCGTATGAGCCTGGAAGTAGTGTGGCAACTTCCTAGTGGCGTGCACCAGGGCTAAAACCAACTTCTCCAGGGGCAGGTACCTTGTCACGGCATCTACCAAGGTTTTGCTTATGTAATACACTGGCATCTGTACTCCTTGGTCCCTTAGTAACACAGCACTTACGGCATGGTCGGTGACTGAGAGGTACATAAACAAATCCTCCCCAGGCTCTGGGGTGTCAACCTTGCGCCTTTGCCAAGTATTCCTTCAGCTCTCGAAAAGCCTCATCACATCCCTCGTCCCAACGAAACCCCTTCCACTTCTTTAGAAGTTGATAAAACGGCTGGCAGCGATCGGCGAACTTGGAGATGAATCGGTTTAGGGTGGCTAACATTCCAGTAAGCATTTGCACCTCCTTGGGATTGCTTGGTGGTCTGAGATGGTTCACGGCCTCTATTTGGTCGGGGTTAGCCTCTATTCCCCGAGTAGAGATCAGATAACCCAGGAACTTGCTGGCCCCCACATCGAAAGTGCACTTCTCGGCATTCAGGCGCAATTTATGCCGCCGTAGTATCTCGAATACTCCCCGAAGGTCTTCCGTATGCTGTGACTCTTTTTTGCTTTTTACCACCATGTCGTCAATATATACTTCAACTGTGCATCCAATTTTTTCTCGGAACATTTTCGTCATCATCCGCTGGTACGTGGCTCCGGCGTTCTTCAATCCAAACGGCATAACCTTGTAGTGATAGTTTGCATTCGGGGATATAAATGCTGTCTTTTCTCAATCCTCGGGCGCTAAGGCAATCTGGTGGTAACCCTGGAAAGAATCCAGGAAGCTCATCCTCGGGTGCCCATACGTGGCGTCTACTAGTTGGTCAATCTTGGGCATTGGGAATGGGTCCTTGGGACACGCCTTGTTCAAGTCTGTGAAGTCCACACAAACTCTCCATTTACCGTTCTTCTTCTTTACTACAACTGTGTTTGCTAGTCATCTCAGGAAGAATATTTCTTTTATGACTCCGGCCTCCTTCAGCCGCTGGCCCTCCAGGTTTACTGCGTCGACATGTTCCTTTGACGCTCTTCTCGGTTTCTGCTTCTTCGGGGGAAATGATGGGTCCACGTTGAGTTTGTGGACAATGAACTCGGGATCTACGCCGGGCACTTCATACGGGTTCCAGGTGAAAACATCTATGTTCTGCAAAAGGAACAACAACATCTCTACCCTTTCCTGGTCATTCATGCTTGTACCTATCTGGAAATACCTGTCAGGATCTGGAAGAATTCTAACCTTCAATACCTCCTCGGCCATGTCCGCCCCCGTTTCCCCTCGGGGCTTCTGTAATTGCTATGAAGTTTCTTTCTCGGCCTGTTCAGCTTGTCCGAGCTGTTCACTTTTCCATCTGATCGCGGCGACAAGATACTGCCTCGCAACTTGTTGGTTCCCCCTCACCTCGGTAACTCCATACTCAGTGGAAAATTTTATTTTCACGTGGAGGGTGGAAGGAATAGCCTTCATGGCGTGAATCCACGGCCTCCCTAGGATTGCGGTATACGGTGAGAATGATCTGACTACTATGAAGGTAACTATAACTCCCTTGCCTTCCATGTCCACCGAGAGAGAGATTTGTCCCTCGGGAATTACAACTCTCCCGTCAAATGAGACCAGCGGCGTGTCATATTTCGCCAAATCCTGGGTCTTCAATCCGAGCCCTTCGAAGAGGTCCGGGTACATGATGTCAGCCCCGCTTCCTTGGTCGATCATCACCCTCTTCACCAGGAACCCGCCTATCCGGGCCGTCACCACCAAAGCATCGTCATGAGGTTGGACCGTCCCTTCCAAATCGTCTTCTCCGAACGAGATGGTCAGCCGTTCAACTTTCTTCTTCTTCTCGGCTGAATCTCCTCCCGTGCAAGCCACTGTTAATACCCTTTTTGCTGTTGCCGTTCCTCTTGGTGCAGCATGGATGACTTCGATTACCCCCAGTGGAGGCGGGAGGGGGTTCCTTTTCTGTTGGACGCCCTGGCCGGTTTCTCGATTAGTGGAGTCTACTACAAACTCTTTCAGGTACCCTGCCTTTACTAGCTGTCCGAGATGATATTTTAATACCCGACACTGCTCGGTGGTGTGTCCTTTGTCTCTGTGATAGGTGCAGTATAGGTTTTGGTTCCTCCGAGACGGGTCGCCCCCCATTTTGTTTGGCCACCTAAAGAATGACTCGTTCTTGATCTGCTCCAAGATTTTGTGCACGGGTTCTTTGAACGCCACATTAACCCCTTCAATTTGCACCTCTGGGTCCTGCATTTTGAAGTCTTTTTTGGGTCTTGCCGACACAACGCCTTGTCGAGATCTCCCAAGTAACGGAGCTTTCCCCCTACTCTGCAGCCGATCATCCTCCAGGTGCTTGTACTCCTCTATGCGTCTCATCAGTTGCCTCATATCCTCGGGGGGTCTTTTCGTCAACAACTCCCGTAATTCAGAGTCTTCGGGGAGCCCCATCCTGAAGGTGCTTGCTGCAATTTTCTCATTCCCTCCACCAATCTCGTTGTAGAGTTCTCAGTATCGGCTGGCATAACTCCGAAGGGTTTCTCCGACTCTCATCTTTATGGAAAATAGCGCGTCAACTGGCTGTTGCACTCGGCTGCATGTCACGAATCTACTGCCGAACTCTTGAATCAGCTCGGCAAAGCTACATATGGAACCTTTCCGTAACCCATTGAACCATCTCAGGGCCGTTGAGCCGAGACTAGAGGGGAATACTTTACACATCAATGCATCATTGTGTGCATGCAAAGACATCATGTGGATGTAATGACTGACATGCTCCACGGGGTCTGTCTTCCCCTCGTAGGAATTGAACGGTGGTCGCGTGAATCTGCTTGGCATAGGGGCCCATTCAATCTCATCTGAGAACGGCGACCGGGCAGCCATTCGTAAGGCTCGGCTCATGGAGTCCATGGCGGCATTGTGGTTCTGTCGTTCCTCCGACGATTCTGACCCTCGGTCTTTATATCCATACGACCGTGAACGGTCTCGCTGATGACGTGTCTCCCGGGAGTGCCGGTGTGATTCTTGAGAGCGTGATCGGTCTTGGAATCGTTGCGAACCAGATCGGCTGGAGCCCTCCTTGCCTCGATTTCTCCTTTGCCGGGGGTTGCAATTCCTTTCTTGGCGCCGACCCCTTGCTTCCAGCTCCAAATCCATTACCAATCTGCGCAACCGCTCCAGTTCTCGGTCTCTATCATCATATTGCCGATGCGTCGAGACTCCTGAAATCGTTCGGTGTGTCTGAGCCGACCCTTCTCCCAATCCGGACCTTTTCTCTCCTCTAGGGTGCTCCCTATCCTCCCACCGTTTCTGCCTTCTCTCCCTCCACGTCGATCCCCGAGAAGATCCTATGGAACTGCTCGGCGCATGCCCTCCTGAACGCTCCTCGGACATTTCCCTTGTTTGAGTCTCCGTCGAACCACAGCTTCGTAGGAGAGCCTCACGGTGGGTGCTAATTGTAGGAACCAGATATGAGACTGTTGGGCTTTAACTCACTTGGGCTCATAATTTATTTGTAGTGGGCTTGAGGATTTCCTACTCTGGGTCGTTCTCGGTAGAGAGACTCAAAGCAACACTCAGTTTCTTCTTCTCCTTTGACTGTTTTCTTTCTATTTTTCTGAATCCCTTCTTCCTCCCAAACTTCTGCTATTTATAGCTAAGGTTAGTTGTGAGATTACGATTTCAGCCTTCGCTAGTGCTATTGAAGGTCCAATATTATCTGATTTAAGTGGGTATTTAGGTGAGAGTGGGGTGCAACAATTATGGCCTTGGAACTTGGTTCCAGCTTAGTCGATAGTGCTTGGTAATGCAGTTTACCGAGCATATCATGATTTTCCCGGACACGGTTCATACGCTTGTTCAGGAAAACTTATGCCGAGCACTTATTAGAATTCAAGGCCCAAAACTAGTTTTTACGCTAAGGCAGTTCCAAGAAGGGCTTAGGGCAATGGGGCTGTTCCCGTTGGGCCTGGGCCCAAGGGCCTATATGGGTCTTGGGATCTCGATGCCGTACATCTTTATTTAGCTTGAATGGGAAGAACACTTTGGGAGTAGTCTCAGAGTGTATGAAAAGAAACATCCATTTCCTGGTCTCTTGATTGATTATGATGATGGTTCATATTTTACTGATGAAGATTCAGATGATGAGGATGATAGGAATCCTAGCTGGCTTTCTCAAATGTTTGAATATGGCTTTATTAGGTTCATAAAATTAACAAGCCATAAACTGGCCAGTCAGCTTCCACAGATTATTCAAACTGCTATTAAAGGATTTGAAAGTTCTTCCACTAGACCTTTTGTTTCCATCAAATGCTGGAGCACTTTGCCAATATGGGAAAGAGATAATTGGATGAATGTCCAGCCCTCAAAACATCTCATTCTCATTAATGGTCACACTCACCAAGGGCAATGGCTTGAAGGGAATTCTCAATTGTCCTTCGAAGATCCTTTTAATCTTGCCGAATGTTGGAGAAATTATTTTAATAATCAAATTCTTGAAGTTGGTCAGAATCTATGGAAAAATTATCATTTCATAGGAAGCACAGATAGAATCTCTGTTTTTGGTCCCAAACCTTATGCTAATGCCCTTGTTCACTTACGGATAGCAAATCATCCTAATCCAAGAAGTCTTCTCATCCCAAGAAAAACTCCAAGGTTTGAGCCACTTTTATATTGCGGACTATGTAATAAATATGCTATCTATCATGAGCATACGTGTGATGATAATGCTCCATGTGATCCTTATGATGATTATCCATCCGATACTCCTTCCACTGATTGATGAGTTCACTCCTGAGGTTACTACTGTTTGAGATTGCTGTTACTTTCCCTTATTTGTCTGGCTTGCACAAAGGCCAAAATACTTCAATGTCTTTGAAGAATATGTTGCTGAAAATCCGGAACTGTTTCAAGATACCCCAGATTTGGCGGAAGATTTTGATTCTCCTATTTGTCTGGCCTGCACAACGGCCGAAATACTTCAATATTTACCATTGCTAAAAGCCTATTTCCCACCAATATAATGCTTCTGAAGATTCCCAATACTAGTGCTCATTTGAAGACAAAATTGCCAATGCTTCTAAAGGATAGTGATTATTGGTTTCTTTTGGCACCAAAGGACACCAATAATATGGCCTAAACCCTAAATTTGTAGGCCTCTTTCTGATATCTACGTATGATTCCACCTTTATGGTATATATATATGTATATATATATATATATATATATATATATGGGTTGGGTTCAAGTTACACCTGGTGTAACTCTAAACAATGTTACATTACTCAATATTTTTTAATTGGATGTGAATATTGAGAAATCCACCATTAGATTACATTATTTTCATATATTCTTCATGCTTGAAAAATTTTGAGGTGATCAAAGATTAATAGTCATATCATCAATTAATTATTAAAATTCAAATTTTTGTAATTTAAAATAATGCATAAAAAATGAGCTTATAGATCAAATGGTAAATAGCATCCAATTGATATGAAAATTGGCATACATGTTAAGAACATATAAAACCTGTAATTCAACGGTTGGATTTTCAAAATATTAATTCAATAACAAGTTATTGAATGATATAATATTACTTAGAATTACACCAGGTATAACTTGAACCCAACCCTATATGCAGTGGCGGACCATCACAAAGACCGAGGGGGGCCTTGGCCCCCCCCAAAATTTTTGAAAAAAAATTAATGATTTTCTTTTTTGAATTATCTTAAATAATTTAAAATTTTTTAAAAGAACGCTATCATTTTTGGTCCCATATCTGATAATATACATATGTATTTAAGAAAGTCTAAAAATAAACATGACTTTCATTTAAATAGAAGAATAATGCTAAAGATACAAACTATTTTACAAAAAATGTTATAAAATGCTAATGTAGTGAGTAGTTATTGGTAAATGAAAAAGTAATATTAATGGTGGGTTTAAGTGAAAACCCATAAGAGATTGGTTACATTAACATTTTGTAAAAATATTGTAAAATAGAATACAATCCAAAATATTTTTGATTCTATCATTTTTCCACTGCTACTACAGTTTTGTGTTTACAGTATAAAAGTACAAGTTTTGTGTGACTAAATTAGATAAGAAAGAGTGAAAGACAAGCTTAAAACTTCCATAGGCTCCTCACCCATGTACTGCATTCTTGTATTACTTTACTTTTCATTTGCTATCTTTTGATTTCATACGCACAAATTTTTACAAATGGCCCCTCCAAAAATAAATTCTTGGTTTCGCCACTGCCTATATGTGTATATATATATATATATATATATATATAAAGTTATCTTTTCTAGTTACATTGTTATATCAAAGTTACAGCCTTGTGCATGTTATTTTGATTTGACATCTGAGATAATTATTTTGTTACTGTATATTAATTTTGGTATGGCTATTGATAAGCTAGATAGCTTGTAAATGACAAGCTAACACGTGTGTTTGAAAAAATTGAATGTTTTTCAGTTTACACTTGTCAAGCAATGTTTATATGTTCTCCCAAGTTTCACACTGTTGTTTTCCAAGGCATTGGGATTTATGTGTTTCTTTGTAAAAAGAATCGCAGGGGCTGAAATAATATCATTATGTTTCTTTAAATTTGTAATTCATTTTTTATTTATATTTTACTTTTATTCTTTTATTTAAATTTGTAATTCATCTAATTGTGAAACTTGCACTTTACTGTTTAGGTATGTGAATGTAAGGAATTAAGAATGATGAGCACATATATGAAGTGTAATGCTAATGTGCTCATAAATGTTATGTAGGATCAATTTGCTGAGAATTAAGTTTGTTTAATTATATATGTCTGGCGTATTTTATGTTAGACCTAATATTGATTCAACGATTGACCGATATCTTTTTTTTTTTTTAAGAAATTAGATAATGAACTTTTTTGTTTATTTTCCAGGATATGGTATTATGCAAGTCTATCCTCAATGAGTTTGCTATCAAGACGAACGTGGAAAAACCTACTTACAATACTGCTCAGCCAGAATCAAAAGGGTTTCTTCTAGTTTTCAGTTCTTTGGATTTCAATGGTATTTCATATACTGATGGACATAGTGGAAACAAGAAAGAAGTTGAACAGTTGGCAGCACTGGAAGTTATTATCTCTCTTTTGGGTATCTTTTTTCTCTATGATTATTATGAAATATTCTTTAAACTATTTATGCCTCTCTCTTTTTTTTCGCTGAGAAACTATTTATGCCTTTTGTGTGCTAAATTTGGCAAAATAGATTAGTCCCTAATTATATTGATTTCTTTTCTTTTTCTTTTTCTTTTTTGATCACTTTAAAAGAAGGTGTACCCATTAGGATTGTGAAGAACCTCAGGATTTGTTGGGATTGTCATGAAGTAGCAAAAAAAATCTGAAACTTCTAACAGAGAGATTATTGTGAGAGACCGGAATAGGTTTCACCATTTTAAAGACGGTGACTGTTCTTGTAAAGGTTATCGGTGAAATAATTAAATGCGCTAACCCTTCACTTCATTTATTCAAGGATGATTTTAGTTAACATATTCTGTGACTGTCATATTAGTTGTAATTCTTTGTTGTACTTCCACTGCTACTGCAGTTTTGTGTTTACAGTATAAAAGAATAAGTTTTGTGTGACTAAATTAGATAAGAAAGAGTGAAAGACAAGCTTGAAACTTCCATAGGCTCCTCACCCATGTACTGCATTCTTGTATTACTTTACTTTTCATTTGCTATCTTTTGATTTCATATACACAAATTTTTATAAATGGCCCCTCCAAAAATAAATTCTTGGCTTCGCCACTGCCTATATGTGTATATATATATATATATATATATAAAGTTATCTTTTCTGGTTACATTGTTATATCAAAGTTAAAAGCAAGTTGAACTTCAGAATTTTCTTTCCTTAAGTTAAAAGCAAGTTTTTACTTCAGAATTTTCTTTCCTTAGAATTTCTTCCCTTAGAAGCCTTCTTTGAGAGAAAGTTCCTTGCTTCTACTATCACTATTTCCTACTACCTTACAATCTTGTATCTAGGACTAGAACAAGCTTTGTAAGTGTTAACCCGTAACTGTGGAGATCTTGTAACTACTACTACTATAAGTGTTTGTTCTACTTTCAATAACAAGTATTTTCAGTTTTTTGTTCATTATACTACTTGTTGCTACCGCCATCTTGGACGGTTCTAAATTTTTATTGCTTTCATTTATATACTGCTTGGCTGGTTCTACCGCCTTACTATTGTTTTAAATTACTTTGATTATAACTGCTATATCGCCTACTTGGCTGGCTTTGCCGCCTACTTGGTTGGTTCTACTTTGCTTTTACATTATCTTTACTTTCTCCATATATTATTACTGTGCTTCCGCTTCAGCTTGGTGTCCCTTCCCCCTTTATATATATATATATATATATATATAAAAGTATCTTTCAGCCTTAGGATTAGTCTTGAATATTTATTATCTAGATTGAATTACTGATATTCAAAATTAATCCACCTAGAAAAGATGCAACCTACATATTAATGTTCTAAAAGTTCACGAAAACTTTATTGTAATAAAAATGAAAAGATCATCTTCACAGATATGAAGATAATTTTTCACACATACAAGCATCTTTTAGCCTCACAATTTAGGTTTCTTTCAACTTCAAAAAAGTTAATCTCCCATCCTTCGGAAAAAAAAAAACAAAAATAAAAAGAATAAATTACAAGTTTCATCTAACAAAGTCTAAATTTACAAGATGATGTAACAAACCTCATGAATGAGAGGACACCATTCATCCTTTATTTTCTTTGATACGTGTTCCATTGCAAGTTTGGCAACATCTTGTTCATGAATGAGAGAATACCCTTCAATCCTTTATCTTATTTGAATTGCAAGTTTGGAAATGTCTTGTTTGGCTTTTTTTCGATGTGAAAAAGTGTTTGGAGAGGTATAGCTCCCTCCATCCATTTCGACCATTGACCTAAACTTTGGTCCATGCAGTGTTCCCTCATTACTAGTTCCATATATTGGCCGCTGAATGGCCCATTGTAGTGTGTATTCATGTAGTCTGCTCTTGTACGTCCAAGTGTTCTGTAAGGCTTAAACAAATTCAAATCCAAAATATTCAAAACAAGTTTGGATAGAGAACAAGCAAACAAATTTCAAAAGCTCAGATCTTTGAGTAGTAAGTACTATTAATCAAAACCCAAAAAGGAAAATGTATGAAAAACACAGACAAGTAAAATCCAAAAAAGCTTAGACTTACGTGAAGAATAGGACAACGCTACAGAAGTAGAGGCAGGCTGAGGCTGAGGCTAAGGTTGAGGAAAGACATTTGAGCTCATTTCCATCATTTTCAAGGGTTAAGAGGAAGAAGAAGCCATCAGCTATCTCCAAAATGTAGTAGGCTCACTATGTCTGTGAGTATGTGTGTTTGTGTTCAAAGAAATGAGAGAGCTCAAACAGTTAGGTATGTTTGGTTGGAGGTGGAATGGGGTGGATGAAAAGTAAAGGAGAGAAAAGAGGAGTGGGTGTTGTTTGGGGAGGAGGTAACTAGATAAAATTTTTGAGTGGGGTCCAAGCATTTTTCACCCGGGCCCACACAAAATCTACCTCTCTAAAATAGAGAGAATACAAGCGGGAAAATGCCTATTGAATGTGAAAGACAAATGTGCCCCCACCTTTTTGCTCTTACCTACCTTCAGCTAATTCCCACTTTCCCACAGAGCTCTCATTAATCTTCAGCCTCTTCACAGTTCAACTATAATAAAGTATCAACTTCTCTCTCTCTCTCTCTCTCTCTCTCTTTTCCTCCTCCTTGTCATCATTCTCTCTTTTGTTATCTTCTTTGCTTTTTGTTTTCTTTTGCAGTTGAGAATCAGGTGTGACCTTCTCCTTTTTTTTTCCCTCATCCTTGTCGTCACTCTTTCAATTGTTAATCTTCTTTGTTTTGTTTTTTTGTTTTTCCCCTTCTACAGTTGAGAATCTCAAGTATGGCTCTGACCCTTTTGTCTCCCCCTTCTTGTCATCACTCTCTCTGTTTCTAATGTTAAATCTTCTTTGTTTTGTTTTTTTCTAGATTTTTTATTCTTTTTCCTTTTGTATCTAAACTTTGTGCTCTTTTTATTTTCCGTTGAAAATGCAAATAGAAGACTCAGAATCAAGTTGCGCATTTATTCATTTTCTTTGTGTTTATTTTACCCAATTTTTGCTTGCTTAGATCATCTGTGTTTTTATTTCTAATTTATTCCTATTTTTTCGCACTTGACCCTTTGGTATTTTGTTATTTTCTTTTTCTTTTTTTGTTATTTATTTATTTATTATTATTTTTTTGCAAACCTTATCTGGCTTTATGAAATCTAAGCATATAAAGAAGTTGTGTTTTGTGTGTGAAAGAGACCATGTGGGTTGTTTAAGGTTCATGTACTTTAATGAGTTTGGTTTTTATTATTTATTAGTTGTGATTGTTAGAATTTGTTTGTTTGGTTAAAATGAATTGACCCCTTGCAAATTAATTAATTACCCAAGTTAATTAATTAGGTTCAATTACATGCTATGGCGTGGTAGCACAAACAAATCACCAAATTATCTAAATGCAGCGGAAAATAAATTTGACACGGGTGATTTGTTTACGAATGGGGAAAACCACCGAGGCAAAACCCCACTGGGTGATTTTAAGGTCATCACTCCCAAGAATCCACTATTATTAATCACAAGCGGTTACAAGTATAAGAAATCTTACCAAACCCTTTGGCCTATCCTAAAATACCAACCTACAGTTGAACCCTTATCCCAATACATAATTGGACTTGTATCGTAGCGGCAATCTTTCCCTTGATGCATGAATCCGAGTATGTAACTAACCAATGATGCACAGATCCAAGTACGTGACTGACACTAGCAACTTGAAGAAGATGTTGGTTGCAAAGTTCTTCAATTTATCAATGATGAAGATCAAGAAGCTCCTTGGTTATAAAACCCTTGGCGTAAAGACGCAGTAGCTTTTTCAGAGAGAATAATGAACTAGGTCACTTTCTGCATGTGTTCTCCTTGTATGATGGCCTTTAAAATAAGCCTTATATATGTCTAGGGTTGTGAGAAAAGAAACCCTATACAAATATTTCAGCATGGGCCGAAAATCAGATTTAGAAATTCTGATTTCGTAGATCTCGATAGATTCAGCTTCTGTCAAGCTTCGTTCTTAAATCTCGATAGATACTGTTTTTGTCGAGGTATCTATCGAGTTTTAATGAACAACTCTTCTTCACTTGTTTCTTGGTCAGATCTTCATGGCTTTAACATTTAACTTGAACAACATGTTTCTTGAAGTTTTAAACCCATCCTAGATCTACCAAATTACAAGTAAAGTGCATTTTGTCAAAGGATTAGCCAATTACATAAAATATGTCCCTAACACAGTTGGTGTAAGGATTTGACTTATTAGTGTTTGTGTTTTGTGTGTGAAAGAGACCATGTGGATTGTTTAAGGTTCATGTGCTTTGATGCTATTGATTTTTATTATCTAATATTAGTTTTGCTTGTTAGAATCTGTTCGTGAAAAGTTTTGATTTATTAGTGCAAGTGTTAGTGGCAAGAGCAACACTTGTTGATTAAGATTCATGTCTTTGGTTATGTTTCATATTATATGTAGACTTATTTCAATAATCTTTTTACAAATAGATGTACATAATGATTTTTATTTGTATTATTATTTATAAGTAGTTTATTTTACATGCCTAGATATGTGTAGTAGTCTTTTTATAGTGTCTCTTTGCTAGTTATGTTTTGGATGATAAGAACTAAGATACAAGGGTAAGGTGTTTTAATTAGTATTATGACTAATGTGTTGATTATTCCTTACTTGTGATGGATATTTGGTAGAAGAATAATCCAACTAATTGAGATAGTAGTCCACCGGAAGATTTGAGTAAGAGTTGGGAGGAAAACTTTCGAGATCAATTAAGGAATATTCATGAATTGAACCAATTGATTTGCAACTTTTGACTGATTGGCAGAGAAGACGAGATGTAACAGTTTTGCAACTTCTTGTACGTGTGGTGCATGCAATATGGATGATGGGCATATACTGTAATCCACGTTATGTGGATACGGTAATTACCAAAGTAGTGGGGAAAGATTAAACATTGAGCAAGAACTAATGAGTCAACTTAGTTGTAGTGAGAAATGTCGAGATATAATTAGAATGGGGCCTTATGCCTTTGCTAAGTTGTGTGAAATTCTTCGAGGAACTAGTCATCTTCAAGACACTAGGAATTCTTCTGTTGAAGAGCAAGTAGCCAAGTTTCTTTACATTTTAGCACATAATGAGAGAATTTGTACAATTTCCTTTGTCTTCCATCATTCTAGTGAGACTATAAGCCATCATTTTCACAATATGTTGAGAGTAGTCATCTACTTGGAAGTCAATTTCTTCTACAACTTAATGGGGGCAGAGGTTCCCCCACAGATTCGAAATAGTCATAGATTTTACCTATACTTTAAGGTAAACATATATTCAAGCAACTATATGGAAAATTTTCTAATATGAGTAAAAAATTATTGATTTAATAGATTGCTTTAATTCCAGGATTGAGTAGGGGGGCAATTGACGGGACACATATTTGTGTAAAAGTGTCATGAAAAGATGCACCTAGATATCAGGGGAGGAAAGAGTACATAACTTAAAATGTATTAGTAGCATATGATTTTGATATGAGATTTACATACGTTTGACCTAGATGGGAAGGGATTTCCTTTGACTCGATGATAATTAAAAACACTTATATATATATATATATATAGTGAATAACTTATTTTCTTAATAGGCAAATATTATCTAGTAGATGCAAGCTTTATGCTGAGAAGTTGAATTATCATGCCATACAGGGGTGTACATTATCATTTGAAAGAGTATTTAGCACATGGCCTAGAAAATGCTAAGGAAATATTTAATCATTGGCATTCATCTTTGCACAAAGACATTGAAAGGACATTTGGTGTGTTAAAGAAATGATTTCCTATTATATCTAGAATGACAAAACCTTTTTTTTTTCCCCAGTTGATACGATTGCTGAGATTATCTTGGCTTGTTGTATATTGCACAACTATCTTATGGGAGTGGATCTAGATGAAAGATTGATTGCAGAAGTTGATCAAGAGATCTCAAATGGTGACATACATAATGAAGCTAGAAACAGTACAAATGATAGTGATGCAGATGCTAGAAGAGAAGCAATATTACGAACTAATATAGCAACTAGAATGTGGAATGACTATGTATTTTTGTCATTGTGTTATGGGATTTGACTTGCTTTTGTGTATCTTTCTCTATATAATAGTTGTTTTGCATGCATTGTTATGGAACATTTAACTTTGTTGCTTTTATACAACTATTATTGTAACCTTATTAATGTTTTATTCAATAATTAGACTTTTATTAGAACTAGTTTTGTTGCATGTGCAAGGCACATGGAAAACACTATCTAACTACAAATAAATATTTTATGATAGGATTAGAATAGTTAAAACTAAGTCATTATTGAAATATTAATTAAGTTTTTTTATTTTTTTATTAAATATTGATAAGTTACAAAAAAAAAAAAAAAAAAAAAAAAAAAAAAAAAAACTGGTTAGAAATCATATCAAGTCTACATAAACAACTCTATCTCATTTGCTAATAGAGAATGCAAGATAGCATTTAAGGAGAACAAAAGCTTCAGTGGGAGTAATTTTTTAGGTGAACAAGGTAGAAGTAATAATCACAAAAAAGCAACTTCACAACTTTGTTGAATACAAAATTAATTTTCACCAAGTAATTCATAACCTTCATGATCAGAGTCCTACACATATCTTTCTCAAAAAAAGAAAAAAGAAAAAAAGAATCCTATACACATTACATTATGCTATATCTTGTATACAAAGTTCATATTGATGTATATATAGTAGCCTATAGAAATCATGTATCTTTGTCAGCTCAAAACAATCAGACATACCGTTCTACTCTAGCTTCCAAACTTTCCCCAATGCTTCTTTCATACTTTTTTGTGAAAGATCACATGCATAGAAACCTGCAAATGAAAAAAATGTCCACTAAGCAGCCATATAAGCCAATTGAAGGGAAGACAAGCCATTCACGTTGACGATGCAAAAAATCAGTAGTTGAGCTCCTCGTCGTAGCGGATGGACGATGCTGTGAATGGGGTTGTCTCTGTAGAAGGAAAATCTGCAAAATGAACTGGGTGGAAGAGTAACACGCCAGTGTGCCGTCACCCAAAACGTCTCTGATACTTAAGTTAGTAAGGGAGAAAGATTCTTAGAGAGAAACAGAATAGAGAGCGATTTTCGTAGAGTATTTGTGTGTGTGATTGGTCGTACCTTGGGTTTCTGGTACTTTTTCTTTTATAGTTGAATGCCTAATCAATGGGCAATGAATCATTGTATTTATGCTCAACGGCTAGTGCATTATAGAATCTTTGTTTGAAGTTCATAGCTCATTCTGTGATCGTTGCTCTGTTCGTTACGTTTTGTCATCAATGATTGTAATAAATGCGTAATGTCTTCTCTGGGTAAATGACAATCTTCGCGTAGTGACAACCATATCCGACTCATTAGCTGCCCCCTTGTTCGAATTGTCGTCTGTTAGACGAGATAAGAACAAATTCGTCTGACGCTTCGTATTCCGTGTATTACGCATTTATGACGGTTTTGATGTTTGAGCAGTTGAATGCCACATGTATGGCCAGGATGCGTTCATTGTGCAGACATGTCTTGGTTTTCCTACGCGTGTTTTGGCCACTTGTTTTGCATTTTTCCCTCGTCTTTCCTTTCTTCTATATTTTTTCCTTATTCAGTTTTTGTTGTAGGGTTCGTTTCTCCTCCGAACTTCCTTTCTCTGTCCTGCGTTTCCTAGTAAGTTCTTCATGCTCCTTCTTCTTTTCTGGTTCTTCAATGGTAGATTATTTTGTTGTTAGGGTAGATTGTCCTTCAGTAGTTTTCTTTTTTGCTCATTTAGGTTGCTTATTTGAGTCTGTAGAGGGGGAGTGTCTCGAGATGGTTAGTTTCTTCATAAGGGAGGACTGTCCATATACTTATGTCCTTTCTTTATTATTCCCTCTGGTTTCCTATTCTGCTGAGATAGCCAAGTTGTTAAAGATGTTTGAGGTAAGGTCTAGTGATCTGGAGACAGGTTATCTTCGTCTGATGATTGCGTGATCTCGGAGGTTACTTCTGTTTCCACCCCCTATAAAACTTGGAATATCCTATGTTCCCTTACGGGAAAGGACGTGCAACGGATCAGGGATAGGTTTCAGTTCCTTGATTCGGTAAAAATTAGGATCCCGAGTGACGAAGAGAGGGCTTGTCACTCGTATGTTGATGAGGTTTGTTTTTACGAGGCCGACTTTACCAGTGGCCTTCGTTTCCCTATTCATCCCTTTGTTAGGGAAATTTTTTCTTACTTGCATCTTGCTCTGGCATAATTACTGCCTAACTCCTGGCGGATCATTGTTTCTTGCATGATGGTTTGGATGTCCACCAATGATGGTGATGTCATTAGAAGGGACGAACTCCTCCATTTCTATCGTCTGAGGAAATCGAAGGACCCCGGCTATTATGAATTTAAGCTGTGGGATAGGGCTTCTAGGTTAATCCTCGAATACCCATCGTCTCTTCGAAATTGGAAGCCAAATTACTTTTTTGTCTCTAGAAGTGGTTGGGAGTTCATTCCTGGTGAGGACTTGGATGAAGCCCCCAAGTTTTTTTGTAGTTGGGGAGTTCCTGTGTCTGGTGCATCTTTCTTGTCTTTTAGTTGCTTTTCCCTTCCTTCATGAGTGATGATGATAGATGACTTACTTGTGTTTCTGTTTGCAATATCCCAGCGTCCTTGTCTGAAGAAAAGGTATCAGCGTTGAGCTGAAAGAGTGAAGGAGTACTTGGAGTCTGTCAAAGATTTTGATGAGCTTTTCTCCTTAATCTCTATTTATTCACTTTTTGGGTCCGGAACTGTTTACTAAGGTTCAGAAGAATTTGGAAGTTGTAAAGAAGAGTAAGCCCTTCTTTCTTTTTGTCTTCTTCTTTCTTCTCTTTTTTTAATTTTATTTTTTTGTCCTTTCAAGAATGAAGACTAGGTTTAGCAAGTAGAAACAGGCTGAGGCCTAAGAGAAGAAGGCCAAGGGTGGCATCGTCAGTGGTATTTTGTCAAAGAAAAAGATGCGCGGTGCCTCTAAGAAAGATCCTGTGATGACACTTACTCCTGCCCACTCGCCTACCAAGCGCCCTGCCTCTCCTACCTCCTCATTGGAGGTGATTGCCTCTAGTGGAGAGGAGGTTAGGAAGAAGAAGAAGAAGAAGAAGGCTAGTGGTAAGTCTTTTCTTCCCACCTTTTGGGATGATGCTGATGTGGTAGCTTTGAAGGCTCATGAAGTGTTCTCTGTGGATGACCTAAGCCCTCTGATGGCGAAGTTGTCCAGTGAGGTGATGTCGACCCATATTCAGAAACTTGTGAAAGTAAGCATTGCAGGCTTATTTTATTTTATTTTATTTATTTTTATTTTTACTTCTTCTTTCTCTTTGCTTTACTTCTGCTAAGGGAAAAAAAAAAGTTTTTTTGCAGGCAGTGGGGGAGTCTCTGTTCGTCTCGGGAATGCTCGTGGACTTAGAAAAGAAAGTGGCCACGTCTGAGCCTTTGGTCAAGTCTTTATCCGTTGAGAATGAGACGCTTAAGAACAAGGTTGCTATTCTCATTGCCGAAGTTGAAAATGACAAGGAGCACGTGGCAACCTTGGAGAAAAGCCTACAAGTGGAAAAAGACTTCTGTAGGCTGAAGGACAAGTAGATTGGTGACTTGGAGCTGAAACTGCGGACAGTTGGGGCCACGGCGGTACATGACTTCAAAGACTCTGATGAGTATTCCGATGAGTTGTGCAAGTACTACATGGAGGGCTTTGATCTTCTCGTGAAGTGGATGGCAAAGCATCACCTTGGCTTGGACCTCTCTGGCTTGGCCGTGTATGACGTTGAGAAGGAACTTATGTCTAATCATCCATATGATGCTACAGCAGAGAATGTGATGGAGGGAGCCACAGACGCTGCTAAAGTAATGTAGGAGGCCGCAATTACAACCCTTGCAGACCCTGCCCCTGACGAATAGTAATCTTTATTTTTTTTCCTTTCCTTTTTTTCTTCCCCCCCCCCCCCTTTTTTATTGCAAGGCAAGAACAATATTTTTCTTTGGGCCTGTTGTTTTGGCCAATTGAACAATTCTTTGGGGCTCATTGTTTTGGGCAATTAAACAATCACTTTGACAATGATAGGTAGGTTGGTTGCAGCAAACAACTCTTTTTACGTTTGGTTGTGCTTGGACGACCTTTTATGACGATGTGCTGAAGAAACTTTCTATACTTAGCTCACGTTTGAATAGCTTTTTGTTTTTGGCTATGTTGGAACAATCATGTGTGAATGATGATTTTGATCATGTTTGAACACCTTAGCACTTAAGCTGTGTTTTGACCGGCTTTCTATTGAGCCATGTCTGGATGACGAGCTTAGTAGTCCTTAGCCGTGTTTGAACAGTGTTAGGACATATGTGATTTGATGTTAGGAACATATGTCAATTTAGAATTGGCTAATCCTTTGACAAAATGTACTTTACTTGTAATTGGGTAGATCTAGGATGTGTTTAATGCTTTAAGGAACAATTTTCAAATTCCAGTGTTAAAGCCATGCAAATCTGTCCAAGAAACAAGTGAAGAAGTGCTGGATTTTAAAGCTCTACAGCCTGTATCTATCGAGGTTTAAAAATCTGCTAAAGCCCGATACTCGACAGCTAGCTCGATAGATACCCTATCTGTCGAGGTTTATGGAATTCAGTTTTTTAGAACTGATTTTCATCCAATCTGTATGTATATGTTTGGGCTTTCTTTTCTCACAACCCTAAACATATATAAGGATTACTTTAAGGGCCATCAAAGGTTGCGCAAGTGTGAAGTAAAGTTTTGTTCATGCAAATTGTGACTCGAGATAGAATTTGCCCTAGTTCATCTTTCTCTTGAAGAAGCTGCTGTATTTGTACACCTTAGGGTTTTGTGACCAAGGAGCTTTGTGATCTTCATCGTGTGATGAATTGAAGAATTTTGTAGCCAACATCTTTCTCAAGTTGGTGACTAAGTCACGTATTGGGATCCGCGCATCTATTGGTTAGTCATATACTGGGAGCCATGCATTGAAAAGGAGAGATTGTTACTATAGAACAAGTCCAATTGGGTATTGGGGTAAGGGTTTAACTGTAAGTTGGTAAAAGGTACTGGGATTCCTTTACTTGTAACCGCTTGTTTTGATCATAGTGGATTCTCGGGAGTGGTGACCTTAAAATCACCCGGTGAGGTTTTTGCTGTGTAGGTTTCCCCATTCGTAAACAAATCATAGTGTTAATTTAATTTCCGCTGCATTTAGTTATTTGGTGATTTGTTTGTGCTACCACGTGTTTTGTATGTTAATTGAATTAATTAATTAACTTAGCTAAATCAATTGGTTAATTTATCATAAGGGGTCAATACATTCTTGGCCTATCAAGTAGTATCAGAGTAGGCACACTCTGATTATGTTTTAATCTTTGCTGTGTAATCCATTGACCCCTGTTTATCATGGATAGATGACAGTCTCTTATCATACCTCATTTATTTGATGGCACTAACTATGCATACTAGAAAGTACACATAAGAGCTTTCTTGCAGTCATTGGATGAAAATGTGTGGCAAGCTGTGGAGATAGGCTGGACCAAGCCTACGGAAGTATAGGCCAACTGGGACGATGCTAAGATCAAGGCGGCAAACTTCAACAGCAGGGCATTGAATACAGTCACGAATGAGGAGTTCAAGAAGATATCCTCTACTGAAACCACTAAGGAAGCATGGACCATTCTCTAGACAACCTATGAAGGAACCAAGGCTATCAAGGATTCAAAGATTTAGAGGCTTACTACGAGCTTTGAAGAGATTAAGATGGAGGAGGATGAGTCATTTGATGTGTTTTATCCCAAGCTCAAGGACATAGTGAACTCAGCCTTTAATCTTGGGGAAACCATTCCTAAACCCAAGATTGTCAGAAAGGTGCTTAAATCCCTACCTGAGAGATTTCACGCCAAGATCACTACGATTGAGGAATCAAAGGATATTGATAAAATTCCTTTGACAGAGTTGGTTTGCAATCTGCAGACCTATGAGTTGGGTTTGACAAGGATCGGGAAATCAAGTAAGAGCAAAAGCATGGCATTGAAGGCCAAGAGCAGTGACACTGATAAGTCTTCAGATGAAGAAGATTTTAAGATGAAATCCTATATCACGAGGCAATTCAAGAAGTTTATGAAGAATGCCAACGTGAAAGGATTTGACAAGGATCGAAAGCAATCCAGTTCTTCGCAGTTCAAGAGCCAAGACGAAGGGAAGAAGGATGCTAGGGATGGCAGTCAATACACTGTTCCTTCAGGACCAAAATGCTTTGGGTGTCAAGGCTTTGGTCATATGAAACAAGAGTGCCTTATGTATCTCAAGACTATTGGGAAGAGTAAGGCACTTGTTGCTACATTGAGCGACATTGAGCTGAGAATGATTCTGATAATGAGGATGATGGAATCCTAAATGCCTTCACTACCACTGTAAATCCTACTAAAGGTATTGTTGAAGATGTGGATGAAGAAGAGGAATTGATGGAGTCTAAGTTTGAAAAGATGGATGAGCAAGATGACATCCACACAACCTATGCAAAGTTATACAAGGTCTCAGAAAAGCATAAGAAGTTGTATAGGTTGGCCACCAAGAAGCTTAGTGAAGTGAAGCTTGAACGAGAAGAAATTTCCACAAAGTTTGATGAAGCAAATCAGACCATTGGGGCATTGAGATTTGAGAATAATTTCTTGGCTGAGAAGACTAAGAAGCTTGAGGCAAAACTGTACTAAGTCAGAGCCCAGTTGGAAAGGACTTTAAGTGCAAAGCTCGATGAGATGCTCAGTCTTCATAAATCTGCTTCCAATCGAATTGGTTTAGCTTATGATTTATCTTCTCTAGTATTGCTACTACTGTTTTTGTTCCTCCCGCTAATAATATTGAAACTGAGAACAATGATGTTAAAAATAGATTAGCTAGTGAGAACATAGACAAGGGTAAATTTATCTTAGGAGCACCCCTAAGCTTGATAAGAAAGAGATTAAGAACCCTAGGACTAAGAAGGGAAATACTCAAAAGCCCAAATAAAAAAAGTAGCATTTCTATCATCATTGTGGAGCAGCTGGACATACTTGACCTAATTACTATAAGTGGTTAGCCACTCAATAGAGCAACAGCATGATCTCGTCGAGAATCCAGAATCAACTTCCATCCTCTTTTGCTCCTCTTGGAGATCTTCTCAAAGCCCTCATGTTCCTTTCGAACTTGAATGGTTTTAATTCTTCCCCCTCATCGTCGGATCAAGAGTTTGCTAAACGGAAAGGTTCTTCCAAGGTGTGGAAGGAAGAAGGCTCCAAGTGATTCTGTCACATTTTCTCTCTCTCCCCTTCTTGTTTTTGTTTTGCATTATTTGTGTGTTTTGCTTTCTTGTTTTGAGTCAGTCTAGTTTTAAGCATTGCTTTGTTTAACATGTTTTTGGTTGTTTATTTTTCAGTTTATTTTATTTATTTATTTTTTTTTCATATAAATTTTTTTTGAAAAATCAGAAAAATACAAAAACAGTGTGTGTATGAGTACTATGGTACTTGTGTACCTTGGATGGCCATTGAAACAAAGTTTTCTAACCTTTGTATCATTTGTAGCTTAGATAAGTATCTCTATGCACAACTAAGCAAGTGAGCTTTGTGGCTCGTGTTTGTGATAAGTAAGATTAAGTAATCTCTTGTACTTAACACTCATATCACACTTTTTGATGGGAAGGACTAGAAAATCCTAAGAGAAAGGCATAAATAACCATCTCACCACTGTTGCCCATCAATCATGAAATGACATTTGTATGCTTCGGCATAGCAAAAGTGAAATGTCAAATGCTTAACATCATTGGGTATTTCTTTTCTATCTCTTATATGCCCATGCATGGTTTGCTTAAAAGAAAAATATGCAAAGAAAAATAAAAAGCAAAAAGAATCAAAATGCTTTATATATGATTGCAAGTGTGTACTGTAGGAGATGTGGGAGTTATAGGATGTACCTCGAAGGTGATATTCCCCATCAAACAGTTATGGTTGTGTGTGAGTCAAAGTGATATTCTCATATCTCAAATCATCATAACATGTAGACACTTATGTAATCTTGAGATATTTTTCACACACAACACGCAATATTCTTTGCTATTTTTGATACATGTGTAGGTACAATGTGATTTAGCCATCACAAGGAATACATGTGTTAATGTATGCTCACTAAACTGTCTTAACTTGTTTTTGAAATATAAAATTGGTTAGACTTGTTTAGTGTGTGTGTGTGTGTTTTGAATCTATGTGCTTAACATTTTTCTTGTTGAGAGATGATTTTGAGAGCTTAAATTATTGTTTGGATCTTTGGTTGAGTAGCATGCTTGATTGCATTCATATTTGTATTTTTCTCTTCTTGAAAAACTGTTTTTAAGCAATCTCGACAGTTGATGGACACCTCTCGACAGCTAGGCTATCTATCAAGACCCTTCAGTTGCTTTTTATCGCATTCTCGATAGCTACTTCAATCCATCGAGAAACTTTCTGGTTGCTTGATAGCTACCTTAATCCAACGAGAACCTTTAGTTGTGGACACCTCTCGACAAATGCTGGATAGCTCTTCGACAGATAAAACATGGGTTTTTAATCTCGACACCTCTCGATCTGTCGAGCTTTAAGACTTTTCTATATAGTGGTTCAGCGCGATTTTTTCTTCACTTCTCCCCGATCTCTCTCGACAGACTCTATCTTTTCACCTCCCAAACACTCACTTCTCTCTCAAAACCTTCAACCTACGTGATTTTCGGCCTTTTTTTTTTTGTCTTAAATCCCTTGGTATGATCTCTCTTTTACTCATTCTTCATGAATTTAGATCTAGGTTTTGGGCTTTTGAAAATTGTTTGGGGTTTTTCAAAATTGATGAAGTTTTTGTATAATTTTTGGGATGGGTTTTGTGTAAATGATTGTAAATCATTATGCATTGCATCTCATTTGCATTATAACAATGTTTCATGCATTTTAGATGTGTGTTTAGTTTGTTACAATGATTTTGTGCTATTAGGTTTGGATTGGGCTGAGCCCATGATATTTTTTTTGGTTTGCATGTCACATGTTCATGCATTTTTATGCATACGTACCTTCAAGTTCTTATATTATTATATCTTGTCTTGTTGGTGCTTTTCTGATTGTCTCCCTCTCTTTCTCTCTTTCTCTTTCTTGCGTTAGTCTGCTCTATAAGACCTAAACACAAATCCACTCCATCCCAGAACCCTTTTCGTTCTGGGGCATCTTTTTCTTCTGACCCTACACCTTCATATGTCTAGTTCCGTGATGATAAAGCCTGGAAGGACTTTTCAGAGAACTTTTGTAGACGAGGCATTCATTCGGAATGCCAAGTCATCTTATTGGATTTTTCCGATACTGACCTACCCACTGTCATTCACAGTAGGGGTTGGGGCTCACTTTGTGACATCCCGGTCACTTATCCCTCCATGATCATATAGGAGTTTTACTCCAATATGCATGGAATCGACACTTTTGTACCTCATTTCTTCTCTTGCGTTCAAGGTACGCGCATAGTAGTTACTCCAGATATTGTATTTGAGGTACTACACGTTCCTAGGGTAGCGCATCCTGACTACCCTAGTTGTGCTCGTCTGTGGACTATGTCCAAAGACGAACTCTCGTCTCTATTTTGTGATACACCTTCTTTTTGGGGTGACCGTAAAAACACCCCTTGCTCGGGCTTTGTAAAAGGTCTGAGATTCCTAAACATGGTGATGACAATTATTCTTCATCCTTTGTTTCACTATAACTCCATTACAGAGAGTCGCACTCGATTTTTGTTGTCCCTTTTAAAGGATATCTCTATTGACTTCCCTTCTCACTTCATTCTATCCCTTATAGATGTCTATAGGGATATGGTGACCTGTGATAAGCTCATTTTTCCTTCGGCTATCACGTGGATCCTCCACCATTTTTTAGTCTCCTTTCTTGAGTCTCCTCACTTCTCAATGATGTGTGTTATAGATGCAACTACCGTTCGATGGAGCGAGGCACAACTTAGATTGAGGCGGCCTCGGATAGAGATGACGACTCCTCCAACTTCTATCGTTCCATCCACCTCTGCTCCTTCGTCTTCTGTGGGTGGAGTGCCACTTGAGGCCATCATGGCACAGCTTGTGCGCATGGATGCTCGCCTTGACACTCTCAGTGATGAGTTATGTTAGGTGAACACTTGTGTCTGTCGTATTGCACAATGACAGGCTGTCATGGGTGGTTTTACTGTTGCTTCTTCTCCATCTCCACCAGCCTCTGAGGATGAGAGTGACGATGGCACCAACAGTGATGATGCTGATGAGGACGATGGTGCTAGCTCGCCCAGTGATGATGAGATGTTTACTTGATGTACTTACCCTTTGTCACTCGTGACAAAAAAAGGGAGTAGTTTTGAGATGAGAGTAGTCATACTCATAGGTGGAGGGTTAGTATAGGAGATTTTGTGATAGGGGGAGTGTATATGAGGGATGTAGTGAGGATTTATGTATCTTTTCTTTTCTTTCTATTTTAGATACATTATCTCTTGTATATTGGTCTTGTGACCACTTAGTGATAAACATTGTACTTATCTTTTATATATATATTTGATGATTTTGTTATCACATTTCACCTATCTCTCCATGTGTTGTTTCTTTTCTCTCTTTATACACATGTTTCTTATTGAATGTATGCAATCTTATATTTTTGTTTCACACTAAGATGCCTTGATGAGTTTTGTTTAAGGGATAATTACAAATAACCCACCTGTGGTTTGGGCGAAAATCACCTTGCCTACCCGTGGTTTGAAAAGTGTCACTTAACCCACCTGAGGTATGTTCCGTTTGTTTTCTGTAACCCACCTTTGTTAAAATCAGGGGTAAATAGATATTTTTGCTCAAATTTTATATCTCTCTCCTCCCAAAACAAAAAATAGCACAAAAATAGAAGAGAAACAAGATTAAAAAGTGGTATTTGTCTCTCTATATTCACACAAATTTTGAACATGAAGAACATACCAAAAAAAAAAATTTTGTATTAGCACGTTCACACTACTCTTATGATTTTAATGATTTTTTTTCCTTATTTTTTTCTTCCTTTTCTTTCATTTCATCCCAGCCGTCTCTCTCCTCACATCTTCCCACTGAGTTTTTCTCTTTTCCTCCATCGTCGATATGCACAAGCCCATCCACCATAAACCCAGCTCGCCTCCCCAGCTCCGATCCAGCCCTTCTGCCAACCCAGCTCGCCAATCTCCGCAGCCCATTCCGCCGACCCAGCTCACCGATCTTCCTCCACTCCTCACCGGTGGCCCAACTCCCCTACCCAAACGTATTCCTCCACTCGCCGCCGACCCTTACTCTCGCCAACCCAAGCCGTGGGTTTCGCCGTGTTCAATGTGGGTTTCGGGTTTAATGGTTTGTGGGTTTGATGGTGGTGGATTTTGGCCGTGGTAGTGGGTTTGTGGTAATGGATTTTGGTTTGTTTTGTGGTGGATGGCTGGATTTTGTCTGGGTTTCGTGGTAGCCATCCTAAAAACCCAGTTCCTAAAAATCAAAGTACCCATCCTAAAAACCCAGTTCCTAAAAATCAAAAAACCCAGTTCCAAAAAATCAAAAACCCAGTTCTCATCAAAGTTTTCAAGGTCGTGGAACTCCCATCCACCATGACTTGTGACCTTTACCTCAAATCTGTGGTACCCATTGGAGCTCTGTACTCCCTTTCCCTCTGGTTCTCTAACTCCACCTACATCTACCTCTCTGTCTCCTTCATCCAAATGCTCAAGGCTCTTATGCCGGTTGCGGTTTAATCCATCGAGGTTTTGAATACAAGGAGAGGTGAAAACAAAGGGGGTCTTTAGAATATAGGGTCCAAATATACGAGTTTTGATTACAGGGAGAGGTGAAATTAGGAGTTTTGAATATAGGGTTCAAATATTAATTTTCACAAAACTCTCCCTTTTGATCTTGTTTTTCTTTCATTTTTGTGCTATTTTTTGTTTTGGCACTTGAACAAAATCTGAAACCCTAAATCGAGAACAGACACAAATACCTTGATTTTTTTTACTGAAACTACCTTCCCTAGCTTTGATGTTGCAAAACTTATGTTTTCTCCCCCTCCAGACACTCCAAACCATGAAGAACACGTTGATATCACCATAGGTCTCTCTCTCGAAAAGTTTCTGAGTTTTTGGTGTTTTGATTCGCGTTATGTTGTGTTTTGGGGTTAAGAGGTGTTTTTGTAACGGCTGGGCTTGAGGTGGGTTACGGAGATTGACGGAAACATACCACAGGTGGGTTAAGTGATACTTTTCAAACCACGGGTAGGCAAAGTGATTTTCGCCCAAACCACAGGTGGGTTATGTGTAATTATCCCTTTGTTTAAAGTGTTTCAGAAATACAGGTTGTCAAAGTCTTCTTGCCATAAACTCTCTTCTTGCAAAGTTTTTCAAGAGTTTGTATTAGGATAGATTTTATTGTATTCAACAAGTGAGTATGAGTTGAGTGATTTATGACTTCTCTTATATGTTCATTTGTTTGTTGTGGTTTTGTCACGGATTGCTAGAGGGGGAGATTGTTAGGACATATGTGATTTGATGTTAGGAACATATGTCAATTTAGAATTGGCTAATCCTTTGAGAAAACCCACTTTACTTGTAATTGAGTAGATCTATGATGTGTTTAATGCTTCAAGGAACAAGGTTTCAAGTTCTAGTGTTAAAACCATGCAAATTTGTCCAAGAAAAAAAGTGAAGAAGTGTTGGATTTTAAAGCTCGATAGCTTGTATTTATCGAGGTTTAAAAAGCTGCTGAAGCTCAATGCTTGATAGCTAGCTTGATAGATACCCTATCTGTCGAGGTTTACGGAATTTAGTTTTTCAGAACTGATTGTCATCCAATCCGTGTGTAAATGTTTGGGGTTTCTTTTCTCACAACCTTAAACATATATAAAGATTATTTTAAGGGTCGTCAAAGGTTGCGCAAGTGTAAAGCAAAGTTTTGTTCATGCAAATTGTGACCAGAGATAGAATTTGCCCTAGTTCATCTTTCTCTTGAAGAAGCTATTGTGTTTGTACACCTTAGGGTTTTGTGATCAAGGATCTTCGTGATCTTCATCCTGTGATGAACTGAAGAACTTTGTAGCCAACATCTTTCTTAAGTTGGTGTTTAAGTCGCGTACTGGGATCCGCGCATCTATTAGTTAGTCATGTACTGAAAGCCGTGCATTGAAAAGGAGAGATTGTCACTACAGAACAAGTCCAATTGGGTATTGGAGTAAGGGTTCAACTGTAGGTTGGTATAAGGTACTGAGATTTTTTTACTTGTAACCTCTTGTTTTGATAATAGTGGATTCTCGGGAGTGGTGACCTTAAGATCACCTAGTGGGGTTTTTGCCGTGTAGAATTTCCCCGTTCATAAACAAATCACCGTGTCAATTTAATTTCTACTGCATTTAGTTATTTGGTGATTTGTTTGTACTACCACATGTTTTGCATGTTAATTGAATTAATTAATTAACTTGGCTAAATCAATTGGTTAATTTATCACAAGGGGTCAATACATTCTTGGCCCATCAAACAGTTTTCATTGAGTCGTGAATGACGACCCTAGTTGCGTTTGAACAACTTAGTATATTTTAGCTATGTTTGAACAGTTTTTTATTGAGTCATGTTTGAATGAAGATATTAGTTGTGTTTGAGCAACTTAGTATTTTTCAGTTGTGTTTGAATAGCTTTTTATTGAGTCATGTTTGAATGATGATATTAGTTGTGTTTGAACAATTTAGTATTTTTAAGCTGTGTTTGACAACTTTCTATTGAGTCATGTTTGAATGACGACATTAGTTGTGTTTGAGCAACTTAGTACTTTTTAGCTGCATTTGAACGGCTTTTTATTGAGTCATGTTTGAATGACAATATTAGTTGTGTTTGAATAACTTAGTATTTTTTTAGCTACATTTGAACAGCTTTTTATTGAGTCATGTTTGAATGACGATATTAGTTGCGTTTGAACAACTTAGTATTTTTTTAGCTACGTTTGAATAGCTTTTTATTGAGTCATGTTTGAACAACTTAGTATTTTTTAGCTGCGTTTGAATAGCTTTTTATTGAGTCATGTTTGAATGATGATATTAGTTGTGTTTGAACAACTTAGTATTTTTTTTTAGTTGTGTTTGAACAGCTTTATATTGAGTCATGTTTGAATGACGATGTTGCATTGTACTCGTGACTTAAAGTCTTGGTATTGGAGCATCTTTAGGTTTAACCATTTTTTATATTTTGTCTATTCATGCTTGAATGACGATCATAGTGGTTGTGTTTAAACAACTCTGATTTAGTCGACTTTGGTGGCTGTGTGTGAATAGCTTTTGATTTAGAATTTTAATGAGAGAGGTCCTTGAGACGTCTCCCAAGGATGACTCCTAAGTGTTGCACATATTTTTGTTGACAAATAACTCATGAATGATCATTGATAGATACACATGAATAGTGCTTTAATGTATTATTGATCTATGAATGACAAAAGTAATAACTGTTGTACATACTAATATGAAGATTTGGCAACTTGAAATGTAAAGCATTCCTTACTGGTAGTATTTCTTCAAGTGTTCTATGTTCCATGGTCGAGGCAATTCTTGGCCGTCTAGAGACTTCCAATAATAGGAGCCTTCTCTGGAGTGACGGATTACTTCGTAGAGGCCTTCCCAAGCTGGTCCCAATTTTCCTTGGGATGGGTCCTTTGTTGCTTGTGATACTTTTCTAAATACGAGGTCTCTTGTGTTGAACCTTCTTACCTTGACCTTTCTATTGTAGTATTTGGCCATTGCTTCCTTGTGTTTGGCCATTCGCTTCATAGCTTCTTCTCTGACTTCATCAATTAGGTCCAAGTTGTTGTTAAGCTCCTACTGGCTCTTCTGGTCTTCATAAGTTTTGACTCGAAAGCTCGTCAGTCCCACTTCCACTGGTATGACTGCCTTAGTGTCAAATGTCAACTTGAATGGTGTTTCTCCTGTTGGAATTCTTGTGGTCATCCTATATGCCCAAAGGACATTTTGTAGTTCTTCAAGCCACGCCCCCTTTGCCCTCTCAGGCCTAGTTTTGATAATTTTGAGCAAGCTTTTGTTCGTCACTTCTGTCTGGCCGTTGGCCTGAGGGTGTCTTGGAGAAGAGTAGTGATTCTTTACTCTTAAGTCTTGGCAAATTTTTTGAAACTTGGGGTTGTCAAACTGTTTTCCATTGTCTGATATTATGACATGTGAGAATCCAAACCTGCAAATGATGTTTTTCCACACAAAGTTTGTGACTTTAGCCTCTATTATCGTTGTCACTAGCTCTGCTTCTACCCATTTTGTAAAGTAATTGATTGCCATGATCAAGAATCTGAGTTGTTTCTTCCCTAGAAGGAATGAATCTATAATATCAATTCCCCATTGGGCGAAGGGCCATGGTGAGGATATAGGTGTCATTGTCTCTCCTGGTCTCGTCTGGACATTTGCGAAGCGTTGACACTTGTCGCATGCTCTGACGATGTCGTATGCGTCTTTTTGTAAGGTTGGCCAGTAATATCCTGCTCTGAGCGCCTTTCCTACTAAGGATCTTCCCCCAGTGTGGTTTCCATAGACTCCTTCGTGTATCTCGCGGAGCACATAGTTTGCTTCTTCTAAGTTAGCGCATCTTAGATATGGGAGTGAGTATTCTCGTCTGTACAGCATGTCGTTAATAATGACGAAGCGAGCTGCTTTGATCTATATCTTCCTTTCTTCCGCCTTATCTTTAGGGAGCCATCCTTCTTTCAATTAATAGACGATAGGAGTCATCCACTCACCTTGTTCTTTTATCTTCAGAACTTGCTCACCTTTTGTGCTTGGTTGCCCCCTTATCTCTATACATAGTTCAGAAGTTGCATTGTAGTCATCTGACGAGGCCAATCTTGCTAGGAAGTTAGCTTTTGTATTTTTGGTTCTTGGGATTTGCACAAAGTCTAGACTGTCAAAGTGCTATGAGAGTCTTTTGACGATCTTTAAGTACTTCTACATCCCTTCTTCTTTGGCTTCATAATCTCCCTTCACTTGTTCGATTATTGGTAGACCCATCTGTTTGCTGCTCAGGGCTGATATTTGATGTCAAATTGGCCTAATTCAATCGCCCATTGAATGAAGCGTCCTTCTGCATCTATCTTGTTCATCGTCTTTCTTATGGGTTGGTCAGTCATGACGACAATAGGGTGTGCTTGGAAATAAGGACGGAGCTTTCTAGAAGTGACCAACAATGCAAAAGCTATCCTTTCCATAATTGGATAACTTGCCTCTTCTCCTTGGAATGCCTGGTTGGTATAATAAACTGGCTTCTGGACGTTCCCTTCTTCTCTGATCAATGCTGAACTTACTACAGTATTGGATACTGCTAAGTAGAGGAATAACTTCTCTCCCATCACCAAGGGGCTTAATAAAGGTGGTTTTGTCAAGTACTCCTTTAACTTGGCAAGGGCTTCCTCGCATTTGCCATTCCATTGAAAGGCTTTTTCCAATACCTTTAAGAATGGCATGCACTTGTCTGTTGCCCTAGAGACGAATCTATTTAGGGTTGCAACTTTTCCTATCAAGCTTTGCACCTCCTTCACTGTTTTTGGTGATTTGACCTCGATTATTGTTTTACTTTGTTTGGATTTGCCTTTATTCCTAGTTAGGACACCATGAATCCCAAGAATTTTTCCGAAGCAACAACAAAAACACTCTTTGCAGGGTTTAATTTCATATTGTACTTACATAGTGCGCTGAAGGTTTCTTTGAGATAGTCCAAGTGGTTGGCTTTGTCCTTGCTTTTCACCAGCATGTTGTCTACGTACACCTCCACATTCCTTCTAATTTGGTGAGAGAACATGCAGTTTACCAATCTTTGGTAGGTGGCTCTTGCATTCTTTAGTCCAAAGGGCATAACTTTGTAGCAGTACAACCCTTGGCTGGGAACAAACGAGGTCTTCTCTTGATCTTCTTTGTCCATACGAATTTGGTTGTATCTAGAAAATGCGTCCATGAAACTTAAGAGCTTGTGTCCAGCAGTTGAGTACACTTGCTGATCAATCCTTGGCAAGGGGAAGCTATCTTTTGGGTAGGCTTTGTTCAAGTTTGTGAAATCGATGCACATTCTCCTTTGCCATTACTCTTCTTTACCATGTCCACGTTTGCTAGCCAATTTGGATAGAAGACCTCCCTGATGAAGTCGGTTTCTAACAGCTTCTCTTCTTCTTCTGTTACAGCTTTATTACGCTCTGGTGCAAATATTCTTCGCTTTTGCTGTATAGGTTTGCATTATAGGTTGACGTTGAGACGATGTCATATGATTTTCCTATCAATCTCGAGCATATCCTTGTGTTTCCAGGCGAAAACATCTTGGTTTGCCCTTAAGAAGGAGATCATCTTCTCTTTCTTTGAAGTTGGGAGTGCTCTTCCAATCTTCAATACCTTCGTCAAATCTCCTAGGACGATCTCAACTTCTTGTGGTGTTTCTGAGGGTTCAGGAATGGGTTCTAGTTCATTGATCACCCATGTGTGGTTCTCTCCAGAAGCTAGGGTAGCTTGATAGCACTTTCTTACCAGAACTTGGTCTCCTCTGATTTCTCCTACTCAAAAGGCTGTTGGAAACTTCACCTTCAAGTGATATGTTGACGTCACTACTCTTAGTCTATTGAGTGTAGGTCTTCCCAAGATGATGTTGTATGTTGAAGGGTAATTAACTATAAGGAAATCAATTTCCTTGGTGACCTGTGCTGGGTAAGTTCTGGCAATCACAATTAGGGTGACGATGTCTCTAGGGATGATTCTATCCCCTGTGAAGCTTACCAGAGGTGAGGTGAAAGGTTTGATCCTTTTCTTATCAAGCTTCATTTGTAAAAATGCGGGCAAGTAGATGATATCTGTTGAGCTTCTATTGTTAATGAGCACTCGGTGGATGTTGAATTCTTCTACTCTGACCATGATTACCAGTGGATCGTCATGGGGTTGCTTGATACCGCAACTGTCTCTCTCTGAGAAGACAATATCAGGCTTATCATTCTTTGGCACCTTCATTGGAGGGAGCCACGAATGGACGCTGTTTATTTCTCTCCCCTGTGCTTTTTTCAGGGACTTCAGCATTCCGCCTGCCGTTAGTCCTCTTGAGTTCGTCTTTATTTCTCCTGCAGGGGGTTTGCTATCCCTTGCCTCCGAAGTTTTGTCCTGGTCATCCTTACATTGGTATCTGTGGGGCTTCGTCTTTCTAACATACTTTTGTAACTTCCTTTGTCGAATTAAAGTTTCCACCTAGTCTTTCAAATGCCTACACTCATCGGTGTGATGCCCATGATCCTGGTGGAACCTACAGTATTTGTTCTTGTCTCCTCTTTCTACTGGAGTGCTAATTGGCTTTGGCCATTGTAGGGAGGGATCATTTCTTATCTGCATAAGGACCTACTCAATTGTCATTATTAGAGGAGTGAAGTTAGTGAACCTAGGTTTCTTGTCTGGAATTTCCTTCTTTTTCCCTGTAGTTTACCCAACATTTCGTGTCTCCTTCTTATCGTGATTGCTGCTTGTTCCTTCGTCTCTCTTCCTTTTTCCTTTCATTTCTTTCATTTCTTTTGCATTCATGTACTTCTGAGCTTTACAGAGCAACTCCTTGACCGTTTTTGGTGGACTTTTAGTGATTGAGAAGAAGAAATATTCTGGCAGCAACCTTGCTTAGAAGGTTGTTAAGATGACTTGATCTTCAGCTTCATCTACCTGTAGCAGCTCCTTTTTAAATTGGATGACGTATTGTCTTATTGATTCTCCTTTTTCCTGTTGAATGTTGAGAAGATGGCCAATTAGCTTCTTGTGTCGTTGCCCCCTAATAAAATGACGAAAAAGACCCTTGTTGAGTTGTTCAAAATCTGCAAAAGTTCCTAGGGGTATCTTGTTGAACCATACCCTGGCTGATCCTTTCAATGTTGTTGGGAATGCCCTACACATCACCTCGTCTGGGGTCATCTGCAACAACATTAACATCTTGAATGATTCGATGTGATCTAAGGGATCCTTGGAACCGTCATATGACTCCAACTGTGGGAGACGAAACTTTGGTGGGAAAGGATGGTTTAGTACTTCATTAGTGAATGGTGAGTCCATCCTTCGAATCTCCCCATCTAGATTCTCTCTGCCTTTGTCCTTCATAGCACTCTTTAGTTCATCAATCTCCTTCTCATGTTTTGAAGTTCATTCTCCACCCTGGTGAAAGTCTTCTCCTGAGGTCTTGTCTCGCCTGTTGGCTTGAGAGTTTGACTCTTTTTCATTTTGGTTTTCACCTTTTCGCCGATGCTTTGCGTTTTGGGATTCCATTGTCTTTCGCAGTTCTTCATTCTGGCGAGTCAGTTCTTCCACATTGGCCAAAAGGGCTTGGATTTGTTGTTGTTGCACAACATCTGGCTGTGGTGTGGCTTTTGCTTCCATCTCGTACTTCGAGGAATTCTTTTTTCATTGGGAAAGATGGCTTGAATGATTAGCGTTCCCACAGACGGCGCCAAACTAATGATGCAAAAAATTAGCAATTAAGCTCCTCATTGTAGCGGATGGACGATGCTGTGAATGGGGTCTTCTCTGTAAATGGAAAACCTACAAAATGGACTGGGTGGAAGAGTAACACACTAGTGTGGCATCAGCCAAACCTCTCCGATGCTTAAGTTAGTAAGGGAGAAAGATTCTTAGAGAGAAACAAACTAGAGAGCGATTTTTGTAGAGTATTTATGTGTGTGATTGGTCGTACCTTGGGTTTCTGGTGCTTTCTCTTTTATATTTTAATGCCTAATCAATGGGCAATGAATCACTCTATTTATGCTCAACGGCTAGTGCTTTACAGAACCTTTGTCTGAAGTTCACAGCTCATTCTGTGACTGTTGCTCCGATCGTTATGTTTCGTCATCAATGATCGTTATAAATGCGTAACGCCTTCTTTGGGTAAATGACGATCTTCATGTAGTGATGACCATAAATTTCTGACTCATCACACATCATGAAGATTTTGTGAGAATGTAAGGGTTCTGCCAATTGATGAGGAAAATAGTGTAATTAAGGAATGTTAAACTGATATACAATGCAATCATTCAGTTTCTTTGAATTGAATTTGAAAAAGAAAAAACTAAAGGATAAGAGCTTCAACAAAAAAATATTGAATTGTCGTCAAAAGAAGACACCCAAGCCTTTTAACCCTTTGGACCCAAACTCTCCCTCTCACAAATACGAAGAAAAAAAAAAAAAGCTTAGCAGAAGATACAAATGTAGACAAAATCCAGATGAAAAAAATTAACAACAAATAATTAAAAAAAAAAAAAAAAAAAAAAAACTTAACGGGTCAACAAACAACGGTGGTTGAAACTAATCTTGCTTCCACAAAAATTGAAAATTCAACCAAAATACCTAATAAAAAGTAGAGGGAAAAAAATACAAACACAAACCTAGGCACTTATGAACCAATCTAAAAGTCTCTTTTTTTCCTAAAGTTTAGTTCTTTTACTGCAAAACCAAAAGGAAAAAAAATGCAAGCCTAAGAGAACAACAATAAATTAAATTGAAAAATAAAAATTCATTCAATTCACAGCCACCTCCACCCATGATTTACACTTGCTATACAAAGCATCTCTTGCTCTTGATTTTTCCCTCCTTCCTCGATTCTTTCCTAAAACATGCAAGGCCAAGAGAAAATACAAACAGAAGACAAAAATACAACAAACAGCCCATACGGTACTTGAATTAGTGTTATTATCTGGTGGAAAATTGGGGAAATCGAGTGAGGTGTAGTATGACTGTGTGAAGGGATTAATGAAATCAATAAAGATTGAGAATATATAGAAATTTAATATGATGGAAATTTAGAAATGTAGATTTGTAAGGAATGAATTAAATTAGAAATTCATTACCTACCACTCTATTGAGTTGAAATACCGAAATCAAAACAGAATCCCCCCTTTATCATCTAAACCTCTCTCTCAATCTCGAACAAATCAACACAGAACCTTTCTCTCCAACCTTCCTTCTTCTTCTTCTTCTTCTTCTTCTTCTTCTTCTTCTTCTTCTTCTTCTCTCTCTCTCTCTCTCTCTCGTGATGGGAATGGGAGTGTCTTGTGTTTGTGTCTACCAATAAAGGAGTTAAGCCTGACAAAAAGTCAAACAAGATATAAGATAGAGCCAAGAGCCAAAAGATCAAATGGCCTATGCTCTTGAACTCTTCAAATTTATAGCTTTTAAGGATAGAAGCGTAAATCTATTTATCTGCACTTTAGCCTCTATCATTTTAAGTTTTCTACTGTCACTTTGCCAAACACAAGCAACTCAATTGTCATTTTTTAGAGTATAGAAGTATAGATATTCAATTACTAGTTTATTTGTAGTAATATTATACTATGTCTTATTTTGTTTTATTGGTTTGTTTGTAGTAGTTGTATGTAATCTTTGTAATAATATTGTAGAAAACAATATGTTTAACATGCAGTCTTTAAAAATGTCTAAGACATTGAAGAAGACAACAACTAATAGTGAGCCTAAAGCGAATAAAATGAGATGGACTGATGACATGGATGGCCTTTTACTTAATGTCATGTTGGAGGAACAAAACAATGGAAATAGGCCCAAACAAACATGGAGTTCTCATGCTTACTCGAACATGTGTAAAAAAATGTTCTACAACATTCGGTTATGTAGTTGAGAAAAGTAACATCATGAATCGCATCAAAACTTTGAAAGGTACTTTCCATTCATGTCATGGCCTTTTCAAGAACTTGAATGGATTTGCATGGAATCCAATTACTGGTTTTTTTAAGGCTGAAGATGAAGTGTGGGAACCTTTAATAGAGGTTAGTTATATCTATTTTGATATCATGAAATGATTTTCAGAACAAGTTAGTACATTTTATTAGTACTTTGTTGTAATAATAATAATAATAATAATAATAATAAGTGTGTATTGTGTTCCTATAGGAAAACCCAAACGCTAAAAAATGTGGAAAAAAACTCAAATTTAACATTATGAGAAATTGTTTGATTTGTTTTCCAAGGATAGAGAAAATGGTGAAGGTTGTATAAGTGCAAAGTAGAAAGTCCGTCGATGGGAAAAGGAAAGAGAGGATAGCATAAATTTGGAAGAAAATGTTGATGACTTTGATGAGTTTAGCATTCTAAATGTTGAATCATATTCTCCAATGGTCTTGCCTTCTTACTCATGTGAGACATCATCCAAAAAGACAAATAAACTAGCTCAAATGGTTGAAATGCTTGAAAAGCCAATGGACATTTTTCAATCTGGAATTGATAATGTGGTAGGAAGTATAAGGCAAGGAAATGAGATTGCTAAGGAGGAACTTATTATTGTGGAGAGAGGACGTCCACGTTGTTACTCTGACGGTGAATTATTTTATGAATCGGTGAATATGGGAATACCGTTAGACATGCAACTTGATGCTATGCTATTCCTAATTAAGGATCCATCCAAATGAGTGCATTTTTTGGTGTTCCAACTAGTGAGTTACACCAACAAATATTATTAAAGATGATATGTGTCAAGTAACCTTAGAGGATGGATAATTGTCAACTGACTTTGGGTACAAGGTTAATAAATGAAGTAGTGTGTAAAGTGATGTGTGGTAGTAGCTAAGTTGCATAATACTAAAAAATGCAACTTAACATTTTGCTAACTTTTGATGGACTGAATGTAGTATATTATGAAATTAGTAATATTTGATGACTTTGTATTTTGGTTAAGGGAGTAGAAGATAATGTAATATTTTAACTTGCACTGTGCTATGGATGAATATAATTAATATCATTTGATGTTCAACATGATTGTATAAATAAGTGAAAAATGTATACATATTTGTTGAATAGTGTGTTTTGTTGCCTAGGTGAAGAATATATTAAAATCTAGTTGAACAATGTTTTGTTGCCAAAGTGAAGAATGTATTAAGATTTGCGTGAATAGTGTTTTGTTGCCCAGTTTTTTTTTTTCCTCCCAGCAATATATATTATAATATAGTATATATATTAGATTATATTATATATAATAACAAAGAAAAATTATACAAAATTATATTATGATGTGTTCAATTTTATATTATTTAATGAGTACAAATAAACTATTTATTACATATTATGTATAAACTACATTTTCTATCCTCCCACTTTTCTCTTCAATCAAAGAAAAGAGTTTTTCACTTTCCCACTTTTCCACCCCTCCAACCAAATACACATGAGGAAAAACAAAATCTTTTCTATCATCTCACTTTTCCACTCCTCCAACCAAATGAAACCTTAGAGAGAGAGGTCTCAGGTCAGTGTGTGTACGTGTTTTAGTGTTTCTGTTCAAAGAATTGAGAGATATCAAATAGTTAGAAAGAGAGGTCTTAGGTCTATGTGTGCTTTTTTCTTCTTCTTTTTTCTTACAACATTCACGTGATCCTTATTTATTGTCAAAGTCAAAGTATTTGCTTTCCTATTAATTTTTAAGATTATTGGGATTGTAGGTACTCTCTAATAGTCTGATCTTCATGTACAATTTCATTTTTTAAATCAAATTTATGCAAAAGATTATACCTTTATGTATTGTTTGGATAGGGTGGAATTGAAGAGAAGAGAAGTGAAGAGGAAGGAAAAGATGGCATTTCCTTTTTTTGGTTGCTTTGATAGAAAGGAATGGATATAAAAGTGGAAGGAAATCAAATCACCCAGACAAATTTTTTTTTCTTTTTTTTTCCTCCCAAATTTAGGGATGGCAAAAATGGCCCAACCTGCAGGTACCCGACTCGATCCGACCCTAATGGGTCGGGTAAAACCTGACTCGTGATGCAAATGGGGTGGGGTTGGGTTTAGAAACCCAACCTGTAATGGGTTCAGGTATTATGCATACTCAACCTAAACCCGGCCCGTATATTTATATATATATATATATATATATCTATTTATTTATTAAAAAAATTGAAAACCCTAACTATAAATACGAACTATCCTAACCCTAATCCTCATTTTTCATTTTCCATCACTCACTCTTAGTTGCCTCCCTCTCCCTCACTCTCACTGTTACTTGCTGTTGCTGCCCTCCTCCATCTCGCCGTTGCCGGTCTCTCTTCCACCTCAATAGTCCATCTTCGCTTCGTTCCTCACCATGCCACTCCCTCCCTCACTATGCCGCCACTCCTCCACCTTGCCACAGACACCGATCCTTCTTCTCTACCTCCCTCACTGCGCCGCCACTCCTCCACCTCGCCACAGACATCGATCCTTCCTCCCTGCCTCCCTCACCTCACCTTGATTGGAAAAAAGGAGGGATTTTTGTTGGGTTTTCCAAGTGTGTTGTGGTTTTGTTTTTGGAGTTTTAGAGAGGCTGAAATAGTGGTAGCTTTTAGGTTGTAAAGGGTAGATCAATTGTTGTTTTGTGTTGGTGTAGAAGGAAAAATGAAGGATTTTTATGTATTTGGGTTATGGATTTAGGATTTCTGTATTTGGGTTTGTAATTTTATGTATTATTTCATTGTCATTTTTTTTTTTTTTTTTTTAAAGATTATGTATTTAGGATTTCTGTATTTAGGTTTGTGATTTTGAAAGGGAAAATGAGAAATGAGAAATGAAATTATTGTAGATTTGTGTGATTTGGCTGTTAAATGCTATTGATTATTATTATTATTATTATAAATTGGGCCACGGTTTAGGCTCTCCAGGGACTTCGGATTGGGCCCTGATGTGGCAAATCTGAGCGAGGCCCGTGGGGCTCGTGAGCCCCGACAGGGTAGGTTTGGGTTTTTTTTTTAAAAACCCATTTATTAAACGAGGTGGGTTTAGGTTGATAGGCCAAGAATGTATTGACCCATCACAATAGATTAACCAATTAATTAGCCAAGTTGATTAATTAATCAGATTAACATACAATATGCATGGTAGCACAAACAAATCACCAATTAAACTAAATGCAACAGAAATTAAATTGACACGGTGATTTGTTTTCGAATGGAGAAAACCTATACAACTGTACGGCACCGAGATCCCAAGACCCATATGGGCCTTGGGCCCAGGCCCAATGGAACGGCCCCATTGCCCTAAGCCCTTCTTGAAACTGCCTTCATGTAAAAACAAGTTTGGGCCTCGAATCTTGAGAAGTGTTCGGCATAAGCTTTCCCGAACAAGCATATAAACCCTGTCTAGGAAAATCATGAAATGCTCGGGGAACTGCATTACCGAGCACAATCGACTAAGCTGGAACTAAGTTCCAAGGCCATAATTGTTGCATCCCACTCTCACCTAAACACCCACTTAAAGCAGATAATATTGGACCTTCAATAGCACTAGCGGTGGCTGTAATCATAATCTCCCCACTAACCTTAGCTATAAATAGCAGAAGTTTGGGAAGAGGAGGGGGTTCAGAAAAAAAGAGAGAAAATAGCCAAGGAGGAAGAGAGAATGAATATTGTTTTGAGTCTCTCTGCCAAGAACGACCCAGAGTAGGAAATCTTGAAGTCCACTCTACAAATAAATTGTGAGCCCAAGTGAGTTTAAGCCCAACAGTCTCACGTCTGGTTCCCACAACAACAAAAACCCCACCGTGTGATTTTAAGGTCACCACTCCCGAGAGTCCACTATTATCAAAATAAGTAGTTACAAGTAAAGGAATCCCAGTACCTTATACTAACCTACAGTTGAACTCTTACCCTAATACCTAATTGGACTTGTTCTGTAGTGACAATCTCTCTTTTTCAATGCACGACTCTCAATACGTGACTAACTAATAGATGCGCAGGTCCCAGTACGCGACTTAATCACCAACTTGAAAAGATGTTGGCTGCAAAGTTTTTCAGTTCATCACACGATGAAGATCACGAAACTCCTTGATCACAAAACCCTAAGTTGTACAAAGATAACAACTTCTTCAAGATAAAGATGAACTTGGGCAAATTCTATTTCCGATCACAATTTGCATGAACAAGACTTTGCTTCACACTTCTACAACTTGTGTAACCTTTAACGGCCCTCAAAATAATCCTCATATATGTTTAGGATTGTGAAAAAAGAAAGCTTAAACATATACTCACGGATTGGATGAAAAATCAACTCTGAAAAACTGAGTTTTATAAATCTCGATAGATAGCCATCTATCGAGCTAGCTGTCGAGCCACGAGCTGAAACAACTTTTAAACCTTGATAGATGCTAGCTATTGAGTTTTAAAATCCAGCACTTTCTCACTTGTTTCTTGGACATACTTGCATGGCTTTAACACTTGAACTTGAAACCTCGTTCCTTGAAGTATTAAACACATCCTAAATCTACCCAATTACAAGTAAAGTGCGTTTTGTCAAAGGATTAGCCAATTACGTAAAATATTGATATATGTTCTTAACATGAAATCGCATATGTCCTAACACGGGTTTTGGGGCTGGGCCCATGGGGCAGGTTCGGGCATAAAGAAACCTAGCCTGAACCCGACCCTTTGCCATTCCTACCCAAATTGGGATGAAATGGAAAGAAAACTCTAGTTAAAATTGCTAGTAGCCAATTTTGACTTTCAATAGCTCTCAAAATGTTAGTTTTGCCGTTAACTCTTTGTTCCTCCTTTCCTACTTCATAAGGGTATAAAAGTTAAAAAAAAAAAAAAAAAAAAAAAAAAAAAAAAATCTCTTCTTGTGTATCCATTTACTTTTTCTTTTCTCTTTCCTTTTCTATTTTGCAAACATATAGGAGGGAAATGTTTTCTCTTCCCTTTCTCTATCATTTCTTTCTCCTCATTCTTTTCTTTTCCCTCTTTCCAGATGCAAGTAAACACTGCGTAAATTGTTATGTACTCTCTCTCTCAAACAAACAAAATATTTGTGTTGACAGTTTAGAGGCCATAAAGGCCTTAAGCATATTTTGGTATCATTCATTTATATCAAGGCAAGGTATTTCCACTATTATGGTAATTTACTTGTCGAAAATATAATTTTTTGTTGGGTAGACTAGTTAAAATTTTTAATAGAATGTGTTATGATTGGTGGTTTCTTTTTCTCTGTTTTTGTATAAAGGACTTTATGAAATTTTCTGCTTGTACATAATATTCCTTAGGATGGGATCTCTCTTTTTCTGAGTTTGCAAAGAGTCACAAGTTTATCACTCATTCTTTTTCTGAGTTTGCAGAAAATTTAGAACACACAAGGCAGAAATAGTTTAAGGCAAATGTTAACAAGCACCGCATAGGTGCTTGTTAAGGTTGTACAAAAGTGGGTTCCATTTAATAAAAAAATTAAATAAATAAAACTAGTCCTTTTGGTTATTTTAATATTTTTTCCTCTCTACAAAGTTGACCCTACACTGAAAAATATGACATAAAACTGCAAAAAAGACCAAAAAATGTATAAAAAAAAAAAATCAAAAGTTGCTGTTAACGGGCACTTACGGTGCCTGTTAACACAACCCATAGTTTAAAGAAGACTTCATAATAATCATAGAGAAAAAAGATACCCAAAAGAGAGACAATAACTGCCTATGTTGCCAATAGTTTAGCTTCTTTCTTGTTTCTACTATGTCCACAAGTATATGAAATATCATTGAAATTCAAAGAAGAACTGAAAACTGGAATCAACCTTTTTGATCTTGGCTGAGCAGTATTGTAAGTAGCCTTCTCCAGGTTCATCTTGACAGCCAACTCATTGACAATAGACTTACATAATATAGATCTAACATAAAATATTGGTTAATGGTTGAATCAATATTAGATCTAACATAAAATATGTCAGACATACATAAATAAACAAACATAATTCTCAGCAAATTGATCCTACATAATATTTATAAGCACATTAGCATTACACTTCATATATGTGTTCATCATTCTTAATTCATTACATTCACATACCTAAACAGTAAAGTGAAAGTTTCATAATTAGACGAGGTACAAATTTAAAGAGACGTAATGATATAATTTCTACGCGCGCATTTACAACTAGAGGCGATTTACTACTCAAAGGTAAAAAAGCAACTTACAAGGAATGGTAAAAATGTAATTTGAATCTTTAGATAAGTGAGAACTTAATTTCAAACACTATCAAAACTCCTATGAACACTCGCATCAACTTGTGCAAAATGGCATAAGGGCCAAATTTTGTCCAACCAACTTTAGAAATTACTCACATCAATTTTTTTATCTACTGTGCAAAATGCATTTTCATAGTCATTGTGCAAATATACACAAGAGCTTTTATTGTACATTTTAATTTTTTTATTCTGTCTTTGCATTTCCCAAGGTGAAGGAAGAGAGAGAATGACAGTTGTAGCGTTTGAAAGAAAAGGGCAATTAAAAAAAATTAAGAAAAATTGATATTTTAATAAAATAGAGCTTAAAATAGATAATTTGATTGGGTGTTTTAAAAAGTTGTTAGGTAAAATAGACATAGTAAGTTATCATGCTAAGATAGATAAGAAGTTTGCACAAGCTGATATGAATGCTCAATCAAAATAACACTTTGCATACAGAGATTTGGATTGAAAGATCAAGTCACATCAAGTTCCAATGGACGAAAAAGATTCTTGGAATTAGAGTTACCTAATTTCCATTATGAAATGTTTAATTATAATTGGTTCTCAAAAAGAATTAATTTAAAATAATTGTGTATATATCCAAATCCTTTGGATAAAATCAAATAAAAAATGTATAAGAATGCATAGGATAAATCTAATTAATAATGATTATGCTTGAATACCTTTTTACATCTTCTAAAATTAAATAATTAATTAAAACTTAGTAATCCTAACTATTCCTTAGGATAATTTGATCATTAAATCGCTAAAAATTGGTACAAAATTCACAATTATCTAAAAAATATATAAATAAAAAATCCAATCAAAATTGGATAAAGCTGAAAATTGGCATTAGAAGTAAAAGTGTCGATTAATACTTTAACCCAAATTTGAAGTGCTGATCAAGAAACAAAGCTCTTAAATCGGCACTTCAACCTTCAGATACCTAATTTTCACTGATTCGCTTAATTTTTTAATTATAAATATTCTTATCTTTTCATCTTTGGTGATAATATATGAGTTAGATTACTTTGAAATGGAAAAGTTTGAAACAAATCTTAAGTATCTAAGCTCCTCCATCTAAAAAAAAAAAAAAAAAAAAGCAATACAGAAAAATCCCCAATTTATGCATACAAAAATGACTCACACTACCTTAAACTCTTTACAACATTATGAATATCATTACCCTCTCCATAAACAACAACCTAGCGATAGCAAACCATTATTTTTCAAATTTATAACGTCATTTTCCCATCATTCAAACCTTCCATTCCATCATCAATAACAAGCCTTAAATATTCATAACATCATTTATTTTTTTCAAATTGGGAGATTTTTAGGATTTAAATATATTATTTTATATTGGCAAGCATGTGAATAAAACTAGTCTTGTTATAGTCTTTAGAGTCTATAGGTATGTCAAGAAATGCGCTCAAGGTTCTGGTTTTCAGTGTGCAAGAATATAAATTTGATTCATTTCAACTAATCAAGAACTTACAATTTAGACTAATCGAAGTGCATTTTTACTGAAACAGATTTTCAGCCTACTAGTCTATCAAGTGATTAGGGTTTTCGATCTACTTCACTATTATATATAAAGAAAACCTTGAGACACGTTTTTAGAATATTTTGGAGTGGCTCTTTTGGGATCTAAAAGTTTTTGTGCCTTTTACATATGATTTGAACAAGTAGATTTGGAGTTGCTGCATACTAGCCATCAAGAGTGCTGGATTTAAACCTTTAAGTGTTATCTTGAAATTGTGGATTGGAGATCTATGTTGGAGCAAACCTTCAAGGGGTATCTTGGAGTAGTGGATTGAAGGTTCGTTAGGAGCATGTTCATATTAAAGAAGTTTGTGGATATTGGAACTGAAATTGGTAACTTTATTTAAGTTTACAAAGAATAGGGGTATTCGTACATTGTGTAAACTTCTACTTGATAGTTGTTCTATTCATCTTGGGATTGATAAGGTCAAGTCCTCCAGGTTTTTACAATGAAACTAATATGTTTCTTTGGTTTTCTTGAGTTATCATATTTTGTATTCGTTTGTATTTCCGATGTGTATGATATTGATGTTTATTTGATTAACCAAGGTCTTGCATAATTAATCTAATAATCAACACAGCTTTAAAACTAGTTAATAAATTTTTTTTGTCATGGGTCTAAACCCAACAATTAGGATATTGCATAAATATATAAATAATGGTTTTTTTTTTTCCTAGAATACCTTAGGCTACTGTGTCTGTGGTGTTTTATAACTATGGATTACTATGGTTTTAGATTTACCAACTAAGATGGATTTCTAATATACCGTATTTTGCGTTCTTTGTAACAAGAAGTAGGTGATATGGATATTGGTTGTCATATCGAATCACATTAATTGTTTTCTTGCTTCTGCTTTCGCCCCTTCTATTTCTTTTTATTTTCTTATTTATACTTGACAAAAAGAAGGGGAAAGGCTTTTGTTGTTAGAGAAAAAAAAAATGTTCATAGTGTTTCTCATACACACATTCTTGATTTTGAGAGAGAGAGAGAGAGAGAGAGTACTGCGGTTGCAGATCACAACTTGAAGGTAAGACCAGCACATCAGTCAGCAGACCCGGAATAAAGGATCCGGTTTAAGACTGTTATGAACCACGTACATGACACAGAAAAATTCTCCATGATTAACACATGGCTCTATAATTACCTCCTCCTCCACCTTTATATAATTATTCAAGATCTAGACCTTAAAACCATTTCACTGCTTTTGCCAAGAGAACGAGGAATATCCATAAGAAAAGAAAATCAAAGCAAATTAAACACATGCCAACCTTAAAATTTATAGCAAAGCTTCCAAAATCTCTCCCCACCGAAGTGGGCACAAGCAGAAGGGTCTTTGTCACGGCTGCCCCAAGAACTTTGCAAGTGAGTTATAGTTCCATATTGAAAGCTCGAAAATGTGTTAAAAACACAAGAGCTGTTTAGACCCCCAAATCAAAGTTACGGCTCGATAGATTTTACACTAACTAATTCTAAGTGTGGAATAGTGTAAATGCGAGCGGATAAACAAACAAGCTACTCTAACACATATTCATATAAACACAGCAGTAAAATGAAATGTAAAAGAGTAGGGAAGAAGAATGCAAATATAGATAACATGCCGATGTGTTATCGAAGAGGAAACCGAAGAACTCGGCGAAAAACCTCTTTGCCGCCCTCCAAGCGGTAATCGATCCATTAGACAATCAGATGGGATACATGGGTTAGCAAGAGACCCTCCAAGCCTAATCTACCCGCTGTACCTAAGCCCTCCAAGCTCCTACTCCAACAAGACTTCTCGGAATCGTGTCTTGTCTAGCTCTCCGGATCTCGCAAATAGCTCCATGTTGCATCTGCCATCCTTGGCTTCTTCCAATGCTTCCCAGCAGCACCAAAACCTCACTTGACACTCTGAAAGGGTGTGGTAAGTGTTTGGGTTATCAACCTCTCAATGGTATGGAAATGGAGAGGTAGGAGTTGAGGAAATTTACAAGCTTTTGTGTAGAGATATATGGGTATGATAATCTCTAACTCTCAAGGTGTTTGGCTAGGGTTTTCTCTCAGAAGCACTCCTTGACATTTGTAGGTAATGAGGGTATAAATAGTGTGGGTACAGAAAGTGTGTATCAGATAGTACAGTCTGGCAGAACAGAATGTTTCGTAGGTGTCTCGTGGGAAGGCCTTACCCGTGAGCTACTCGCGAAACACAGTTGTCTCCATCTGTACTGACTCTTTGCATTCCAGTCATGTGCAAGGCACATGCTTCACTTCGCGGGATGCTTAGTCGTGAGCTACTCGCGAGAAATCTTCTGGCTTCAATTGCTTGAGTCTTCACACTCTCTCTCTCTATCACATAACCCTTACAATCAAATCCCACAATAAATACAGGGTATAAAAGATTGAATAAACTTACAATCAAATTCGGCATGAAATAAAAGCCAACAAAATACATATTTGTAAATCACAACTTTACAATCTCCCCCTTTGACTATTCCGTGACAAAACCCCTAGAACAGACTCTAGACTTAAACGTGAGTTTGGGAACAATGGCAAAACTCACTCACATCTAATTTAGAAACTATGAAGCACTTGCATGTTTATACCTGTAACCTGAAATACTCGCACACAAACAAAATTTTCATTAAGCTTATGATAAGTTGAATACAAGGTATGAACATGAGAAAGCATAGTGCGATCAAGTATGTAAACATCAGATATCATGTAAGCAAAGACTTGATCAAACAAGTTCAGTCATTAAAGAATGACTACAATGAACATTTAGCAAGTAAGTGTTCATCCGGACATGCAAACAAAAAGCAATCACTTATGATCACTTGTATGTCCAACACACGACCAATGCAAAATACGAGAAGTATATGCATCTAGGAACAAGATCCTACTAGGGCACAAGTGTAAAGTAATCAAGACATATTGGCAATATCTTAAAAGCACAAAAAAAAAATGCTACAAAGCATTGAGATAATCATAAACTGAATATAAACTGAAATTAAAAATAGATTATACTGAAGTTTTAAGTGAAAATAGTAAAAGCGTAAACATAAACCACTATCCAAGAGTATAATGTTGTGTGTTAGCCTTTTGATTTGAGCTCACAAAAACTCCCCCTTTCACCATGCACACTTCCTTTCTTGTGATGCTCTCTCCCTCACTATTTGCTATCGTCCAATCTATATAGTCTGTACATGGAGTATATGCTCTCCTCCTTTTTGGCACGAATAGCTAAAGACTCTCCTTTAACTTATGTTGAATCTCATCTAGCTGTGTTTCAATGGCAGTGAGTCGCATTTGAACTTGGTTATTCGTGGAGTAGATGACATTTGTAAGTCTTGACACACGCTCATGCAAACTTTCAACCAAGATGTTGAACCGGTCGGCATGAGAGCTAGATTGACCTGGCTGAGTGCTGACAGTCGAAGGCGTAGAAATGTGAGAAGATGTAGTCTCGGTAGTGTGAGCAGCTGATCCATGACCTGAATGAGTGTCATGTTGAATAGATTCATCTTTTGGTGGTGTAGGCAGAGTTTGCTTTGTCCGCTCAGTAGAAGAATGACTTTTGCTCTTTTTAAGAGATGATATAGAAATTGGGCTATGACGGTCTAAAAGCTTTCCATCTCTTGGTGGACTAATCCCTTCATGTAATATGATTTTCATGAGAAGACTGCATAACGGAAGACACATTTTTGCTGCTGATCTTGCTGCTATTTTTCCTATAGTTTGGAAGATATGAGCACAAATATCAATCAGAGCTCCAGTAATTAGATCACATCAAAACTGTGCCCGTCCAAGATTGATAAACCCCGTGTTGGACAATGGATATAGATTGAAAAACATGATGAAGGTGAGAGTCTTTAGTTTAGGTTTGAACTTCGCTGTTTCGATGGATGTGCCTGTTGCGGAAACTTCATGTTCATCTCCAAGAATATGAAGAATATCCGTCACTGTAGGAAGTTTGTCATCGTAGGGAGACCTGTCCGTATTTGCAGGTCAGGTGATATGAAGAAGCTGTGCAATGTAATTCGGGGTGATGATGAACTCTTTTCCTCGAACCCAACATTGTAGTTCTACTCCAGTGAATCTTGCATTTGCGTAAAACTCCTTAATCAATTCATCAGTTGGATCCTCGAAGTTGCCAAATAGGTCAATCTAATCCTTGTCTACAAAGATCCTAGGGATAAAGGTGGATTCCAAGGTATCGAACTTGACAATACGCTCCACCACAGTGGGGGCATCCTGAAAGATGCTAGAGTAAGTCTGTGAGTCCATAGGAGACTTAAATCTCTCGTTGTTTGAGATTGCAGATGAGTGCCATGTCCGTTTTGACACTGGTGATGATGTGAGGTCAATAACAGGTTCTTTACCGCGAGAAGAATGACGAGACATCTGCACAAATGAACACAGAACAAGGGAACAAATGCAAAACAACACAAACGAACCAAAAAACTTGATTAGATACAAGTTAGTCCAAAAGAGAGCATACTCAACTTAAAACAGAGTAAATAAACTCAAACAACATGTTAAAGATGAAACATCAAGTAAGCATAAACACATTGCATGAATTAAGTAATTGTGTTTGTGTGTGTCTAGATAGTGCATATGCTGGTTCATGTGCGTGCATCATGAGATGCATGAGGTGTGCTTAGAGGACCCTAGTGTGTGCCTAATATGTGCATGGCATGGCATTGAGGCACAAAAAGAGCACAATGTGTGAAAAGACACAAACAATGACCAAAACATGTCTAGCATGTTTAATCAAAAGACAAAAAACAGGTATTGAAACTCATTTGATTTCAAATCAACACAAACATGTCACTAGGACATTTTGACAAACACCTATCGTGCAACAATGCTTATCAACTATGAATAATGCATGAACATGATGAAATATGCCTTAATACATGCTAAGAATGCCACAAGGGGCCAACACAGATGCAAATACATCAAATGGGACTCAACCCAATCAAAGTTTTTGAAAATTTTTCACAAAAACTAAGAACTCCAACCCATTTTCAAAAAATCCCCAATTTTTAAAAACCTAAGCTAAAATCTGCAAAATTGAATGAAAAAAGAAAGCAATTTTTAGAAAAACATACCTTGAAGTGATTTTGCAGAGGTTTTTTGCTTGAAAATGATGGGGTTTGAGTAAAAATGATTTTGGGTTGAGAAGGGTTCGAAGAGAGGTTTAGCGAGGGAAATGAGAGTGTTTGAAAACCTGTCACATCTGCTACATAAAAAACTGAAAACACGCATTTTTCGCGGGTTAGAGAGTAGCGAAGCAGTCGCAAGAAAGTCGCGAGACATACTGATGCTTTCATGAGAAGCCCTTAGTTGCGACATAGGCGCGAGACAATCGTGATAGCCTCTGTATGAACTTAAGAAAAACTTCAGTTTTTGCCTAAAAACATTTCATGAGAAGAATTTAGTCGCGAAATACTCTCGAGGAAGTAGCGAGACTCTCTGTATGAAAATGTGACTTTTTAATTTCCCTCAAGCACATTTTGCGGGAAGCTCTAAGTCACAAGCTTCTCACGAAACCACCTTTGAATTAGTTTTTGAGGAAAAATACAAAAATGCATTTTGGACAAAAATTAAAAGCACGAAAGTATAAAATCACTTTCAAAAACATATAAAACACTCAAAAATCTTTTTGGGTTTGATTAGCAAGTATTTGAGCATACACATCACATTTGAACATGTATGATCACACAAATGAGATAAACATTATCTGAACAAAGTCTTGTGTGTTGTGAGTGAGTATCAAATGTGGAATAGTCCATAGACCAGAGTAAAGCTTCAATGATCAATTCAATAAAGTCATACACAACTGATACGAAATCAAATGGTCAATCTCAATTATAGAAATGAACATATATGACCTCCCACAAGAGAATGATTACAAAACTTAGAAGCTTTTCATTTGGCTTCTGCATAAATCATAACAATTGATCCTTTTTTTATTATACATCTCTTTTTGAGATCGGTGCTTGAAATTTTTGATATTTCAACATGTAGAGTTAGCCTTTCGATTTTTGAGCACCATACATTTTAATACAAAAGTCACTTTCCCTTTTACCTAGTCAAATACTAGTATGTGCGACAGGCTTTTGCAGCTCATTATCTCTTTTCATTTGGAGATTTACATTTGGAGAGCTCTATAGCAAAAACATAAAAATAAAGTTGGAAGAGATATAAGCACAAGTCTATGCAAGTATCAAGACCATCAAGACTATTGACCAATCATTCATGACAAGCTTGAAGATCTATTTACAACAGTCACACATAGATTTCAAGATTTCTCCCATAAAGATAAATGTGCATACAGAACAAGTTAGGCTCGTAAATGCACTACACCATTAATACGAAGGTACTAGGCCAAACTCACATGTGATACACACAAAAACAAGTGATCAAACTTTTTGAAGATTTTTCAATTTTTATGGGTTTTTGAATTTTTGAACACACTCAAAAACAGAACAAGAAAAGTAAGGTCAATAACAACAAGAAAAAAACTTGAAAAAGAAACACGCTATAAACAGAAAGCAATGCATGATATGATGCATAAACCTATGATCCTAAGCATTGGAAGTATTGATGCATGGACATAGGAGATAATCATGCATAAGTGCCCCTCTTCACCCACACGTCACGTGTGTTTGGGGTGATATCCCTATAGGATTGGGTACATGAATTGTGACCTTCAAACTTGTTGTTGAAGTTTACCAAACATGTGGTAAATGCCTCAATCATCTTCATTACATCCATCACACCGTAATCTCCATTTTGACTTCTTGGTTACCCAACAGCCCAATTCCTCTTGTCATCTCTTGGTCCTCTTGACCTTTGATCCCTAGCATTATTCAATGCTCTCAGCTTATGAAAATTAGGTTTGGTGTGTCCTTGAAGTCCATAATGATGGCATACATGGTTCGTTCTCGAACCTCTTTGTGATTTTGAAGGTGATCTCCCTTTGGCTTTAGAACTGACCGTCGATTGGTTGCGAGGCTTGTTCAACACCCTTTGATTAGCCACATTCTTCTTTTTCTCAACCTCTGCTTTCTCTATAGTAAGGGCAACTACAACTGGCTCTTTGGCCTTCACAAACTTCACTTCTTTGGAGACATTCACAGCTGAACTACTTTCTCCGGTGTATCCCAATCCAGTTTTGTCGGAGAAAGGTTTTTGATGAGAAAGGACTTTATCGAGCTTCTTGGAGAAGACTCGCTCCACTTTAGCATTGGCTTGAACCACTTCAAGCTCAAGAAATTTCACCTTTGTGTAAGCCTCAGTTAACTCACCATTCAACGTCTCAATCTCACACTTGGCCTCCTTATATCTTACTAGGAGACTTCTATAGTCCTCCTCTACTTTTTTCATCTTTTTCACAGCCGCCTTGGCCACCTTTGTATACTCTCCTGACTTCTCAAGTAGAGAGTTGTAATTCTCTCGAAGACCGGTTGTATCTTCATCTACTTCAGCATCTGATTCTTCTACAATTCCCATGGATTCCTCATCACTATGCTCCCCAAGTTCTTGCACAAGCAAATTCGAGTCGTCTGAAGATTCAACATGAGCAATAGTCATAAATGCTGAGAAATTCCCTTCTTCATCACAGCTATCCTCTAAATCTAAATAGGAAGAATCAGAATCACTGAGAGTTGTGGCATATGCCTTGCCTTTCATTCTCAAATAATTAGGACATTCCCTCTTGACATGTCCATGTCCATTGCACTCAAAGCAAGTGATTCCTTGAGTAGACTGAGGCTCCTTCTCATCTTTCTTCTTGAATTCTTTCCTATCACCCTTGTGAGATAAAAACTTCCCTTTGTTGAAAGGCTTCCCATCGTTTTTCATCTTCAGAAATTTATGGAAGTTCTTAGCAAGGAATGATACTTCCTTCTCCACATCATCCTCTTCGAAGGAGTTGTTCATTCTCTCGGTGATGGTTTTAAGGGCAAGTGATTTGCTCGATTTATGAGAAGGCAGTTCTAGCTCATATGTTTGGAGAGATCCAATCAGCTCTTGGATTTTGATCTCATCCAAGTCTTTACACTCTTCTATAGCTGTGACTTTTGCTCAGAAACTTTCTGGTAAAGTCTTCAAAATCTTTCTCACCACCTTAGAATCTTCAATCTTCTCTCCGAGATTGAGTTTGGCAATTAAAATTTCATTGAGCTTTTCATAGAAAGAGTTAAAAGTCTCATCATCTCCCATCTTAAGTTCTTCAAATCTGGTGGTAAGCATTTGAAGCTTCATGTCCTTGACTTTCTTGGTACCCTCATAGGTTGTTCAAGGATCGTCCAAGCTTCCTTAGCTGTCTTCACGTGCGATATCCTGTGAAACTCATCAAGGGACACACCACAGAATATAGCATTAATGGCCTACTATTCACATTAGCTAATGCAAGAGCTGTCTTGTTCCATTTGGACTTGGCAGTAGTGGGTTTAACATACCCATTCTCAACAGAGTCCCATATGGACTCATCTATAGCACACAAGAAAGCCCTCATTTGAACCTTCCAAAAAGCATAGTTTTCTCCATCAAAGAATGGTGGGGCATTAAGAGATTGTGACCGGTCCATCACAAAGGATCAAGGAACACACTCAGGTATTTAAACCACAACGAGTGTACCCGTTCTAATACCAATTGAAAGCTCGAAAATGTACAAGAGCTGTTTAGACCCCCAAATCAAAGTTACGGCTTGATAGATTTTACACTAACTTAATTCTAAGTGCGAAATAGTGTAAATGCGAGCGGATAAACAAACAAGCTACTCTAACACATATTCATATAAGCACAGTAGTAAAATGAAATGTAAAAGAGTAGAGAAGAAGAATGCAAACACAGATAACACGCCGATGTGTTATGGAAGAGGAAACCGAAGAACTTGGCGAAAAACCTCTCCACCGCCCTTCAAGCGGTAATCGATCCACTAGACAATCAGTTGGGATACATGGGTTAGCAAGAGACCCTCCAAGCCTAATCTACCCACTGTACCTAAGTCCTCTAAGCTCCTATTGAGCCACATCAGTAGCCACGTCATTGGTCCCACTAACTTTCTTTTTTTCTTTTTCTTTTCTTTCCTTTTGCAAATAAACATTTTCCCAATCACATCCAAAAAAAAAAAACTCCATCTCTTAATTAACGTTTCCTAACTTTTCAACTTTCCATTTATTATTCCATCAAACCCAATCTGATAATAATTCAAACTTCCTTCAATTCTATAACTTTCCATGTCCCCAATCAAGCAGTTATGAAAACTATATATTCAATTGCCACTCTAATAGAATCCCCCCCCCCCTCCCCCCCAAAAAAAAAACTAATTTTTTGTCTATATATATTTGCAATTGCTCTACCTTACTCTTGCAAATTTGGAAAGTCTCTCTAAAGTGATTTTTTTTTCTTTTTCTTATTCTTTTTGTTCTCCCCCATATTCTTTAGGTTTTACAAATTAATTTTGTTAGTGATGTGTCATCAGAGATCTCAAGTGCCAAAAACTGTGAGAGACCAGGAAATTTTGGGTGCTCTCAGAAAAGGGTGTAGGCATTGATACCTTCCCTTTTTAGGATCCTATGGAGTTGCCACTTATTTTATAAGTAAAATAAGAAAACTATACAAATTACAAAATGTCTTGAATAGTATGCATTCTTAGTAATTGAAAATAATTACATCATGGTATAAAAGAACTTTACATTGCTTTGATTCCTAGGTACAATCTAGTAAATAAAGGAAAAAAATAATACAAAGCCTTGTTTCCTAGTTACATTCTACCCAAAATAAAAATAAGACACTATTCTTGCCCAGACAGAGTTTGGTCTTTTAGACTTTAAATGACCTTGCTCACTTAGTGTGTAAAACACTTGTGAATGTTTAGACCTCCAATTACAAAAATTCCAAAGCAAGCTTATATTCAAACAATTTATGTGTGGAATATGAACTATAAGCAATACCCAAATTGGCAAAACACTCTAAACCATAATTAATCACAAAAACAACATCAATTAAAAGGAATAGAGTAGGGAAGAGAGAAGCAAACACAAAGATAACATCGAGACGTGTTATCGAAGAGGAAACTGAAGAACTCGGTGAAAAACCTCTCCGCCGCCCTCCAAGCGGTAAATGATCCACTAGAAAATTAGTTGGGATACATGAATATCAATAGACCTTCCAAGCATAATTTGCTCGATGCATCGAAGCCTTCCAACTTTCTTGCTCCAACAATGTTAGGCCGAACCGTGTCTTCTCTAACTTTCCTGATCCCGCAATAAGCTCCATATTGCATCCGTCATCCTTGGCATCTTCCAATGCTTCCCAAGCTCCAAAAACACTCTTAACACTTTGAATGGGTGTGGGTAGTGTTTAGGTACAAATCTCCTCTCAATAGGTATAATAAAGGGGGAGGGAAGGAGAGGAGACTACAAAGATTTCTCTCTAAGAATGATTAGCTCTCTCTCTAATAAGGTGGGTGTGTTGTAGAAACCTCTCTTAGGGTTTTTTCTCTCAATAGGCTCCTTACCATTTCTGTGGGTAATGAGGGCATATATAGTATGTGTGAAGAGAATACGAAAAGTCACAATTTTTCAGTAAAACAAGGGAACCTTGCCGGTCACTTGCGACTAGTGCAAGTTGCAAATCCAAGTCACGAGTTACCTTCCTGGACAAGCTGTACTGAGCTGGACACCTGGCTTGACTGTTCACCTTCTTGCATGTGCTTCTCATGTGATCTTCAGCTATCTTGATAAAATCTTCACCACTTAATACTAAACTCATTACAAATAAATCCCACAAAAATACAAGGAAATAAATGAATGCAATTACAACACTTTTTGTCATGGAATAAGCCAACACTAATGTTATGAGAAAAATCATAACTTAACACTTTTAAATACCCATAAAAAATTTGACGTGCCAATTGTGGTGTCAGTATTCCTAGATCTAAAATGTGCAGAATACTAGATCTGTTGCATTTATGCAAAGAGAAATCACATCTGAATTTTTATTTATGAAAAGAAAGTTTTTTTTAATAAGAAGTTTCAAATTAGAAAAATGAATTTTTTTGATAGAAAATTCAAATTTGATTTTTTAAATAATAGAGAATGGATATTTTGAAAATTTCCCAAATTTGATTTCTTAATTAAAAAACAGAACGGATCTCTAAAAGGATAATCTAGATCTAATTGTTTAATTAAGAAACATAATGGGTTTTAAAAGAAATTGCAAATCTGATTTTTTTTTTTTAAGTGAAAAGAATTAATTTTTAACATAAAATTCAGATATGATTTTTGTGTCTTAGAAAACAAAAGAGATTTTGAAAAAAATAATTCAGATCTGATTTTTGTTTAAAGAAAACAATGGGGTTTTGAAGAAACTATTTCAAATCAGATTTTTTGTTTAAGAAAACAATGAGTCTTTTGGAAAAATATTTCAAATCTAATTTTTGTTTAAGAAAATAATGAGTTTTTGGAAAAATATTTCATATTTGATTTTTGTTTAAGAAAACAAAGAGTTTTTTTTAAAAAAAATATTTCAGATCTAATTTGTTTGTTAGGACATATGTGTTACATGTGTTAGGAACATATGTCACTATTTTATGTAATTGACTAATCTTTTGACAAAACGCACTTTACTTGTAAATTGGGTAAATCTAAGATGTGTTTAATGCTTCAAGAAACAAGGTTTCAAGTTCAAGTGTTAAAGTCAAGTGTTAAAGCCAAGCAAGTCTGTCCAAGAACCAAGTCAAAAAGTGTTGTTTATTAAAGCTCGACAGCTAGCATCTATCGAGGTTTAAAAAGCTATTAAGCCCGCAGTTCGATAGCTAGCTCAATAGATGGCTATCTAATGAGGTTTATGAAGTTCAGTTTTTCATCCAATCCGTGAATGTATGTTTGGGCTTTCTTTTCTCACAACCCTAAACATATATAAGGATTATTTTAAGGGCCGTTGAAGGTGACACAAGTTGCACAAGAGCAAATTTCACAAGATTGAAGAAAAGTGTGACTGGATACCTAGTTTACCCTAGTTCTTGAAGAAGCTGCTATGTTTGTATACCATAGGGTTTTGTGACCAAGCAACTTCATGATCTTCATCGAGTGATGAATAAAAGAACTTTACAGCCAGCAATCTTCTCTAGTTGGTGATTTGTTAGGACATATGTGTTTCACATGTTAAGAACAGATGTCATGATTTATGTAATTGGCTTATCCTTTGATAAAACGCACTTTACTTGTATTTGGGTAGATTTAGGATGTCTTTAAATACTTCAAGAAACCTTGTTTCAAGATCAAGTATTGAAGCCTTCAAGTTTGTTCAAGAAAACAAGTTCATAGTGCAAAATCATTAAAGCTCGACAGTTGGCTCGACAGCTGCATCTATCGAGCTTAAGAAAGTTGTTCTACATTCGGTGTGCTCGACACCTGCTCAACAACTACTCGACACCTTCTATCTGTCGAGGTTTAAGATTTTCAGAATTCCAATTTGATTTTCTTGAGATCCGTGAATTTGTCTTTGGGCTTTCTTTTCTCCTAGCCTTAGACATATAAAAGGATCAGTTTAAGGGCCGTCAAAGAGTTCACAAGTTGCACAAGCTTTGAGCAAACTCTGTTAAAGCAAATTGTGACCAGAGACGAAGTTCTTGCCCTAATTCATCTCTTTCTCTTGAAGAAGTTGCTGTGTATGTTCACCGTAGGGTTTTGTGACCAAGCATCTTCTTGATCTTCATCGTGTGGATGAACTGAAGAACTTTGCAACCAACAATCTTCTTAGTTGGTGATTGAAGTCGCGTACTGGGATCCGTGCAATTGGTTAGTCACGTACTTGGGAGTCGTGCATCGAAAGGGGAACTATCACTACAGAACAAGTCCAATTGGGTATTGGGGTAAGGGTTCAACTATAGGTTGGTAAGGTACTTGGATTCCTTTACTTGTAACCATTTGTTGTGATAATAGTGGAGTTTCGGGAGTGGTGACCTGAAAATCACCCGATGGGGTTTTTGCCGTTAGGTTTTCCCTATTCGTAAACAAATCACCGTGTTATTTATTTTTTGCTGCATATTTAGTTTATTGGTGATTTGTTTATGCTACCACGCGTTTGCATGATAAATTGATTAATTAATAACTTGACTAATTAATTAATTAATTTCTATCACAAGGGGTCATTCAGTTTGTGACCTATCAAGTGGTATCAGAGCAGGCACACTCTGATTAGGGTTTAATCTTTGCTGTGTTGATCCATTGACTCCTGTTTGTCATGGATAGAGGACAGTCATTAATCATACCTCATTTATTTGATGGCACTAACTATGCATACTGGAAGGTACGCATGAGAGCTTTTTTGCAATCTTTAGATGAGAAAGTATGGCAAGCTGTGGAGATATGTTGGACTAAGCCTACAAAAGCACCAGCCGACTGGGATGATGCCAAGATGAAGGCGGCAAACTTCAACAGCAGAGCATTGAATGCATTGTTTAGTGCAGTCACCAATGAGGAGTTCAAGAAGATATCCTCAACTGAAATTGCCAAGGAGGCTTGGACCATTCTCCAGACAACTTATGAGGGTACTAAGGCTGCCAAGGACTCAAAGCTTCAGAGGCTCACTACAAGCTTTGAAGAGATAAAGATGGATGAGGATGAGTCTTTCGATGAGTTCTATGCCAAGCTAAAGGACATAGTGAATTCAGCCTTCAATCTTGGGGAAACCATTCCTGAACTCAAGATTGTGAGGAAAGTGCTCAGATCTCTACTCGAGAGATTCCATGCCAAGATTACGGCAATAGAGGAATTAATGGATATTGACAAGATTCCTCTGACTGAGCTGGTTGGGAACTTGCAGACCTACGAGCTGTGGTTAACAAGAATAGGCAAGTCGGGTAAAAGCAAGAGTATGGCACTGAAGGCCAAAAGCAGTGAAACAGATGAATCTTCTGATGTTGAAGATTCCAAGATGAAGTCCTACATTACCAGGCAGTTCAAGAAGTTTATGAAGAACGCCAATGGAAAGGGTTTTGACAAGGACCGCAGGCAATCCAGTTCTTCTCAGTTTAAAGGCCAAGACAAAGGGAAGAAGGATGCTAAGGAAGGTGGTCAGTACACTGTTCCCTCAGGACCTAAGTGCTTTGAGTGTCAAGGCTTCGGTCACATGAAGCATGAGTGTCCTTCATACCTCAAGAGCATTGGGAAGAGCAAGGCATTTGCTGTTACCTTGAGCGACACTGAGCCTAAGGATGATTCCGACAATGAGCATGACGAAATCTTAAATGCCTTCACGGCCACTGTCAATCCTACTGATGGGATTGTTGAAGATGTGGTTGAAGAAGAGGAATTGGTGGAATCCAAATTTGAGAAGATGGATGATCAAGATGACATCCATACAGCTTATGAGAAACTTTACAAGCTTTCTGAGAAGCATGAGAAACTGTTTAGGTAACCACCAAGAAGCTCAGTGATGTGGAACTTGACCGTGAGGAGCTTTCCACAAATTTTGATAAGGCTAATCAGACTATTGGGGCGTTGAGGTTTGAGAACAATTTCTTGGCTGAGAAGACCAAGAAGCTTGAAGCAGAGCTATGTCAAGTCAGAGCTCAACTGGAAAGGACTTCAAGCACTAAGCTAGATGAGATGCAAAGCATTCAGAAATCTGCTTCAGATCGAACAGGTTTAGGGTATGAACTTTCTTCCTCTAATACTGCTTCTTCTAGTACTAATGTTTTTGTTCCTCCTGCTAATAATGTTAAAATTGAGAACAATGAGATTAAAACTGAATTAACTAGTGAGAACATAGACAAGGGTAAATCTATCTTAGGAGCACCCCCTAAGCTTGAGAAGAAAGATGTTAAAAACCCTAGGGCTAAGAAGGCTAACTCTCAAAAGCCTAAACAAAAGAAGCAGCATCTTTGTCATCATTATGGAGCTGCCAGTCATACTCGACCAAATTGCTACAAGTGGCTTACCACTCAACAGAGCAATAGCATGATAGCATCTGAGAACCAGAATCAACTTCAATCCTCTCTTGCTCCCCTTGGAGATCTTCTCAAAGCCTTCATGTTCTTTTCGAACTTGAACGGTTTTAATTCTTCCCCTTCACCGCTGGTTCAAGGGTTTGCTAGACAGAAAGGTTCTTCCAAGGTGTGGAAGGAAAAAGGCTTCAAGTGATTCTGTCACTTTTCTCTCTCTCTTCTTGTTTTTGTGTGTGCATTACTTATATGTTTTGCTTTCATGTTTTGAGTCAGTTTAGTTTTTATGCTTTAGGTGTTTAACATATTTTTGTTGTTTTTCTTCAGTTTTGCTTTGTTTTGTTTTTCATATAAAAATAAAAATAAAAATTGAAAAATCAGAAAAATACAAAAACAGTGTGTGTTTTGTGTACATTGGTACTTGTGTACCTTGGATGGCCATTGAAACAAAGTCTTCTAAACTTTGTATCATTTGTAGCTTAGACGAGCATCTCTATGCATAACTAAGCAAGTGAGCTTTGTGACTCGTATTTGTGATAAGTAAGATTAAGTTGTCTCTTATACTTAACACTCATATCACTCTTTTTGACGGGAAGGACTAAAAAATCCTGAGAGAAAGGCATAAATAACCATCTCACCACTGTTGTCCGTCAATCATAATAAGACACCTGTATGCTTCGGCATAGCAAAAGTGTAGTGTCATTGACATTTGTGTGCTTAGGCATAGCAAAATTAGAATGTCAAATATCATTGGGTATTTCTTTTCTCACTTTAATATGCTCATGCATGATATGCTTAAAAGAAAAATATGCAAAGAAAAATCAAAAGCAAAAAGATAAAAAATGCTTTAAATATGATTGCAAGCGTGTATTCTAGGAGATATGGGAGTTATAGGATGTACCTCAAAGGTGATAGTCCCCACCAAGCAGTTATGATTGTGTGTGAGTTAAATTGATTTTCTCATATCTTAAATCGTCATAACATCTATATACTTATGTAATCTTGCGATGTTTTTCACACACAACACGCAATATTCTTTTCTATTTTTGATACATGTGCAGGTACAATGTGATTTGGCCATCATGAGGTTTTACATGTGTTAATGTATGCTCACTAAACTGTCTTGACTTGTTTTTGAAATATAAAATTGGTTAGACTTTTTTAATGTGTGTGTGCGTTTTTGAAGATCCATGTGCTTAAATTTTATTTGAGAGATGATTTTAAGAGCTTAATATGTTGATTGGATCATTGGTTGAGTTGCATGTTGGATTGCATTCATGTCTATGTTTTTCACATCTCAAAAAACTGCTTTTAAAAGCTGGCTCAACACCTTCCCGATACCTCCTCGATAGCTAGCTATCTGTTGAGCTTCCTAAACTTTTTCTTATCGCAATCTTGCCAGCACCTCGATACTTGGTGGATCGATCGAGATTGGGTCTGTATCCTCGATAGCTTCTCGACACCTGGTGGATCGATCGAGCTTCTGTTCTTGATTCTGATGTGTTATTCCTCGATACCTCTTCGACACCTCAGCTGTCGACGAGCATTTCCTTGACACCTCCTCGACAGATACCTCGATACCTCTCGATACCTGCATCTGTCGAGATTTACTGGCTGCACTATATAAGCCCCCTGTGCGATCCGGAACTCATTTCCTTCGATCTCTCTCTCGATACTTTTCTGTTTTCTCTCCCAAAACACTCTCACCTCACTCCAAACTTGGTTCCTCAAGGATTCTTCAAGCTTTTTCAAGTTTTTCTTTATTTGGTAAGCTTCTAATCCTTTCACATTCATGAATTTCATGTTTTGAAACCTAGGTTTTGGGGTTTTGGAAATATTTTGGGGTTTTTCAAAATTGATGAGTTTTTATTGAAATTTTGAGATGGGTTTTCACTTAAATGTGTTTAAAACCTCATACATTTCATCACATTAGTATTATAATGGTATTGCCATGCATTTAGATGTGTGCTATCTGTTTGTGTGCTGATAGGTTTGGATTGGGCTGAGCCCATGATGCAATTTCTATTGCATGTCACATGTTCATGCATTTCTCATGCATACGTACTTCTTTTCAATATACTTGATATATTTGAAACTGCTTGGGACTTTTCTAATTGTCATTCTTTCTCTCCCTCTCTGTTAGTTTACGTTAGTCGTGTCTATGGCAGCTAAGCGTAAATCCACTCCAGCCTGGAACCCTCTTCGTTCCGGTGCTTCTTCAACATCTGATCCTACTCTATCTCATATCCGGTTCCATCATGATGATGCCTTTAAGGCATTTTCGGAGAACTTTTCTAGACGAGGCATTCATTCAAAACGCCAAGTCATTCTGACGGATTTTGCCGACATCGACCTTCTCTCTGTCATTCACAGTAGGGGATGGGAGTCGCTATGTGACGTCCCGGTCACCTGTCCTCTCGTGCTTATCCAGGAGTTCTACTCCAACATGCACGGGATTGATTGTTCAATACCTCTTTTCTTCACTCGCGTTCGAGGTACACACATTCCTATCACACTGCAGCTTGTTGCGGATGTGCTTCGGGTCCCTAGGATAGAGTTTCCTAACTATCCTAATTGTGAGCGTCTGAGGACTGTGTCTAGGGATGAGCTCATGTCTACTTTGTGTGAGCGCCCTTCGGCTTGGGGTGAGCGTCTATTTACACCATGTCGACCTTTTGCTAAAAGTCCTAGATCCATGAACATGGTGATGACTTTTGTTTTGCATCCACTCTCTCACTATAACTCCATCACAGAGCCTCGTGCTCGATTTTTGTTATTGCTTCTTGAGCATCTTACCATAGAGTTTCCTTCTCATTTCATTCTGTCTATTATATATGTTCATCTAGATTCGGCGTCTCGTGATAAGCTTATCTTTCCTTCCGCTATCACGAGGATCTTACGCCATTTTTCCGTTCTTTTTCCTGCTTCCGACCATTTTACCGTCATATGTGCCATAGATTACGCTACCGTTAAACGTAGCGAGGCCTAGCTTCGGTCGCGGCAGTCGGATCCAGCAGCTCCTCCCTCCCGTTCAGCTCCATCCCGTTCTGCTCCATCCACATCCGCTCCTCCCTCTTCTTCGGGCGATGTGACTTTAGGAGACATCATGGCGCAACTGTAGCGCATGGATGCTCACCTAGATACTCTCTCTACGGAGTTGTATCAGGTGAACACTTGTGTCGATCGTATTGCTTAGCGACAGGCGTCCATGGGTGGTTTTGCTCTTGAGGCTACTCCTTCACCACCTTCTCCCATGGCTTCTGATTCTAAGGATGAGGATGATGATGATGGTGATGACGATGATGCTTCGGATGGTGATGACGATGATGCTTTGGATGATGCTGCTGATGGAGATGCTAGCTCTACCGATGAGATGTCTACTTGACACTCTTACCCTTTGTCACTCGTGACAAAAAAAGGGAGTAGTTTTGGTATGAGAGTAGTCTATCTTAGGAGGAGAGTTAGTATAGGATCATTTTGTTAGGGGGAGTGTTGATACATTTTGAGGGATGTAGTGAGGATAGTATGTATCTTTTCTTTTCTTTCTTTTTAGATACATTACTCTTGTACATGAGGTCTTGTGACCATTTATAGACATACATTGTACTTAACTCTTTCTTTATATTGATGTATGTTTTTCTTTCACCTACCCCTTCATGTGTTGTTTCTTTTCTCCCTTTATACACGTGTTTCTTATACTTGTATGCAATCGATTATTTCTGTTTCACAAAAAGATGCCTTGATGAGTTTTGTTTAAAGTGTTTCAGAAATACAGGTTGTCAAAGTCTACTTGCCATAAACTCTCTTCTTGCAAAGTTTTTCAAGAGTTTGTATTAGGATAGATTTTATTGTATTCAACAAGTGAATATGAGTTGAGTAATTTATGACTTCTCTCATATGTTCATTTGTTTGTTGTGGTTTTGTCACAGATTGCCAAAGGGGGAGATTGTTAGGACATATGTGTTTCACATGTTAAGAACATATGTCATGATTTTATATAATTGACTTATCCTTTGACAAAACACACTTTACTTGTATTTAGGTAGATTTAGGATGTCTTTAAATACTTCAAGAAACCTTATTTCAAGATCAAGTATTGAAGCCTTCAAGTTTGTTCAAGAAAACAAGTTCATAGTGCAAAATCTTTAAAGCTCGACAGCTGCATCTATCGAGCTTAAGAAAGCTGTTCTACATTCGGTGTGCTCAAAACCTGCTCAATAGCTGCTTGACACCTTCTATCCATCTAGGTTTAAGATTTTTAGAATTTCAATATGATTTTCTTGGGATCCGTGAATTTGTCTTTAGGCTTTCTTTGCTCCTAACCCTAGACATATAAAAGGATCAGTTTAAGGGCCGTTAAAGAGTTCACAAGTTGCACAAGCTTTGAGCAAACTTTGTTCAAGTAAATTGTGACCAGAGATGTAGTTCTTGTCCTAGTTCATCTCTTTCTCTTGAAGAAGTTGCTGTGTATGTGCACCGTAGGGTTTTGTGACCAAGCATCTTCTTGATCTTCATCGTATGGATGAACTGAAGAACTTTGCAACCAACAACCTTGGTTAGTCACGTACTTAGGAGTACTGCATCGAAAGGGGAACTGTCACTACAGAACAAGTCCAATTGGGTATTGGGGTAAGGGTTCAACTGTAGGTTGGTAAGGTACTTGGATTCCTTTACTTGTAACCGCTTGTTGTGATAATAATGGAGTTTCGGGAGTGGTGACCTAAAAATCACCCGGTGGGGTTTTTGCCGTTAGGTTTTCCCCATTCGTAAACAAATCACTATGTTATTTATTTTCCGTTGCATATTTAGTTTATTGGCGATTTGTTTATGCTACCACGCGTTTGCATGATAAGTTGATTAATTAATAACTTGGTTAATTAATTAATTAATTTCTATCACAAGGGGTCATTCAGTTTGTGGCCTATTATGATTGAAGTTGCGTATTAGGATTCGCGCAATTGGTTAGTCACGTACTGGGAGCCGTGCATTGAAAAGAAGAGATTGTCATTACAAAACAAGTCCAATTGGGTATTGGGGTAAGGGTTCAACTGTAAGTTGGTATAAGGTACTGGGATTCTTTTACTTGTAATCGCTTGTTTTGATAATAGTGGATTCTCAGGAGTGGTGACCTTAAAATCACTCGGTGGGGTTTTTGCCGTGTAGGTTTTCCCCATTCGTAAACAAATCATTGTGTCAATTTATTTTTCATTGCATACTTAGTTTAATTGGTGATTTGTTTGTGCTACCACACGCTTTGCATGTTAATTTGATTAATTAATAAACCTAGCTAATTAATCAATTAATTTATCACAAGAGCTCAATACGTTTTTGGCCTATCATTGTTGTTTAAGATAAAGCAATAGACCTAATATTTAATGGTATGCATTACGTCATTACATAAATACAACACATATGCATGAACATACATACATCACATAACCAAAAGAGAATCAAGGCAAACAAAAGGAAGGACATGTTAAGAACATGGAGAATTGAATGAATTATACGAACATGTGAAAAAAAGAGTTAGAAACTTACCTGCATGAACGTGTTCCACAAGGAGAGAGTTCTTCAAAAATTAAAGAGAAAATTTTTTAGAATTAGAGCCACTTAAAAAAAAAAAAAAAAAAAATCCTAAAGCAAAGCTTCCTAAATTTCTTTAATGTAATGGGAGAGAGAGGTCAAAAAAAGGGATCCTGATTTCTGATTTTAATTCCCTATTTATAGAGGTTTGGTGCTTAGAAAATAAACTAGCTTAGATCAGATATGAATTAGGTCAAATTCTTATCCCTAAAAATTTGAAATGGATGTGTTTTAGCTTGATCCGAGCGTTTCTAGGCTAGGCCTCGAAGTTGTGCCAATTAGCACTAGGGAAGTGCCGATCGACACTAGCCATGTGCCAACTGGCACTCCAAGAGTGTCGATTGGCACTCTCAAGTACCGAGCCCAATTCCCAACTTTGGTTCGATTTGGACTCTTTTTTTAGGGATTTTTTGAGTCAAGAATTGTACTTGGATGTATTTTTAACTCATGTTCCCAAATAAATCCCTTTAGTTTTGATAATCAGGTCCTTGAAATAATAATAATTTGATAGATATATATTCTAAAAAGACTTAATTATCAACAATTCCCTTGTTATATGATTTTCCATTTTATTCCTATGCAACCGAGCTTATTTCTAATAAAATTCAACAGCCAATCACATAAATTATTTGTAAAGTTGTGATTTACAACTATGTTTTATGTTGGCTTTATTTTATGACAAAAAGTGTTGTAATTGCTTTAATTCTGTTCGTTGTATTTTATGGGATTTTATTGTATTGGGTTTAGTATTAAGTTGGTGAAGAATCAAGCTTAAATGAAGAATCAGTGGATTTCATGAGAAGCTCGCGAGAAGCTAACTCGCGAAAGAACCACGTGAGGAGCACATGATTGGAAGCTGAAGAGTCGTGCTAGGCTGTCGTTTTCGCGAGTGTCTCGCATGTAAGGCCTTCTTGTGAGGTAGTTGCAAAACATTCTACGTGGAGGATTTTTAAGAGTGACTTTCTTATCCTTCACCCATACTATATATACCCTCATTACCCACAAATGTAAAGGAGGTCATTCAGAGAGAAAAACCCTATATAGGTTTTCTACAACACACACACCCATCTTTTAGAGAGAGAGCTACTCATCCTTAGTGAGAAATCATTGTAGCCTCTTCCTTCCCTCTCCCATTGCCATACCTTGAGAGGAGATTTGTACCCAAACACAACCCACTCCTATTCAGAGTGTAGAGAGTGTTTTGAAGCTTGGGAAGCTTTGGAGAATTGCCAAAAGAAGCCGGTGAGGCTTGGCGGATGCAATCAGGCATACTGCGGGATCCGGAAAGCAAGACAAGACACGGTTCCGAGAAGCCTTGTTGGAGTAGCAGCTTGGAGGGCTTAGGTACATCGGGTAGATTAGGCTTGGAGGGTCTCTTGCTAACCCATGTATCCCAACTAATTGTCCAGTGGATCGATTACCGCATGGAGGGTGGCGAAGAGGTTTTTCGCCAAGTTCTTCGGTTTCCTCTTCGATAACACATCGGCGTGTTATCTTGTGTTTGCATTCTCTCTTCCCTTTCTCTTGTGCTTTACTTTTAATGTTTTTTGTTCATGTTTATGCACTAGAGTAGTATCGGTTGATTGCGCTTCATTTACTCTTGTTTCCGCACTTAGATAAGTTAGAGTAAAAGCAATCTAGCCATAATTTTTAATTGGGGGTCTAAACAAGCTCATGTTTTTTAACACATTTTCGAGCATTCATTTCTCAATTAATTTTAATTTTTTGACTAATCAAAATTAATTTTAATTAATCACACGTGATCAGCTTCACCCTCATACAATGCATGTAGACTTGATCTTGTAATATCTTCAAATCCGACGGTCCGATTTGGGAATTGGGCATATAATTGCAATCATCAAAATCTCAAGATCATTTTTATGATATGCAATGAATGATTTAATGCATGAGATGCAACCATGATTTTTGGGTATTTGAAAAGTTCATTTTAGTCATCTTCAAAAACTAAATTATGGGTGCAAAATCGAGTGTCTACCATTTATTGACAAAGCTTGAAAAGCGAATGTCAATGTAAAACAAAGACACTGATTTTAGCAACCATGATTTAATCGAGGTTGATTTTTCAATGATTTCCTAGCCCTAGAACCTAGAATCTTAGGATGTAGAACTAGCATTTTATTTTTTTACAAAAAATGAGAGCTATGGACATCTAATCTACTTGATAATTGATGAACCTGGATAAAATCTTGAATGCCGATAAGGGAATCGGGAACCATATTTGCTTGATCTAAAATGAGGTAATTGAGAATTGTATTCACCCGATCTGGAAGTTAACCGAGAACTTTATTTGCTTAGTCTGACTTGGAATGATTGAGAACTCTATTCGCCCAATCTGGAATGAGGTGATCGAGAACTATATTCGCCTGATTTGGAAGCTGATTGAGAACTTTATTCGCCTAATCTGACTTGGAATGATGGAGAACTCTATTCGCCTAATCTGGAATAAGGTGACTGAGAATTGTATTTGCCTAATTTGGAAGCCAACTAAGAACTTTATTCGCCCAATCTGACTTGGAATGATTGAGAACTCTATTTGCTCAATCAAGAATGAGGTGACCGAGAACTGTATTCACCCGGTCTGGAAGCTGACTGAGAACTCTATTTGCCCAATCTAAAATAAGGTAACTAGGAACTGTATTTGCTCAATCTGGAAGTAGATTGAGAACTATATTTGACTCAGTTTGAAAATCTAGAGGCGACTAAGAACAATATTTGGCTCAATCTGAAAATTTGGAGGCGACAAAGAACTATATTTGGCTTAGTCTAAAAATCTAGAGGTGATTGAGAACTATATTCGGCTCTGTTTGAAAATCTGTAGGCAACTAAGAACTATATTCGGCTCAAACTGAAAATTTGGAGGCAATTAAGAACTATATTCAGCTTGGTCTAAAAATTTGGAGGTGACTAAGAACTATATTCGACCCAATCTAAAAATCTAGAGGCAACTAAGAAATATAGTCGGCCCAATCTGAAAATCTAGAGGTGACTAAGAACTATATTCGGCTCAGTCTGAAAATCTAGAGGCAACTGAGGACTATATTCGACTCGATCTAAAAATCTAAAGGCGACTGAGAACTATATTCGGCTCGATCTGAAAATCTAGAGGCGATTGAGAACTATATTCGACTCAATTTGAAAATCTAGAGGCAACTGAGAACTATATTCAGCTCAATCTGAAAATCTAGAGGTGACTGAGAGCTATATTTGACTCAATTTGAAAATCTGGAGGCGATTGAGAACTATATTCAGCTCAACCTGAAAATTTGGAGGTGACTAAGAACTATATTCGGCTCAATCTGAAAATCTGGAGGTGACTGAGAACTGTATTCGGCTCAATTTGAAAATTTCTTCTTCTTCCTTCTTCTCCTTCCTCCATAGCCACTATTCCAAGCTCCATTCTTTTTGCATTTTCTCTCTTTCCACACCATTTCTTGCTTGGAAAATCACTTCTCTAGTCTTCCAAACTTGATTTTTACCATCGTCTTGAAAATCTCTTCAGATCCTTAAGTTTTTTAGTATCCTTGAAAAACTCATTTTTTGAAACCCATTTTCAAACCTTCATCTTTGCATCTCCATGGCATCTCCTCCTAGACCACCTTACTTTCTTGCATTTAATGGGAAGAAGTATCATCCATCGCTAGAATGGAATGATGAAGCGGGACTCCTTCAAGACCCAAGCAACCATGCTCCACACTCATCCAAAAAAGATTTCAAGTTGAGTTTTTTTTTTTTTTTTTTTTTTTTTTGTGTTGGTAAATTTGTTGATTTCTTGTTTTGTTGAGAACTTTATGGTGGGGCATTGTCATTTTGCTGTTGTTTGCTCTTGTGGGAGTTTTTGGATATTGTATGATTTGGATGGAAATCATTGTGTGGTCATGTTGATTTTTGATTTTGGGGCATTTTTGGATTGTTGAGTTGTTTGGTATTGTGAAGTTTGGACAGTGTTGGTCATTGGTTGAGTTTTGTGTTGGATATGATTTTTGGACATTGTTGGATAAATTTTGATTGATTGTGAATTTGATATGTAGACAAAATTGGGTAAGCTCATTTTTCATGGGTATGGAAGGAAATTTTTCCTTTGGGTATTATATTTCATAGGCATGGAAAGAAATTTTTTTCTTTGGGTTGGATATATGTTTGGGTCATTGTTGAATGATTTTATGGAGATGAAGGATTTTTGGGTTGATTGGGATATTGTTAAGGTGTTGTAGAATTTAAATTTGTGAAATGGCGTTTGGGTGCGGCTAATTTTGTGAGGGGCATCTTTATCTATTTGTTGGGATTTTGGAGTAAGTATTTTTTGGAACAAGGTATTTTTGTGGATGTGATGATGATTGGCAAGGTTTCACTTTTTTTTTTTTTTTTGGTTTTCTTGTTTTTGTTGTTGTTGTTTGTTTATATTTCTCAAGTGGAGTATCCTTGTTAATTGTAGAATCTCAAGAGCCGAGGTAGTCTACAATTACTGATACACAGGTGGGAGGTGTTATCCCCAGACATTAAAAATGTCATTATTGTTTACTGTGAAAGTGTTTTAGGGTTTGATGATTCAACCCTAACACATAAAATATTATTTATATATAAAGTACATGATATCATTGTTATTAAATCTGTTTTGTTCCGGTCGGAATGGCTGGAAAATTTCATATTGGGATGCAATCTGGAACGGTAATGCCACCCATTCCACCTCAGGTCCAATTCCAGACAGTTTCGGGTCATTTCGGCCATTCTGGTAAATTTTGGCCTGTAGCAGTTTTTAGCCAAGAAAAAAAAAAACTAAACTAACAAACCCATCAGCACAGCATGTTTCCACCTAGCATTGATCGCCTGAAGAAGTTCAAATAAGATCTGCGACAGAGCTACCGAATGATTTGAAAAAAAGAAAAAAGAAAAAGGAAGAAGAAGAGAATAGAAATTTAGAGCCATTGTGGAGAAAGCTCAAGTTTTAGCTGCGTTTAAAACTTTCTTCCTCAATGCTGCACTTAAACTTCTGTTCTGGCCTTTGGGCCTCTGAAACTTTCCAAGAAGTTGTAACTGATGGGAATTTGAAATGAAGAAGAATAAGAGTGGAGGAGAAAGTCATTGCACGTGGGTGATGGTGGGGTTAGGTGAAAAGGGGGCTTCCTAGAAGCTTCCTAGTATATAAATATCCATCAATGTTTGTTTATTTACAAAAATACCCAAATTTGAATTTTAAAATAACCAATCTAATTAATTTATTATTATGGCAGCATTTCTTTTAAAACACTATATTACATTCATTAAATGATATTACATATATAAAGTTTGGCTTAAGAATAGCATTGAGTAATAACTTTTTTTTATTAATTACTAATATATATATATATATATATATAAAGTGGTGATTTCGAAATGGTCTAAAATGGTACGCCAAAATAGGTCAGTACCAAAATATTCCGTTCCAATAGACAAACCGGAACGGGCACCGAAATGGTATTCATAACATTGCATGATATTACTGTTTTGCCCCAATTACTCATAACATTCCCCCTCAAGTTGGAGAGTATATATCATACAATCCTAGCTTGTTACATAATAAACCTAAACGAGTCTTACATAAAGCTTTAGTATACATATCAGCAATCTGGACTCTTGTAGAAACATATGGAGTAGCAATTACACCATCTTCTACTTTCTCCCGAGTAATATGACAATCTACTTCAATATGCTTGGTTCGCTCATGGAACACAGGATTGGAGGCAATGTAAATTGCTGATTGATTATCACAATGCACAGTCATAAGCAGCTGCACAACAAATCTTAATTTCTCAAGTAAATGCTTAATCCACATAAGTTCACATGATGTGTGTGCCATGGCTCTATACTCAGCCTCTACACTAGACCTGGCAACAACAGTTTGTTTCTTACTTCTCCAAGTAATCAGATTTCCTCCTAGAAAAGTGCAATACCTAGTAGTGGATTTTCTATCTGACGGTGATCTAGCCCAATCAGCATCAGTGTAGGCTTCTACCAGTAGGTGACCATTAGCTTTATACAAAAGACCACAGCCTGGATGTGCTTTAAGATACCTCATAATTCGAATAACTACCTCCCAATGTGGAAGGCGAGGATCTTTCATAAACTGGCTCAAAACACTAACTGCAAATGATATATCTGGGTGAGTAATTGTGAGATAATTTAGTTTACCAACCAAACGACGATATCTCTCAGGATTAGATAATAGCTCCCCCTGATCTTCATACAATTTGACATTAGGATCTATAGGAGTCTCCACTAGTTTAGACCCTAACAAGCCAGTTTCTTCCAAAATATCCAACACATACTTCCTTTGTGATAAATTGATGCCTTCTTTAGATCGTGCTACCTCAATACCCAAGAAATAGCAAAGTTTACCCAGATCCTTAGTTTGAAAGGAGTTTTGAAGGTATCTTTTCAAATCATCAATACCCTGCTTGTCATCTCTAGTTATTATAATATCATCAACATATACTATCAACAAAATCTTTCCTCTATCAGAAGTATGAGGAAACACAGACTAATCAAAATGGCAACGCCGCAATCCAAACTTTAACACTACTTCACTGAATTTACCAAACCAAGCTCTGGGAGATTGTTTAAGATCAAAGATGGCCTTATGCAACCTACACACTTTTCCAGACTCACCCTGTGCAACAAACCCAGGTGGTTGCTCCATATACACCTCTTCCTTCAAATCGCCATTCAAGAAGGCATTTTTAACATCTAACTAAAATAATGGCCAACCCAAATTAGCTGCCAAGGAGATCAAAATCCGAACAGAATAAATTTTAGCAACAAGTGAGAATGTCTCGGCATAGTCAACACCGTATGTCTGGGTATAACCTTTGGCAACCAAGCGAGCCTTCAAACGCTCAATAGAACCATCAGGAAAATACTTCACAGTATAAACCCAACGACAACCAACAATAGTTTTCCCTAGAGGACAAGCAACTAAAGACCAAGTAGCATTTTCAGATAGGGCAGACATTTCTGCCTCCATAGCAGATTTCCAACCAGAGATGGACATAGCCTCCTGGACAGAGTTAGGAAAAACAGTAGAATTCAAGGATGTGGTAAAGGCATAAAGAGATGGAGACAAGTGACCATAAGAGACAAATTGAGAGATAAGGTGAGAGGTACAAGAATGCTTACCTATGTGCAAAGCAATTGGAAGAGAGGCAGGATCAAGAGTCGGATCACTAGGCGGGAGGTCTCTGTTGGAGGTTTCTACTGGCGACAATATACCTAGAGTGGTTTCTGAGGAGATTCAATAGGAGACACAGGTGGTAGGAGAGGAAGACAAGGAGGAGAACTGTCACTAGCAACCGAAGGAGAGAAATAGACTGAGATTCATCAAATGTGACATCAGCACTAATGAAACGACGCTGAAGAGTAGGTGAGTAACATCGGTATCCTTTCTGAGTATGAGAATACCCAAGAAAAACACATTTAATGGATCTAGGATCAAGTTTGTCACTCCCTGGACCTAAGATATGAACATAGCACACACAACCAAAGATCTTAGGAGGTAGATGAAACAAAGGTGCATCAGGAAAGAGCATAGTATAAGGGATCTGACCACCTAGAACAGTGGAAGGCATACGATTAATTAGGTGATAGGTAGTGAGAACAGCATCACTCCAATATGATTTGGGAACATGCATATGAAACTTTACGGCACGGTGACCTCTAACAAATGACGCATTTTGTGTTCAGCAACACCATTTTGTTGTGGAGTATGGGGGCATGAAGATTGGTGAATTATACCATGTTCATCAAAAAATTGAGACAAAGATGTATGAAAATATTCACGAGCATTATCAGACCGAAAATACAAAGTGAAGCATTAAATTGAGTCTTTATTTCCATATAAAATGATTTGAAAATTGAGTACAATTCAGACCGTTCTTTCATAAGATAAAGATAGGTGACTCTAGAATAATCATCAACAAAAATGACAAAATATATAAATCCCAACAATGAGGGAGTGTTTATTGGACCCTAAATATCAGAATGAACTAAATGAAAAGGACTACTAACATGACTCTCACGCCTAGAGGCAAAAGGCACCCTATGGTGTTTACCGAACTCACATGCTTCACATTGTAAAGACTCAATTTGACAACACGACGAAACTAATGACTTCAAATTCTTGAGAGATGGATGACCAAGGCGACAATGATGCTAAAGAGGCGAGATAGACAAATGAGAAGCCACTAAACGGGAAGAACCACATCGATCCAAGTAATAAAGGCCACCGACTTCATGCCCTCCACCAATAATCTTCCCCGTCTTGAGATCTTGAAAGATACAATGAGTGGATAAAAAAATGGCAGCACAATTCAAAATTTTAGTAAGCTTACTAATTGATAAAAGGTTAAAAGGAAAATCAGGAATATATAAGACAGAAGAGAGAGAAAGATTAGGACTAAGATTGGTAGTGCCTAAACCAGAAACTGTAGTGACTGAGCCATTTGCCAATGTAACATTGGGAATACTACTAGATTGCTCAAGGTCAGAGAGTAAACTTGAGGTACCTGTTATATGATCAATAGCACCTGAGTCAATGACCCAAGGGTCTTGAGTGGCAAGACAAGCAGCGGAAGTACCTTGTTAAGCCAAAGTAGCAGTAGAATCAGACCCAACAAAGTTGGAATGTAGAGACAAGAGGCGATTGTACTCTTCCTCAGGAATAGAGACTACTCTGGTTTTTGTGGAAGTGACTGTGAAGGTGGTTCTTGAACTTGAAAACTAGCTTGGTTAGCCGAGGGTTTACCATACAACTCCCAACAAAAGTCTACTATATGATTTTGACCATGACAATAAGTGCACTTACGAAGACCACGTCCTTTACCACAACCCCCTTGTTCACTCCCACGTAATCAAACTTCTTTCTACCAAGAAGAAAGACTTCAGTTGCCTGTGCCCACTGAGCATAATTACTACCATTTAGACGAATGGAGGTAATTGATAACATATCAGGAGATAAGAAATAATTAGGGGGCTGAGCACTGTCCTCGGGCTCCATAATAGCAATCTAAGGAACAAACTAACAATAAAGAAATAAGCTGGACTGAATTAAAACAAACTCCAACCAGCAACCAATATACTTCAACCAATCAGCCACGTCAACAATAACTCATCTATCAATGAATCAATACCAAACTATTGCAAAAAACAAGGCAGCAACAAATCTATACCAACACCAAAAAAAAAAAAAATTGCCCAATCCACCAATAAACATCAACCTAAGGTTGCCTAAACAAATACACAGAGAACGTATTGAAGAAGAGAAGAAAATCAGACCATGGTTGAAACCCTTCAATTGAAAAACTATGGCGGCGGCGCTAGGGTGCAGGAGTGGCAGCATGAGGACCGGCAAGTAAGCTAGGATGGTTGCTGAAGGAGGGCAAGTAGAACCCTGCCTCTCTCGCGATCAGGCGACGTCGATCTGGTGTCGAGAGATCAGAAAGAGGGTCACCGGTGCTGGACAACTCCTACAGCCACTAAATCAAGATTCGAAGTCTTTATTAGGGTCATCGAAGCTAGCGAGTAAGGATATGGTTGCCGACGACAACAATATCGGTGGGTGGTGGTCAAAGGGTTAACGGCACCGGTGGCTTGGTGGCCCTAATACCATGTTGTTTACTGTGAAAGTGTTTTAGGGTTTGATGATTCAACCCTAACAGATAAAATATTATTTATATGTAAAGTACATGATATTACTGTTTTGCCCCTATTACTCATAACAGTCATCAATGAAGCCGGCTTCCAAACCTTTTTCCAAGCTCTTTTGGATTATGACACCAGTGAATATAAGGATCTTTAACTGCTTGTTGCATTGTCTGAGCGATTCTAGGATACCACTTGTACCTTTCATTTTCCAGGCATTGGTGAGGTAATGTTGACATTGTATGACTTCTCAGCCATTACTGGCTTAAAATTGGGTAGTTAGAGAATTAAGGGTAATGATTCCATTTCACCAACGAAGATTGGGAGTTTTTTGGGTGTGATCCCTCCACGAGTCGGTGGTAAAATGTGTCCTTGATGTGGCTGTATTCCAATATTGACAAGTGTGAGACTATGGCAACTGACACCCGGATGTTTATGCTCCTTTTCATTGGAACTCTCTTGTGTCCAGACTTGGGTAGCACGGTAAGTTTATGTTACTTGTGGAGTTTGAGGGACATCGATCGAATCAAAAATTATGATTGGGGCAACATGGCTTATTCAACCCTCTTGCACTTTATGACTCAGCTTTCTCGGTGTAGTCTTTCAAGCTTAGGAGGTGCACCATTTGTTTGGCAGGTGAGGTTTTAAATTCTTGGTTAGATGTATTTTGCAAAGGTTATTTGTGTTGTTGATGTGTGCTGATTTTTTTTCCCCTCTTTTTGCAGTTTTGGATGTGTGAACATTTTGGGGTTGCTCCACAGCTTTTGGAAGATGTTGATGATATGTTTCCATGGTTTCTTTGCTGGCTGCCTAAGTATCATCTGTCAATGCCTCCCAAGCGTTCTTTGCAGGCTTGGCGGATGGTGATTGACGGCTTAGATGCCGATGAGGTGAGTTCTTTTTTTGGTGAAGTTTGGTTTGGTTTTTTTTTTTTTTTTCTTTATGCTTGGGTATGGCTTCTCTTCATTTTGAGTTCTTTGTGATTTTTTTTTTGGGCTCTTTCTAATATTCAGATGTCCTTAAATCCTTTGCTTGGATGTAAGGAGCATGATGAGTGTGCATGGGCTCAGGAGTTAAATGATCATCAAGTGATGTTTGAATGTGGCCATGGGAGGTATTGGTATCTTGGTGACCAGGTATTGGCTTAGGTTCAACACATGTACCCTCCTGAAACGATTTCTGCCCATCCTTTCCTTCTATCTGGCTGGCAAACCTTTTGACTAATGAAGAAATTGCGTGCTCGGATTGGCCGCATAGTTCTTGGGATACCAGGAGACTATCTTGAATTTGTCCAGGCTCACTTGCAGGGTTGCTTAACTAACATCTCTGGAGCATCGATGACTTTCTTTCTTTTCCAAATCAATTTGCATCACGACTCACATCATCATCTTTCATTTTCTTTTATTTTGCCCTTTGTGAAAATGTTTGAATGTTGCCTTTCTAGGCTTCATCTTCTAGAGCTGAAAGTCCTCCTCCTAGCAATGTTGGTGGTCCTTCTACTTCTTTCACGGAGACATATCCCAATTTTCCAATATGGCAATACGAGATAATGAATTCTGATGGATCTTATAGCTTTGTGGATCTAGATCAGCTGGAGTATACCCCAAATGTCCCTTGGACTGGCCGAGTACATTTCAAATCCCTTTGGTCTCTTGTCTCATTCTCTGTCTATGTAGCTAATTTTGAACTTGTGGCCTTATGCTCCAAGTGGGTGTTGATCTTGTGGAAGAAAGCATGCGAATGATTGGAGGTTTACAATTGGTGGCATGCACACAATCTTCCTAACATGTGTTTAATGAAGTGAATTAGGGAAATGATGACACTTCCCTATTGTCTTTTGCTTGGGCTTTATAGTAATGAACTTAACACTTGTCTTTGATGATTTTGCAGAGCAATTGAATGGCAAATGCTGAGGCCAACACAAGATCTTTGGAAGAAAGAATCAGAAACCTTGAATTTCAGAATAGGCAACAAGAATCTCAACTTTATGCAAGTCAAGGCGGAGAAGGAGACACAAAGGGTGATTCTTCTAGGGGTGGGTCTAGAAGATCTTCCCGTAGACAGACTCGAAGTTCGAATGATGCTTGACTTGTGTTTTAATTTTCCTGCAAGAGACAAAATATTCCTTAGTCAAAAATTTGTATTAATTTCCTCTTACTCCTTGTCCTTAGATGACTTTAGCCCTGCTAGGATTTAGATGAGACAAGTTTAGAATTCACCTGATGAAGCTTTGTAGTGTACAATTTGAACTTATTGGACCAATTCTGATGTGATTATACTCACTTGAATGAGGCATAGCCAAATGCCCCTAGTTTGGAAATTTATGCATGGTGATTTCTTTAGAAAAAAGTTTTTTTTCTTGGGAAAAGAGATGATTGATTTGATTTGTTTCAGAAAAGAGGATAAGGCATGACCGAATGCCCCTAGTTTAGAAAATGAATACATGATTTTGAAAAAATTTTGAGTTAGTTAATTTCCTCTTCTCTCTTCTTCTTCTCTCTCTCTTTTTTTTTTTTTTTTTTTTTGAAACAAATGATGATGATGATTTTTTTTGAAAAATGAATGAGGCATGCTCAAATTTCCCAGTTTGACAATCAATGTGAATTTCTGAGAAATTTTATTGCACAACTACTTTTTGGAATGAAGAATGGGGCCAAAACAGACCAAAAACGTGCCCAAAAATACAAAATAAGCTGAAATGCCTACAAGGGGACTGGGTGCCAATTGGCACTTGGGGAGTACTGATCGGCACTCAAGAAGTGTCGATCGGCACTTTGGGGTGCCGATGGGCACACCCAATCTTGCCCCAACTTTTCACGTCAATTTCAAACTCTCGGAACTTATTTAAACATGGTTAGAGATTAGGAGAGCCTATCTTAGCATTAAACCTGCAAACAAATCTTTGCATGAATGCTATCAAGAAACATCAATCATATACAAGAATTATTCATAACCAACAATCAAAATCCTCCTCATTCAATCATACATGATATCAACAGATGGGTTCGTAGCTATGATTCCGTTACCAAGACCAATTTCACTGCCTACAAGTTAGAGGGGATCAAGGCTCTAAGGAATGTCAAGATCAAGTGGGATTTTCTTTGTGCTGCTGTGAAGTTCTAGGATATTGAGGACCATATATTCCGGTTTAAGATTGTTGAACTTTGTCCTACAATCAAGGAATTTTTTGCTATTCTGGGTTATGAGTTTAGGAAAAAGTCTGTAGCAGTTTCCTATGATCCTAAGCATAGGGAGACTTTATCTAATGCCCTAGACCTTGTTACTTCAATTACCAGTAGTATGATTGAAGGGTGCATAGTGAATCTTCATGCAATTGTTACAAGGCTTATTGATAAACGTACTTATGGTCTATTTGACAACATGTAGAAAAATTTTGGTTTACCTCTTTGCTTCATGGGAGAATTCTTGCTTTGCTCTGGAAGACTTGGCTTTATAGATGCTCAAGCCATAGGAATTGTGAGTCAAGTGAAGGATGGTGATAACCCTTCTTCTTTGATCTTAGCAAAAACTCTTTTAGGGCTGGACTCTGCATTTCTTGGTGGAGAATCACAACCATTCCTCGGGAGTCCCTTGACTTTGCAGATATAGTTGATGGAAAGACTGGACATGATAGCTACACCCACTATCGCCAATTATGGTCCTAGTAATTTCCCTAGTAGGGTTGTCCTCAAGACCAAGTGTCAGACTAAAAGCAACTGGGTGAAATTTTTGGACAAGAAACCCAATATATCAATTCAATAGGATTGTTATTGGTTGAAGTGCCCACCTCCTTTGTTGCGATCTCCGGGATCAGATTATATCTTCTTGGTTGGCTTAAGGAGGGCGACTACTATAAGGCTGATAAGCTCTTGAGACAATTCCAATATGAGCAAGGGATGCCTAGTGGTAGAGAAAGAAAACTTTTTATTCCCGTGGACATAGCTCCTTAAAATAATAATTATTTGAAAGATAAATATTTTAAAAAGACTTAATTATCAACAATTCCCTTGTTATCTGATTATCCTTTTTATCCCTATGCAACCAAGCTTATTTCTAATAAAATCCAACAACCAATCACATAAATTATTCAATTAATTTTAATTGTTTGACCAATCAGAATTAATTTCAATTAATCACATGTGATCAGCTTCACCCTCATATAATGCATGTAGACTGTAAAAACTTGATCTTTTGATATCTTCTAATTCGACGACCCGATTTGGGAACTGGGCATATCGTCGCGACCATTAGAATCTCAAGATCATTTTTATGATATGCAATGAATGATTTAATGCATGAGATGCAACCATGATTTTTGGGTATTTGAAAGGGTCATTTTAGTCATCTTCCAAAACTAAATTATGGGTGCAAAATCAAGTTTCTACAACAACATTGGTTCCCATAAACCAACCAAAAAAAAACTCAAAGCCATAGTGAAGAATACATTAAAAGAATCGCAATGGGGTCTTACTACTATAGTTTATGTGGTTGTTAATCATGGATGATTTTTTTCCACTAATGGGATACCTCTTATGTGCACTTGTGTGATGCATTCACCATTATGGATAAATAATTCTCTTTGTATATGCATAGCATAAATTAGTTCTATTGTACATACATACTAGTTGTGACATGAATATAGATGCATAACTTAGTACAAGATATGTTACTCTTTTTTTGTATTGTGACAAATATATATCTATATATATCTAAAAACTGAAGCATAGCATTTATTGTTACTACACTCTTGTTGAGCCACATTAGCAGCCACGTCATCGGTTCCACTAACTTTCTTTTTTTCTTTTTCTTTTCCTTCCTTTTGCAAATTAACATTTTCCCAATCACATCCAAAAAAAAAAAAAAAAAACTCAATCTCTTAATTAACTTTTCCTAACTTTTCAATTTTCCATTTATTATTCCATCAAATCCAATCTGATAATAATTCAAACTTCTTTCAACTCTATGACTTTCCCGTTCCCTAATCAAGCAGTTATGAAAACTATTCAATTGCCAATCTATTAGAATTCCCAAAAAAAAAAAATAATAATAATAATAAAAAATAACTACTGATTTTTTGTCTATAAATTTGCAATTGCTTTACCTCACTTCTGTTCTCCCCTATATTTTCTGGGTTTTTTGAATTTATTTTGTTAGTGATGTGCCGTCGGAGATCTCAAGTGCCAACAACATTGGTTCCCATAAACCAACCAAAAAAATCTCAAAGCCATGGTGAAGAATACAGTAACGCTCCATTTGTTTTGACATAAAATATTTTTCATTGAAAATATTTTCTGTAAAATATTTTCATTTTACAATGTATGGTAGCATTTGTGAAAATGTTCAGGAAATCATTTTGTAAAAATTTTCTAATCACACAACCCACCAAATCACTGCAAAGTCCAACTAGATTAGAGCAAATCAAAGAAAAATTTTGTCTATTTGGAGCTATTGAAGCATCACTAGCAAATCCAAAGTCACAGCCTAGTAAAAAAACTACAACAATCGTTAGATCCACCTGACCAAGCTACATAGTACACACAAAACCCATCAAACAACACTAGCCTCTGAGCACGCGTCTGCTCAGAGGCTCTTCTATTTTTTGGGTTAATTTTAATAATTTGCATTCATTATAATTTGGGATTACTACATTTTCAAATTACCACCAAAAAAAAAAAAAAAAAAAAAAAAACTTAGAGTTGTGATGAAAAAATTATTTCACCCACAAACCTATAATACTCATCACACCCCTTAGGTTTTTTTTTTTTTTTTTTTTTTTTTTTTTTTTTTTTTTTTGTGATTGGAAAATGTAGTAATCTCAAATTATAATTGATGCAAATTATTAAAATTTACCCAAAAAATAAAAGAGCCTCTAAGCAAGCGCATGAGCGCGTGCTCAGAGGCTAGTATATATAAAATTTATTTTTAAATGGTAGTTATGTAGTTATATTTAATCCTAAAAGATAGGCACATAATACACATCCACAACTAAATTTTAGAATACTTAAAAAAGCCACACACAAAAAAAAAAAAAAAAAAAAAATACTAAGAAAGGCTCTCAATGTTAGCATCTACTATTAAATCACTAATTAATCCTTTAATTTTTTTTTAAAAAAAAAATTATTTTCTCTTAAAAAAATTGCAGTGAAAGGCACAACAAAATACAATATTAAATTTCATATGACAGAGATGAGATTGTGAAAAATAAAGTTAACGTGTAACAGTTTCAATTAATTGAAAATCATAGTGTTACACAATTTGATAAACAATTGATCATGAACAAATTGAATCAAAAATTAAAGTTCCAAAGAATTTAAACGATTTGTTCACTTTTTATAACACTCAAAAGAACAAAGTAGGAAAAAAAAAAAGCCATGTATTAAACTAATATTAATATTTAAAACAAAAATAGATAACAAAATTTTTTAATAAACAAATGAAGGTAGTACCACCACCATCAATTACTCCAGCAATCAATCTAATCACTATGTGATAATCTCTTCCAAACTGCATTTTATTCCCATCATTTTAATTTGCAATGAGACTTTTTTTATTTTGGGTTAGTGGTATAATTTTTCATTTGTCCCAAATTGAAGTACTTTGGTTTCCTAGCCTTTTGGTATCATTGACATTTTGAGTCCCATGTGAGTTGCAATGTTTGAAAATGAAACTAATCATTATCCAAAACACCCGATGGTTGTAGCTATGTATTTTTAAATTTTATTAGGAAAAAAAAGTAGAGAAAGGAGAAGAAGCAATACAAATTACTAATATCTCAAAATCAACCAATGGTGATACTGCATCATTTAAACACAACAAATTAATATTTCATGTGGCTTCCACCTTGCAAATTCCAATTAGCTCAAAGAGACTTGAGGTTCAATCCAAGCCAAAACTAAAAACTAATTGATGTTTTGGTCTAAATATAAAACAATTCATCATGAACAAATTGAATCTAAAATTAAAGCTCCAAATAATTTAATGGATTTGTTCACTTTTTATAACACTCAAAAAAACTTAGTAAAAAAAAACCAGCCATGTATTAAACTAAAATTAATATTTAAAACAAAAATAGAAAACAATTTTTTTTAATAAACAGATGACGGTAATTTTAACCAAAGCAATTTTTAAGGAAGTTTGAATTTTGTTTTATTTATTTATTTATTTTTTTTTTAATGAAACGTGGGAAGCAACTTTATAGTATTATCTTTTATTTTTTAAACTTTGAAAAACTAATAGATATTTAAAAAAAAAAATTATTAACAGTTATGTTTATCCAAAAACTATTTGAATGTATTTGAAAGACCATGCCCGTGATTTCCACAATTCTCTGTTGGAGGGTGTGGTAGTGCCGTAGTGGCTAGTGGGTTTGTAATTTTTTTTTTTTTTTTGAGAAACTATACCACAAGCCTAGGACTTTATTGAAGAAACAAAACAAAACTTAATGAACATCAAAGTCTATCAACTCGGCAATGTCTAAAGGCAAAGCTTCCATCCAAATGTGGCAGCCAACAATGGAAGAGGCCTTTTTTGCAAGAGCATCCGCTACTATATTACCCGAGCAGTTTACATGACTGAAAATAACTAATGAAAAACTAGGCAGTAGGTGTCGTACATAATCTACTATATTTCCAAAGGAGGACAGTCTTGAAGTCTCCTGGGAAACTGCAGAAATAATTGTGGCCAAGTCACCTTCAAATATTACGCGATGAAGATCAAGCTCAATAGATTGGAGTGAAATTAGTTTTGAAAAACTGATTTTCATAAACCTCGACAGATATCCTATCTATCGAGCAGCTATCAAGCATCGGGCTAAAACAGCTTTTTAAACCTCGATAGATAGTAGCTGTCGAGCTTTAAAATCCAACTTTTCTTCATTTGATTGTTGGATAGACTTGCATAGCTTTAACACTTGAACTTGAAACCTTGTTCCTCGAAGTATTAAACACATCCTAGATTTACCCTATTACAAATAAAGTGTGTTTTGTCAAAGGATTAGCCAATTCTATATTGACATATGTTCCTAACAATGATTCACATATGTCCTAACACTGGGAGTGTGGTCCTATTTTGTAGATAGTATTTTACGTGGGAGTTAAAGAAGCATTTTTACCAAGTTTTGTCCCTATTTAGAAATTTTTTTTTTTTTTTTTTGATACTTGGTTTTGTTATTGGATAAATGTGGGGTTCTTTTTTTTTTTTTTTAGGGGAAAAAAAAAACATTGATGGGTTGTTTAACTTATTTTTATATATTTTTTTTAAAAAATAAATGTGTAGTTGCTTTGAAGAAGTGAGTTAGTGAAAGAGTGTTCCTATTTTGTAGGCAATGTTTTAGTGCAAGTTAAACATGTATTTTTACCGGACTATCCTTTAGTTTTGTCTCTACTTAAACCTAGGGGTGTAGGGGTATTTTGGAACAAAAAAAAATCCGATCCAAACAGGAGAAGCCCCTTAAATAGTAGTATAGACAAGTCCTGTGAAACCACCGCCAACCTACCACCATGAGAAATGAAACCCATACCTAAAATCCATCAAACAACCCAGGTTGTCCATCAAGGAACCATCACCCTACCTCTGCCACTGTCGACAAACACAAACCATACCCAAAATCCATTAGCACAAAAATCATTCACTTACCAAATCCACTGCAATCTGATCCACCAAAAGCAGCTCCACCACAATCTAACCTCCAAAAGCTCAAGTCGAAAATCTTAGATGAATGGTCTAATCTCTTCAATCTGGGTCTTGAAGGGTGATTTTCAAAGCTGAAGAACTGGGTCGGATTCGGTAGGGAGTGGTGCCATCGGTGGTCTGTTGTTAGTGGGTGTTGTCGCTAGTCTCACTGGTTTGGCATGGGAGAGAGTTTGAGAGAGGGAGAGAAGAAGTGTGAGTGAGGGAGAGAAGAACTTAGAAGAAGAGGGAGATTGAATCGGGTGAGAGGGAGTGAGAGTTTTGTAAAATGTTTTACAGTTGATTTTTTGGTAAAATATTTTACAAGTTTTTACACACAAACTTTGGTCAAACTGAAAATATTTTACAACTTTGACTATATTTTACATGCATAAAAACACTTAAAAATAGAAAAATATTTTACTACAAAACAAACGGAGCATAAAAGAATTGCAATGTGGTCTTACTACTATAGTTTATGTGGTCGTTAATCATGGATGAGTTTTTTTCCACTAATGGGATACCTCTTATGTGCATTTGTGTGATGCCTTCACCATTATGGATAAATAATTTTCTTTGTATATGCGTAGCATAAATCAATTCTATGGTACATACATAATAGTTGTGACATGAATGTAGAGGCATGACTTAGTACAAGATATATATATATATATATTTTTTGTATTGTAACAAATTTAGATATTATTATAGGATGCCTTTGTTGTAAGACTTTTGCCAAAATTGTAGAATTTGATGTCAATATAAAGAAAATTAAATCAAAGGACATGTATAAAACCATATAAGGTAGCAATAGACAACCAAAAAAAAGAAAAAAGACTAGGGTGAAAGATTATCCAAGTTTGGACAAAGCCTCAAAATCCACAAAGACCAATTGGATGTGAGAAATTCCACGAAAATGTATGCATGAAGAAATTGAATTTGGATAAAATATGAAGACCAATTGAATTGAATTGAGTTTTCTATCACAAGTCCTCTCTCTCCTTATTGTTTTGATTTAATTTTTGTTTGAGCTAATACTTGGTTAAAAAGTTTAGTTGTAATCTAGATATTCAAGAGAAATTCCACGAAAATGTATGCATGAAGAAATTGAATTTGGATAAAATATGAAGACCAATTGAATTGAATTGAGTTTTCTATCACAAGTCCTCTCTCTCCTTATTGTTTTGATTTAATTTTTGTTTGAGCTAATACTTGGTTAAAAAGTTTAGTTGTAATCTAGATATTCAAGAGGAGAAAATTCTAAAAAGAAAATCAAGTTATTAAAAAAAATAGCATAATCTAAAATCTAAAACTAAAAACCCAAATTAGGAAAACATAATGCACTATAACATAATTTAGAGAAATATGAACCACCTAAAAAATTGATAAATATCAATCAAATACATCCAAAAATAATAGAATGATATATTTGTATTTGTAGAGATATTGAGATGAAAAATAATTTTAGAAATTGTTTAATTTTTGAGAAGTACTACGTCTACAACGTTTTCACAATAAGTCATAGTTGGTAAGTTATTATCAGTTCTAATTTAAACCTATCACTAATTTTTTTTTTCCAACCAATAACAACCGACTATGTATGATTTGTTGTGAAAGTGTTGTGAAATTATTGTCGACATAACATTTCTCTTAATTTTTTGGTAGAGCAAAATTTTTTTAACAAATTTAGGAGAACAAATTATACTTATATCAAAATTACAAAATAATTATCTATTCACACGCATTACATAAGTTTGCAACTAGTGAGTATTAAAGCACATGGTGGTTTGTGGGTGGTGAAGGACATGGATGTGTTGAAAGAGATGTCTCGAATCTTGAAGCCCAAAGAAGAAGAAATTATTAGGTTCACCTGAGGACTGCTGAAATGATCCTCCTAACCAATAAAATGTGCAATCCTTTCAGTAAACCTAATAATTTCTCCCACAAAAGAGGTAATGACGTATTTGTGAGACGAATATTGCTAACTCATGCGTGAGTGATTCACAAATGTATTCTTCTTTTTTATTATTCTTTTATATTCAAATTTATACCCTTTTTTAAAAAAATCACATAGAAATGTTATATATTTCGTCTAGTTTTTGTGGTTGAACTGGAATCAAATGATTCAGCAATCCATGGATTTGAATCATTATCTTATATTTCCATTTCCGTATATGAATGGGTTTTATTGATAATCTATAGAATTTACATTTTATCAATCAAGCGCATATTGTTGAGCTTTTTCCTAGGGGAACATTTTTCATGATATAAAATGTAATAAACTACATTGATACTCAACGGGGTTCAACTTACATATGATAAATTTTATTCAACTGTCCTTAATAAACGAGAAACAACAGTACTAGTTAATTGGGTCGTCAAATGAAGCTTTCAAACTCTTTGAAATTGTGAAAAATAACATGTCTAGGCCTTCTTCTTATGATTTAAGACCCCTTTTTTGATGAATTTCTTCCAAGGATATGGATTTTGGGATTTACTTAATTCTACAATGGCTACGACCTACGATTGGCAGAATAGGCTTAACTGTATAGTTATTAACTCATGTCATGCACTCATTTAGAAATTAATATATGACTTTGTTATGCTTCTTATGATTGTAATCTAGGCATAAGGCAGACTTGAAGGACTACCAGTGTTTTTTTTTTTTTGCTGAAAATGGATAACCTAGTAGTATTTAATGTTTTGCTTCTTAAGAAGGAATGTCTATTATACGTGCCAAAAATTTTCTCTCCAAATCCCTTCAAACTTATTCTATATTTTTTTTATTTGATATAAATTTTCAACTTGTCCTATATTTTTTTATTGGATGTAAATTATGAAAATATAAATGTTAGATTGCATGTTTTTATTATAGCTTTCAAGATTTCAAGAATGTCAAAAATCAAATAACTATACAATCAATTAAATATTTAAATTTCAAGATTTTGTGGTCTAAAATTATGCATAAAAAATAAGTTTATTGATTAATAGTAAATAACATTTGATTTAAACGAAATTTGATATATGTATGATATTAAATTAAGCAATTCTATGCATTATGGACAACTGTCCAATCTTAGACTTTGTTGGCCTTTTGAATTCCCACAAGTAGCGATTATTAGTTTTTCCTTTTAATTATACCACTTTATATTTAGTTGTTGTTTCTAATGTTTCAAGAAGTGGTACCTTGTAGTTGTTCTCAAGTTTTGGTAGGAAATATGGAAGGCAAAGCTTTCAAGAACAATGAACACGACCCAAATTGGACGCGTAGCCAATTTTGAAAACATATCGGTATCATGTAGCATCGAGTGCACTGGAACAGTGTCTGCAAGCCAAAGCCAAGGATGGATAAACAAGTTTCCTAGCAGTCAGTAGTATCAGAGAAGACCATATTTAAGATTTACTTCTATAGGCAGTGGCCCCTAGTTATTAAAACAATGGGGATGAGATGGAACATGAAAATACTTTTGCAGTACAATGTAAAATGTGGGTTCTTGAATTGCTGTTGGTGAGTTTGGATTGGTTTATAATTCAACACAATGAAACTAGTTGGTACCATTCAAACAAAATAATTTATTAGGTCAAAACGTTTTCTCTCACACAGACTATATTTTGGTTCGAACACGGCTTGTGTCCAGTGGAAATTTTCACTGGACAACACGTCCGGATTCGGACACGTGTCCACTTTTAGTTCTTTTGCACAAAAAGCTCTGACCTCAACAAAGCAGCACAGCAGTCTAGACCTTTGGAATGGTACACTGAGCAAATTAGGAATCAATTCTACCATACTGATTAACTAGGGAATGAGAAAAAGGAAAACTCAGACACCCCATTATGCATTTGTACTGAAAAACACATGCAGGGAATCGAAACCTCAACTCATCATGGGTCCCACCCAACAGAATTTAGAGATTAAATCATCGGTGACTAAGTAAGATCTTTCAGTCTTTTTCAGAAGTGACTTTTCCTGAACTTTTTACTTGACTCTTTCCATCCTAGAGAATGCTTCAGTTTCAATAGTTTGATTAGTTTTGTGCAGAAAGGGTAAAAGAACATTTCCATTTGTCATGTTACATGGATAGAAAACTAGTCCCAGGTAAAAACGTCCTAGTACCAGTATTTCAAAGCCCCAAGCCATCTAATGGAATGCTCTCAGGAACGCTCCAGAGAAGAAGAAGCGGAACTCTGCAGAAGCACTAAAAAAGTTAAAGAATCTCACTGTGATGCTTCTCAGCAACGCCCTCCCCATGGTTTCAAAGCAAATGTTATGGGTCCTTTTTTAGCGGAGTCCAGCACTACTAAGAAGTCCTTTGAGGACAAACTCATAGGAGAAATTCCAGGTGCTTATGCTCAGGCGTTTGATTTCTCTGAATACATCGACAACGGCATGGAATCGGAACCTGAATCTGAGGTGGATAGCTTGAGGCAAGGTGTTGCTGCGGTTCGTCTATCAAGAGATATTATCCACCGTATTAGAGCACCTTGGTCTAGTGCTCTCATTGTCAAGGTGGTTGGCAGAACAGTGGGTTACAATTTTTTGCTCTCCAAACTCCATTCTCTATGGAAGCCAAAGGGCAAAATAGACTGTGTGGACTCGGAATGTGATTTTTATCTCATCAGATTCTCCCTCAAAGAGGATCATGATGCTGTCCTTATCAAGGGTCCCTGGTTTATCAGGGAGCATTTTCTATCTATCAAACCTTGGGAGGCCAACTTCAGGCCTGAGGAAGCTAACATTGCGTCTGTGGCAGTCTGGGTTAGGCTCCCACGCCTCCCTATTGAGTACTATGACCTTGAAGCTCTCAAGGAGATTGGCCAAGCGATTGGTACAGTGCTACGGATAGACACTCACACAGCCTCCGAAGCCAAGGGAAGATATGCCAGATTGTGCGTCCAGGTGGATATTAATAAACCGTTGATTTATACGGTTCTTATTGGGAAATTCCAGCAATCGATAGTCTACGAGGGAATAGGCAAATTATGCTTCTCATGTGGTCGCGTCGGTCATCGATGTGACAATTGTTGTTACACCATTAAATCTCAACCGTCGGGCAACTTTGCTCAGGCAGAGGACTCACGCTCTTCGGATAGGGAGGTACGTTCACCAGCTGCAGGTAATGCTCCCACTACACACTCTGACCCAGGACGACCTATCACAGCAGGCTCCAATCCCACTACCGATACTGGTACGGTGACTGTACCTGACCATTCGCTAGAAGACAAGTATGGTCCGTGGCTTGTAGTAACACGCAGGAAACAAGCTAACAAATTTTCTAAGAGAACCAATGGTAACACGCCTTCAAAAGCTCCCTTTCTGGCCCCGACTCGGGCCCATTATCCTACTGGCAGTAACACAAATATGGTCCAACCTAAAGATGGGAAAAGGAAGTCCACTGGGCCTGAATCATCTGCAAATGTCATGCCTTTCTCTTTTGGGCCGTCCAAATCGTCTCCTCAGGGGTCCACTCTAAAGGCCAAGCGCAATCTTAAGGGTAAGATAGACAATTTGCATGCTGGGGCTGCCCCTTTACCTAAGCCTGATGCTTTCTCAGACCAATCTCTGCCTCTCAAACACATTTCTACTCGCCCCTGTTCTTCAAGCTCTCCTGCGCTTTTCGATGGAACTTTCAAGTCCAAATGGGAAGCTCAAAGGGAGATGGGTAATAAAGGTGGTGGAAGCAGTGACCGAAATCCCAAAATTAGAGATCAATTTTCGACAGGTTCCAATTTGGCTCTTGATGGAAATCCAGTGGTGGACGTTCAAACCAATTATTCAAGAGCATTAGAAAGTGAAGGTCATTCTATGGTAGAGTGTGCAGCAACTATTTCTTCTGCTGCTCTTGTGCGAATTCGCCCCAAGCCCGGTGCCATTGGAGAGGTTGATCCTGTGGCGCCAACCGATCTTGATGTCTGGGATGGGGATTAAGAGCTCCACCATGCTTGCTCAGGTCCTCCAACCGATCAAGTTCAGCCTACCCATTGCAATTCCCACGCCGAGGAAGGGGTAGCCCAAGGAGATAATGCTCTGGACCGAATGGTTTGTGAGGAAGGAGGAGATGCCTACCTCTCTTCCAGATGACTTCCTTCTCCTCTCCCATTTAGTCTCCATGAATTTAGTTATTTGGAATTGCAGGGGGGCCTTGAAACCTTCCTTTCAAAATCATGTTAGGGATTTGGTTGCTCTGCATGACCCAGCCATTTTGTTGTGATGGAAACCCACATCGGAGGTGATAGAGCCAATGATATCACTGATAGACTTCCCTTTCAAGGAGCTATTCTCACTGATACCATAGGTTTTACTGATGGCCTTTGGTTACTTTAGGACACTAACAGGGTGGAGATTACCAATCTGGCTAGCATAGAGCAAGAAATCCATGTTCTCGTCAAGGTGAAATCTTCTAATCTTAGTTGGTTTTTTACTGCAATTTATGCTAGTCCTAGGTTTAGGGAAAGAAAGTTTCTCTGGAATAATTTATCTACTGTTGCCAATTCTCCTAATATGCCTTGGTTAATGGCTGGTGACTTTAATGAATTACTCTCTGCTAATGATAAATTTGGTGGTACACCCATCATCCCCTTTAGGGCCACTGCCTTTAAAAACTGTCTTGATTTCTGCAATATGGCTGACCTCGGCTTCCAAGGTCCGAGGTTTACATGGACAAATAAAAATGATGTTAGCTCTCTCATCCAGGAAAGATTGGACAGGTTTTTCGCCAACCTTGACTGGTGTTTGTTGTATCCAGAAGCTCAAGTATCACACCTTGCCAGGTCTCTCTCAGATCACTGCCCTGTTCTTCTTGAGCTTCATCCTCAGAATAACAGTAGACTGATCAGACCTTTCCGATTTCAAAGCTTCTGGTTATCGGACTCCTCATTCCCAAATATTGTTCGCAATGCGTGGGCAAACCAGTCCAACCTGGATTAAGCTACTAAAAAGTTTGTAAGAGAAGCTCAAATCTGGAATAGGGAACATTTTGGAAATACCTTTGTCAAAAAGAAAAGGTTGTTAGCTAGATTATTGGGCATTCAAAAGGCCATGGCAAGCAAACCAAGTGTGTTTCTAGTAAACCCAGTGTGTTTCTAGTAAACCTAGAAAAGCAACTTCAAGGGGAGCTTAATAAGGTGTTAAATCATGAAGAAGAATTGTGGGTGATGAAATCCCGCATTAACTGGATGATCCAAGGTGACCGGAACACCTCTTTCTTTCATGTATCCACTATTGTTAGAAGGAAGCACAATAAAATCTTCAGTATCAAAAACACCCAGGGAGACTGGATTTCTGAGCAGTCAGCAGTCATGGATTTCATTCAGAATCACTTTCGAAATCTTTTTTCCTCTGAGATGCTGTTTTCTTCCAGGCATGCTCCTTCCACCGCAGCAAACCTCCCCCATCTATCTGTATCAGATGTCCAAGCTTTATCTCTCCCGGTTCTGGATGAAGAAATTAAAAATGCCCTTTGGTCTCTCAAACCATTCAAATCCCTTGGGCCTGATGGCATTCATGTTGGCTTCTATCAGAGATTCTGGCTGCTTGTGAAGTATTCTATCACTAAGGAGATCAAAGAAGTTTTCAATGAAAGGAAGGTTCCTGCCTATCTAAACTAGACGCATATCGCCCTTATTCCTAAGATAAAAGGGCCGGAAACCATCGGTAATTACCGTCCCATTTCCCTTTGTAATTTCGTTTATAAGATTATCTCCAAAATTATTGTTACAAGGATTAGACCTTGCCTAGATAGTTTGGTATCTCCCTTCCAAACAGCTTTTGTCTCGGGGCGAAAAGAAGTGGACAATGCCATTATCGCTCAACAGATAATCCATAGTGTTGGTAGGAAGAGAGGTAAAGTGGGGAATATGGTCATCAAAATTGACCTTGAGAAAGCTTATGATAGACTTGAATGGTCTTTTATTCGAGATGTTCTTCAAGCAACCAACTTTCCTTCGGATATGGTTCAACTTATTATGAGTTGTGGGTCCTCCTCCACGGCTTCCATTTTAGTTAATGGTGGAGCCCTTGACTCTTTCCTTCCCTCGAGAGGTACTCGGCAAGGTGGTCTTCTCTCTCCCTATCTCTTCATCCTTTGTATGGAAGTCTTAGGTAGAATCATTGAGGACAAATGCTTTCAGAAAGCTTGGAATCCTATTAAAGCTTCTTCTAGTGGTCCAGCCTTTTCGCACTTGTTCTTTGTTGATGACTTACTTCTTTTTGCGAAAGCTAACGAAGAAAATTGCGGTAGTGTGAGAGAGGCTATTGAGGAGTTTTGCTTGCTGTCTGGGCAGAGAGTCAATTTCTCTAAATCCAGAGTTTTCTTTTCCCCTAATGTGGATCAGGAGCAGAGGGAAACATTGAGCAATATTCTTGGTTTTCGCTCCACCCCTAATCTTGGTAGCTACTTGGGATTTCCCCTTAGACATGCGGGTTCTTCAAATCAAGACCTTAACTTCGTCTTGAGCCGTGTTGAATAGAAACTAGCTGGGTGGAAAGCTAACCTTCTGTCCTTTGATGGTCAAAAGGTTCTTGTCCAAGCTTCCATTAGCTCCATACCTTCCTATGTCATGCAATCTACTCTTCTCCCCTCCAGAATCCTAGATAACCTGGATAAAACCAGTCGGAATTTTCTGTGGGGCTCTTCAGAGTCTAAGAGGAAAATGCACTGGGTGGGTTGGGGAAAAGTCACTAAATCCAAGGCTGAGGGTGGTCTCGGTATTCAAACGGCGAAGGGTAGAAATTTGGCCTATCTCTCTAAGTTAAACTGGAGGTTCCATGAGGAGAAAAATGCTCTCTGGTCCCAAGTCTTGAGGAAGAAATACTTATCCCAAAGACGTCTCCAATCCAGCAATGAGAAATCCCTTCCTAGCTCCCGTACTTGGAAGGCTCTTCAAAAAGGCAAGGTGATTTTTAATGTAGGAACCAGATGGAGCTTGGGTCGGGACAGTGACATTAGTTTCTGGTTTGATAACTGGACTTCAGAGGGTCCGCTGAGGTATCTTATTCACGGACCTCTCACTAGGGAGGAGGAGGAGCTGAGAATTGGTGATGTTGCATCGAAATTTGGGTGGAATTGATGTAAAATCTCTATGGAACTCCCTGCAAAGATCTATATGGAAATAAAGGCCATGCCCCATTCCTGTGTGTCAAATGAAATGGATAAACTCATATGGGCTGCTACCTCCAATGGGGAATTCAGCCTTGCTAGTGCATACAAGCTTGCAACCACTCAGGCTGATTTTGTTCCTCCTTTCAATGGTAGGTGGATTGGGAAGTTGAATCTTTTGCCAAAAATCCAGAAATTCATTTGGATGTGTTTACACAAAAGTATTGCTACTTGAGAATGCCTTGCCAAAAGGGGTTTACATATTAATCCATTATGCCCTATCTGCCACCAATATCCAGAATCAATCTTGCATCTCCTTCGGGACTGCCCTGTTGCGTCGTAGGTCTAGCACAATCTCAAACCCCAAAGCCTTACATCTACTTTTTTTTCTCAAGACTTACATACTTGTTTTGAAGTCAACTGTAGAATGGTAAATAATGCCAGCCTTTTCTCTGTTCCGTGGCATACTTTATTTTCTTTTGGCATCTGGACCATTTGGATTCACCGTAACAAGGTGGTATTCCAAAACCAAGCTCCTTCTCCTTCTATTCACCAAGAAGTCATTCAAAGAGCTGTGGAATTTTTCTTTTGTGCTCAAGGGAATAGCTTGTATAAGCCAAGGATTCTTAAGATGGTAAGATGGGAAAGGCCCTATAGGGGCTGGTATAAACTGAACACGGACGGATCTGCTTTAGGGAATCCTGGGATTGCTGGGGGAGGCGGTGTGCTCAGGGATGATGCAGGGTTATGGGTCAACAGTTTTGCTAGACAAATTGGGCATACCACCAGCTTCTTGGCAGAACTGTGGGCTCTTAGGAATGGCCTCACTATGTGTCTTGATCTCAATATTAATGCCTTAGAAATAGATTTGGATGCTAAGGTGGTAGCTGATCTAATGAACAATTCGGGGTCCTCCAATGCATCTAACTCCTCTATTGTGGCAGATTGCAGATTGTTGATTTCTAGAATTCCCCAAGTCAAAGTGAGGCATTGCTACCGTGAATCTAATTCCTATGTAGATGCTCTTGCTCGCCTTGGTGCAAAGATGTTTCCTGATTTTCTGTATTTCTCCTCCCCTTCCCCCAGTTTGTTTAGCCCTATGTTTCGGACCTTTATGGTCTTTATCACTCCAGGCTTTGTCCTGGCCCAGTTGTAATTCCTCCTCTGTTTTAGTTTTATGCCTTTCTCCAGATTACCAAAAAAAAAAAAAAAAAAAACTAGTCCCAGGCCATTAACCTCAATGAATTGCCCAAAGCCAATGGTTCTGCTGTCTCTAGGAATAATTGGATTATGGGAAAGGGAAAGGAAAAGGAAAAATAGAGCTTCCACATAGGGAAAGGCTCTCCTCCCGTTTAAAACTCTCCCATTCTCTCCCATTTTAATGTACATGAAGGACACGTGATAGATAAACAATCTAAAGGCTAAAAGTATGCCATGTCATTCTCTCAATTTTTTGTCTCTTTTTCCCTTCTTTTCTTCTTTCTCCTGTCAACACTCTCATGGTCTGAGCATCAGAGGTGTTCAGTTCAAAACATGCTGGAAATTTTTCGTTGCAGTTTGGTTGCGTTCGACTGCAAGGGACACACCCAAGAAACTGTGGCAATTGGGACTGATGTGGTGGTGAGTGTTGTGGCTAGAGCGTTGACGCCGTCGAGGCTAGCTAGGTCCAGTAGTGGCACACGAAACGGAGGTCCTCCGATGAGCTTGCGGTAAAGCAAAACTAGATAAGTTGGGCTGTCTGGTTCGACAGCAGAGGCTGGGTATTTTTAATGTGGGTTTGGTTTCTCTAGATTTGCGAATATGGATAGAATGAATATGCGTTGTGGGTGGTTGATGGGTTGACAGTGCTTTTTATTTTTATAGATGGTGGTTTTGGAGAATTGGATCAGATTTGATGTGAGTTTTGGGCATGGGAATTCACAGATAAATCTTACCATCAATAAAAGTTCATGTGTTTCAATCGATGGAAAGGCAAGTCCTGTGCCTAAGGGTGGCAATTTTTATCCATATCCATGAACCTGCCTATTACCTACCTTATTTGGATAAGTCTTAACCCAACTCATTTGAGTATTTGAGTTAAATGGATAAAAACTCATTTGGTTATTTAATTAGATGGGTCTAAATGGATAAATCCACTAATACCCACTAAACCCATCTAAATTTTAAAATTAAATAAACCCACTAATATCTATTAAACCCTTTTAAATTCTAAAACTTAAATAAAAGTATGACCTCAGTCTCACTCTCCCTCAGATTTTCTCATTAACCAAACACTTTAACCTCTAGATCTCTAAGCCCAAACACTTTCCCTCAGATTTTCTCACCAACCAAACAAAAGGAAATTCTAGAGAGAGAACTGAGTGTACTTGTCGACGACAATGATGGCTTTGGAGTAGTCCGCAGCGGCTTCTCCGGCAAGGCCTCACGAGAGTGGTACGGAGGCGTCTCGGGAGGGTCGCCGAGTTCGTATCAGAGCGACGAGTGAGGCGAGTCATTGTAGTGAGCTGATGAATCGGAGTTTTTCGACGAAGACTTCTTCATGTTCGCCTTGTTCTTCTGGTTTTGCTGCTGCTGCTGTTGCTGTGGTAATGTTTCTTGGCTTTGCTTTTGGTTTTGAGTTTGAGTTTCCACTCTTTGCTTTGGCTTTCTCTGATTTTAAGGCGAGTGAGAAAGAGAAAGAAAGAGAGAGAAAAAGCAAAAGAAAGTGATTTTTGAACTTTTTTTCTTTATTTTTTGAAGTTGACAACTTTAACTTTTTCTCTTTCTTTCTCTAATGGTCTGTTTGGTTGCCGAGTAAAACAAAGGGAATAGAAGGGAAGGAGGAAATGAAAGGAATTTTATGACCTTCAGTGTGCTTGAGACTCTGTTTCGTTGCCGGAAAAAAAAAAAAAAAAAAAAAAAAAAAAAAAAAAAAGTCATTTTTTTCTCTCTTTGTGGCTTTGTTGGATGCTGAGAAATGAATTTTATGAAGGGAAAATGAAAGGAAAGTATAGGAAAAGTGATTTTTGAACTTTTAATTTTTTTAAAAAAAGTTTTTAACAAATTATTTATTTATTAGGGTCATATTGGGTTAAATGGGCGGGTTACTAATTAAATGGGTTGGGCGGGTAATGGATAATTAATTTATATATAAACGGGTCATAAATGAATAATTACACACCCAATCCATTTAGGACCCAACCCATTTATGATCCAACCCACCCATTTGCCACCCCTACCTGTGCCTTTGCCATCGTTTCCAATGGCTCTGTCCTATTTGCTGCAAAGTCGTTGTAAGACGCATCATCTCCAATGGCTCCATCCTGTTTGCTCAAAGTCGTTGTTGCATCAGTGGTGGCCCCGGTGGGTTTGCAAGGTGATTGCTGAAAGGTGTGGGCAATTAAGAATAAAAAATATTTTGTGACGTGTTTTATTTTCTACCGTTAGATTTGTTACTTGCCACGTCTCCCCCATCTGTATTAAAAAGGGAGGAAACATGAGAGTTTTAAATGGGAGGGGAGCCTCTCCCTTGTACATAATATTGCCTTCCTTTATTCCTTGTGTAATTTTAGAAATTTCTTATGCATTTTCCTTCCCTTGTTTTCCCAAGAACAAATGAAGGGAATCAGGTTATGGAAATGCTCCACCAACCCATCCAATTATTTCCATGCTCAGGTTGTCTGTATCCTTGGTTAATGTCATATCAATCTGAACCCTACTCAAACCAATTCAGTCCTAACTCGAATCCACCAAGATGCTCTTGGCAGGCCTATTACTGTCTTTTCATGCTGTGAATTCGAACTTGAAACTCAGAAGAAAGTAGTTCTTCTGCGTATCTATTTAACAATTATGTAAAACTAGTCGCAAGCCCATACGCTGCGTAGGAATTGATAATTATTTTGTAGTTATAGTATAATATATAATTTGTTCTTTAAATTCTATGAAAAATAATTTTTTCACTCAAAAAATTAAATAATTTCTAAAATTATTTTTCATTTATCTATCCCAAAAAAATATCATCTTTTTATTATTTGGATTTTTTTGATTGATATTATTCATTTTTTAGGTGGTCCATATTTTGCTAAATTATGTTATTGTGCATTATATTTTCTTAATTTTTTTTCCTATATAACTAAATTGTTTAAATTTCAAATATATTATTCAAAAATTTCATTCTCTTAGAAGAGATTATCATATTTATAATTTTTCATATTGTATGAGTAACTTCGAACTATTGATTGGGTTTTGTTTACTAATATAGATACATGAGATGGAACTGCATATTTCTAAAAAAATTCCTAAGAGATTATACCATATTATAAATGTAATATTTAAAATAATATGTAAAAAAAAAAAATGTATACTTTATTTCTAAAATTGAACACTTCACCTATTGAATTGAAAGAAAATAATTTGTATAACAACATAAAGAGAATTTCCTTAATAAATAAATAAAATAAAAAACATAAAGAGAATGTGATCTAATAAAAAAAAAAATTTGACTATATACACTTTCACTTATTAAGATTTAATTGCCTTTAATTGGCCTTTATATTACATTTATTATTGCTACGCTCCTATTTAGCCTCCTCATCTACCACATCATTGGCCACGTCATTATTCTTTTTATTATTTATTTTTTACATTTAATTTTTTGACAATATTAAATATATAAATATATTGGCTTTGCAAATACATTTAGGCAGTTTTAACTTTACATATTCATCTATTTTAATTTTGATGTTATAACTAAATAATAAATCAATGAAAAATTAAAACAAAAATATTGTCTATACATATTCATCTTGGGCGGTTTTAATAGTTGATAAACACATTCAAATACATAGCCAAGATTGTATTTTGATATAAATTCGGAATCTCACTTACAAAATAACTAAGTATTATGTCAAAAAAATCAAACAAAAGTTATAAGAGGAAAAGAGAAGACTTGTGATGGAAAACTAAAAAAAAAAAACACACACACACACACACTACCAAATCATATTAACGCAAAATAGTATTATAAAAAAAAATACAATGATTCATCAACCTAAAGTAAAGTTGCAAGAAAGAATAAATTATATATATATATATAGAGAGAGAGAGAGAGAGAGAGAGAGAGAGAGAGAGAGAGAGAGAGAATAATTACATATTTTGGGAGATAAATAGAAAATAAAATGAGAAAAAGTATCACAAAAAATATAGTTATGAGTCAAATACCAAATTATCCAAGTCATGTTATATAATAAAATAACATTATATTCTTATAAACTATCTTTATATGCAATCGGATAACATTTAACAATCATAGAAAAGAAAAAAGATAATAACTTAAAAACTCAAAACATAAAACCAAATTGTATCAACCCAAAGTAAAATTCTAAAGAACACATAAATTCATCAATCTAAAGTAGAGATACAAAAAATAAAAATTCACATAAAAATAAAACATGAGAGAGAGAGAGAGAGAGAGAGAGAGAAGTAATAACCTTTTTTCATGTGGAAAAATATGTATAGAATGAGAGAAAGAATCACATATTTATAGTAATAGAATGGGGATAAGAAGAGCCAAAATAAAAGAAAGAGAAAGGGATGGATAAAGAGTGACATTAAGGTTGAGAGTCGTGAAGAGATGAAAATGTAAAAGAAACATTATGGTTTGAAATAGTGGAAGAAATGGTTGGAAATAGGTAGATGATGTGGTTGCTAATGTAGCTCAACAGGAGTATAACAGTAATAAATGTTACGCTTCAGTTTTTAAATATATATAGATATGTATTGCTTGATTCTTCCAATAAGGAGAACCTAAGTTCGAATGCCTTTCTCCCACTTGTTAAAAAAATAAAATAAAATACCGCAGAAACGAAACTTGCAACCTGTGGCTTTATCTGCATTTAGTTATAATGAATGTCAATCTTTTCTTCTTTACAATGCTAAAAACAAAGAGTTTAGAGACCGAAGAAACTACTTGTGGCAAACTTCCTTCTGCTTAGCGACTATATAATTAATCACTTAAAACCAATTTTGGCACTAGAGGAAGATGAGTAAAAAAGTGAGGAAGCAGAGAAGCTTGTATTATTGCTTTTTGGAAACAAGCTTTGCATTGCAGGTCTTGATGATGAAGTGGCTGGAACTCCACTAGAATTCTTATTTTCTTGAACATTGTTTGCTGGGGATCCCTTCAGGAGCACATCCACCTTTGCATACTCCTCTCTTTCATGTTTAATCTCCTTAAGCATTGCTGCTACATCTTTCATGGTTGGTCTTTCATCAGGAGAGGAGTTTACACATAATAAGGCTATGCCTAATGCTTGCATCATTTCCTCTATTTCTGATTCTGATCTAGATAGTAGGCTGGGATCAAGGACCTCAATTCCTCCCCTCTTTTGTCTAACCCAATCCACTAGATGGATCCCATCCGGTATTGTAGGATCAATTGGTTGCTTCCCTGTCAAGACTTCCAAAACTACAACACCATAGCTGTAAACATCACTTTTCTCTGTGATCTTCATCATGTAGCCATATTCTGAAAATAACATTACGGTTAGCTGTTTCTAATATGATATTAGGTTGTGAATTTAAAGGGCTTGTTAAACCATCCATTATAAAAATTGTTTGAAATCTCATTCTTCTGTTTGCAAGTATGGTAACTCTCAAATGCTTACGAGAGAACTCATAGGTGAAATTTCCATAACAAATTGCATTTGGTAAAATTCAGAAATACAAAAAATGAGATACATCCAAATACAGCATGAATATTAATTTTGCTTGAGTATAAAATATGTGATTTGAAAAAGTAACAAGCACAACTATATTGGAAAAGGAAATAGTACTCACCAGGTTGCATTTGGTCAAATTCAGAAATGTGAAAATGTAATACTTCCAAATACACCATAATTATTAATTTTAATTTTGTATAAAATCTTTGATTTGCATAAGAAAGTAACAAGCATCAAAACATATCAACAACTATATTGCAAAAGGAAATAGTACTCACCAGGAGCAATATATCCATAAGAGCCAGCAACTGTATTAGAAGACCGTGCATAATCTCCATCATCAACAAGCTTGGCTAGGCCAAAATCAGCAATATAAGGTTCAAATTCAAGGCCAATGAGGATGTTATTGGCCTTGATATCTCTGTGAACAATTGGAGGGACACAATCATGGTGTAGATAAGCAAGGCCTTGTGCTGCCCCCAACAAAATTTGGTATCTGAGTTCCCATTCCAAGGCATTTCCTGTCCTCTCATGGAGTATACTTCCCAAACTTCCATTGGGCATATAGTCGTACATGAGCAATTTTGTGTTTCGATTCCAACAACAACCCAGAAACCTAACAATGTTTTTATGACGGATTGAGCCAAGGGTTTTCACCTCTGTGGAGAAGGAATCGCGAACTGTACATTTATCATCAGCACATCCATTGCCTCCAGCCATTGTTGATGGCCAGAGCTTCTTCACTGCAATCACTTCACCATTGTCCATATCAGCTCGATAAACGAGCCCAGAACACCCTTTTCCAATTACATTGGCATCTACCAAGCATCTCAGAACTTGCTCCACAGAGAAATTTAGTTTCTGGAATGGAGTGAATTGCCATGGCCATGAGTCCCCCAGTTCTGATTCATCATCATCTCTGATGGTTCTTCGCGCCCTTATGACTGCAAAGATCCCCATAACTAGCATTGCCACTGTCAGGGTGACCAGCAATGCAATTGCTAGTTTAAGTTTCCGTGACCGCCTTACATAATTCTCGTTTCTTGTTAGTCCTGTCTTACCATCATTACTCAAGAAACAAGATTCGCGATTTGAACAGAGACCTTGGTTTCCTGCTAGATCCATTGGTGATAACTGCCGAAAGAGCTTGTTGTCAGGAAGATAACCAGTGAAGTTATTGTAAGAGACATTGAGTAAAACAAGATTATCAAGCCCAGAAAGTGGACTCAAATCCCCCTCTAGCTTGTTATGAGAAAGGTCTAGGATGGAAAGTTTGTTCAGTGCAGATATTTTAGATGGGATTGTTCCAGTGAGTCCATTGCAACTGAGGTTAAGAGCGATTTCAAGAGCTTCAATCTGACACACCTCCATAGGAATGCTGCCTATGAGTTCATTACTGCTAAGATCAAGCAATTGGAGACTTGAACAGAGGCCAAGAGATGGAGGAATCGACCCAGAAAGTGAATTCCTGCTTAGCATGAGCTTGTTTAATGAGACAAGACGACCCAAGCTTGCTGGAATCTGACCTGAAAATCTATTAGACGAAACATCCAAGACCTGGAGCTCAGATAGAGATGACAATGAATTAGGTAGAGGACCTTCCAAAGTATTGTTGCTGAGGTCTATCATTTGCAATTCTGTGCAACTTCCAATCTCATCTGGCACCGACCCAGAAAGACGATTTCCAGACATATCAAGAAAGTTTAAACTCCTAAGGCCACCAATTGAGTTAGGAATCCCACCAGCAATCCTGTTGTTTCCAAGCCTCAGCCTCACAAGAGAGCTGCAATTACCAATTTCTATTGGTATTGAACCAGAAATATCATTGGAAAGCAATAGCAGTTTTGTGAGGTTTTGGAGCTGAAATAAGCTAGGAGGAATGCTACCAGTGAGTGAATTGTGAGACAAATCTAATGCTTGGAGATTACTACAGCCACCCAAAGTGGAAGGAATACTTCCTTCTAGCTGGTTGTCCCAAGCCAATAACACAGTGAGCTTTGACAACACCCCAAGCTCTGGTGGGATCAAACCTGAGATCTGATTTGTGTCAAGTTGTAACTGTACAAGATTTGTAGCATTGGAAAGATTTGAGGGTATTGAACCCGACACATTGTTATTACTAATCATAAACTCCTCAAGCTCCAAAAGGCCACCTAAAGTTAAAGGTATGGTTCCCGATAGAGAATTCAGTGAAAAATCAATCATTCTTAAGCTACTACAATTCCCAATCTCATTTGGGATAACCCCAACAAGATTATTCCTCCACAACATCAACTGCTCCAGTTTTTGGAGATTACCAAGCTCTGGTGGTATTGGACCAGAGAGACTATTTTCATAAAGAAACAAGTTTACGAGCTCAGAGCAGTTACCTATATCAGGAGGAATTTCACCAGAGACCATTGTGGTATATATTGACAAAGTCTGAAGCTTGCTAAGCCTACCCAATGAGGTTGGTAAAGAGCCTGAAACTCTGCTATCAGCCAGCCCCAGCACTCTCAAATTGCTGCAATTTCCAAGCTCATCTGGGATTTTCCCAATAATGTCTTTGTTACCACCTGCTCGAAGAACTTCAAGGCTTGCCAATTTGCCTAGCTCGGGTGGTATAGACCCACTTAGCTGATTATCAAAAAGCTGCAGGTTCTTTAGGCTAGTGCAGCCACTTAGCTCAACTGGGATTTTCCCAGTGAGCTGGTTGGAGCTCAAGATCAAGTCTTTGAGGCTTTTGAGCTTGCCTATGCTTGCAGGGATAGAACCAGCAAGACTATTTGAGCTAAGGTCTATGGTTGTAAGTCCCATACAATCACCAATCTCATCTGGGATAGTCCCTGTGAGATTGGCATCAGATATGACAAGTTTTTGAAGATAGTGGAAAGAGGAGAGATTGAATGGCAAAGAAAGCTCAAGCTGGATAGATTGTATAGTAATGTCGGTGACAAAACCTTGGGAAGAACATTTTATGTAGGTCCAATTACATGGGTTGGAGTCAAGTATGTTCCAGTTGGAGAAAAATGGAGGTGGTGTTGATGCAGAGCTGTGGAGCCAAGAGAATAGAAGGGAGGCTTCATGGTTGGATGTGAAGGCAGGGGTGTAGAGAAGGTTGATAAGGAAGAAGAAGAAGAAGAAAAAGAATGAAGAGGAGGGGTTGTAGAAGAAGAAGGATTGCCTCGTGCTAAGCATCGACGACATTTGCCTCAAATTCGAAACCTTTCTTCTCGGGTTTGCATCATTGGGTTTTGCAGCCTCTCTCTCTGTCTCTCTTTCTCTCTCTCGCTCTCTCTCTATGTGACTTGCTTTCTTGCTTCGAACTCAAGCTCAAAGAGTAGTAGTACTTAGTTTTTCTACTACACTAGGAAAAGCAAAGCACAACACCACAAACACACACCTAAACAAACAAAACAACAATAAAGAAATGAAACCCAAAGAAAATCCAATGCCTAGAGATCAGCAAAAACTGCACCACCACCTCCACCCCCACCCCCACACTTTGAAATAAAGTAAGGTTTATTGGAATAAAGAAAGGTTGATAGCTGGGTTCACGCGCAGAGAGGGAAAAACACCATTTTTATATATGGACCATGACTTCACATCTTTCTGGTAGAACTGATTTGTTTAGTTTTTAAGTTATATTTTGACTCCACTATCGAATTGAGAGTAGTGACTTCTTACTAGCTAGCTCCAACTTCAAGTCAGTGTCGTTGTTTGCCTCCATCTCCAATTTTTTATATGATGAAAATAGACGTGGATTTACTACCCCATTTGGATCACATGCATGAGAAGCTTTTTGGGCTTCAGTAACTCAGTTACTGTTCATTCACTCCTCTCTTGCATCCAATTATTTGGTACCATACCATCCTATGCCAGTCATAACTCATAAATATCAAGATAAAATTTAAAGGGGGCTTTTCTTTTGATAAGATTTGAATTTCGGACCCATGGTTTCATTTTCACACAATGGAGAAACGTATTTAATAATTGTTAAAAGAGGTAAGTATTAAAAGAGGTAGTGTACTATTGTAACTTATAAGGCAAGAGACAATTGTGTCATTGTATGGGCCCAAAATTAGAACTTTGGCAACTATGATTGAAAGACATTAGTGTTTTTACCACTTGTTTTCTTGTAAGTGACAACTTATTTCTGAAATTAGATGGGACAAATGATTTGTATTCAGACATTTAGATGATGACAGGTGTACATTATAGTTTCTTACTAACTATATTTGAGTGATGCTATATGCATGCTCATTAGATAAAGAAGTTTAATTTGTTCCATCTTTGGTCATACTAATTTCCCTTTTTTTTCTCCTTTTTTGGTGTGTGTATATATATAATTCAAAGGGAAATTCAATCAAGAATCCTTTTTTTTTTTTTTTTTTGAAAATCTTAATCTAAATCTACGTATCTATATATAAAACTAGGTAATACTAAGAGTTGTAATAGTGATCTAAAGTTTTACCATGTGGCACAATCTTGGGAATTATCTTCATTTAGCCTTTCACATCATAGAAATTTTGCATTTATGTTAAAATATTAATTAATTATCATGTGTTAATGAGCAAACACATTTATTTCTATTTTCTATACACTAACTATTTTAGTTTAAGAAATCTCTCTCTCTCTCTCTCTCTCTCTCTCTCATGTGTAACTTTTGTTAATGCTACATTACTAAAAATAATTATTAATTTAATATTTAATATATTCAAAGTTACATCGTTGAATTACACATTTTCATTATCCTTAACACGTATTTCGAATTACGTGTTAATCAGATATTATTTATTATTTAATCAAATATTTTACGACTAAATTAATTATTGATACCTAGTCATCTTAATATTGTGTGAGTATGAGGTTACATTTTATAACTCATTTAACAACACATAATATATAATTATAATTACCTTTCGAAAAATTATAGAATACTTTAGGAATACCATAAATGCATACTTCAACATCTCACATGAATTGTGGGTCACATTATGAATTTAATTAGTGAGACTCAGTATTATGTAAAAGGAGATAGTATGCATTTAATTTATAGTTCTTCCGAGGTATTCTATAATCACCCTTAATTTCCCAAATTTAATTAATGACATGTAATATAATTAAAATTAATTTCTCAAATATTATAACACATAATCTCTCTCTCTCTCTCTCTCTCTCTCTCTCTATATATATATATATATATGTATGTAAAGCTGAGGGAAAATCCAATTATATTTCAAATTAGAATTCAATTAGAGTCTAATTTTGCGCCAGATGTCTCATCTAATCTAAGTTTTTAAATTTTTATGCTAAGTAAGTTGATTCAATATAGAAAACGAGGAGTTCAATATAAATAAACAGTAAAAAAACCTAATCATATGTATATACCATGACTATATACTATCCATTACTAACTAATATATATACACACACACACACCAATGCTTAGAGAAAATTTAATTAGATTCAAAATTGAATTTTGCTTTTGTTAGCTTTCCATACAAATTAAATTGTTTATATTTTTTCTATTATTTTTCTCTAAACTAGTGAGCATATTTTTTATACTATTTCTATTCAGATATTTTGTATGCCAGGATCTTAAACATAACAAATTGTAATTGAGCTGAACGATCCCATGCACCTATCCCCATTCAATTTAGAAGATACTATTAGACCAATTTATTCTTTTATTTGGTGTTGTATTTATTTATAATTAGTAGAATATCACGGACAATGATTGTGAATTAATGTTGTATATGTAATATCCAATAGTGATTTTAAAAATTATATACATAATAGCAGTGTAATGAGAAACTTGATGTAACCAATATCATGAAAATTATAAGAAAAAACTATTTTAGTACATCCAAATATCCTGATTGAACTAATATCCTATATGTTTTAAAACCCAAGCTAATATCAATAGCACCACTGCAATTCATCATACCCGTGCGTAAGCACTGGTTACATACCAGTAAGTATAATACATGAACCATAAAAATAATTTTTTATTCGAAATGAACTAATATATATATAATATTAATAGCCAAAACTTATAGAAAATTCAATTAGATTTTAATTGAATTCTCAATTTTGCACCACATGTCCCATTTAGTTTTTAATTTTGTGTCAAGTGAATTATTGAGTGTATAAATCGAAGAGTCCAAATCCAATTTAAATTTTAAATTTGATTTCAATTGGAATCCAATTTTTCGCCATGTATCCATTTAAGTTTTTAATTTTTATGGCAAGTGAATTATTGGGTGCAAAAACCAAAGAGTTTAAAACCAATTAAATTCTAAACCATATATATATAGACAAAGTTTAGCTACAAAATTAATTGTAGCCTAAGACTACTACATTTCTCAATAAAATAAACATTACTGCATATTTTGAAAATCTAACCGTTAAATTGCATGTTTTTTACGCTCTTAATACATATATCAAATTTTGTGTAAATCAAATATTATTTACAATATGATCTATAAGCTTATATTTTATGTGTAATTTTAAACTACAAAAACTTGAAATTTATAAAATTTATTAATGAAATAGCTATTGATCTTTAATTTTTTAGAAATTTTACAAGCATGGAGGATATAAAAGGAAGATGTAATCCAATGGTGGATTTGTCAAAATTCAACTCCAATAATGAGATGGGTTCAAGTTAAACTTGGTGTAACTCTAAAAAGTTACACATTTTTTTAACCATTAGATTTAAGTAAATCCAACAGTAAAAAAATAAATAAAAATAAATAAAAAGATACTCATTAATGTTGGTATTCTGATTAGGATCTCATTTATTATCCCTTATTTATAACATTCTAGACCTATCTCTAAACCCAAAAAAGGTCTACGTTCTCTCTCTCTCTCTCTCTCTCTCTCTCTCTCTCTCTCTTCCCAAAATCAATTCTATTGTCTTTCTCTTAATTCCAATCTCACCACCATGCTCCTTGCCTCATCAACATGAACACTCCAGATCTTGACTCTTGATCATGAAGGTTGTTTCTTCAACAAGAACCCACTACAAACAAGTATTAGTTACTTAATGTATCAATATAACTGTTGCATGTGTGGTTTGGGATATGCGTGGTCAAATCTTCATAAGTTTTTCTTGATCAATCTTGTCACAAACAATCTCATCACAAAAGTGCTCTTATAATACAACTCAATTAAACTCAACTACGCTTTACGCTCTGTTTGTTTTGCTGGAAAACCTTCTGTAAAGATAGTTTTCCACATTTTCCAGTGTTTGGTAGCACAAAAAAAACCTGGTCAATGGAAAATTATCTTTGGTCAACGGAAAACTCTAATAAAAATAAGGCTTATTTTTTATAGGCTATTTTCCAAAAAATTTTTTTGGAAAACAATCTTTCTTTCATGCATTGCATCTCCTATAAATATTATCTTTGTCTATAGCCATGGGAAACATCATTTTTTGGCGCCTTCTCTTTCTCGTGGTAAGTTTTCTCACTTTTTTTCTCTCCCCTTTGCTTTTTCTCTCCTCACACCCTCACCGTCACCAACTCTAGTCTCTCCTCTTCCCATAGATCTCTCTCTTATCTCTTTTCTCCATGTTTCTCTTCCCCTCTGTAACACAATTCTCTGATTAGATTTTTTTTTTACTTCACTGATCGATCAATAGCTCTAACTTGCAAAGGAGAACAAATTTTCAGCGGTAATTATTTTATTCCTTTCTACCAAAATCCCAATTCTATCTTTGAATTTCAAGCTCGATTTTCTTTTTTCTCTAAGAAATTTTCGATTTGATGGATTCCAGGCAGAAGTTACTTCTTTTTCGTACAAAAGTGTAAAAAAATAAATAAAAATAAAAATAATAGAAGAAGAAGAAAGAATGAAAAAAGTAAAAGATGAAATTTTTAAATATAGTACTGTGGGGTCCAATAGTTTATGGGTCCGGCCCACACGCTTATGGGAAGCCCACCGGTCCTAAAACTGAAGGAGGCCAGGGCCCAAACTCGAAACTAGGAAACGTAAAAAGTGGCCCGAAGACACAGCCGAGGACGGTTTCGTCCTCGGCAGGTCCAAAATCTCAGGGATAGGAATGGAACACGAGTAAACTAGAAAGATCAGAAAATATCCTGGGGAAGTTGTCTTTAATACCCTTCCCTGACATGACACTGCCCCTAGCAGAGCCGGGATCTTAGGCTTTATGGATCATCTCCAGCAATTTTGGGATTAAACTGATGGGACAGATATCTGCCCTGGAAAGATCGACCCTACACGTGGACGAAGGACAACGAACGTAGGCGAGTATAAAAGAGAATGTTATGTGACCAAAAGGGGGGGCTCCCATCTAGCTTCTGGAGAAAGACTTGATGAAAGAGAAGGTCTGGATAATATATGCCGGACATCACATAAAAACCCTCCGACGGGTAACCGGAGACAGCACCAACGCTCCTCGGACATGATCCGAGGAGCCAAATCCTCCTAGATACAAGATTGAAGGGCCTGAATATCCAGCCCAAAGCTCTATCTCATATGGGTTCACCTGTAGTCCGGCCCAAAATGTCGCCCTGTGACCCAACGCTGGCCTTTCAAGCCCACTCTCTACAAATACTATTGTGAGGGACTTTTCGCGTGCGAGCCCAACACAGTCGTTGGGCCGTTGAAGATTTTGTGCCCTTACAAGTACCTATATTGTTCTAAATTTCTTTTACATGAGACAATCTTTACCGTGGACTAATAATATTGTTATATAATGAATGATAATTGTTTAGGAGAATTGCATTTGTTGGCAAATATATTTTTTGTTGGCAGATATTATGTAGTGATGATATATTATGCAGTACATTATGTAAATACATAATTTAGAGTAATATTAAAGACTTGTGGCTGACCATAATAGACAAATGGTTGATATGTGTGTGTGTGTACGTACGTTACTGTCTATATGAGCAAGATGAGTGGTAGAGATCATGAAATTTGACAACTAATTAATTTTTTTTTTTTATCGGGACAACTAATTAATTTTGATTGTATCTATTATTAAAATTTTAGATTAATTAGTATGAAAACCAAATTTATTCTTATTTTTTTATTTACAATGATTACATTAGTTAGTTTACATAATATACATGTTTTAAATTATACAAGAAATATTTTTAAAAAAAAATTGCATACCAAACACCAGAAAACATTCTCAAGCGCATTTTCAAGGTCGTTACCAAACACTGGAAAATAAGACAGTTTTCTAGAAAATACTCTTTGAAAAATGAATCATTTTCCAGGAAACGTTAACGTTGAAACAAACAAAGCGTTAATCTCATCTGGTTGGATCTGCTACATGAACTTCTTTGCTTCCATTTAGCTCTTTTAAAGGTTATATATATACTCATGGCGTTCATAACAAGAAAGAAAAAAATCATATTATCCCCTTTTTTGGGTTTAGAGATATGTATAGAATGTCATAAATAAGAGATAATAAATAAGATCCTAATCAGAATATCTACATTAATGAGTGTCTTTTTCTTTTCTTTTTTTCACCATTAGATCTATTTAAATTTAATGGTCTAAAGAAAAAAAAAAAGTTAAACCTTTTTTAAACCATTGGATTTAAGTAGATCCAATGGTCAAAAAATACACTCATTAATGCTAATATTCTGATTAGGATCTCATTAATTATCTTTTAGCTAAAAAAAAAAAAAAAAAAAAAAAGGTGTACATCTCTCTCTCTAATTTTTTTCCTCCACTACACATCTCTCTCTCTCTCTCTCTCTCTCTCTCTCTCCTACACCGCTCTTCCACCTCCACGGCCAGGTCTCTAGCAGCCAAAAAAAAAAAAAACGCAGCTGCTGGTTGCACAACTAGGATTTCTTATGCTAGGGAGTATCACATGTTATTGCGCCATTTAGCTTATCACCATGCTTTGCTTGATACTTTCCAATATTCCCCTTACCCTCTGGTTAGTCTCCCACTTTTTTTTTCCCTTGTTATAATTTCTTAGATAGAACTATTTTATTGTATTCAACTATATTTTAGTACAAACGTTAAAAATTTTGGTGGATGTAGAGGTTTTTTTTATATGCAATAATATTGATGATTTAGCATAAAGTGAATTTTTTCATTTCATTTTTTTGAGTCATTTTTTTTATTTATTTTAATTTCGATTGTAATAATCATTATTCTCATTTTAGAATCCAATTTTTAAAGTGCTTTTATTTATTTATTTAAATTTTGTGATTCAAATTTCAGTATTTAAATAGCATGGAAATTGGATAAAATTTTATATTTGAGAAGCAATCTGTTAGAATAATGAAAATGTTTTGGAGGAAGTCTATTAACAATTTTGCTAAAATGTGTTAATGTCTCCGAGGATGGCTTTCAATTAAACATAGTCAACATATTGAAATAATGCATTAGCAACCTGCTCGTTATCCTGATTCAAGACTCTTTTGCTTATAGAAATTGATCAACAAAATTATATTCTGATCTAAAGATAAAATACACATGTTAAAAAAAACTAGCAGTTTCTTGGGTGGCAAAGTTACAGCATTTCTTAATCCAAACATCTCTAATTACAAAAGTTGATATATGAAGAAGAGATTTTATTCAATTAATGGGAGTCTTAAGTGTACAACTAACATAAATACATTTAGCAGTAACAACTAACAGCTGATACAATACCGTTTGCTGCTTCATAATCACTCTCGAACTTCCATAATCACTCCAATACCAGGTGAAGCAGAGATCTAAGGATCATTTTTGCTGCTCCATAATCACTCTCAATCCTACAAAAATTCTTAGTCACTAATAATACATTTTGTATTCCCATCAAAACGTTTGTCAATGAGCCTTCTAGCATTTCCCTTCAAAATGAAGTGTTTGTTTTAAGTCTTCACAATCAGCTATAGGTGATAAATCTTACTTTAAGAGCCTGTTTAAAAAATTAGAGCAAGCCAATACTACTACTACTTCCATAAGGTGTTGTTATCTTCAAATGAAAGGAGCACCACCCCCACCCCCAAAAATAAAAAAGAGGGAGGTGGCAATTATTAAATTTTTAGAGAGAAAATCTTACAAGATTAAAAAATGATCAATTGAAAGGTTTATTGTATATAAAAAGAACCAACACACCCACCAAAATTTTTAATGTTGTACTAAAATATAGTTGAATACAATAAAATAGTTCTATCTAAGAAATTATAATAAGGGAAAAAAAGTGGGAGACTAACCAGAGGGTAAGGGGAATATTGGAAAGTATCAAATAAAGCATAGAGGTGGAAGAGTGGTGGAGGAGAAAGAGAGAGAGAGAGAAAGAGACGTGCAATGGAGGAAAAAATTAGAGAGAAAGACGCATACCTTTTTTTTTTTTTTAGGTTTAGACATAGATATGGAATGTAATAAATAACGGATAATTAATGAGATCCTAATCAGAATATTAGCATTAATGAATGTTTTTATTTTTACCATTGGATCTACTTAAATCCAATTTAAAAAGAGAGATGCTACGTCTACAACATTTTTACAACAAATCATGGGTGGTTAGTTGTTATTGGTTCAAATTTAAAACTAACACTAAGATTACTTTTTTGCCCCAACAAAAACAACCAGTAACAACTTGCCACTTAGGATTTGTTGTAAAAATGTTGTAGAAATGTTGTAGACATAGCATTTCTCATTTAAAAAATGTGTAACTCTTTAGAGTTACATCATATGTAACTTGAACCCATCTCATATATATATATATATATATATGACAAAGTTTAGCTACAAACCTGGTTATAGTATAAGGCTACAACATTACTCAATATCTTTTTATTGGGGGTGAATTTTGACAAATCCACCGTTGGATTACATCTTTTTTTTTTTTTTTATCCTCTATGCTTGCAAAATTTTTAAAAATTAAAGATCAATAGTTATGTCATCAATAAATTGTTTAAATTGCAAGTTTTTGTAGTTTAAAATTATGCATAAAATATAAGCTTATAGATTATATAATAAATAATATCTGATTGACACAAAATTTGACATGTGTATTATGAGCGTAAAGAACATGTAATTTAACGATTAGATTTTCAAAATATGTAGTAATATTTATTTTATTAAGAAAGGTTGTAGTCTTAGGCTACAACCAATTTTGTAGCTAAACGTTGTCTATATATATATATATATATATATATAAGAATCCAAATTAATTAGTCCTTTAAATTGTTTCTTAATTAGCCATTTAATTCAAGCTATTTAAGGATATCTAATTAATGTAGGTGTACTATTAGTTTAATGACACATTCTCTCCTTTAGGAATTGTTTTTAATTATAGGGTAATGTACTACGAAAGAAATATTTTTTGGATTTTTTGTTGTTGTAATTATTTAGTCATTATTCATTTAGTAATGCATAATTTATTATTATTACATTTACTAATAATATTGTAGGGATAGGGGCCCAAGAACATATGTTGGGCCTTAGGCCTTGTTCGAGGACACTTTGCGGTCCGAGGACAGACAAACAATAATGAATATGTAAGGCTCAGGACTCCATGAGCGAGCTATAAATGAGAAGGCTGGGGAAGGTAAGCTGAGAAGGAGTATCTTCTCGGCTAAATGCAGCAGAGGACAGAAAGTTTGTTTTGTCATCCAGGGTGGCATTCTAGGAAATTCTATTGATAAAGATATATGTTATGAACGTACAAGACAAATGGGAGGTGGGAAATATCTAAGGAAAAGCTGCTACCACTGCATTGAATGCTCTGCAGCTAACTCTCTAGCCGCATTGATGAGAAAGTGATACCTGAACAGTAGTTATCAGCCTTACAACTACTCCCTAGAGACCTCAGGAAGGCGCTGATGTGACAGAGATCAGCACCAACAATCTAATCAACACGTGGAGGACAGAGATGAAAGGGAAAAGATAGTATAAAATAGAAAGGAGGCACTGAGAGAAGGGGATCGAAAAATTAAGGGAAGAATATTGTAGCACTAAGAACCGTACTTGTAATCAAATTCAAGAAATATATACAAGAACTAATCTCCTCAGACTGTACCGAGGACTATTTTCTTTAGTAAAAACCAGTCTATCTCTACGTTATTGTCATTTGGATCCACTATAATTGCTACCCAACTCATTATAATCTAGTTTTTCAACCCACTCTCTACAAATTCATTGTATTGGGCTCTTTGGGCCTAGATCCTTTTAACTCTTAGGCTTAGGATCTAAATTAAGTCCTTACAATTGGCGCTATTTGTGGGAAAACTCTAGTGTTATGGTGAGTTTAACATTCAATTATGGTAGGTTCAAGTCCGAATCGGGAGGAATCTATGGGGTCCCAACGTCAAGATCATTTTGTTAATCTTGAGCGAAGAAGGGGTCAGGAGGTTAGTGTGCATACCACCCATACTAGTGGAAGCCTATCTCAAAGCGGAAGCCACCTTTCTCATGAGGAGAATACCAAAGCCATGCAACTAAATATTGATCATCTGAAAAGGAAATTACACCACGAACGGCGAAGGCGAACTCCCTCCAATTCTAATTTCTCTTCTGGTGTTGAGGAGGATAGTAGTTATAGGCCCAAGTCAAGGACCCCCCCCCCTAGTGAATCTTTCTCGTGTGATAGGGACTACCACCAAAGGCGTAGGAATAAGAGTCCATCTTGCAAAGGCCTAGGAAATGACTCTATAAGCAAGGCGTTGAATCAAATTTCCAGGTCACCTTTCACGCGCAGAATCAAGGGAAGGAGACTTCATCGACGGTTCACTCAGCCAACGTTCACCATGTACAATGGTCAAACAGATCCTGTGGAGCACATGAGCCACTTCAACCAAAGAATGACTGTCCACTCTAAGAACGAGACCTTAATGTGCAAGGTATTCCTATCAAGTCTGAAGCCTATGGCCATGAGGTGGTTTGATGGCTTGGAGGCAGGTTCTATTGATTCTTTCAAAAACTCACCTGGGCATCTGGATCTCGCTTTATTACATGCAGTAGAGTTCCTCAGCCTTTAAAATCCCTGTTGTCAATGACCATGCGAGAAAGGGAGACCCTAAAAACGTACTCGGATAGATACTGGGAGATGTTCAATGAAATAGATGGGGATTTTGATAACATAGCCATAAGGACCTTCAAGGTCGACCTACCTGTCGAGCATGGCTTAAGGAAATTTTTGACCAGGAAACCCACTAACAGTGTGTGCCAACTCATGGGCCGAATTGATAAGTATAAGCGGGTTAAGAAGGACCAACAACAAGGGAAAGGGAAGGCTAAGGTTATCCCTCAGGAGAAGAGGGATTTCAAGAGGGACCACTACAACAATAACCGGCCTCACAGGGACTTTGCTGGGAAATTAGTGTCTACCACTACTCAAATGATTAACATGGTGTTCCGAGAAACAGTACACCAAGTTTTTGAGAAAATCAAGAACGAGCCATTCTTTAAGTGGCCAAATAAGATGGGAGGTGACCCCATGAAGCGCAATCAAAGCCTTTATTGCCAATACCACCAGGACCAAGGACACACCACAGAAGATTGTAGAACCTTAAGAAGTCATCTGGTGCAACTGGTCAAGGAAGGGAGGCTGAAACAATTCCTACATCAGCCCAATGAACCAAGGGGTCAAACAGGATCAAGATTTCAAAGGAATGCTTTTTCTAGAGCCCCTTTGGACACCATTAATGTCATCTTTGCGGCCCTAGGAAGAACTGGTTCTCACCCTTCTAGGGTGATGTCTGTAGCCCGACCACCAGCCGAGGACTCTAGACCTGAGCTAAAGAGGGCTAGAGTGGAAAACCAACCATCGATAAGTTTCTCTAAGAAGAACAAGGTTGGAACCGTACAGCCACATGATGATGCCTTGGTGGTCATCCTCAGGATAGGGGGATATGATGTTAGGAGGGTGATGGTGAATCAAGGCAATAGGGCAGAGATTATGTACCCTGATTTGTACAACGAACTGAGCTTGAAACCTAAGGACTTGACAACTTATGATTCACCTTTGGTAAGCTTCGACGAGAAAGTTGTTATTCCAAGGGGCCAGATTCGACTTCCCGTACAAGCAAGATCAGAGGTGGTGGAGATGGATTTTATTGTAAAAGGGTACTTATTCTCCCTACACAGCCATTGTAGCAAGACCTTAGCTTCATGCCCTAGGAGCTATTTCCTCCACTCTGCATTTAAAGATGAAATATCCATCTGAGGATCGAATTAAGGAGTTGGTTAGGAGCTAGTTCGTGGCAAGGCAGTTCTTGGTCGTTGCAATAATGCATCAGCCAAAAGTAGAGTCCTTGGCCTCTACTGAGGGGAGTTTATAGCAATCAAGGACTCCGAGGGTACCCATGCAGGAGATAGCCAAGGGGCAGAGTGTGAGGATTTTTAGAAGATTGTGATAGATAATGATTCGGAAAGGGTTTTTCGGGTTGGAACTCAACTGCCTCCTCAAGAGAAGGAAGAGCTGATAGAGTTTTTCAAAAGGAACATTGACGTGTTCGCGTGAAGTGACTACGAAGCTCCTAGGTTAGATCTAAACTTCATCTGCCATTATCTGAATGTCAATCCATCTGTCATTCCTAGAAAACAACTACCTCGGCGTTCATCTAAAGAGCATTCTGATGCCGTCAGGGATGAGGTAACCAAGCTTAAATAGGCCGAGGCTATTAAAGAGATGTTTTACCCCGAATGGCTAGTCAATACTATACTGGTAAAAAAGAAGAATGGAAAGTGACGGGTGTGCATGGACTTCACAGATTTGAACAAGGCCTATCCAAAAGACTATTTTCCCATGCCTCAGATAGATTAGCTAGTGGATGCCACTGTAAGCCATCCTCGGATGAGATTTCTAGATGCCTTCCAAGGATACCACCAAATACCACTAGCTTTGGATGATCAAGAAAAGACAGCTTTTTTCACTCCCACTAGAAATTACCACTACAAGGTGATGCCTTTTGCATTGAAGAATGCAGGGTCTACCTATCAAAGGATGATGACAAGGATGTTTGAATCACAATTGGGCAAGAATATTGAGATTTATATAGATGATATGGTGGTGGAGAGTAAGGTAGTGTCCGAGCATGTGGGAGACCTCGAGGATATTTTTGAAATACTGAGGAGACACAAAATGCACCTTAATGCTTCCAAGTGCTCATTTGGCGTAGGGTCAGGCAAATTTCTAGGCTATATGGTCACTCATGGTGGAATTGAGGCCAACCATGATCAGGTCAAGGCAATTAATAGTTTACAGCCACCTCGGAATCCCAAGGAAGTCCAGAAATTGATAGGGATGACTGCTGCCTTGAACCAATTTATATCTCGGTCAATGGACAGGTGCCAACCTTTCTTCTAGTTGTTAAATAAATGGAAGGGATTTGAATAGACCCAGGAGTGCGCCTCAGACTTCTAGCAGCTCAAGAAATACCTTTCTCGGCCACCTATTATGTCTAGGCCCGAGGCGGATGATGTCTTGTTTGCATACATTGCTGTGGCTTCTCACGCCATGAGCTTGGTGCTGATACGGGCTAACAATAGCGTACAAAGGCCAGTCTACTATGTAAGCAAGTCCTTACATGAAGCAGAAGTTCGTTACTTACCATTGGAGAAAACCATTTTGGCAGTAGTACATGCTACACGTAAACTCCCTCACTACTTCCAATCCCACACAGTTGTTATTTTATCCCAACTTCCACTTCGATCACTACTTCGGAGTGTTGATTACACTGGGAGAATTGCCAAATGGGGCATGATTCTAGGGGCTTTTTATATCAAGTATATGCCTCGCACCTCTATCAAGGGCCAGATCCTCACAGATTTGGTGGCAAAGTTTGTTGAATCCCCATTAGAAGAGGAGATAGAAAAGTAGGACAGGGATGGAAAATCAGTTGGTATGGTCACCTTGCAAGAGCCTTTATCTTGGAGGGTATATGTTGATGGTGCAGCAAATCAAAGAGGATCTAGAGTGGGGCTGGTTTTAATATCTCCTAAAAAGATCACTATTGAAAAATCCTTAAGATTGGGCTTCTCAGCCATAAAAAATGAGGCTGAATATGAGGCTCTATTGGTAGGGATGACTATGGTTTAGAAAATGGGAGTAAAAGCAGTGGAGATATTCTCGAATTCAAGGTTGGTGGTAGGTCAAGTAAGGGGAGAGTTAGAGGCCAAGGATGTGAGAATGCAAGGATATTTAAGTCAGGTTAGGCACTTGCGATCAAGATTTTAGTCTTTCAATGTGCTACAAATCCTGAGAAGTGGAAACACACATGCTGATTCCCTAGCCACTCTGGCAACCTCCTTGGTACAGGGCTTGCCTCGGGTTATCCTTGTTGAAGACTTGTGCAAGCCTACTGAGATGAAGAAGGAAATGGTTCAAATTCATCAAATTAGGGTGGGACCTAGTTGGATGGACCCTATAGTGTTATTCCTGAAAAGGATATCTTGCCCCAGGGGAAATTTGAGGCTGATAAAGTGTGAAGGATGGCTCCTCGGTTTTGGTTATCCGAGGACAAAAGTTGTACAAGTGCTCTTTTTCTAGGCCATACTTGTTATGCATACACCCTGAAGCGTCAAAGCTACCCCTCAAAGAGTTACATGAAGGGATTTGTGGAAACCATACAGGAGGTAGGTCTTTATCTCACAAAGCTCTCACTTAGGGATACTAGTGGCCAAACATGTAGAAGGAAGCACAAGAATATGTGAAGAAGTGTGACCAATGCCAAAAATTTGCACCAAACATTCACCAGTCAGGGGGAGTCCTTAATCCTCTATCCAACCCTTGGCCATTTACTCAATAGGGCTTGGATATTATAGTACCTTTCCCCAAGGTAGCAGGGAATAAGAGATGGTTACTGGTCGGCACGGATTACTTCACCAAATGGGTTGAAATTAAACCATTGGCAAATATCAGGGATATGGATGCCAAGAGATTTGTTTGGGAAAATATTTTCACTCGGTTTGGGATCCCCCTATACCCTTATCTCTAACAATGGCCTTCAGTTTGATAGCAAAGCCTTTAGAAGGTATTGTTGTGATTTGGGAATCACGAATAGGTATTCCATCCCGGCTTATCCACAAGGGAATGGACAGGCCGAGACTGTCAATAAGGTTATAGTGAATGGACTCAAGAAGAGATTGGATGATGCGAAGGGAAAATGGGAGGAAGAGCTATCACACGTCCTTTGGACATATCGGACCATACCTCGTAGGTCAACAGGGGAGACACCCTTTTCAATAACTTATAGGGCTAAGGTTCTTATTCCTCTAGAGATTGGATTCCTAACACTGAGAAATAATTCTTTCACTCCGAGCAACAATGATGGGCTGTTAGGGAAGAGCTTGGACTTAATTGAAGAGCGAAAAGAGAATGTCATGGTCCAACTAACGTATTATCAACACAAACTCAAGCAACGGTATGATGCCAACGAGAAGTTAAGGCCATTGGCACCTAGAGACTTAGTATTAAGAAAGGTTTTGGGTACTGCAAAAAACCCAGCATGGGGAAAATTAGGGCCCAATTGGGAAGGGCCATATCGCATCACCTCAGTGGCTGGAATAGGTGCATATTATTTGGAAGATCTAGATGAAAATGTTGTACCACGCCCATGGAATGTAAATAACCTGAGAAGGTATTATTATTAATGAAAGTTTTCTCTGCCATATTTTGGTTTATTACATTATGCGTTATGCATCCTATAATTTGTTTGAATATCAAACAAACCCTTGGTCATACCTGAGTCCTCAAACCATATACTTTGGGTAAATTAATATTTTCCAATCATTTTTCTAAATGTTAAACAGAACCTTAGTTATGCCTGGTCCCTCGGACCACATACTTTGGGTAAATTAATACTTTAAGACATTTTTCTAAGTGTTACACAGAACCTTAGTTATGCCTAGTCTCTCAGACCACATACTTTGGGTAAATTAATAATTCATGACATTTTTCTAAGTGTTAAACAAAACCCTAGTTATGCATGATCCCTCAGACCACATACTTTGAGTAAATCAATACTTCATGACATTTTTCTAAATGTTAAATAGAACCTTAGTCATGTGGGACTCCTCGGACCACATACTTTGGGTGAATTAATGCTTCCTATTATTTTCCTAAGTATTAAACAAAACCTTGGCACTGTCAGGTCCCTCAGACCATATGTCTTAGGTAAATTAACACTTTCTATTACCTATATGAGTATTAAGCAGAACCTTGGCTATGTTTGGTTCCTTAGACCGCATGCCTTGGGAAAATTAATATTATGAATTATTCATTTAAGTGTTGAGCAGAACATCAGACGTGTCAGGTTCCTCGAATCACGTACCTTGGGGAAGTTAACACTTGGAAAGTCCACCATGGGTCTTGATTAAAGGATTCTAAGGATACATTTATAGGATACTCTTAAAGGGAAAAGCCTCAGGCGCCCTCTTTCCCTATTAAGCATTTCATTTGTTTCTCAGGACTTAGTCATTTTTCTCACCGTGTACACATGTTTGATTTATTTAAGTTAATGGTTAGTTATTACTACTAGCTTTGATCAAAGTGTGGGTGTTCACCTTTAGAGGCATCATCAGTTTAAAGGTCTTAGTAAAGAGCAAGACAAGGATTATAGCCAACTAGAAATAAGTATTGCAAGAAAAATAAAGATTCAGAAAATAAAGTTGAAGTCTTTTCATTAAATAAAGGAAAAATACATTATAGACAATGGCAAACTGCCAATACAAAAGAAGAACTGCAAAGAGAAAATAAAATCCTAAAGCTAAGCCTTGGAATTGGAAGGAGGGTCTTCTTTGTTGCCAAGCTGGAAAGCAAGAGTATCTTTGGCCTTGGCAACATCCTTGGACTTGTCCTTGGCCTCCTTTGCCTTGACAGCAGTGTCCTTGGCCTTCGTAGCATCCTTTTCCTTGGCGGTGTCCTTGGCCTTGGCAGCATCCTTGGCCTTAGCAGCATCCTTGGCCTTTGGCAAAGGCTGGACCTCCTTGCCCTTAGCCTTGGTCACCAACTTGGCTGGGCACTTTTGGGACCTCAAGAGGGGAAAGAGAGGCTTGGGTAGTAAGGGGCTGCTCAATTGAGAGTGGTGCAAGAGCAATGGAAGGTGGGAGTTCAGCTGGAACCTCACAAATGTCAGGAGGGTAGTAGATGTCCCTAGCCTCCCTCCACTCCGAGGTAGCGAGGACTTCTGCAAGGTTGAGGCCCTCGAGCCACACTTCCTTGTAGTAGTCCCTACAGACCTCGGCCAACTCATCCGCCAATTAGACCTCGGTCTCCTGCACCTCTAGCTCGTAGGATGCTTGCTTTGAGGCCTCTGCAGCTTCCTCGGCCATCCAAGCGGCAACCTTAGCTTTCTCCAGGTCAGCACTCAGTTCCAGGACCTACTACTTTGCTATGGCTAGCTCTATCTTGGTGTGGTAGAGCCTTTTACGTTGGTCCTTAACCTGGTCCTGGGCATTCTTCAAGCCCACCTCGGCACTCAGACGTGCCCTTTCCTCGACAATCAACTTACTGGTAAGCTCTTTATTTTTTTATTCATATGCACCCAAGGCCTTGTTGGCCTCGGCGCGGAGGTTGGCCTTAACGCAAGCATCATTCCGGGCATCCTTAACCCACTGCTCGACTACAAAAACTTCCTGGAAAGCCTATTCAAAAACAACAAGGGAATACCATATAATATATATATATATATATATATATGTGTGTGTATAATGAAATAGTAATAATAAAATAAATGGGAAGGGCAACTTAGCATTTAAACTAAAAGGTATGACAGTGAACCTACCAAGGCCAGATCCCTTTTCAGGGACATAAAGAGGTCTGGCTACCTCATGTGCCTCAGAGCAGCCATATCTTTTGGCAAGAAGAGGGGCTGCTCCAAGGCCTCAGCCACGTAAGAGGAGTGCCCTCTCTAAAACTCCCTAATAAAGGAGTTCCATAAAATGGCAGCTTTGTCTAACTCTAGCCGAGAAGCCCAGGTGTGGTGTTGTTGGCGCACCTCGGCCATACCTGGGTCCTCCCTACTCTCCATTGAGGTAGCCCACCCTCTGTCTTGGGCCATTTTCTGCTTCTTAGTCTCCTGGAAAACCACCTCACCCTCCTCCGCTTCCTGCTCCTTCCTTTTCTTCTTCAAATTAGGAATGGGAAGCAGGCTGGTAGTAGGAGGAGAAGAAGGGGGAAGAGAAGAAAGGAGCTAAGACTTTAAGGTCTCCTTAGAGGATGACCTTTTATTCCTCCCCGTGAGGAGGTCCTTCAAGCCTTTCCTCAGGTTGAGTGTCATCTCTTCTTCTTCCTCCTCAAAACTGTTGTCTATTTTTGCAAGTATAAGGCCTAGGGTGCGAACACCTGAGATTCTGTCAAACTCGTCCTCAAGGTCTGATATGTGGATGACAGGATCTCCCTACTCCTCTCTTTCTTCCTTGAGTTGGAATTGGTCTATTTCCTCCTCAAGTAATAGGCGTAAGGAAGCAATTTCTTTCCTCAAAGCCACTTCTTTAGGGAGAACAAGTTGGGGAGGCAGCTCAACAATCACAATGTCTTCTCGAGCAAGGAACCCAGGTACAGAGACGTCTATCCTGCGGAGCCGAGGGTCGCCTGCCTTGATTGCGTGGCCCACTTCCTGGAAGTTGCCTAATAGTGGCTTGAAGTCTAGAATGAGGTGGACCGCTCTCAGTTGCCTATCCTCACTCACGAACACCTTGGACCTTAGGACGCTGTTGAGGTCTACGACATTGACCAAATTGAGGCTAGGCACTACGTGCCTTTTATCTGTAAAAAATAGCTGAGGAGAAAAATCACAATCAAACTGATAAAATCCATGATTAAAAAGAAATGAAATGTTAAAGGTAAGAGTAGCAAAACTAAATCCCATGTCAAGGGACCTAACCCTAAGGTACCCCACTTGGCTCTCCCTCCCGAGTTGGGCAATGAAGACCGTCGTGTCATTCCCCAGAGGCGATTAGGTAGTCGTCTTTCATGCCTTTGTTGGACTTGGGAAGACATGATACAAGCCTAACAATTGAGGACCTAGACTTGAGGTAATACCTCGAGTTAGCAAGCAAATGGCATTCATACGTATAGACAACGTCGTGCAAGGTGAGTCTCAAACTCATTTGCTCGTTAAGAGCATCAACGCTGCCTAAGACTCTAAATAGATTGGGTGCACACTGGTGGGGACACATCCTATGGGCAATTAGGTAGTCTCTGGTTACCCTACCCATAGGAAGCGTCATTCCTCCTTCTATGAAGGCAATCATTGGAATGACGGCCTCCCCTTCATTCCTATGTGTGAGCACCTGGTCTAGAGCACAATACCACAAGGAAACTCCCTGGAGAATGTGGTACTTGGCCCTAAAACCCTCCATACCAGCGGGAGAATCTACAAGGTGCTTGAATCTACCTATCTAAGCAAGCTAAGGGGAAGTAAGGAAAATGTTTTTGAAAAGGAACTGAAGATTAGAAGGCTGAGGAGGTTGGCCGAGAAGAAAAGAACTTAGAACGTAAAATACTTTCAAAAATAAAAACAGGTGACACTTCAGGAGCTTCTTGAGAGTTGGGTGATTTGGGAAATCTTGAAAGCTTGAAAGTTTGAAAGGTCTTAAGAGTTTACAGATTTGTGAAGTAAAGGAAAAAGTAAACCCATCGAGCGCCTTATATAGGAGGTGGAATTAATGAGACATTAATGAGACAAAGCGCCGCCTAGAGCAATTAAACCCACCGTAGGATGCAGGGAACAAAGTGCTGCCTAGAGCAATTAATGAGACATTGTAGGCTCCGAAGCGTCAGGAACAGTTATGGGACACGTGAAGCGACATTCTCATGTGTGGAGATTAGAGAAACATATGGAATTAATTATCTAAAGTTAAAACCCCATTTTTTTTCTCCTCAGAAAAGGAAAAAAAAATACGGAGTTTTGAGGGGCTATTGTAGGGATAAGGGGCCCAAGAACATATGTTGGGCCTTAGGCCTTGTCCGAGAACATTTGCGGTCCGAGGACAGACAAATAATAATGAATATGTAAGGCTCAGGACTTCGTGAGTGAGCTATGAATGAGAAGGCTGGGGAAGGTAAGCCGAGGAGGAGTATTTATGGATAATTTTAGTAGTACTAAACACAAAATATTTGATTAATTGTAACCTATCACTAATATTATTGATAGTTTTTTCTCTTGAACTTGCTAAAATGTTTATGGGGGGAGAAATTAATTGTATTCATTATTTTTTACTAATTATGTTTCTAAAATCAAAATGGATTTTAAGGATTTTAACACATGTCATTCTCATATGCTTTGAGAGAAGTACATGTGTCATCATTGCATGCATCCTCATATTTCCCATTGCAAAAATAATTACATATTTCTAGCTTCATTGTAAATTTTTTTCTAAACTTGAATTACCAAAATTTCTTTTTTTTTTTTTAAAGTTGAATTACCAAAAATGTTAGATTTTACATTTTCATGTCCTTGTTTTTATGGGAAGAAAGTAACTGGTTTCACCATTGTCGTCTCATGGAATATAATTTATAATAATTCAAATAAAAATAAATTGAAGATAGGATTTTTTTAAGTCTTTTGAAAGATGTATTATTTTTTTAGTAGTATATGTGTATAATTAGATATATACAACTTTCTCTTATATTCTCATTTACATATGAAATTTTATTTATAGCAATTATTTAAATTTTACATAATTAAATCAAGAGTTTAAAATATTTATGTTGAAATAGAACTATATATATATATATATATATAAATTAAATGGATGTGTTGAAGATATTTATAGATTAAATTTTATGCATAATTCAGAAAGATAAAAGTTTTTTTTTTTTAATAATAAGTAAAGAAGATATGCATTTTTCTTGAGAATATGTTTTCGAATTTCAATGTCCATTTGCTTATCCATAAACTTGAGGGTTTTTGTGTAGAGATAGATGAAATTAAATAAAAAATAAAAAAATAAAAACCTTGAAAATTTTAGAGAGATAGAAAATAGGTGTTTGGAGAAAAAGTCCAAATTAATTTTTGGTGAAACTTATTTAAAAGTAAAAAATTTATAATAATAAGTGGTTAAGGATCATTTTGTGAATGGCCAAAATAAAAGTCTTAACTTAATAAACTATCATTACTTTTAAAAAATAACTAAAGTTATATAACATAACTTATCAAATTATTCAAACAAATTTTTGTCAATAAATCATTTAAATCACCTGTAAACATGGATTTTACCAAAAAAAAAAATTGACATAATAATAAAAGAAGTAGAAAAGAAGAAAAGAAGAAAATCCTATATATATATATATAGAGAGAGAGAGAGAGAGAGAGAGAGATGAAAACATAAAATGAAGGTGAAAAGGTTAGAGAAAGTATAACAATAAATTGAGAAATTAAGAAGAAGAAGAAGAAGAAGAGTTAAAAATAAGAGAGAGTAGGAAATAGGTGGATGATATGGTACAATGAGAGAATAAGAAAAATAAAATACATTTCAACTATATTATATATATATATATATATATAAAAGACTAGTGGTTGTCTGTGCTCTGCACGGATTTTTATTTTATTTTTCTATATTTACTTTTTGCGAATTTGTATATATTAGTCCTTAGATAACTACTACATTTTTTTTTTTACATAAATGTCTTAAGAAATATAATGAGTATTATAATTTTTTATAGATAATAATTATTTAAACCTATGGTGTCTATTCCATGAAGTTCATTACCAAGTAGAATTTTTTTTTAGAGAGTTTCAATCTTGTGAGAGACTGGAAAAGTGCCTCTAAAAAAAAAAAAAAGATATTTTTGAGTGCTTTTAAGGGCACCTCACTTTTTGGGGAAGTGTGGAGTGGCCACTTATTTTTTTGTACAAAAAAAAATAAAAATAAATAAATATAAAAAAATACATGACCGAATTGTTTCCTTTCATTGATTAAAAAAATACAAGTTTGAAAAATTGAAAATTACATGGCTTTGGATCCTAGTTACAAACTAACAAATAAGTACATGACTTTTTGTCCTAGTTATAGTTTACCAAAAATAAAAGCAAAAATAAGACCTAGGTCTACCTATCTAAAGAAACTAAATTCGGAGGCTAGGTTATGGAATGGAAAGGTGTTAAGCACCCATTCTGCCCAGACAGAGTCGGGTCTTCTAGACTCTTCTGACCAATGTACCCCTTAATTCATGCTATGAATGATATATTGCACATGTGAAATAAACTAAATCACACAAATTTATTTATGAATGCATCCTCTTCTTTGTTTTAAAAAATTCAGATTTGTTGTTGTGAATAAAAAAAATTAAACTTGGTTTTAAAAAAAAAATTAGATCTGTTTTAATTTAATTAAAAAAATTCAGATATGCATCTAAGGAAGATGCACATCCATTTTTTATTTAAGAAAAATTCAAATCTACATTTAAGGAAGATGCAAATTCGTTTTTCATTTTAAGAAAAATTCAAATCTACATCTAAGGAAGATGCAGATCCGTTTTTTATTTTAAGAAAAATTCAAATCTACATCTAAGGACGATGCAGATCCGTTTTTATTTTGAAAAAAAGAATTGATTATATGCAGATCTTTGAAATCAAGAAAGAGATCATAACCATAATAAAATAATCAAGAACATGCTTTAACAATATAAATTAACAATTCATGTTATGGATACTTGAAACAACTAAACTAAAAAATATATACAAAAATGCATCTTTACTACAAGAAAAGCATAAAGAAAAGAAAAGGGTAATTAGAACCAACCTCTTGCATGGAGCACTTCTTCTTCTTGAGAGGATGTTTTAGGGTTCAAAAAAATTTATGCAATTATCTTTGAAACCTAAAAACCCTAATTTAAGAGAGAATACCAGAAAGGAGGTAAGAATTTGAGAGTGTGAAAAGGTGTCTCTCCTAAAGCGTAAAAGAATGTGCTAAATTTTTGAGATCTAGTCTCTATTTATAGAGGCTGGAATGCTTAAAAAATAAGCAACAACGAGTAGAATGCGAATCAGGACGTGTCAAAATTGAAAAGAATGTGCCTTATCGGTACCCAAAAAGAGTTGGGCCAAAGCCCAAAAGAGTGCCATTCGGCACTTTGAAAGTGCCGATCGACACTCCAAAAGTGCCAAATGGTACTTTTGGACACCAAACGCACTTTCATGCTTGGGTGCATTTTGGACTCCTTTTTTAGGTTTTCTTGAGCCAAGCCTTACACTTAGACGTGTTTTCAATCCATATTCTAAGATTTTTACCTCTTTTTTGGATAATTCAGGTCTCTTCAGCAACAATTATCTTGGAAATAAATACTCTAAAATAAATCTTGATAAAGTTCAGATTATTTATAATTTTATTATTATCCAATTATCCCCTTTATTCATATGTAAGCAATCCTATTTTAAACACTAATTATCAACCAATCACAAAATTATGTAATTAATTTTAATTATTTAACCAATCAGAATAAATTTAAATTAATCATACGTGGTCGACTCTACCTAGACACAATGCATGTTGACCGTGTAAACTTGATCATGTGATATCTTTCGATCCGACAGTCCGATTTTAAAACCAAACATACCGTCGCGACTGTTAGAATCTCAAGATCATTTTTATGATATACAATGAATGAATTAATGCATGTTATGCAATCATTATTTTTGGGGTACATGGGTGCAAAATCGAGTGTCGACAAACTTATGGTGTTTGCTCCTGATGAGAGCTCTTTATCATCAGACCAAGACACCAATCGGTTTTTGGTATAGGCGAGGATTAAATCTCAGATCTCTTATTCGACCATAAAAAAATTTATCAGTTGAGTTAACTGGAACTCACTTACCTAATAGAAATTTATATCTATATTTCATTTCCCTTTCATTTGAATTTTAATGTTTGAACTAAGTCAAATAAAAACAAAAAAAAAAAGAAGAATAAGATTTCAATTGTTCTTGATCTCTTTCTTTTTTACAAAGTCTACTTTTATAATTATTTTCTCAAATAGCTAGACATTTTTTAAAATGTGTGTTAGAACATATGTGAATCATGTTAGGAACATATGTCAATATTTTATGTAATTGGCTAATCTTTTGACAAAACGCACTTTACTTGTAATTGGATAGATCTAGAAGGTGTTTAATACTTCAAGGAACAAGGTTTCAAGTTCAAGTATTAAAACCATGCAAATCTATCCAAGAAACAAGTGAAGAAGTGTTGGATTTTAAAACTCGACGGCTAGTATCTATCAAGGTTTAAAAGCTACTAAAACCCAATGCTTGACAACTAGCTTGATAGATAAGCTATCTGTCGAGATTTATGAAAAATAGACTTTCAGTTTTGTTTTGCATCCAATTCGTGGGTACATGTTTAGGATTTCTTTTCTCACAACCCTAAACATATATAAGGATTATTTTAAAGGCCGTCAAAGGTTGCGCGAGTGTTAAGCAAAGTTTTGTTTATGCAAATTGTGATCAGAGACAAAATTTGTCCTAGTTCATCTTTCTCTTGAAGAAGCTGCTGTGTTTATACACCGTAGGGTTTTGTGACCAAGGAGTTTCATTATCTTCATTGTGTGATAAACTGAAGAACTTTGCAGCCAACATCTTTCTCAAGTTGGTGATTAAGTTGCGTACTGGGATCTGTGCATCTATTGGTTAGTCACGTACTGGGAGCCGTACATTGAAAATGAGAGATTTTCACTATAGAACAAGTCCAATTGGATATTGGGGTAAGGGTTCAACTATAAGTTGGTATAAGGTACTGGAATTCCTTTATAACTTGTAACTGCTTGTTTTGATAATAGTGGATTCTCGGGAGTAGTGATCTTAAAATCACCCGGTAGGGTTTTTGCTGTGTAGGTTTTTCCCATTCGTAAACAAATCACCGTGTCAATTTAATTTCCGTTACACTTAGATTAATTGGTGATTTTTTTGTGCTATTACGCGTATTGCATGCTAATTGAATTAATTAATTAACTTGGCTTATTAATTTGTTAATTCATCACAAATGGTCAATACATTATTGGCCTATCAATGTAGGTAATATTCTATAATTGTATATTCACCCTTTCCCATTTGGTAGACCAAGGGGGATTTAAGTTTGATTTTATCCCATGAATAATATAAAATAAAAAGTTTGATTTTTTTTTTTTTTTTTTTTTTTTGGTCCAATCAACTTTCCTTTTTAAAAGGTTATTTGAAAATTTTCCTTAAAAACAATTGGTGTAAGAAATAATTTCATTATCACATAATTCCAATATTATATATATTATCAAGCATTTATAAGGGTTTTTCCATAGATCAGCCTTTTTTTCCTTCCAAATTGAGAGTAATTTGACTTCGTAGTAACTAACAGATTTACAACAAGTGGAGCTCTATCATTAATCTTCTAGGACACTTGTCCAAAGTTATCATCAAAGCATTAACTTTTTTTTTTTTTTTTTTTTTAAGAAACAAACACACACATAAGGGAGCCTCTCATAAAAATGGGGAACTGTCACCTCATTTTAGTACGGGGATTATCACTGTAATCTTCTAATATTTATCATATGTTGTTTCTTTTTGGTGCCATTTATCCTTTAATTATGATTCTATCATTGTTAACTTAAATTCAAAATTCCAATACAATCAAGCAGCTTCACTAGTATTAGTGCGTCAAACTGAGTCCAATACTCCAATTAAACTGGGGATATTCACTAGGACTATCCACATTTTCGTGATTGAAATTAAGTTGAAACACAGAGCAGTCATCGATCATAAAATAAAAAGCATTGAATTAAATTATAAAGAATGCCACAGTCAAAGTTCTACTAATTAAAGATCTAACTACTCACACAGCAGTCTGAAACTTAGGCTTAGTCATGTTATTGAGCACAACCCCCATTTATCATTTCTCTTTCTTTTCTTTTCTTTTTGTTTCAAACATTATGGTCGGTTCATGGCTTCCTATAAGACTATATATATAACAATCAGGAATTGGTTAATATTTACAGCATACTCAAAAGCATTCCAGACATTAGGAAACAAGTGCTGTGCTTTCTAATTAAGTATGTTCGTCAGGCACACACAAAATCTTAGACCGTCTCTGACTAACCACATCGATCACCCCCTAAAATTAATCAAATCCCTGAGCAGAGCTTATAAATATTGCTGTAATTCTTTACTAAGAAGTAAAAGTTGTACGTAAAAATGTAAGATTTCCAGAGCTTCTCTGTATGTGAATTAGTTTCATCTTATTATCTTACACCAAAAGAAACAGCAGAATGTGCAGAAGATGATGGTAGATTGTAAACTCCGCAAGCTTGCAGTACCATGCAGATGCAGTGTCATGCGTCTTAAGCATGGCTTAATATAATTTGCAATTTTGCATTAGTTTATTGTTTGAGAAATTAATAATCTATATCTATTAAGTACTAAACTAAGCAATTTATATATATTAACCATACTGCCTTTCACGTGATCTTAATGCGTTTGGGCACGCGCCAATTAAGCAGGTATGGCTTACATTTCGACTTTCTTTTTAACCCTAAAAAACTGACAAACGTAGGAGCATCCTTAGGGAACAGAGATTGGCCTTCACATTGCCGTTTGATCCAATGGCATTTCTATGTTTTTCCTATTATATATTCCAAAAAACAAGGTCCAGAATTTCTTAGTTGTCAATAATTGAACAAGTGTTATGACTTGAAGGTATTCTTTACACCACCACATATTTTTGGTGCGATGGTTACTCCACAAATATAAGTACTTGTGGGGTGTGGGGAGTAAGAGTCGGGGTTCAAGTCTCCAGAAAGGAGTTTTACACATATATATACACTTAGATTAGGATAGAGTAGAAATTCTATCTTGTAAAAAAAAAAAAAAAAGTATTCTTTACAATTTAATATGTAACATAGACTTTTATGGACCATATCGAATACAAAATATTATGTGTAGAAATCTATATTATTACTATTATTATGTTTTTTTTTATGAGATTACTATTATTATGCAAAACACACAAAAAGAAAATCTATATTATGTGAATCCAACAACATTCAATTTTAATGGGGTCAACCAAAATCGAGTCAAATCAGATAATACATCTTTCCATTTTATTTTATTTTTTAAAATTCTCAATTGTGATAACTTGAACAATGCTAGATTCTTTCTTTAAAAAAATATATTTAAAATGTAGTCTTAACTCTTTGGTTAAGAGTCTAATGGTTCAATGATGTTATCTTGTTCTTCAATGAAAAAAAAAATACTTGGTTTCAAATCTCTCTCTCTCTCTCTCTCTCTCTCTCTCTCTCTCTCTCTCTCTCTCTCTCTCTCTCTATATATATATATATATATATAATTTATCCCTCAAAAGATTTCCAACCATCAATAAAATAAAAAATAAAATAAAAAATGTTAGATATACACATATGAGTTAAGTTTCACATTGAATATAATTAAAAAAGTGATTTTTTTTTTTTTTTAATAAGAAGAGCAAATGGTTGACATAACATAATTGAACCTAAAGTCATTGGCTTAAGTTTTTGGGTTAACTGGTATCTCTATATGTTATATTATATATTCAAAAAATCCTATAAAAAAAAAAAAAAAAAAAAAAAAAAAAAAAAAAACCTACTCAAGGGCTATCCCTCTTGACCTCACAAATTTCTTTTTTATAATTTATATACAATTAAGTGATTTTGTAGTACATATCATTAAAATCAAAATTTTAAATTTTAAAAAATTACGTCTAACACTTGAGTAGAATTAAGTTAGCCTAGAAAGACCCCAAAATTGGAAATGACCCGCTAGCTTACACCTATGTATTCCCACCCCCCCCCCCCCCTCCCCCTAAAACTAAAATAATAAAAAGTAAAGAGTTTTAGTTAATAAATACCTAAACTCAATGGGTCATAGAACCCTTTTTTTTTTTTTTAATTTCCGGTTGGACCCCGGTTTTTGACCGGTTTTTGGCCGGTTTTCCGGTTGTTGACCGGTTATTGACCGGTTTTGGACCTTTTAACCGGACCGGATTGGCTCCCGGTTCCCAGTTGAACCGGTCAGACCGGCCGGTCCGATCCGGTTTTTAAAACAGTGCTTGCCAACTCATCTACGGACCAACTCAATGGTGCCTTTTTGTTAACATAAGATAAATTGTTGTAAATTTATCACAACTTGAGATGATTAAGTTAAAATGTATTAAGTAATAATTTTTATTTAATTATATTTTATTAATACTTAATAGACATAAGTTTAAATTTCAAGTATTAGTTTAATCTTGAATATTTTTGTAATTCTCATCATTAAATGAATAAAAAAAATATCCATACTCTAAACCCATTGAGATTAAATCCAAATTCCATCCATGTAAGTGACTCTTCTATATAATATATTTTTATACAGGAAAAAGAATATAAGCTATGATAAAGAGCAAAAGGATGATAATCAATTGGCAAGCTAAGGAAATCTTTGAAATGGAGCTCCTTAAGGGTGAATCAAATCCTACATTCCATAATCATGAAAAGAGGAAAAAGAAAGCAAAAGACAAAACAAGGTATCTCTCCGGCTAGAACCTTGGCTTATAGTTGAATACGCGAGAAAATAATAAGATTTTGGAAGGGAGTGGATTTGAGTGGAGTAGTAACTTTAACAAATATGAACACGTCCCTGATTTTGAGAACACTTCACGTGAGGATAGGAATCCAATTTTTTTTCCTGACCAAACCAAACCCTTTTAAAAAAATAATAATAATAATAACAAACAAATCTCAATATTTTTGTTTTGAGAACCATAACAAATCTGAATATAATATTATTGATATATAATTATTATACTAGTAAAGTATAATATTCCATATAGGACTTTAAGGTCTCCTTCCTTAAACTAATAATTTAAGAACTTTAGGACCATAAAGAACCAAAATATAAAAGCAAGCGGCGCTGCTTCGCAGCCCCTATTTTAAGGGTCGTGGCCTCGGAAAGCTCCAAATGGAATCTATGCACGTTTTGTTTCTGTCACCAAGCCCGTACAAAAAATAAAACAACCCACTCACACCCCACCTCTCTCTCTCTCTCTCTGCCTTTTGAAAAAAAAAATGTATAGATTCAGACTTAATAGCTAGCTAGGAGGAAGATTATGAAGTGGGTCATCTCATTTTTAGATCTTTCTTTTGAATTGATGATTCTTTCATATATATATATATATATATATCTGCACCTACAATATATATGTTACCTGTAGCATCTTTACGATATAGCAGCTAAGTGGCATGGATATTTGAGACTTGAAAAGCTCGCGGTTTCCAAGTTTCATTTTATCAAATATTTAGTAGTACATTTTTGTGAGTTGTGGATAAGTCATACCATCCAAAGTTTATATTATCCTCTATATATATACACCATTCAAAGTTTATAGATTTTAGTTCTTATTTTTCGATCGTGTTTATAATTTGATTTGGTTCTGATTAATAAATAATAATAATAAATTCTTAAAACTAGTTTAATCATGTGGTTTTATTATTAGTTGCTCGTCAAATTATTTGATTACATGCATTCAATAATATGGATGTTTTAACTAAAATTGCAGAAACAATGTTATCTTCTTAAAAAATAATAAAATAAACCATATAGTTCAATTAATACGATCACATAATTGTATATATCAATTTAATCACAAGTTCATAACACCTAAATTTTGTTCTTCATAACTAAAAATAATGGGATGGAATTGTTATAATGCCGCATGTGAATATGTGATATATATTTAAATAGTAATACCATCTTTATAGATATTAGAATCCTAAAGTCAAGAAGAAGAGCTCATGATTCATACCGTGAGGGCAACTTCTTTATAGCATTTTCCCTTAATGAATTGATAATAGCTTCACTAGTGTACGACTAGTTTTGAAAATGATCCAAGGCTGAGCAGAATGACAATTTAATAAAGTGCCATGTGCTTATAGTCATAGACATGTCCAGCTCAAATGGATAATCAAATATACTACAGAAAATACAAAAGCTTTTGGATTATCGATAAATAAATAAACAAATATATATATATATATATATATATATAAGCTTTTTGACTAAAACTCACCTCTATCTCTTCTGGTCCTATTGCTATATCTCTCACTCAATTAGTGAGGGTAGGCAGAGCAGTTTCATATTATTTTAGAAGCAAAGGCCCAGCTAGTCTGGTGGATTAAGGGAACAATGACCAGTCAATAGGGGTTGTTATCTGACTCTTTTTCATATAAACCATCATACATGCATGAGCAGGCACCAAAACTCTATTGCCCCCAGCCTTAAGAAGAAGAAAACCTTTGATACAAGGTATAAGTGGGCCTGGGGTGGGCCAAGGTTGTCCTTAAAGCTTTCCGCAACACCTAGTGCAGGTAATTGGCCCGGCAGGTACATCAAGGCCTCGATGATTTTTTTTTTTTTGGGGCGGGGATGAGGCCTCGATATGTTCTGGTTGCTAAATTATAGTAAAAAACGAGGATGCCAATTAACCTAATTAATATGTATAGTTTTTAATTTGTGGATTTTCAGTTAGGTTAATTAGTCGCTAACCTGTGCGATGCACGGGTTGATCTCTTCTTCAAATAGTTTTTTTTTATAGATATGTGAGTTCAAGCTAATAGAGCATGTTTTCAGTGTCCATAAATCTGCCAATAAGAAACATTAGTTACAAATCTCTGCACTGAAATAGACAATAAACATGTAATATGATTTTAGCTAATACAAAGTTGGCGGATGAAAGTTGTGTGAGACATTTATAGATTGAAAGAAAAGAAGAAAAAAGTTGATAGTAAATTTTGAATAGAATAGAACTTCTCTATTTGTGGTCTACTCTCATAAAAAAATAAAAATAATGAGAAAGTTGATATTACATTTTAAGCTTCTCTAACAAACTTATCATTAGCTCACACAGTAGAGAGTACATAATTATATTCCTGACCAAATACTTGCACAAACTCCAACTATAAATCTTACAAACCTCAAAGTTCATGAATACATTCTAACATAAAAATTGATAAGTAAAAATTTTAGTTTAAAAGATTTTTTGTTTTAAATTCAATACTTACAACGGAGGAAGGAGGATGTTCTGACATAAAAAGCAAACAAAAACATACCCTTTAAACTATAGAAACTTATTACCACAAAAAGGAATCATAAACATGCACATAATTTTGAAATCAAACTAAAGAATTAAAAAACATAGAATTAGACAAACTCATATGAAAAAAAAAAAAAAAAAAAAAACACATACCAAGTTCTTTGTAGCTGTAGATTTAGATTCTAATATTTGTAAAACACCACCTTTGGAAGGTTTAGATTTTGATGGTTGTAAAGTACCTTCAATTATCTACTCTCTATATACCAGATTATATGTGACATTAAGTGAGGAAAAATTACTGATTCTCTTACCTAAAAGAAAAATTAGATAAAAACATTACTGATTCTCTTACCTGCTAGGTTGTGTTCCTAGGAAACCTACAAAATCAAAAGGAAAACAAAAACAGAAAAATATGAAGAACCGTCAAACAAATGAAAAGAGGAGTTATTAATAACATATTTCATAATTTAAATCAAAATTCAAATCTACAGAGATGCGTAATAAAAAAATCATAACCAAATACTTTCACAAAACTGAGCCAACAATACTACTATAACAATACTGGCTTTGTACTTAATACAACTATAATAGAATTCTCTCTCTTATTTTTTATTATTTTTTTAAACGACGGATTAGAAGAGTTTTGGTTTGTATTGTAGAATTCTAATCATAACAAACAATATCAATAATTTTTTTTACGCCCCCTCCAAACGAAATATTAGCTAATGTAGATACAAATTTAGGCAGACGACCTATCAAAAAAATAGGTAGACAAATTGTTATGTTTATGGATTGAAACACGTATAGCAAAGTTTGTTTGTTTGTTTGTTTTTTTTTTTTTTTTTTTTTTTTTTTTTTTTTTTTTTTTTGGCTATGCAATGGCCTAATAATTAGAATTATACTATGTTTAAACTACCTCCAAAGTGTCCTTGGAGTAAGGACATCACCAAGACCAAAACTCTATATAGTGAGGGAATGAATAGCAAAGTTTTTTTTTTCCTGTGCAATGGCCTAATAATTGGAATTATACTATGTTTAAACTACCTCCAAAGTATCCTTTGGAGTAAGGACATCACCACGACCAAAACTCTATATAGTGGGGGAACGAAAATAAAAAGAATTTAAAATAAAAAGAAAAAGAAAATAGTGATAATGTGGAAATTTGTGAGAGATTCAGAAGTTTCGGTTTTATATATATATAGATTTGTAAAATTTTCTACATTCACCAAAAAATTAATCGATTTCTTACCATAATAAGCAATTATCATAGAAATCCTGGCTACACCAAAAAAAACTAATTGATGTGGTTGATCTGATGATAAATAGCCATATGTTAAAATTTTATTATATATAAAAATAAATAAATAAAAGAAGTATAAGTTTTATGGCATTATATTTAAACCAAATATTTGAGATTAAATTCTACTCACACTGGTAGAAGTGAAACGACAGAGGAAAGAGTGTGAGTCTGGGACCAAGAGGGAAGAAAAATGTTTTCACCAATCGTAACTACTTATTAGGCCATGGTGGATGCCTTTGTTCTTTTTATTTGCCAAAAAGACACTATCGGCAAAGGTTTGGGCTTCCGTTGGGCCAAGGTTCCCAGGGCCTTTTGCATTCCTGATGGTAATGACTGGTGTGAGAGGAAAAGGATGCCCAGCCCAAAACTGTTATCAGTATTTTCAGATTCTAGAACATACGAGAAACCCAAATTAGTCCCTTTTTAATGGACGCAGCAACGTTAACCACAACCCCGCAAATAAAGTTTTTTAGCTCCACCATTGGGCCTCCGGCTCTCCAATGCATAGGTCAGAGTGAGCTTTTCTTATATTAAAAAAAAAAAAAAAGTGTAAACTCAAAGAATTTAAGAGAATTATTTTATGATGTGTTTAGTTACTTTAATTTTGATTTTGATTTTGATTTTGATTTTAAATCAAGATTTTTGGATTAAAAAACTCCTTATTTGGGTTCATTTGTTACATAGGAGGATTTGAATTTTAGAATTGTTATATCTATTGTTTGGATGCTTTAAGTTCATATAAATTTGAATTTGAAATACTCACAAAAAGTCCTCTAAAACCTTCAAAAAAAAAAAAAAAGCTCTCGAGACCTCTAAAATAATAGAACAGATACAAAACCTCTAAAATTATCATAATATCCCAAAAAATGTTTAAAATGATATAATAGCCCCCAAATCTCCACCGTGATTGAGATTCCACTGTATCAACACAATTGAAAATAAATTTGATGCCTCCCAAATGATTAAAATTAACTCAAAACGTATAGTATGACGAAAATGCTTGTAAAATCACCAAATAATTGATGCAGGTTGTTTTGGAAACCCTTGATATGAAAGCCAAAGCCAAATACTTCTGTGATGTGTTATACCATGTTGTATATACTAGAGTGTATGCGGAAGGGGAAGCATAGAATAGGAATACCGAGAACACAAAGGTTACGTGGGAGAAATCTCTTAAGAGTTACATCTTTATTGTATAAGAGTGTAGTACAAATCTCTTAAGAGCTACATCTTTATTGTATAAGAGTGTAGTACAATAACCTGTGTTACAATAAATCCTAACATGAGTATATATAGACCACTAAATCCTAGACTACTAGTATAGGTAAGACTGGGTTTGGGCCTATTACATTGGGCTAATATGTCTACTATATTTCTAACAACTTCTAAGGCAGATGGGTCAAGCAAATACTGGGCTTCTTGGCCTATACCCAGGAACTTAGGCCGGTGAATTGAGCAACCTAGAGCCTTTTATATGCTAGGAAGCCCAAGTCCGCAAGCCCCACACGCAATAAGGAGAGTCCATCACCACTTGGCATGGACTAGCAATTAAAAATTTCATTGTCCCAAATCTCCAACAGGAGCACCTCTCTTATTACTTATTAGCAAAGCTTCAGTAAAAGTAAACCAATTCTTCAACAACACCATCCATCCCTATTAGAGAAGCTCCAGTGAATGGTAGAACACTAGAACCATGTAACTCTTTTTTTATAAAAAAATTCCATGTAAAATAATTGAGGTTGTAGTAGAAAAACTAGACAAGGTTTCTCTTCAAACTAGTTTAGAGAGAAACTCTCTAAACTTGTCCTAATTCTTTTTATTGAATATGAATTTGAAAATCTAACCATTAGATTACATGTTCTTAACGTTATTAACATACATGTCAAATTTCATTCAAATAAGATGTTATTTATTATTTAATCAATAAACTTATATTTTGTACATAATTTTACCACAAAAACTGGAAATTTAAATATGTGTCATTGATGACATAATTATTAATCTTTGATCTTTTTGAAACTTCGTTAGCATGGAAAATTCATAACTAATAAAAAGATATAAGAGGAGTTTGAAGAATCTCTCCAAACTAGTTTGGAAAGAAACTTTTTCCAACAAAACCCATGACCCAAGCCATGGGTTCTTAGAACTAGTAAAGATACAAGAGGGGGGAAACAATTTGGAAGGTTCAAAATTCCCCCTAGATACACATGTCCTGATATTTTATTTCACAATTGAACCAATTTAAAAAATTAAAGAACACCAAGGAAGGTGATCATGGATTATCAATAGGCTTGGAATTGATTCTTTCTAAGTTGATGCCCGAGCGGTTAATGGGGACGGACTTTTAAGAGTAATGCTATAGCCATAAACTTTTCTACACTTGCCATAGACTATCCTAATGGGTTAATGGGGAACTATCATAAAGGCCGGTTTTCTTGGTCACGGTACAACCCACTACCTCGTTTTTGAAAATAGTGCTGAAAATTCGTTTTTGAAAATAGTGCTGAAAATTGTCTACAGCAAGGTTTGAACCTACATTCTCTTGGCAGATATGCATATCTTGTGTGGCAACCATTGGGCCACAAGCTTTATGTTGGTCAAAATTGGGAAATTACTATATATAAATATACATTATTATTTGAATTGATTAAAAAATTAAATGAAATGTCACGATTTGACCTTGATTAAACATCAGCCCGACCTCAAAAACTTTGAACATCTCTCTTTTTCAGTCCTTTGAATGGTCTGGGTTTCAAAATTATGGTAAATATTGCAAAAGTGTCTAATCCACACACCACCTCACTACATTACCCTTTCCTTCTCTCCATACCTATTTGCCCCTAAAAGTATGCACATTTGTTTTGCTTTCATTGGGTGAGCAAATCCTAAGAGCACTCACACCAGTCCCTCTATAATAGAAAAAAAATGCATCATTTTACTCATTTTCGCTCAAAATCTACCAACATCAGTCCTTCAATAATATTGTGCATTTCCAAAATTGCTACAGTAGCCGTGTATATTTACACGATTATTGTAGCTTTTTATATGTTTTTTTTATTTTTTTTTCTCTCTCTTCTCTCATCCAATTCTCTCTCTTCCTCTACCCTCTTTCTCCTTCTATCCTCTCTTAAATCCAACAACAAACCTATACAAATCATCAAATTCTTCAAACTTATTCTAAATTTATATCCCAAATTCATTAAACCCTCTCTTAAAAGAAAACTCATCAAACCCATATAAATAATCAAATCCAAATTGCAAAAGAAGAAGAAAATGCAAAAGTAGTAGAAGAAGAGAAAGCAGCAGCAGAGAGCCCAAAATCACCACCCAGATTGCAAATACAAAATCACTACCCATAATCAAACTCAAATTGCAAAAGAAGAAGAAGAAGAAGAAGAAGAAGAAAGAAGAGGATGCCGAAGAAGAAGAAGATGCAGAAGAAGAAAGAATGAGAAGGAGAAGGAGAAGAAGAAAGAAGAAAGAAGAAAGAAGAAAGAGAAGGAGAAATAGAAAGAAAGAGAGAATGTTTAGAGAAGTACTGAGTTTGGATACTTTGGAGTGTGTGGTAAGGTGGGTGGGGCCACAGGTAAATGTGAAATAAAAATAAGAAGAGAAAAATATTATTTAAATAAAAGATGGTATATTATAGATAATCTGATGTGAGTGTTTTTGCAATGTGATTATGTAAAATATAAAAAATAGGTTGTTATGCTAAAATAGATAGAATATTTTAGACGGACTGATGTAAATACGCTAAGGACCAAGAACATTTTTTCTTTTCTTTATTTATTGGTACTAATACAATATATGGAAGTTTGGTTTGGATTTCTTTTGTGTCTTCTCTTTGTAGGTGTTGCCGTGTTGGATTAAGCTATACCACTAGTGTTCAAGCAGATCCTTGAATTAGAGTGGTGGGTCTAACTCCCCATAATGGACTTGGGCCTAGCTAAAGTACGTTTCGCCTACTCAGCCTTGTACATCTTCACACATCTTATTTTTCTCAAAATTATTAATTTAGTATTGTTGAGTCCTGTATCGATTCATGTCCGTTTACATGCTTTTAACCACATTTTCCTTGCGAGTGTTTTACTTTACAGTTCTGAGCATCATTAAAAGCTATGTCTCATGCTTCGTGAATCATGATATTGTAGTTTGTGGGATCACAAAGGAGTGTGCCTACCTATTTGAGTTAAAATTGTGTGGCACAGATATTCCATGGCATAATTTCTTTAAACCTCTTGAGTTGCGAAGCTGTCAAGGAGAGAGATTCTAGGGGACATAGTGGCACAATTGGGCATATTGTCACACATGCTTTAGGGGTAAGGCAACATATTATTCTTTAGAATGTGAATTATATATATAGGCTTTATGGGTACTGTGCAAAGTTTTTTAGCAAAATGAGAAGAGACGCAAAAAAGAAACTAGAGAGAAACTGACAAGTTTGACATAATATTGGTATTTCGGTATTAATGTTGCTGAAATTCAAGATGAGAGAGAAGCTGACTTTTCGTTAAAGGGATTGCCGAAATTCTTTTCCCAGTTTTGTTTGTTTCTTCATTGGTTTCAATTTACTGTTAGTTTCTTTCTATTTTAAAAAGCGTAGGACCTAAGGATCGAACCCATGAGGAAGGGCTATACACGCTAAAAACCAACCAACAGTATGTTGCATGACATGTTTAATATAAACGGAAACTAAAAACTAGATATTTCAAGTTTTCAAAAAATATATATATATATACATTTTTTTAATATACTTTCTAAAATTTGATGGTTATGACAATGAGGATAGTGGATTTGAACATTAAGCATATTTAGAGACATTTTAATTAATATATTTTAATTTTTAATTGGAGCTAAGGGGAAAATGTAAAATAATATATAATAAAGAAAGAAAATGAACTACATCAAAATCAAAGGTTTCTAAAAAAAAATGGGAATTAAAAATAAAATAAAATACAAAAAAAAAAAATTTGAGTTATTTTGTTCAACAAATAATCTAACAATTCCATTGAGTTGAAATAAATAAATAAATAAATTTACCATGTCACGCATCAAATTCGTTGGCCAACTTGGGTTGACCGATATTGTAAATGATTGTATTCTATTTTCTCTTTATTTGCTACAATAAACAAAGAGTTACTTGTGATGACAAAAATTAGTATTAACAAGTCAATAACTTTAATTTTAAAAAAGAAGATAATTTAGTTAATCCTTTTAAGTACATGGCATGACTACATAAATAAATAAAACATAATTTCAAAATTTTGGAAAATAATATTTTATTTTGAGAATAGACTAATGACAATAAAAAATTATAAATATATTAATTATAATTATAATAAAAATTAAAAAATGCATTTTTTTTTATCAAGTCATGCTAATTGGCACTTTTTTTTTTTTTTACTAGATAGAAATTCTACTCTACCTAATCTAAGTGTATATGTATGTAAAATTCTCTGATAAGAGTTTTGCTATTATACCTATCATTACTATTACACAGCTAGCCTAGAAGTTGGTTAGTTAAGCCAGTTGTATAGGGAGTAGTTAGTTGGTCCAGTGGTGTAACTGAATGTCCAGTGGTATAATTGATTGAACAACAAAATTGTACTTGCATCCAATTGTATAACAAATTGCTCTACTATAAGAGCGAAATCTGGGGAGTAATAAAAGGAAGCAACAAGGATATGCAATTTCTTCTTACATTCTCTCTCCATCTCTATCTCTATCTCTCTCTAATCTCTCTAAACTTCTCTAGGAGGCCTAGTTCCCTCGAAAGAACTACCAAAAGCTTTCTATCAATTGGTATTAGAGCCAATTTCTATTGCCATGATAGAAACTCAATCCTTCTCTATTTTAAACGATAAATTCAATGCTCTTTCTCTTGCCACAAACCAAAATGCACAAGAAATACAAGGAATCAATAAGAAGATAGATGCTTTCACAGGCATGTTGCAAACTTTGACTCAAACTATGCAAGAATTTACAGAGGTTGGTAGTCAATGGCATCAGAGACCAGTTACTCTAGAAGGGCCAGCATCCCCAATTTTTCAAGAAACAGCTTTAGCACCAATTCCAAGATCAATGAAATTGGAATTTCCAAAGTTCAGAGGTAAAATCCATTGGGTTGGTTGTATAAGGCTTATCAGTTCTTTCAATTATATAATGCCCCACCTAATCAAAAGATATTGTTGGCTTCATATCATATGGAGGAAAAGGCATTAATTTGGTTTCAAGAGGCAGAGGAAGTTGGCCAATTCACAAGTTGGGAAGCTTTTGTGAGGGCTCTACACATTAGGTTTAGAGCAACTACCTATGATGATCCAATGGAAACTCTGACTAGGCTAAGACAAGTTGGTAGTGTGGCTTTGTATAAGAGTTAATTTGTAGCACTGTCCAATAGGATCAAAGAATTATTTGAGAAGCATAAACTAAGTTGTTTTTTAAGTGGTCTTAAGGATGAAATCAGATTGCCTATCAAAATGTTGAACCCCCAGAGTCTGAGTGCTACATTTGGTCTTGCAAAGATTCAAGAAGAGTATTTAGGGGCTAGTAAAAGGAATCCAAATCCAAAACCTTGGAATGAGGGAATCAAAAACTCAATTCTTGGTCCTCCCCCAGTGATCAAGAATGATCCTAAAGGTTCCAAGATACCAATTCAGAAGATTTTTCCTGCACAAATGAAGGAAATGAGGAAGAAAGGCTTGTGTTACTACTGTGAAGATAAATGGCATATAGGACATAAGTGCAGGACTCCAAGAATCTTTCTTATGGAAGGTTTACAAGAAGTGCCTAAGGAGGTTAAGTCAAATGTGTAATTGGAGGAGGTGAGTGATGTCTATAATTCTCAACAAGAGTTGCACCAATTTGAAGAAAGTAGATGCCCTGAAGGGTTTGCAAAAATCACTCTTTATGCATTGTTGGGTAGCCCATCACTAGGCACTATGAGAGTTTGGGGCAAAATCAATCATCAAGATATGATAATTTTGATTGATAGTGGGAGTACTCATAATATTCTGGATAAGGCACTTTGGTTACTATTGAAGTTACCAATTTTGACTCAAGACTATTTTGAGGTTAAAGTGGCTAATAGAGATGTCCTAAAAACTAAAGGAGCTTGTCATGAAGTTCAAATCAAGTTACAAGGGACTCTTTTCCAGATGGACTTGAATGTTTTGCCCTTGGGGGGTTGTGATGTGGTCTTAGGGACTTAGTGGTTGTACTCAATAGGCCTTATTCAATGGAATTTCAAGAATCTCACTATGCGGTTTGATTACAAGAACAAATCAATGCTGCTACAAGGCTTGAAATCCTCTACTCCTGTTCTTCAAGATGGTGACCAGTTCTTTAGGCCCCCAGTCAAGAAAGGGCTAATATTGCAGAGCCATTACCAACATGTTACTTGAGTTCAAGCAAGCCTTTGACATGCCAATTGGCCTCCCTCCTATAAAGGGTTATGAGCATCAGATTATTTTGAAGGAAGGCTCTTCTCCAATTTGTGAAAGACCTTACAAGTACCCCTTTTACCAGAAAACTGAGATAGAAAAAATAGTGCATGAGTTATTTGAAGCTAGTTCCATTAGGGTGAGTCATAGTCCTTTTTCTTCTCCTGTTTTGTTGGTTAGGAAGGCAGATGGTAGTTGAAGGATGTGTATTGACTATAGGTCCCTTAACAAAGCCATTGTTAAAGACAAGTACCCCATTCCTATTATAGATAAATTACTAGATGAGTTGTGTGGTGCATCCATTTTTTCTAAATTGGATCTTAGATCAGGATACCATCATAGTAGAATGAGGGACTGTGACATTGACAAGACTGCTTTCAGCACTTATGAAGGGCATTATAAGTTTCTTGTTATGCCCTTTGGCCTAACCAATGCTCCCTCTACTTTTTAGTCCTTAATGAATCATATCTTTAAGCCTTACTAGAGAAAGTTTGTGTTGGTTTTCTTTGATGACATCCTAGTGTTTAGAAAGAGTTTGGAGGATCATGTTACTCACTTAAGAATTGCCTTATTAGTCTTACTCTCCAATCAATTGAATGCTAAGCAAAGTAAATATATCTTTGGCTGTGGAAAGGTTGAATACCTGGGGCATTTGATTTTGGGTCAAGGGGTCAGAACAAATCCCAAGAAAACTAAAGCAATGCAATACTTGCTTATGCCTAGGACAGTTAAAGTTTTGAGGGTTTCTTGGGCTTGACTGGTTATTATAGGAAGTTTATTCAGAACTATGGCACTATTGCTGCTCCCTTGACTGCATTGCTCAAGAGGGATGCTTTCACTTGGACTGCACAAGCTATTTCAGCCTTTGTCTCTCCTAAATAAGTTGTTTCTAACCGTCCTATTCTTGCCCGACTTTTCTAAAACATTTGTGGTGGAGTGTGATGCTTCTGTAATGGTATTGGGGTTGTGTTGATGCAAGACCAAAGACCATTGGCCTTTCATAGTCAGGCTCTCAAGGACAGAAGTTTACACTTGTCTACTTATGAAAAGGAGTTTCTTGCCTTGGTTACTGTAGTGAAAAGGTGAAGACCTTACCTTGTGGGCAAGCCATTTATCATTAAAACAAATCAACAAAGCTTGAAATTTTTGTTGGAGCAAAGGGTAGGCATACCTGCTCAACAGAAATGGATAACAAAGTTTTTGGGGCACTCTTTCTTAATGGAATACAGGAAAGGAGATGAGAACAAGGTAGCTGATGCTCTTTCTAGGAGATTGCTTGATCCTTCCTCATCCTTATCATTACTAGAGCATGCTCATACTTCTTCCTCTTTAACCTTGTTTCTGGCTGCACCTTAGGATGATGCTCAATTCTACTTAATTTCATTTCCCTGTCCTACCTGGTTGGATATTTTGAAGGATAGCTATTAAGCTGATTCTAAGTATTAGAATTTACTCACTGCTTTGGCCACTAATGCTCCTCCTGCTCATCCCTCTTCAGAATGGCTTACCGCTTTATAGAGATAAGGTGCTCCTCAATTCTGCTTCTCCACTGAAACCTTTAGTTCTCCAACATGCTCATAATAGTCCTCTTGGGGGCCATTCTGGTTATTTGAAAACTATGCATCAGATTCAACATGATTTCTTTTGGTTTGGCATGAAACATGACATCAAGCATCATATTAAGACTTGTGAAACATGCCAACAAATAAAGGTGGACACTTCTAAGCTTGTTGGTTTATTGCAGCCACTCCCTTTTCCAAACAAACCTTGGCTTGACATTAGTATGGATGTTGTTGATGAACACAGTGAAATCAGTAGGTTGAATGTCTCAGGCGTCAATGATTAGAGAGCACTTGAAAGTCCTGAAAAAGCAAACGCAAAATCAGAGGCGACCAGGGAAGACCAGCCAAGAATCCTCCGATGGTAAAGTTAGTATTTCTAGGATTCCAATTTTTGTGGAAGTGTCTGAATGACTTACCCTTTCGTGGATGAATGCTTATATAGCACACACTTTGTAACTTCTCGTATCACTGAGGAATTCGGAAGACTTGGAGGTAACTTCCATAACTGCTATGGAAGTTACCTTATTTGGACTTGTTTTCCATAACTGTCATTGGAAACTGGCTATGGTAATGAACCTTGACCTTTGCGTTCTGGGCTAAATGAGAAGCTCGTCCTAATCTTGCATGGGGAAAGACGTCTAGAATGCAGGAAGGTCATCCAAGTATTTCTTTGGACGGATGACCTCATCGTGGATGAGCATACTATAATGCAATCCATCTACATTTGCTTTGTTTGCCTTGTTTTGCTTGGACAACCGCAATGGACGAGTTTGGAGTTGGTGTGTTATAATACACCATCAGTTGCCCCTTTGTCCATGGGTCGTCCAAGGAAACGTGTGATCCCATGTCATTCCTTGGATGGACGTGCTTATGTTTGTGATTAGATGTGCCATGTGTCATAACCTCACTGGTGATTAACAACGTCAATCCATTTCTTCGAGGAACATGCCACATGTCACTTTCTAGTTGGCTGTGTCGTTTCAGATGCCTAAGTCCATGGCCTATAAATAGTAGAATTCCTCCATTACCCTTCACATTTCTGAAATTTCCTTTCTTAACACTCCTCATCTTAGAGCCTCGTCTAGAAGCGTTTCCTTGTCCTTAGTCCTCCGTCTAGAGCCAAGTATTTTTCTTTCCTTCATCCTTAGGTTTTCCTTCAATATTACAAAATGTCTGAAGTCGTTCTCTCTTTGTCTAGCAATAGTGTAGATGAAGCTATAGACGAGTATCACGACTCTTCTAGCTATAGTGGCTCTAGTAGTGATAACAGTAGTAGTGATAGCTCCATGGATGAGGGATACACCTCTGGTGTTCCTAGGTTCCCCTTTGAGGTTATTCAGGAACAGCTTAGGACAAGGGCAGCTTCAGGGGCTGGCACCTCAACGAGTATTCCCTCATCTCCTCCCCCAGATGAAATAGAAACCGTGTATAGTTGCACCGTAGGAATCCCTTCCAAGACGAACGATAGGAAGTTAGGTTTACTTAGGAAATGGTACTAAATCCCCGACAACCTCAATCCTAGGCTAGCCGTCTGTGGGGCGTGGTGTTGTCAACCTTGTCTCGGGATAGGTATTTACAAAGCCTATCTTCTAGAGGGACTTAGGTTACCTCTAAATGCTTTTTCCTAAGAACTTCTTACTAGATTAGGCTTAGGAGTTTGTCAATTTAACCCTAATGCATGGAGACTCGTTGTCTCTATGCAAGTTTTATGGAGAGAGGTGTTTGAAGGGGATCGTCCTCTTACCGTGGACGAATTCCTTTATTGCTACAAACCCTACAAAATTAATCAGTCCCTTGGCTTTTATCAATTTACAGCTAGGGGCAAAGACTACAGATTGATTAAGTCATTAGTTACCTCTGACAGAAACTGGAAGACCGAGTTTTTCTTCGTCTCCGGTTTCTAGGCCGGGCACCCAGTTGAGGTTAGCAAGGATACCTTTGCCCCATATACTAGAGAACTAGGCAACCTTTGTTTTGAAGGTATGTTCATGTTTCATTTTATTTTATTTTTTTTGTTGAGTGTTTTGATTTTTGGCTTGTATTCATCTAACCTTATTTTCTCTCATCTCTCTTTTGTTTTATAGCTGTTAAACGTCCTTCTTTGAGTAAATTCCATCGTGATCGCGTCCACAAGGCTTGTCTACACGTTGATAGAAGTTTTCACTCATTGGTGACTCTTCAACGTCTGTTCACGTGGAGACTTGGTCCTAAGTTGTCCGTGGAAGCACTTGCGCACGAACTTACAATTCGGAGATGTGAGTTCTCTCTAGGAAATTTCTTATATATCATTTAATCTATACATACATATGTATACACAAATTTATTTTATTTTTTTTTTATTATTATTATTTTACTAACACTTTATGTTTTCCCTTTTAGGGATGGCCATAATGAAAGAGAACAAAGGGAAAGAGGTTGTGGACGAGGCAGCCAGGCCTGGGGTCCAATCTCAAACTCATCCTTCGACTGGAGACAAAAGGAAATCTTTGCCCAAGATGCTAGATTTTGGAAATCTTTCCAGTCGTCGAGGGAAGAAAGCAAAGCACAGGTTGTCCAAGCCTAAGATTTCTAAGTCCAATCTTCCTCCCTCTCAGCCGTCCATCCAAATAGTTGACATTGACTCATCCGTCCCTGCTGATAGTCCTGCCAAGACCATTGTTCCCCCCTTGTCCAAGACCACTGCTCCTACCTCATCCCAACCTTCCCAGAGGATCCCTATGAACAAACTGGAGAATGAAGACTTGGCTTGGGAGAGGTTTGAGAAGGCTGTAACTGGTGAGGACGTGGCTGTATGCTATGACATGTCCTTGAAAGAGTTTGAGCACTCCAGTGTTCATGATCTTTTTAAGGTACTCTTTTATCTCGTCTTGTTTTTAATAACACGTGTATATTTTACTAATCATAACTTTTTAATCAAGTGTAGGCCATGTCAAAGTTCATAGCTGCGTTTAGGCAACCTACAAAAATGGACAAGACGAGGATTCTTCTGGAGAAAAGGATACAAGAAATTAAAGACGACTGCAAGGGTTGGGCAGAGGTGGTAGTTAAAGCTAAAGACAAAGCCAAGGACTTGCAAAATTTGATTGAGGAGTTGAGAGCTGACGCTGTTGAGAAGGATACTTATCTTGACCACCTTCAAAAAAAAAAAAAATGACGAGTTGAGCACCCTTCTTTCCAAAGCAAAAGAAGATGCAATAGCTGAGTTCAAGGCGTCCAAATAGTATACTGATCTTTTGGACGCCAACTATGCAGCAGGTTTTGAAGATTTTAGAATGGATGCTATGGAAAACTTCCCTGAAGTGGACTTTAGCTCCATTAAGCTTAACCTTGTTGCTGCTACAAGCTCTCTTATTTAGACCAGCTCCGAGGACGTCAATATTGAAAACAATGCCACTACTCAACCTGCTCAAGATGCAGGAAATGACTCCCCTCAGTAAATTTTAATCTTTGTTGTTTGCGTTCTCTCTATCTTTCTTTTTTCCTTTTTTTATTTTATTTTTAGGTCCATTGTTTAGGACTTTTTAATGTAACTTAAATACATTTAGCTCGTCCATAGTGTTAGGACGAGCTTTTAAACAATTAAGTTTTACAAGGGTGTTTGGACGTTGGTCGTCCACCCTTAAACTGTTTGAATGAATGTTTATCCTCTTTCTATCCGTGTGTGGATGAGTTTTTTATATAACATTGATTTCAACCTTGCCTCGTCCGTGGTAGGAATTCTTTCATGTTTAACATGCTTAATGTATTAAAGGCTTCACCTCACCCATTATTTGGACGAATACGCCTTGAGCCTGCTTTTCTTTGCTTTACCCTTAGGAAAGCTTATAAACACTACATCTCTACATCCAAAGAATTTACTTGTCTTGGGCTTTTAGCCTTCTTGTGGGTTAATTTGAACAAAAACAATATGGAAACTAGGAATTCACACAACATTATGTACATAACATAAATATCGTTCACAGACAAGGCATATGCTTAGAAGCTAATGCCTTTTAGGGAATTTAACAAATACAAACAAATCCATAACTTCGTCCATAGCCCACAACATAATAATACTAAAAATAAGTAGATAAGTAAAACTTTAAGCTCGTCTGGGATAATACTCGTTCAGGCTAGCATTTTATTGATAATACCCTCTCAAGTGTTCAACATTCCAAGGATGCTCTAATTTCCTCCCATCCAGGGCCTCTAAGTAGTAGGATCCTTGCCTTTTGCAATTGATAACTCTATAAGGTCCTTCCCAATTAGGTCTCAATTTCCTATGAGCTGGGTTCTTGGTTGCCAAAGAAACCTTTTTTAGGACGAGATCTTCTATGTTAAACCACCTTGGTTTCACAATTGCATCATATTGCCTAGCCATGAGGTTTTTGTACCTCCCTGTCCTTTGCTCTGCATCCATCCTTACCTCGTCTATTAGATCAAGGCTTAAACGGAGTTGCTCTTCATTATCCTTATCATGATACATCATTACCCTGTGATTAACCATATGCACTTCTGTAGGTATAACTGCTTCACTTCCATAGGCTAGTTTGAAAGGAGTTTCCCCTATAGGGGTTCTCACGGTCATCCTATATGCCCACAGAACACCTGGTAGCTCGTCTAGCCATACTCCCTTTGCCCCCTCAAGCCGAGTCTTAATGATCTTCAACAAGGATCTGTTTGCAACTTCGACTTGACCGTTTGCTTGCGGGTGGGTGGATGAGGAGTAATGATTTTGAATTCCGAAGTGTTCGCAGAAGTCTTTGAAAAGTGCATTATCAAATTATCGTCCATTGTCAGATATCAATACTCTAGGCACCTTAAATTTGCACACAATGTTTTTCTAGACGAAGTTCTTGACATTTTGTTGTGTGATATTTGCTAAGGATTCTGCTTCCACCCACTTGGTGAAATAATCAATGCCAACCACTTGAAACTTCATCTGTTTTGTACCTAGTGGGAAGGGACCCAAGATGTCTAGTCCCCATTGTACAAAAGGCCATGGGGCCATCATTGGGGTGAGATACTCTAATGGCTGTCTGGGGACGTTACTAAATCGTTGGCATTGATCGCAAACCTTGACGAATGCCTTGGCATCAGCTTAGATAGTCAGCCAGTAGTATCCTGCACGGATGACCTTATGGACGAGTGACCTAGCTTCTGAGTGATTGCCACATGCTCCTTCATAAACCTCCCTTAGGACATAGTTCGCCTCGTCTGGAGCTAAACACCTTAGATAAGGCTAAGAAAAATCTCTTTTATATAATACCTCATCCATAAGGATGTATCTGGCTGATTTGACCCTGAGCTTTCTGGCCTCGTCTTTCCCCTCTAAAAGCCTCCTATCCTTCAGCTATGACACTATTGGGGTCATCCAATTTCCTTCGCTCTCTACCTGCTGCACTTCTGGAAGATCTATGCTTAGTATATACTAAATTTCATTAAACTCGTCCATGGCTTCATTCGTCTAGGCTTCCTTCGCTAAAGTGTCTACTCCTACGTTCTCTTCCCTTGGGATTTGAACGAAATTAGCTTCCTTAAATCTCTTCACAAGCCTTATCACTCTATCAAGGTACTTCCTCATTCGTTCTTCCTTAGCCTCATATGTCCCGTTTATTTGGCCCATGACCAACTGAGAATCTCCTAGGACAAGTATTGATTTTGCTTCCACAGATCTAGCCAACTCCAGCCCCTTAAGAAGGGCTTCATACTCAACTTCATTGTTGGTTGTTTGATATTGCAAACGAACCTTGTGCTTCAGTTTATCTCCCTCTGGGGATTGTAAAACCACCCCTATTCCTCCTGCATGTTGTGTAGACGAGCCATCCATATGGACAGTCCACTTCTTACTATCGTCCATCCCATCTAAATCATTATAATTCGGTGTGAACTCCGTAATGAAATTTGCCAGGGCTTGAGCCTTTATTGCATGCCTTGGTTGGTACTTGATGTCAAACTCACTGAGTTCAACAGCCCATTGGATCAGTCGTCATGTAGCTTCCAATTTGTTCATTGCTTTCTTGAGCAGATGGTCCACCATGACATTGATGACATGAGTTTGGAAGTAATGCCTTAGCTTCCTGGAAGCTGTTATTAATGTAAAAGCCAACTTCTCTATCAGTGGATATCGTCTTTCTGCTCCCCTCAGTGCTCTACTTGTATAGTACATAGGCTTTTGCACCTTCCCTTCCTCCCTCACCAATGTTGAACTTACGGCATGTGGGGTGACTGCCAAGTACAAATACAACTCCTCTCCCAACACGGAAGGACTTAGTAAATGAGCCGTAATGAGGTACGTCTTCAGATCTTGGAAAGCTTTTTGACACTTGTTTGTCCATTCAAATGCCTTTTTAAGAACCTTAAAAAATGGCAAACATTTGTCAATAACTTTAAAGACAAACCTGTTAAGGGCAGCAACTCGTCTAGTTAGAGACTAGACTTCTTTGATATTTTGCGGAGGCTTCATGTCCAGTATCGCTTGAATCTTATCAGGATTTGCTTTAATCCCCCTATGCGAAACCATAAATCCAAGGAATTTCCCTGATGATACTTCGAAAGTGCATTTGCTGGGGTTCAACTTCATGTTGTACTGCCTAAGTGTGTCAAAAGTCTCCTGCAGGTCGTCTAGGTGTTTTCCCTCATCCAGGCTTTTTACCTGCATGTCATCTACATAGACTTCCACGTTCCGCCCAATCTGTGGACGAAACATATGGTTAACTAACCTCTAATACGTTGCCCCTGCATTCTTTAAACCAAAGGGTATCACCTTATAACAGAACAAGCCTTGACTGGTGAGAAAGGATGTCTTCTCTTTGTCTGCCTCGTTCATCCTTATCTGATTGTATCCGGGGAAAGCATCCATAAAACTAAGCAACCAATGACCTGCAGTAGAATTTACCAATTGGTCAATGTATGGTAACGGGTAGCTGTCCTTAAGGCAAGCCTTGTTTAGATCAGTGAAGTCTACATACATTCTCCACTTGCCATTTGCCTTCTTGACCATTACTACATTGGCTAACCAGACTGGATAATAAACTTCTTGAATAAACTTCGTTGTGGTCAACTTCTAGACCTCTTCTTTGATAGCATTGTCTTTCTCAGGGGCAAATACCCTTTTCTTCTACCATACGGGCTTGGAGGAAGGATATATATTCAGACGATGGGTAATGACTATTGAAACTAAAAAAAAATACTCATAAAATGTGTCATAGGTACCTGTATTTACACGACAACTATGGACTAAATAATAGGATAGGTGCAAAGGTCATGCATGGTCATCTACAAAAAGTTGACTAGCCAATACTAAGAAAATAAAAATAAAAGCCACGTGAATGGTCTGCTGCCTAGTACCTATGAAAAGGAAGAGATATACACAAATCAAGTAAAATAAAATAAAATAAAAAAGCTGAAAAGTGAGTAGGGAAGTGGCATCACCAGAAAGTAAGGAACATGATTTGATGAAATTAGGCCTCAAAAGTCGAAAAGTGGGGCTGTCACAACTAAAAAGAAAGAGCTTAAAAAGCAACGGAACAAATAAAAGATAAAAAAGCTTAAAAGTGGGTGACGGCTCAACATGAAATTAGGAGGTATGGAGGAAAAACTGATAAAAACTGCTCCATCATCTGATCAGTTGAGAGAAAAATAAGGGAACAATTTCTTTGGAATCTCTCTATAAATAGAAAGAGGCATGCACAAGTAAAAAAAAAAGGAGAAGCGAAGATACAAAAAGAGAGCAATTACACACACAGCAAAGACAAAAAGAAGAGAAAAAAAGAGAGGCAGAGAGCAACACGAAGCAGAGGAGGATTATGCAGCATAGGTTTGTATATGGGATTTCATCAGTCCCTTTCTTCTCTATATCTCTCTCTCCCTCGTTCTCAAATCAAATAATTTTTGTTTGGTAAAACAAATAAGGTTGGGTTTCATGAGGAGTTCCTAACTCTATGCATGAAGCTTTATACAAGAGTCCCTGACTCTTAAATCGTATTTGAACATTACCAAATAAAAATTCTTTCACTACCTCATTATTGGAGTCCTTGACTCTACCCCATTATTGGAGTCCTCAACTCTACCCCATCAATGGAGTCCTTGACTCTACCATTTTAATGGAGTCCTCGACTCCCTTGAATAAAATAAGAATTCTAATTCCTTTAAGATTGGAATTGATCTCTTAATCAAGATTGGAATTAATAATTCTCAAAATAAAATGACCATAAAAATTGATCTAAGGAAATTTTCTAATTCCCAATGTTCATAACAAAATAAAATTGCTTCAAAGAAGTTTTCTTTCCCTTAATTAAATTTGGAAATCTCAATCAAAATATTATTAAAATTCCTACAAAGAAGCAAATTAAAGAATGGGAAAATTACTTGGAACTTTAACTTCTTAAAAAGAGAATCCTTGATTCAATTTCCATGAAAACATGGTCTTTGACTTATTCTTGAGATTAAAACCAATTATTTCACCCAAAAGTAAAATTAAGTGAATGCTTAATTAAATACAAAGTATTTGACTTAAATGTCCATCATTTAAATTGGGCAAAATCAATTTGAGGATTTTGAATCTAAAACTTCAAATCAAGAACTACGAAGTGGCTTGATCCCCGCCAAGTGTACGTAGGCAACCTAAACAAATTATTAGGTGTAGCCACAAATAAATAAAAACACATGTCCCCTTAAACATAAAAATAAATAAACTCATTTACAGAGATGACATGGTTGGAATCAAAGGGTCTTCCTTTGAAACAAGGGATTGTGATTAAGAGATATATTATCTTGAATGGGTACAACTCACATCAATAAAACCCATACGCCAAAAGGCCTATGGGTGAAATTATGTTTGACGAATTTGACTAATTTAACAATGTTTGTTAAACATAATTTGACAATATTTGTTAAACATAAGTTGACAATGTTTGTTAAACATAAATTAACAATTATTGTTAAACATTGGTTAACAATTATCGTCAACAATGACGCTAGGGTCTATACCCAACATATCCTCATGACTCCAAGCAAACACATCAATGCTCTTCTTCAAGAAACGGGCAAGATCCTTCTTAGTCTTCTCTTCCAAATCTGCTCCAAACTTGGTACACCTCTCAGGGTTGTTTTCATCCAAGAAAATGTCTTCCAAAGCTTCAGTGGGCTCTACCACAACTTTCATTTCCTCAATATTCATCATCTGAACTTGCTCGTCCATGGCCAACATGGCCAGGTAGCACTCTTTTGCTGCCAGCTAATCTCCCTGCACTTGTCCTACCCAATGCTTCATTGGAAATTTGACTAACAGGTGGTAAGTAGACGTAACTGCTTTCCAACTATTTAAAGTTGGCTTTCCAATTATAGCATTATAAGAGGATAAACAATCTACCACTAGGAAATTCACGTCCCTGGCTACCTGTTGTGAATATGCCCCCACCACCACAGGTAATGTGACAGTGCCCACAAGCTGCACCATCATTCCATCGAAGCCTACCAAGGGCAAGTTTACTGGACAAAGTTGGTCTCGTCCGAGCCTCATTTGCTGAAAGGTAGGGTAATATAAAATGTTTGCTAAACTCCCATTGTCCACCAACACCCTTTTGGTTGTATAGTCGGCAATAAGCAAAGTAATAACGATGGCATCATCATGGGGGTGGTGAACTCTTTCAGCGTCCTCATCTGTGAACGTGATTGCTTACTCGTCCGTGGTCCTCATCCTTGGTGATTGTCCAGAGAGCTGAACATTCTTCACTACTTTCAGGTATGTCTTCCTTGACTTGGACGACTGGCCTGCTGAACTTCCTCCTATAATAACTCTTATCTCTCCAAGCGAGGGTCACGACGACTCTTCTACTTTCCCTTTCAACTTCTCATCCTTATGCTCTCATCCAAGGAAATTTCTCAACTTTCCTTGTCTAATAAGATTTTCAATCTGCTGTTTTAGATCAAAACATTCATCCGTGTCATGCCCATGGTTTTCTGTGGAAGCGACAATACTTATTCCTATTGTGCTTATTAAGATCTCCCTTCATTTTCTCCGGCCATTTCAAGGAAGGATCATCCTTTATTTACATAAGAACCTGCTCAAGTGGCATGTTCAAAGGGGTGTATTGTTCACTCCGCGCTGAAGAGTCTGGCTTTTTATTGTCTCGGTCTTTCTTCTCTCCCATACGCCCCTTCTTTGGATGAGGACCTTGGTCGGAGTGGCACAAGGGATCTGCCTCCATTCTCTCAACTCTTTTCCTCTTCTTGGCTATAATTGCATCTTCTGCATTCATAAAGTTTTGGGCTGAATGGACGAGTTCAACCATGGTCTGAGGCTCTTGCTCGTAAAGCTTGTGGATGAATAGGTCAGAATTAACTCCATTATGGAAGGACGCCAATAGTAACTTGTCATCCGTCTCATCCACTGTTAGGGCTTCCCTGTTGAAACGAGTAATGAAAGACCGTAAGCTTTCATTCTTTCCTTGTTCTATGGTTAGCAAGCTGGACGAGGAACGTTTGTGCCTTTGTCCTCCGATGAAATTATTGATAAATAACTTGCTCAACTCTTCGAAGGAACTCACTGTATTCGAAGGTATCTTGCTAAACCATACTCGTGCGGGCCCTTTAAGGGTGGTAGGGAAGGCTTTGCACATTATCTTGTCTGGAACCCCTTGAAGGTGCATCGTAGTCTTGAAAGTTGAAATGTGATCAAAAGGGTTATGCGTTCCATCATACGAATCCAAAGAAGGCATCTTGAACTTTGGAGGCAGGGGGTGACCGTTGATGGAAGTCGTGAAAGGGGATTCTGTTCAGTGAACTAAATCTTCTACGAGGTTTGCCCTTCTCATGTTCTCCCTCATCTCGTCTATAGCTTTCCTCATCTGGTCCATTTCCCTTTCCAAATGTGGCACCCATCGTGAAGTGGTACCTCTTGATTGGCTTTCGGGTTCGGCATTCCCTCTACCTTCTTGACTTTGGGATTGTCCTTCGGTATGTCCTTCATGCCACTGCCTCCTTAGATTAATCTCCCTAGTCAATTATTGGTTCTGACAGGTTAACTTCGCCATGGCAATTGCCATGGATTGTACATGTTGAACAGAGGATGGTTGCATGACAGGCGCTGATTGATGATCGCGGTGAGGATTACTAAAGGCATCCCTACTCTCTTAATGGCCTGGACTAGTAGCCCTTGATCTTGTCTGAACCATTGCAGCCTTTTGTTGGAGAAAGAAATTGCAGAACTCAAAGATGAAATCTAGCAAAAACTTACTTTCCCACAGACGACGCCAACTGATGAACACAGTGAAATCAGTAGGTTGAATGTCTCAGGCGTCAATGATCAGAGAGCACTTGAAAGTCCTGAAAAAGCAAACGCAAAATCAGAGGCGATCGGGGAAGACCGGCCAAGAATCCTTCGATGGTAAAGTTAGTATTTCTGGGATTCCAATTTTTGTGGAAGTGTCTGAATGACTTACCTTCTCGTGGATGAATGCTTATATAGCACACACTTTAGGATAGTTACTTGTTTAGTAACTTCTCCTATCACTGAGGAATTCAGAAGACTTAGAGGTAACTTCCACAACTGCTATGGAAGTTACCTTATTTGGCCTTGTTTTCCATAATTGTCATTGGAAACTGGCTATGGTAATGAACCTTGACCTTTGCATTCCGGGCTAATAAGAAGCTCGTCCTAATCTTGCATGGGGAGAGACGTCTAGAATGCAGGAAGGTCGTCCAGGTATTTCTTTGGATGGACGACCTCATCGTGGATGAGCATACTATAATGCAATCCATCTACATTTGCTTTTTTTGCCTTGTTTTCCTTGGACAACCGCAATGGACGAGTTTGGAGTTGGTGTGTTATAATACACCATCATTTGTCACTGGTCTTCCTAAATCTCAAGGTTTTGAAGTAATTTTTGTGTGGTTGATAGACTCACCAAATTTGTGCACTTCATGCCCTTGTCACATCCTTTTACTGCCGCTAAGGTAGCTTTGGTGTTCATGAAAGGGGTGTTTAAATTGCATGGTTTACCTAGAACCATTGTCAGTGATAGGGATGCTACCTTCACTTCTGCCTTTTGGAGGGAGTTGTTTAAACTCCAAGGGACTAAGCTAGCCATGTCTTCTGCATATCACCCTCAGTCTGATGGCTAAACTAAGGTTGTGAATAGAAGTTTAAAGCAGTATTTGAGAGCCTTTGTGGGTGACAGGCCTCACACTTGGGCTACTTGTTTATATCTGGCTGAGTTTTGGTTTAATACCAATTACCATACCTCTACTAGAATGACTCCATTTGAGGCTCTCTATGGTTATCCACCTCATAAGGTCCTAGACTATGTCCCTGGTACACTCAGGTGGCTGCAGTGGATGCATTGCTTCATGACAAAATTGTTCTACTCAATCTTCTCAAGCAGAAGTTAATTGTAGCTCAAGCTAGGATCAAGGCTTAGGTTGATCAACACAGGTCTAACAAGACTTTTTAGGAGGGTGATTAAGTCTACTTGAGGCTCCAACCTTACAAGCAATTGTCCCTCAGAGCTAAAGGGTTTAACAAGCTATCTCCTAGGTATTTTGGTCCTTTCTAGATTCTGCAGAGTGTAGGACAAGTGGCCTATAAGTTAGCTTTGCCTGCTGGTTGTCTGCTTCACCCAGTTTTTCATGTCTCATGCTTGAAGCCTAAGTTGGGTGCTTACATTACTCCTTTCCCTACCATTACTCCAATTGACTCAGATGGTTTTCTCAACCCTGAACCTACTGCAATTTTGCAATAGAGGTCTAAGCAACTCAAGAGTAGAACCATTATTGAGGTTTTGGTCCAATGGCAAGGGCAATCACAGGAAAATGCAACTTGGGAATCTCTTTACAAGCTTCAACTTCGATTTCCTTACCTTGTGGGCAAGAACTGTGATGGGAAGGAGAGTATTCTGAGAGTTGCATAACTGTGGTATAGCTATAATTGTTGTATTGGTGAAGTTGGGGTGTCGCTGTATTTCCTAGTGTATTGTTGGGGAGTGCATTGTTGGGTTTGGTTGAATTTGAAACCTGTAGCATTGAATGGTTGAGTTGCTCTACAGTCCTGCAACAAGATACTATGGTAATGTGTATCACAGCACTAGTGAATTGTTGTGTCCAGTAGTAGTATTACAGTGTATTGCTTTGTCCAGTAGTTGCATTGTAACTAGAACTTTATTGAGTTCAATAGTTGTAAGGTAATTGCTTTACCTTGTGGACAAGGTCTTAAAAAAGGGAATGGAATGATAGGAGTTTTGCTATTATACCTATCATTACTATTACATAGCTAGCCTAGAAGTTAAATAGTTATGCCAGTTGTATAGGGAGTAGTTAGTTGGTCCAGTGGTGTAATTGAATGTCCAATGGTATAACTGATTGAACAACAGAATTGTACCTGCATTCAATTATATAACAAATTGCTATACTATAAGAGTAGAATCTGGGGAGTAATAAAAGGAAGCAACAAGCATATGCAATTTCTTCTTACATTCTCTCTCCATCTCTATCTCTACCTCTCTCTAATCTCTCTAAACTTCTCTAGGAGGCCTAGTTCCCTTGAAAGAACTACCAAAAGCTTTCTATCACTCCCTTTTAGAGATTTGAACCTCGGCCCTTACCTCCCACATCCCACAAAAACTTTGTACTTGTGGAGTAACCATCATGCCAAGGGTGTGCAATGGTACTAATTGACACTTTTGATATCTCTAAATATACTCAATGTTCAAATTCACTATCCACATTATCATAGCTATCAAAATTTGGAATTATATATATATATAGATATATAGATATATATATAATGTGTGTGTTTTTTTGGTTGAAAACTTGAAATATCTAATAGTTGTAGAAGAAATCTATTTAGTTTCCATTTGTATTGAACATGTTGTGCAATAGACTACTTGTTTTTGTTGGTTCTTAGTGTATATAGCCCTTCCTCATGGGTTTAATCCTTGAGTCATACATTTTTAAAAATAAAAATAAAAAGAAAGAAACTAATAGTAAATTGAAACCAACGAAAAAACTATCGAAACAGAATTTTTGTGGGCCAGTGGGCCAATGAAGAAACTAACGGAACTGGGAAAAGAATTTTAGCAATCCCATTAATGTAGTCAGTTTCTCTCTCCTCTTAAATTTTAGCAACATTAATACCGAAATACCAAAATTATGTTAAATTTGTCAGTTTCTCTCTCTCTCTCTCTCTCTCTCTCTCTCTCTCTCTCTCTCTCTCTCTCTCTCTCTCTCTCTCTCTCTCTTCTTGTATTTTAGCAACACTAATACTAAATTTTGCATCTCTCCTTATTTTGCTAAATAACTTTGCACAGTACACATAAAGCTTACAAACTCTAATTTTAACAATATTTAGCAAAAAGACTCATGTGTGTGTGTATATATATTCACGATGTAAATGCACTTTTAGTCAACAAGCATATGAAATTTCTTCTTACATTCTCTCTCCATCTATATCTCTATCCCTCTCTAATCTCTCTAAACTTCTCTAGGAGGCCTAGTTCCCTCGAAAGAACTACCAAAGGCTTTCTATCACTCCCTTCTAGAGATTTGAACCACATCCCTTACCTCCCACATCCCGCAAAAACTTTGTACTTGTAGAGTAACCATCACGCCAAGGGTGCACAATGGTACTAATTGACACTTTTGATATCTCTAAATATACTCAATGTTCAAATTCACTATCCTCATTATCATAGCTATCAAAATTTGGAAAGTATATATATATATATATATATATAATGTGTATGTTTTTTTGGTTGAAAACTTGAAATATCTAATAGTTGTAGAATAAATCTATTTAGTTTCCATTTGTATTGAACATGTCGTGCAATAGACTACTTGTTTTTGTTGGTTCTTAGTGTGTACAACCCTTCCTCATGGGTTTAATCATTGAGTCATACATTTTTAAAAATAAAAATAAAAAGAAAGAAACTAATAGTAAATTGAAACCAATGAAGAAACTATCGGAACAGAATTTTTGTGGGCCAGTGGGCCAATGAAGAAACTAACGGAACTGGGAAAAGAATTTCAGCAATCCCAATAACGTAAAGTCAGTTTCTCTCTCTTAAATTTCAGTAACATCAATACTAAAATACCAAAATTATGTTAAACTTGTCAGTTTCTCTCTCTCTCTCTCTCTCTCTCTCTCTCTCTCTCTCTCTCTCTCTCTCTCTCTCTCTTGTATTTTAGCAACACCAATACTGAATTTTGCATCTCTCCTTATTTTGCTAAATAACTTTGCACAATAAACATAAAGCCTACAAACTCTAATTTTAACAATATTTAGCAAAAAGACTAATGTGTGTGTATATATATTCAAGGCGTAAATGCACTTTTAGTCAACAAGCATATGCAATTTCTTCTTACATTCTCTCTCCATCTCTATCTCTATCTCTCTCTAATCTCTCTAAACTTCTCTAGGAGGCCTAGTTCCCTTGAAAGAACTAACAAAAGCTTTATGTCACTCCCTCCTAGAGATTTGAACCACGGCCCTTACCTCCCACTTCCCACAAAAACTTTGTACTTGTGGAGTAACCATCACGCCAAGGGTGCGCAATGGTACTAATTGACACTTTTGATATCTCTAAATATACTCAATGTTCAAATTCACTATCCTCATTATCATAGCTATCAAAATTTGGAAAGTATATATATATATATATATATAATGTGTGTGTTTTTTTGGTTGAAAACTTGAAATATCTAATAGTTGTAGAATAAATCTATTTAGTTTCCATTTGTATTGAACATGTCGTGCAGTAGACTACTTGTTTTTGTTGGTTCTTAGTGCGTACAGCCCTTCCTCATGGGTTTAATCCTTGAGTCATACATTTTTAAAAATAAAAATAAAAAGAAAGAAACTAATAGTAAATTGAAACCAATGAAGAAACTATCGGAAAATAATTTTTGTGGGCCAGCGGGCTAATGAAGAAACTAACGGAACTAGGAAAAGAATTTCAGCAATCCCATTAATGTAAAGTCAGTTGCTCTCTCCTCTTAAATTTCAGCAACATCAATACCAAAATACCAAAATTATGTTAAACTTGTCAGTTTCTCTCTCTCTCTCTCTCTCTCTCTCTCTCTCTCTCTCTCTCTCTCTCTCTCTCTCTCTCTCTCTCTCTCTCTCTCTCTCGTATTTTAGCAACACTAATATTGAATTTTGCATCTCTCCTTATTTTGCTAAATAACTTTGCACAGTACACATAAAGCCTACAAACTCTAATTTTAACAATATTTAGCAAAAAGACTCATGTGTGTGTGTGTATATATATTCAAGGCGTAAATGCATTTTTATTCTCTACATTTTGGACCTTTTTCTATTTTGGCCCCAATATTTTTATTTTACCGCTTTAAGTCCCTAAATGAAAAATGTGTTCCATTTTGGTCTCTGCCGTTACTTATTTAACGGAAATATCCTATGTGGCAAACGAAGTGCACTGTTGACACAGTAAATGCTGACGTGGCCATTAAAATAAAAAAATATTATTTGTTATTTAATAAATGCCACATCAGCTTAGAATTTTAAAAATTAATTTATCTATTTTAACAATTAAAAAAATAGAATTAAAAAAAAAAAAAAAAAAAAACACATGAATTTAGATCTGACACCCTCATCATCAAGAATACAGAAGAGCACAAACCAAAAAAAAAAATCATACAAACCCAAAAAATCAAACATAAGAACACAAGAAAATCAATCCGAGAAAAATTATAAATGAATATTGTACAAAAAAAAAAATCAAGCCACATATATACACAAACCAAATTACCCAAGACAAAATCAATCCACATATACCAACATAAACCCAGCTCAACCATACCAACCCAATAAAAAACACTTGAATTTAGATTTGGTATTATCTTCAACAAGAACACTAAAGAACACAAACCCAGATTAAACATAAGAATACAAACTCAGATTTTCTATGATTTTCTTACCTTTCTTGTCAGCCAAACACAAACACAAACACAAACAAATCTCCAACAAGAACACCAAAAAATTTCAAACCTAGCAATCAACAATCAACAAACCCACCCCACGACCCATTCCAACAACAAACCTGTTGATACCGTATTTTGTCCACCCTCGATTTACGTGCCAGACCTCGAAAAACCCAAAAATACCATCTCTCCATGAGGCCGCGAGAACATCCAGAATGACGTGGCGCAACCCGTTTGGGCACCAGAGCACCCAAAGTGCCTTTTTTAACTAAAATGACCAAAATGCCCCTAGTCAACCCTAGATTGGACTGAAGGTCAAACGAGGTCAAAACTCTCACAAAACGACATTTTTCATAGTTTCACATCAAACTTGAGATTCTTGGAGAATTTTAACAATTTTGACCAAGTTTAACCCGAAGTCGTTCTTAGGTGGGCCCAAAAACCCTAATTTTGATCTGATTGTTAGAACGGGTCGAAACCAATTCCATTGTGAATATTATCAAATTCTCATTCCAACAACTATTCATGGGTTAAAATCGGAGTTAGAACAGCCGAGATATCACGAAAATTGGGATGACGCACAGATTGATGCATCGCTAACTTCCAAGAGCCATAACTTTTGATCTAACTGTTGGATTTCCAAGTTCCATACCTTTTCAGAAACAAGGAGTCAGGATCTTTCCAAGGGTGTCAGGATCAGCCCCATATCAAGCCTTTTAAGGACGGCGGGCCTCCAAGGGCTGCTGCCTCGAAACGCGTGTCGAAGCTATAAATGGCGGCACTCCTCATACTAGAAAGGAGAAGAGTTTGTTTTTTTTTTTTTTTTTGCTCTTTACCTAGTTTCTCCACACATTTTTCTCTCTTTCAAACACCAAAAAAAAAAAAAAAAACACACACACACACACACACACAAAACACCCAAAAAATACATCAAAGCCTTTTGATTCTTCTCTCTTCACCAACAACACAAGGTATTGTTCTTATACCCAATCTTCCTTTCCTTGGTTCTACATTTTGGACTTGGGGTTTAGGGGTGTGGATGTAGTTTTTTTAGCTATCATCCACACCCCTAACCTTCTAAATCTTTTCTTAGCATTTATCTTACTCTTTTTGCTTGAATAACATGATTTATTGCTTTCTTTAGCATATTTCTTACTTTATTTGTGTTTTCAACTTGAATCTCTTTGTTGTTATGTCTTATGCCATGTTTCGTGCTTAGATCAATGTTCCCACATGTTCATATGTTTAGAACTACATGCTTAGGGTTTTATGCCATGTTTTTCTATGTTTTGTTCCTCTTTTGCTCTATGTCGATGTTAGGGCTACATGCTCACATGCTTGATATCATGTCTATGGTTATGTCTTGCTTAGATCTACATGTTTGGTATGCACATTCTATGCTCCTATGCCTATATCCGAGTCTTCACATGCTTGTATGCTTGGATTCATGTCCTTCCATGTCTATGTGCTAAATTTCTATATGTTTACATGCATGTTTCTATGCCTATATGTCTAAGTCTATGCTTCCACATGCTTGTGTGTTTGGATCTATGCTCTTTACATGTTTCATGTTATTTTCCATGTGCTTGTGCGCTCTATGCCATGTTCACGTGCCTAGACCTAGGCTATGTTTGTCATGCCATGTGCTATTGTAGCCCTTTTGTCGCTTTATCTTTCTTTCTTGTGTTTTGGCCTATTGGTTTGGAACCGATCTAGACCCTATGGTCTTCGTCATCATCCATACACCTTGGCCTATATCAAAGGGTTTGGATCACCCATTTTGGATGTCTATGCTTGCTTGCTTCTATGCTTTATGCTTGTGTTAGCCTCTCTGGTTATAGGCTTCACCATGTTTGACAGCCTTAGTGGGTTTGTGGTTGTGTGGTTACACTTGACACCCATGAGGCCTTGTTTAGGTGTAACCACTTAGGAGGCATCGCCATGATGTCGGTTGTTTCATGCATACCTTTCCCTTTTTCTGATTCGTGCGATGATATGCTTACCATGATAGTTTATGCCACCCGTTGGCTTTATATTCATCTTTACATGCTTGCTTACCTATCCATGCATGAGTCTTGCTTGCTAGTGTATCGTCCATGCTTCAATACAATGAAGTTATGGACATTCAATCCAAACCTACATTTGTCCCTCGCGGACACCACCTTTTGTTCTTTTTTTGCTTGTTTGCTTTTTCGCTTATTTGCTTGCTTTCCTACTATGCTTGCCATGTCTATCATGCTTATCTGTTTTATGCCTTTTCATATACTCTTTGCATCTTTCCCTTCCATTGCTTATCTGCCGGTTTTTTGTCTTTGCCTTTGCATGTACACATATGGAGCGAGGACGCATGGAGCTAAGGCACGATTTCCCAAGCACAAGCAAAAGGGACACGAACGCGAGCATGTGGTTAAGCTAAGCAGCTGTAGGTCTCTCCCTCTCTAATTCCCCTTTCTGCTCGCCCCTCCTTGTTTCCTCCCCTCTCCACAACCTCTCATAGCTTTGATCTAGGTTTAGAGAGAGGTTGAAATCAGTGTAGTGGTAGTTGTGAAACAAAAATCAGTGGTCGATGGTTGTGAAGTAGTGGTCGGTTGGACCCGATGGTGGGTCGAAGGGTGGGTTTTGCTGACACCCGGCCTTGATCAGAACGGGGTGGAAAAACCGCCGTGGTCATCGCGGGCCTTCGTTCGACCACTTGCCATGGCGACAGCTCTCATGTGCACGAGGCCTCGTTGGAAGGCCCTTCTCGAAATATTGTGTGCATTGTGAGCTTCGCGCGGAGCTTTGGGTGCTCTCTCTCGGTAGAGGAAAGTAGGTCTACCTTTGGCGTTATGGTAGGAATCTGGGCCAAATTTTAAGGGATTACCAAAGGTGAGTGGAGTTGCCACCAATCATTAGGTTTTTCTAAGATGTGATTGGTCACCTATTTATAGTTGATTTTATTACCGATCCTAGGTTAAGAAAAAGGGCATTTTTCTAATCTAATGTGGATGGCAAAAAATCTTGATTCTTAGGTCTGAAAGTTTGGTTTTGTGTGGGGAAGTGTTAGGCACCCTACAACGCCTGTCCAATGACAGTCCTTTATTTTGATAAAACCTTAATTTTTGGAAATTGGCAGTAAAAACATGATTTTGGCATTGGCTATCGGGGCTTTGCATGCATGGGGGCTTTGAGGTTTGGCTTTTGAATGGGTGTGGTTCCAAACTATGCTTTCCCAAGGTGTTTGAGCAAAGTGCCAGATTTCTATAGCGAAAATCTAGCGACAAGTCACCTTACTTTCGCGGCGGAAATTAGGCATTGCTTACCTTAGGTGGCACGGACTATGACAATCACACCCAAAAGGAGCACAATGCAAGCACACAGAGCAGGAAAGTAAATGCCTACATCTCTAGAGCATGGCCTAAAATATAGGTGCAGGAAAGTAAACAAGGGTCACCATACTCTAGAGTTGAGGATGAATGGTACACGGCATGATATACCAAATACAAACCATCTAGGGGAGAGAGGGAGGAGGAAGGAAAGGGGTTTAATAGAGTACATAACCAAAAGGGAGAAGCTAAACTCCTAAACCTACTGATTGGTCCTCAATAGAGAGACCCATCGAGAGAGAAAGACACCGATCTGAGCTAGAGAGATAGAGAGAGAGACATAGAGAGAGAGAGCAAAACATCGATTTGAGTGAGGAGCTTGAGGCATTTGGGTTTGCGTTTAGGTTTGGGTTTGAGCAAAATCAAGAGATAAAGAGAGTGGGTCAGTCAGAGAAAGAAAAAAAAAAAGCACCACAACCAATTGTGGTGGTGGTGGTGGCGGCGGCGATGAGCAAAGAGGTAGAGCTTGAAGCTTTCAACCATGAACATGTTTTGGAAGAGAGAGAGGAAGTTTTGAGTTTTGGAAGAGAGAGAGGAAGCTTTGAGAATGTTTTAGAAGGGTTAGGGAACCGATTTTTGATAAGGAAGTTTTAGGGTTGAAGTTTTTCTTCTAAGTGTGTGAATTTTTCTGGTTTTGTAATAAATGAAAATTTGTTGCGTTTGGTTGCCAAGAAAATGCTTAATAAAATGTGATTTTGTTTTACTCTTATTTATCTAAGCATATGATTCATGTTATGGGGATGAACACAAAGAACATGAAATAGTTCTTTAGAAAAAAATAATGAAAGGAATAATTTTTAAAAAAAAATTTAATTATCTTCTTTTATTTGAAAGAAAAAACATGAAAATGTCTTTTTTAATTATTATTTTATGCTACGTGGTATTTATTAAATAACAATTAAAAGTTTTTTTTAATTATTTTAATGACTACGTTAGTATTTATTGTGCCGACGGTGCATTCCGTTTTACACTTGTGATATTTTCGTAAAAAAAAAAAAAAAGAAAAAAAAGCGTGAAGTAATAAATTGAGGTTTCAAAGTTCAAACTGCTTTTCCAAACGACCGCTAAGTAGTCTACAAGTACCCTTGTAGTAGGAAGCAACTAGTCTGTAATCAAAGAGATCATCATCCAAAATTGGGTTAATAGGGAAAATGGCATCGGGTTTGGTATTACCACGGCCGGTGACCTTCGTGACCGGCAACGCCAAGAAGCTCGAAGAAGTTCGTGCTATCTTGGGAAACTCCATTCCTTTCCAGTCCCTCAAGCTTGACTGTAACTTTCTCTCTCTCTCTCTCTCTTTTTGATATTCTTCTTTTTTTTTTTTTCTTTTTTTTTTTTTTTAATTTTGTTAAATTAATTTCCTTATTTCTCAGTGCCAGAATTGCAAGGCGAGCCTGAAGATATCTCCAAAGAGAAGGCTCGCTTGGCTGCCATTCAGGTTCTCTCTCTCTTTCTCACTCTCTCTCTCTCATATATATATATATATATGTGTGTGTGTGTGTGTGTGTTAATTATATGTTGTTTATGTAAATATTGCTAAATTTTGTAATGGGTAGGTGAATGGACCAGTTCTTGTTGAAGACACTTGCCTCTGTTTCAATGCCCTAAAGGGTCTACCTGGTATTTTTTTTTTTTTTTAATGCATATATGAGTTGGGTATTCAATATTTTTTTATTATATGTGAATTTTGACCGTTGTATCACATTTTCATTTTTTACCCGTGCTTGTAAAATTTCAATATGATCAGTAACTATGTCATTTATCAAAATGTTAATTTTTTTTTTTTTTTTTTTTTGTTTAAAATAATGCATAAAAGATAAGTTTATGAATCAAATAATTTGACATATATGTTAAGAATATAGTAATCAAATAAAAAGTTTTTAATTGACTCTAATAGTATGAGTTACACCGAGTGTAACTTGAACTCAACTCTACATATGTATAAAAGCTTGATCATTGATTTATTTGGTTGTTTTGAAATTTTTGCAGGGCCATACATGTAAGTTCTGCTTCTCTCTTTTCATCTTAATCTCGAGGTGAACTTCTAATCTATACCTCATTAATTTTTGTTGAGGGCTTTTCACTATGCCATTTCTGTCTGCTGGATGTAATTCTAGATTTATCATTTATATGATGAAGAGTGTAAGAATCTTTGTAGGTTATGTACGCTCTCATTTTATGAAAAGCTAAGCTACTTTGACCATGAATCATCTCCTGTAACAGTATTGAACATAATAGAATATTTCTTGTAATTCTTTACTACATGTCCATGTTTCAATTCACCCTCTTAGTTGAAGTATGTTTCGTCTTAGGCTGTATTAGGTTTGAGGATTTGAAATCAAGTGATTTTGAAGAACAATTTCTATTATAAATTGCTTGATATGAATTTCAATAACACATGATAAATTGGGCATGGAATTTTGCTTCAACAAAAACACTTTTGCTCTGAGTTCCATATAAAATCTAACACCAGAACATTTCAAAACCACATATTATTAAGGGTTAAGTCCATCTATAACTTTCATTAATAGAAAAATGAACATGTGTGGTTCTATCGTGCCGTGCATTGACAATTTGGGAGGAAAGAAAAAGGAGAACATTTGAGGGCCAGAAGCATTCTGTTGAGAGAGACTAGGGGTTGTATTTATCAGCTCTGTAGTTTCTCTGCTGATGCTAGACAAGGTCAACCTTCTAACTTTTGTAACTTCTTGGATGTATTGTATTCTTATTCTTTTTCCAGGAGCAGTTGAGTATATGACATGAATGCTTAAATTGTTATCCTAGATTGTTTTACGCTTCAAACTTTTTTAATACAAATAATTTTACATATAAAAAAATTGTTATTGGAGGTTTGACAGTTAATCCTGTTTGCTCATTTCTGCACTTCTTCTGACCATAAGATATGAATCATTTCCTTCCTTTCCAAAACACATATTTGGAGCACAAAAGTTCTACTTAGCATAATTGGTGGACATTTGAAAATTGCAGAATTTTGAGGACTACATAATATATCTATTAATATCGTAAGACAAATCTATCTTTTACTTAGAAGGGTCCTCCCATGCATATGTTTCTATGACGTTGCTTATATATTTGATCCTTCAAATGGAAGACAATCTTTTGACCAAGATTTCAACCTCATCTTATCCTTTAAACAGTTGCAGAGAGAGTTTTTATTGGACCAAGCTATTTATGAAAGTTTGGGCTTGGCTTGGGAAAAAAAACTGTTTATTAAGCAAATGAGCCAAGATAAAGCTTAACTTTAGGCTCAACTATTAAACAAGCTGAACTCATACATAATAATGTACTTGTGAACAAGCTCATGAGTATGAGACTAAATTTAAGTGTATATTATTATAGATTTATATGTATACATGTATAAAAATATACTTATATAGACTTGGGATTGGATTCCGTAAGTTTGTAAATAAGTTCATAAAGTATCAAATTATTGTTGCAATGTATTGACAATATAAATAGTCTGTTTTGTAGTAAAATTTATATAATTTTTAATAATTCAAGGCTTGTGAATCTAATTTATAATTTTATAAATGAAAATCATTTTATCTAATTAACTCAAATAATATAATTTCAACTATAATTTACTTTTTAATTATTAGTATAGATTTGTGAAGGGGTAATAAATTTATTTATATTTTGATTGGTAGGAGTCAAAATTTTTAGTCCTAGTGTTTACAATATGTAGTGAATAAAGTAATTCGTGAAAATTCTCAAGCATATTCGATAAAAAAAAAAAGATAAAAAAAAAGAAAAAAAAAAAGAAAAAAGAAAAAAGAAAAAGAATTAAGCTTGAACTTGTAATCTAGTTTGATGATGAGATTGAGCTTGACTCATGTTCGAAATATAATTAAATGAACAATCTTGGACTTTTAGTACCCAACTCAACTCAGCTTGTTTACAGCTGTGATTGTAGAAGCTTGAGGGCTAGGTAATATCTCTTAATATTGTAAGAAAAAGTTCTTTTACTTGGAGAAAGGCCCTCCCACACATTATGTTTCTATGAAATTGCTTATAAATTTGATCCTTTTTACGGACAACCTTTTAAACAAGATCTCTTCCTCACCTTTTGACAAGAGTTTTCTGTAAGATAATGGAAAGAATGTACCCAAGCATGCAGAGTGTATACATGGGTTGCAATTCAACAATTATCTAAAGTTATAACAATCAGGAAATTTTAACAGATTGCAAACAAGATGACTGGTGAATGCAATCATCCTGTGAAACAACAAATGTAAGAAAATCATCTTCAGTTCTGTTCAACTCCTTCAAATGTCCATCTATTACATTCTCTCTTCTTTTTTATTGGAAAAGTAATGTTATTGAAACAAGACTACTTTGTGAAAATAAGCATGAAGTAGCCTAAAGAATTACAAAGGGAGAAATACCTACATTCTCTCCAAATAGAAATAGTCAACAACAGGTGTAATGGGATAGCTTTCCAAATATCTCCATTTCCGTGACTGCTGAAATGCCCCTTTCAACATGCAAGCAAATCAATCACCTTCTGAGGCATGACCCGCTGCACCCTAAAGAGACAAAGCACAAGAGACCAACAATCTCTAGCAATGTCACAATCAACAGTTGAAATAATCAACTTAGCTTGATTACAGTAATGACCCATTGTTAATCATTAGTAATTTCATCATATTAGAGGTTCATATGAGAACTAGATTATCAACAACTGATTAATTTTTTAGTGAAAAAGAAACCAAATTAAGAATCACTTCAAGCCCAAATTTAAAGCTTACAATTATTTGAGTTATTCTAGAATTCTTGCTTCTTAAACTTTTTAGTCATTTCTCCTTTTGTATGTATTGTTCTATCTCTTGTGGAATGGAATATAGTGCATGTGCACTCCAACTAATACGGGAAGATTGAATGTGAGAACATTAGGAATCTTCAATCAAGCTTTGTTGGGCAAGTGGTTAAGGCATTCTGGAGAGGAAACGATGTAGGTTTGTGGGTTTATCAATCTCTGTCTTCAGGGTTCACTGTACCTGAGGTTTGTGGGTTTCTAATCAAGTACATTTTGTTCCCTTCAAAACTGGAATCAAATACAAACTCAGTTTTCATAAATCAGATCTTAAGCTGGGCTGACTTGTTCATAGTATACAGAATGTTTTCTCTTGACAGACAGGACTAAAGATGCCATTTGTTTGCTTACATGTAATTTATAAAATGCTATGAAGTGGGAAAATCTCTGCTGTTTCTGCTCATGATTTTAAGCTCCATCAAGCTCAATCTTAATACTTCTGAATTTTAACCATGTATTGGTTTTTGGTTAACAGTGTAGTTTTAATATCATTTGTAAATCTGGTCTTAAATTTCCTGCTTTGCTGTTCCACCTCTGATGATCATTATCTAATGAGAATATTATGCAATGCAGCAAGTGGTTCCTGCAGAAGATTGGTCATGAAGGTGGTTGTCGTATGCTTTAATTCATTTTTTTGCCCTGCTAGTTTTGTTTTTACTTGATTCTTATCTCATCTGTTCCAGGTCTGAACAATCTCTTGATGGCATACGAGGATAAATCAGGTTATGCTTTGTGTGCATTTTCGTTTGCTCTTGGGCCCAATGCTGAACCCATTACATTCCTGGGGAGAACTCCGGTATATCTCAGTAGTTCTATATTATGTTATTCTGAATCTCTGATGAGTGATTAAGATATATTTCTTTTGAGCAGTTTCATTTAGATAATCTACCCACACACTTGACTCGGTACTAAAGTTGCCTTTACCCATTTAAAAATTCTATCTTGATAAAACAAGTGATCAACTTGTTTAGGAGGCCCATTTTATTCTGCCAGGCCCAGTTTATTCTGCTTATGCCCGAAGTGTAAGCAACTTAAAATGTAAGATATGCGTCTGTTTTCGTAACAATGATATCTTTAGATAGAACATGTGGTTGGTTTACTTAGAAAGCAATACTTTAGGCAAAATTTTATTCTATTAATACTCATGCGAACCTTTTAACAGTAATGCAATGCATTAAGGTGCAATTCCTGCAATGTGACTTAACTGGCCCAGTTATAATATGCCAACTCGATTAAAAATCCAACTCAGCTCCACCTCACCCAATTGCTAACGGAACCCAAAAAATCTCTCACACTCCACTAACCTACCTCCTCTTTTTTTTACCTGCTGGACTGCCTGACCACACTGAGCTTTAGCCCTCTCAACCATTAGGTCCTTGCCATTCCCACACCTCAGTCTCAATCCTCAGTCGGCTGCCAAAACTCATTTATTTACCAAATACTAAGACTCCAAGACAGACACGCACGCTAAAACTTAATAATAATTATAGAAATACATTTATATTCTTAATACATCAATTAAATAATTATATTCAACTCGACAATTACTGCTTCCTTGATTTTTTTTCCCCTTTTTAATAACGTGATATAATTGAAAGTAATATCTAATATGACAAAATGAGTATTGCATATAAATCACATAGATTCCCGCAAATTATTTCAAAATGAATTTATAACTTGCTTGTGCATTGCATGGAATTGCACTAACATATGATTTGTGGTTCACTTGTTAGGGGAAGATAGTTCCTCCCAGGGGACCTAATGATTTCGGGTGGGATCCCATTTTCCAACCTGATGGCTATGAGCAAACGTAATCCCATGCTTCTTCCATTTTGATTTCTATTATTTCAGCGTTCAAGATCAATCTGATTATGATTTTTGTTTGTTTGTTTGTTGTAGTTATGCAGAGATGCCAAAGGAAGAGAAGAACAACATTTCTCACCGATCAAAGGCACTTGCTCTGGTGAAATCTCATTTCACAGAAGTTGGATACACTTTCCGGATCGATCCCTCTGTCTGAGCAAGCTACATATTTTTTCTTGTAGCCATTGCATGATGTAACTTTTGTGAAAACTAGCTATTCACTTAGCATTAGCTCTTCAATTCTAAATGCTCCCTTGGGGAATGGAGAAGGGAAAGAAAGGAAATTTACTGCTATCTAGTTGCACTATGAATTTAGTGGAGAGCAGAGAGTAGCTTTCTTGAACGAGGGAGAAAAAGTTTGTGGTTGACATTATCAAACTGAGGCTATTTATGAGGACGAGCAAAATAAATTAACTAATAGAGCAAAAAATTCCCTTTCACTTGAATATAAGGCCTTGTTTGGATTTTTTTTTTTTTTTTTTTTTCATCACTCTCACTTAATTTTTGTCATTTATCATTCATCACTCATTACTTAAAATACCCCAACTTCCTACACGAAGTTTGTTTGGCACCATCACTCAACTTGTCATCATTCAAATTTTTCAACTGTTTGTAGGCCCTATACCATTAACTTGGTTAGAGCAAGGCTGTTAGTCTACCCGTCTATCTTTTTCTCTTTTCTCATTTCCCCTTCCCCCTTCAGCCCTGCCACTCTTCCAAAGCACAAACCTAAACCCATAAAAATTTCTCAAGCTCCCTTGCCTTGTCAAGACCATCAACAGTGAACAAAACCCATCTCTCTGACGTGTATGGCAGCGTGATCTCCTCCGTTGTGACCCAGCAGCGTCGATGAGCATGAAGAAATGTGACCCATTTACCCATTTTGTCACGGATGACCTCCTCCGACCCAAGACAGTGCTACCTCATCCCTTTTTGTACTCTCTCAGCTTGTTTTTATCTGATTTGTGTGTTGTGTTTTGCATTTGGGTTTTGAGAAAACTGTTAGGTTTTAGCTTGAACTCTGTTTTCTTTTGTTTTTCCCTGTTGTTTGGTTGGTGAGAAAATAATAAAGGAGGAGTTGTTTTGGTTTTTTATTTTGTTTATATGATATTATTGTGCCTAACCATTGCTGGTTTGCTTCAATGGTTTGAAGTATATTATACTTGCAGAACAAGCCCCTTCTTGTGCTCTTGTTTGTGATGGAAGCCTGTCCTGTTTTTTGCATTTAGTTCATTTTACAACTTAAATTCACTTGGATTGATGGGTCACAGGAAAAAGGTATTCCTCCTCTCTTCCCATTCCCTTCCCCACTTTCTCCTACACAGGAAATCAGATCTAAAAGATCTCATCACAATACGCTTAAAATTGCATCGTATAGCTGCAACTCTTGCTGATAACCAAGTGATTAAGCTAAAGACTATTCATTCTTAATGAATATTGAACAAGCCCACAGACCCTTCAGCTTTTGCTCCTAGTTGTTGATCTCTCACCAACGGTAACCAAAATTCCAATCTTTCATTCATTTTTCGTACATATATGTACGTGTCTCTGTGATAGCTTAAAACCCTTTTGCTATGTTCCCATTTCTGCAACTTTTATCAGACTTTTTTTTTTTTTATGTGTCATATACTCATATGATGTTTGTGACAATTACCTTTTCTAGAATTATGGGTTTTGTTTTGTTCTTTTTATTGGGTATTCTGTTTGTTCTTTTTAGTCTAAGGTTAAAAACTGACTGTTAGTATGGGTCTCAATTAGTGGATTGAAAATATTTAATTTTGATATTGCTTTGGTATTAGAAATCTTAAAGCAGAGAAATAATTCTACTTAGTTTAAGTTGAATACTTTGCAGCTAAAAGTGCTGACCCATAAAGTGATTTTTTTATTAAAAAAGAAAAAAAAAAAAAAAAAAAAGGTTCAGAATCAAATATGGTTTCTTTCCAATGCTTCTAACAGGAAATGGTCTCATGTATGTTTGTAGCCTAGAAGATTGGGGGTTCTAGTGTGAATAAGAAACAAGAGAAAAATCATATAAAAAAAAAAAAATACACAAACCTTTTTTCTCTTATTTGTAAATGATCGGAATCAAAGAAAAATTAGTCTACCAACTGAAGGTTTCTCTTTGGGACCATAATTCTCTTTTGATAGGTAATAGTGAGTGGGGGAAAAAGAGGGTGGGGGGTTCAAACCACAGACATCAAATACTTGATTCTCTAGACTATTAGATTCATCATTGGGGATGGCACCTGAGTTAGATTTTGATGAGACTTATTTTACAGAAATTCATATCTCATAAGCCTTTTCACAGAATTGTTCACTTTTGCAGTGGACAAAATGCATCATTTGCCTGTTATTTGGGCAGTTCAACTGATAGGGGAACACAGTACTGGAAACTTCAATTTATTAGGCATTTTCGAGACTTTGGAATTGAAATCTTTAGTGAATCTCGATTAAGTTCTTGTATTCTAATTTACCTTCTAGTCAAGGTGAGGATCAAGTATCATATAGGGTAATAAAAAATGGAAGACTTGAAGTTTTTTTGGATTATGAAGCTCTTAGAAGGTGGTGGATAGAAAAGAGAGAGGGGGGGGGGGGGGGGGGGTGGGGGGTGTTGGGGGTGGGGGTGGGGGTGTTACTGGTAGTTTCTATTCCAGTATATCGTTTCGGGGATACTATTATTTTTGTATACTCTGTGTTTGTATGTATGTATGTGAGAGAGAGCAAGAGTCCATATATCAATAAAAATGCAATACATATTTTATTTAGCTTCTCATTACATTAAATATATATATATATATATATATATATATGCTACTTCATTCTCAAAAAGAATAGACTTATGCTATTTAATTTTTGGGTAAATTGCAAATTACACTTTTAAAGTTTGGGGATGTTTGGATTTTACATTTTGAAGTTTTAGAATTTGGATTTTACACTTTGAAATTTTATTCCGTTTGCATCAGCAGCCCCTTCGTCCATATTTTCCATTAAGTATCACATAAACTTGTCATGTGTGTTTAGTTTGTCCAATAAAATGATGCCACATCATTTTTGTAGCCTAAAAAATTAAAAATGACATGGCAAAATAAAAATGAGGTGGCATCATTTTATTGGATGAACTAAACACACGTGGCAACCTTATATAACACTTAACGGAAAACATGGATGGAGGGGTTGCTGATGCAAATGGAATAGAACTTCAGGGGATAAAATCCAAATTTTGAAACTACAGGGTGTAAAATTCAAACACTCCCCAAACTTTAGGGGGTGTAGATTGCAATTTAGCCTTAATTTTTCAAAAATCTATTAATATACATTCTTCACATGCCAAAATGAATATTTGAAAAAAGAAATGAAGCACACTATAATCATGAACAAAGAGACCTAAAAATCCCACCACATTACCACTAATGAAATACAAAATAATTGCAAGACTGGTTGGAAAGGTGGGAATGAGTCAGAATTTTTAGGGATAGTGTATCGGTTTAGTGACTAGTACGAAATATGTCAACCATTCCGGCCAGAATAAAACAGAATTGGTAACTTTGTCTACCGGAGCACCATTTCTTTGGCAGACCTGGAGTGCTAAGGTACCACAATAGGTTGTTTTCTTCACTTGATAGCAGCATTGAGCAAAATTTTGACAGTGGATAATTTCCTTTTTTTTTTTTTTTTTTTTTTTTTTTTGAAAAAAAAATTTATTGGTGGATAATTTCACAATAGGTTCTTTTTTTTTTTGACAGTGGATAATTTCTAAAATAAAATAATATGGTTATTTATTGGTGTTATATATGTAAGAATAGTGGGAAGTCAGTTAATTTCCTTTTGCTTCATTGTTTAATGGTGATAGATATATGCTTTTTTGTGTCTGCGTTATTTGGGATATCTTTTGTGGTGCTGCAGACTGTGGTTCAAATATTAGATTGTTGGCAATGAAGATATCATTGCCATTGGAGTAAAAAAATCTAGAAGGCTTTTCAGTTGTGTGTCAGTGAGAGAGGAACAATAGAACATTTGATGGAGTAGGAACGTCCTAATCTTGTTACCAAACAAATTTTATGAGTTCTTTGTATGATTGGATGACTGCTATGGGTAGCATCCCTTCAAGATATTTTCAGAACAAGTTTTCTTTGACTACATTTGAAGTTCCTATCTTGCTGAAACTAAAATAATTAGGGGAAACAAGTGTATATATAGGATGACACATCTAGCATCATGTGAGAAATTGGGCATTATTGATCAAACTTTATTGAGCACCTTGTCTTGAGCAACTAATGAGTTTGCTAAATTTCGCAGTAGTTGGATTTTCTAATATATTAGGTTGCTTTTTGGATGAGTTTCATTTTCCTTTTTGGACTTATTGCATGAGTTCTTTCAATCTCTTTCTACTCTTTCCTGTTTTGTTACACTCTTCATACTATGAATTAGGTTTCTATTCTTTCCTTTTTTGTTATACTCTTTAGCAGTGGAATGTCTTTTGCCACTAATTATGAGTCTACTACTAATTATGAGTCCACTTCTAGTGGCCATGTGTGCGATATGGATCGGTGTGTGGAAAGGACTTCCCTATCTATCCGTAATTTCGATAGGAGGTTCTATGGATGTCAGCAGTGGTCGCCGGTTAGTATTACATGATTTTAGTGTCGTTACATATTTGACTTGTCATTTTCTTACTATCTTTGCTGACCATCATATATATGCCTTCAATGTTGTATGCAGGACTCCGATTAGGCATGTAAGTTCTTCAAATGGTTGGACAAGAACACATGCCCATGTGGCCATGCAACAGCACCACTTGTCCATGAAAGGCTTGCGAGATATAAGGCCGAGGCAGCGGCTGCAAGAAATGAAAGAGATGAGGCTCATGCAAGGGAAGCAAAAGCATGGAAACGGGAAAGGATAGCAAAGCGCAAGGTTGAAAAAACTAAGCTTGCACTCCGGATTGCTGAAGACAAGGTCTACAAGTATAGGCTAGCTTTACTTTTGTCTTGGACTGTACTAGGGGTTTATTTTGTATTCTCTACTGTTTTTGGGGGCCATGGCCATACGCAGCTGCGTCTACCATGACCCATTTACTGTCACGTGTGTTATGTACATTAATGATTATTGTTTTGAGTTCTTATATAGTTTATAGGGTGATATAACACACAGGTTGAAGTGTGTTTTGTACATTACTGATCACGTGTGTTATACATTTCTTTCTTTTCTTTTTATTTTATTTTATTTTATTTTTTTATTTTTATTTTTTATGGTGAACTACTTTACGCATCTCATAGCATGCAGTTAAGTAATTTGAAATTTCCTTATAGTAATGGCAATATTTTTTATGTCTGATGGTCCAAAAATAGTTCTTATAGTAATGACAATAGCTGTGAACACATGTTGTGGGTATACCATGGTCCAAAAATATTTCTTATAATAATTGATACATTTGAATTACGTTACATAATTATGCAAAAACATATTTGCACGTTGTCATGTCATTCCAAAATAGTGCAGTAGCATTACAAGTTTAACTAAGTTCTACATCAGCCTACGTGAAGAAATATTTCCTTGACATAAAGTAGTTCCAAAAACAATTACATTGCAAAGCCATTGCATCTAAATTGCAGCGAAGTAAATGGTCAATTGCCACGGCCAACATATAATCATCTCACATTGTCACGGACAACATAATCGTCCCTCATTGTGTCAGTGATATTGTCCCTAAATTGGCCCATTGCTCTCTTCGATGCACTTGACATTTTTAGTACATGCCTTTGGATTGCTGAGCTTGTTAATGCTCCAACATCGCCACTACCTTCGCTATTGGTCGCACTACCTTCGCCAACACTCTCCCCTATTGTTCTGAACAATTCATCACTCCGATTGTTCATGCATATGAAATTGTGTAGAACATAGTACACAACAATGACGTAACGCTGCCTAGTTTGCTTGAAGTTTGGCATTAAATTCAGAATGGGGAAACGGACTTTCAGCACTCCAAAAGACCGCTCAATAGACTTGAACTTCCTAATCACCCCCCTCTTCGTGAAGGCCTTCCCAATACTGGAATTAAGAGTGCCCGCGATGTGCTCCCACACTTCGTCATTGGCAGAACAACGAACCATAGTCCCAAGCAAATAGTGCGAAAATACAAGGTTACACAATTTGTCCACACAGTTTTCATCCCACGTTCTTAAGTCCGCAACCATCTTAAAGAACAACACACACATCTCATACACAATCATATCACAAGTACAATAAAGAAATCCCAGTATTTTTATAGGAACAAATATTGAGCATAGGATCCATATTAATATGTATATATTACTGCAATGACATGTACTGAATCATTCTTATGAAATTTATAAACAGTATTAAAGATATAAGCAGATCAAGAAGACACAAATATTCAACAAAACAGAGCAGAGAAGAGACAAATCTTCAACTTTTGTGATATATAAGTCATACACTCGAGCTTTGTTTTGGGGGCTACAAAGTCACAAATTCACTGAATTTATGATTAAATATATACCTGAGTTAATTTTTTCCCAAGTTTACAATAAGGACTAAAATAAAGTGAAGGATTTGAGCTTGAAACCTTGAATTAAGATAATATCACACGATTTTTTTTTTTTTTTTTTTTTTTTCTGGGCAGAAAATTTGAAAAAAAAAAATGTCATGAAACATGTAATTTATAAGTTATAACCCACTGAATATATCTTTGAAGAACAAAGCCTCCTAGCATATAAATGCACTTCTCAATCATTTCCTTACCATATATAAATGTAAGGTCCGTATTGGTCCCTTTAATTGATCAGGCAGGTTTCAATTATTGCACAAGTAAAGTACCACTGTATCAATCAACTTATAGTAACTTTTTTTCCATAGCCCCACAAAACTTCATACAGCTCAGTACACTACAAACATGAGGTTGCAATTCAACTGGTCTGAATAAGTTTCTTGCATGCCAAAAGAACAATAGGTTTGGATCATGTAGTCAGCCTAACTTTCTAAAGCTGACATCTCATGTACTGATGTACTGCCTTAATTAGGTCTGAAAAGCATCGGGAACCTTATCTTAGAAACAATTGCAGATTGAAAGATATCTAAAAGATGAACTTGAAAACATGAAAAGTTCAAAGCAAGCTGTGGCGGAGTCAGAAATCTTATGTTGGAGGGCGAATTATATATTCTGTCAAGATAAACTCAAATAAAAAATACACTCTCCTAAAAAATCCACATAATATATATATGTGTGTGTAAATATAAAATATATAAATTGTTTGCAAAACTTCATCCATATTTGACAAATCAATATCATAATGTTATAATTGAAGTATTATATGAGTTTTTATTTATTTATTTCTTGATAAAATCTTGAGAATAGGAAGTTTCAACCAAATTGTATATATTATCAATGTTGAATGATTTGAACATATTAATCGGAATTGAAATTGAGCTAAAATTTAAGGGTTCCACACTTCCACTATTTATTCACAAAACTTACTACCTAATTATTTCCTTTTATTGCAATTATATATCAACTCTAAACTCTCTCTTTTAGGAAAAATTACTAAATTATTTTATCAATGCTTTCTTTGGGGGGGCAACTCCTTTTTTTTTTTTTTTTTCATATAACCTTTAAATATTTATAAAATATACTTAAATTGTAAAAAAAATTAAAAAATTGGGGGGGGGGGGGGGGGGGGGGGAAGGCCCCCTCAAGGATACAAAATGAGCTGTACAAATAACATATGAATCCTACAGGAACTACTACAATTAGAAATGAAGCCCCTACTTGCTGTGAAAATCATTTGTCCTCCGAAAATTTGATTCAAGACACATACTCAGACTCAATCATAGGAACGAAAACCAAGAACCAAAGTTGGTACATTAGACAAACTTCCTTACTTTTACTCTAAATGTGCGTGCGTGCACTGGGGTCAAGACCATGAAATGGGGCCCCAAGGACCCCAAAAAAAAAAAAGTAGACATTAATGGAGCACTGCATCCATTAGTTTCAAACTAGCACTGTTTTTGTTATATTACTGCCCAAAATGTGGGCCAAAATGGCCCATTAGCATTAATTTTTGAAATATTTAGCAACAGAGCACTGTTTCGGAAATAATTAGGGAAATACCACTTTTTCTAGTACTCGAGCTTGGTGAGCTCGAGTACCATGTTTTTTTAATCCATCGTCGCCCCATATTCAATGAGCCCTATAGTGGCGTTTTTAAGCCCTAGAGTGACGTTTTCGGACCCTATAGCGGCGTTTTTAAGCCCCCATACTAGGTTAAGGAGCCCTATAGTGACGTTTTCGGGCCCTATAGCGGCATTTTCCTGCAAAATTTTTTTTATAAGTCCCCATAACAGGTTCAAGGGGCCCTATAGTGGCGTTTTTAAGCCCTATAGTGACGTTTTTGGGTCCTATAGCGGCGTTTTCCTGCAAAATTTTTTATAAGTCCCCATAACAGGTTCAAGGGGCCCTATAGTGGCGTTTTTAAGCCCTATAGTGACGTTTTCGGGCCCTATAGCGGCATTTTTTTTTTTGAGAAGATGTTTGACCAATGAAAAGATGGTACTCGAGCTCACCATGCTCGAGTACCAGAAAAAGTAGTATTTCTCTAATTATTTCCGAAACAGTGCTCTGTTGCTAAATATTTCAAAAATTAATGCTAATGGGCCATTTTAGCCCCAAAATGTGTGATAAACAATGACACGAACTATTTTATTTTATATGCTTAACAAAGAAGAAGTCACTAACATGACTAAGACAAATAATTCTTGGCTCCCAAATTTTTTTTTTTTTTTTTTTAGAGAGTTTCAACCTATGGCATCCACTCCTTATCATCAGACCAAGATACCAATCAGTTTTTGGTGTAGGCGGGGATTGAACCCAGATCTCTTATACAACCATCAGAGACTTTACCAGTTGAGCTAATTAGAACCCACAAAACTCATCACATAATTTCTTGGCTCCCAATTCGTGTAATTTTATTACTCAACAACTTTAAATCAAATTTATACGGGAGAAAGTGAACCACTAACCACAAAGTAGTCTCTGTCTTTCCTTTAATATCTATTAAATATGTTCTGTGACTCAGTCCCTTCCTTTCATCTCATAGGGTTAAAATAAATCTTTTCCTTTAATTCTTGCAATGACAGTTCATGTTTGATTTTGATGTGAGTACTGAGGAAAGAGATGTTGTAAATTTATTACTTGAATTCCTAATTGGATAGTTCATTATTTCATATAGAAAATTATTGAATATTCTAGGAGTACCATAAATTATTGAATAAATATTCTAGAAAATTATTAGCTTGCAATTACATGATAGCTTCACTATGATTATTTTTTTTTTCTTTCCCACATAATACACACTATTTTACAAACACTTCTCTTAGCAGTTCAGATTTTTTTCAACATCCATGCATGGGAAAAGAGATACGTTAACCAACCTTGTTGCATTTTTCCATGCACATAGAGCAAACAAATTTCCATTTTTTTTTTTCTTATGCGAAAAACAGAAGCCAAGGGAGAAAGGCAAATATTCATATGGAAAATGGGTAATCCAAATAACATTTAGCGGTAGAATTATTATTTCAAAATACAATTAGAAAGACTAATTAAAAAAACTAAAATATTGAGGACAATGCAAATCACCTGAACTGAGGAAAAGACAGAAGGAAAAGAAAGCGAAACACCAAAGAATGCAAGCACCCATCCCTCCAAAATGCTATTAATTTGGTATTGGGTATTCTTACTGGCTTGGAATAATGATAGAGAAGCTAAGCGCAAGTTAGTAAGGTTTCTAACACAATTTTTCTTTTTCTTTTTTAAAAATAAAAGATCCCACACATCAATTGGTGAGCAATACCAATAATGTGGCTCAAATAAATAACTTTAATTGTTGTCAACAAAATTTCTATGCTTTCTCAGCTTTCCCAATCTTATTCCTCCCATGATTCAATAAAGTCAACTTTTTTTTTTATCCCTTTCTAGATTGTATTACTTGTTACCTTATCACTCCCAAATTTATCCCCACAATCATGCAAGAAGTTTTTTTCCTACTATGGGTGAGCAGCAATTATATGGTGAAAAAGTCAAAAGGACCCACTGACAATAAATTTTTAAGGACGATGATATTATATGGAAGGTATATTTTTCATTAAGTGGCATGCCCTTTGGACCAAAAATGATCTTTTTCAATTGCTTTCTGCATTTTCTGAATGCAGTGTTTCTGGTGCCTTATCAGTACAAGCTATTTTCAGTCACTCAATGTAAAGATGGCTGAACCAATTTGGACCATTTATTATGGATTTCAAAATCAAATATGATAGGAGTGTAAGAGACGGCCGAAATCAACAGCCGATCCTCTCAGATCCGTGAAAATCTTATTACTTTAATTTCATATGCCCAACCACTTTGTACAAGCCCACCTATCACTCTTTGCCTGATTTTAATTCTAAACGTAATTGTTTTAGACACAAAAATGAAATGTATTTTGAAGCACTTCACGTGGACAAGGCTACAAACCTAACAAATGCTAAATTTACCACCAATCACAACCGCTAATAGTTTCAAAACAATAAAACTAAAACATGCAATTCCTCTCAAGTGATTATATATATAATAGCTAACTTTTAAGAGAGCATTCTCTACAAGTCATTTTAAAACAAAATTATCTAGTGCTCCAAGTACAATAGATCAAATCAGATGCTTACCCATGGGTTGAAAACCCATAACCACGAGTTTCAATAGATCAAATCAGATGCTTATCCAAACATCAAACAAAGAAAAAAAAAAAAAAAAAAAAAAAACAGAGAAGCACAGGTTCACCATGGGTTGAAAACCCATATAACCACGGGTTTGAATAGATCAAATCAGATGCTTACCCAAACATCAAACAAAGAAAAAAAAAAAAAAAAAAAAACAGAGAAGCAAACTTTTATCACCACGGGTTGATATAGTTAAATCAAATGCGAAAATCCAAACATCAAAAAAAAAAAAAAAAAAAAAAAAAAAACAGAGAAGCAAACTTCTCATCACCAATCCTTGATTCAATGTAAAAGATGCGAAATACCTTGCTATTACCAACAAATCAGATATATAAACAACTCAAATGTAAAGAATACCTTCGGATTTCTATGAAAAAAGCTAAGACAGAGGTCGGGGAGATTGGTTTGGTTGGAGCGTGAAGCACTGCGTGTTCGTGACACGACGGCGCGGATTGGCTGAGCTTGGATTGGTGAAATAGTGTGTGAGGAGGTGAGGGCAGTGAGAGCTTCTTTTAGCTTGTGGTGGTATTGGAATGGAGATGAGAGAAGTCTGAGATGAGAGAGCTCTGCTTTAGTGAAGAGAGCCGTTAAAGAGAGCATCAAAAGCAATGCCTTACGTGTATTGCTCTGACTGTGGGACCAAGTATGTAGGTTTTAATTATGGAAATGCCATTGAAAGAATTATGGAAACTAAAAACACCTAAAATGCGTTTTCAGTTTCCATAACTCATCACTCAAAAATCAAAGAATTGAGTGATGGAAACAAAAACCAAACAAACTTCTCAACCATGGGTCTCACCATTTTTGAGTTATGAGTTATGGAAACAGCAAATCCAAATAGCCCTAAAATTCAGGACTTGGTTTAGGTCTGGTGCCTCCAGAGTACTGCACCCAATCTCTGACCCAAAACTTCTCTCTCTGGCTTTTTAGTTTTGGGTAGAGTCTATGTTTGTACTCCTGGACATGCCTATGACTAAATGATCCCGTGTGTTGCTAATGGCGTCTTTGTTTAATCTTTGGCTATAAAAAATTTCAGCTAACTCTAAAACCAAAAATTATACTTGAAAAGAAACTACTAGAGGAAATGAGTTTCCAGTTAGTCATCATTGTTTTTGTTTTACTGAATGCGTGTCATCAGTCACTTTGGGTTAATTGCCAATGTAAAATTCGTAGAGTGAGGGGGTTATAAAGGTTGATGGAGAGCACAATCGCTTAAAGGGATTTGAGTTATTGATGAACTAGCCTCATCTCACTAACTACTAATATTTCTTAAGAAGAGAATAAATTCAATAAGAATCTGGTGTAGAGGGGAACTTTTACCCCTCCAATAATAATATGCCATGTCAGATTGTTGCAAATAAAAGAAAAGAGTCTGTCATATCTTGCTCTCATTAAAACAACAACCTAAATAATCATAGATTCATAATACAAAAAACCAAATCCCAACCAAAGCTTCTTTTGGTAGATAAGAGACTTTGTCACCTCGTTGCAGAGCCGAGACGCCTCTGCCATCCTCGTCGGAGTCTAAAAAAATCTGTTGGAACAATCCTAGGCACAGGAAATGCTAGCTAATGATTATTCTTATAGGAAAAAAAAAAAATTTTAAAAAAAAGAAGGTAAAAACCCATTTTTATAATAAACTTAATAAAATAATTGAATTTAAAACAAAAGATTTGGTCAAAAAAAGAAAAATGAATTTCTCTCAAACTCTCCCCTCAAATTTGGTGAACACCCACCAACATGCCGCCTTTGTTCTTGGTCTTCACAAGTGACGTTTGAGGGGGTTGGGATGCCTCACCCATTTTTCTAAATGTCACCGCCTCACTAATCTGTAGAGCTTGGTAAGTTTTGGTTTTGGAGGGGACCCCACATGATTCAATGGGATGAGTTGATGGTACTACTACTACTACTACTACTAATACCATGTTGATGTTGTTGTGGTTGTTGATAAAACTATTGGTTTTAGAGCTTAATCTAAGCTTGGAATTGGTAGATCTGAGATGAGTTAGTTCGTTTGTTCAACTTATTGAAATGAAAATGGTGTTTGGTTGCACCGGCAGTTTTGTCTGAACTCGGAAGCTTATCAGCTTGGCAGCATCATTGGAGGCAATGCAGAAGCTTCTCGACTTGGTGGCATCATCGGCGGCGCAGCAACATCTCGAGGAGCAAGCTTTGGAGGAAATCTGGTTTTCTATTTTTTTTTTTTCCTTATTATTTTATTACCGCAAGTGTAATACTGTAATATGAATATTGTAATGTTATTCAATGTGATGGGTTCTATTATATTATTTACGAAAGTCTAAAAAAGTCTGATGCGTCACATTATTACTAGATTGTGTAAATGTGAACTTTTACATTATATCCTTGTCAAATTTGCACTAAAGAGGGAAATGTGAAGGTGTGAAATTTGTGAAAAAAATATTTTTTATTTTTATAAAAAGAAGTTGTATTAGTACTTGACAACAAATAATGTAAGAGAAAAATGTAGAAATAGGAGAAAAAACAGTTTTTTATCTATTTATTTATAATTTAACTAAAAATTAGAAAATTTTAAATTACTAATTTTACATATTTAACCTTATCATTTAACCTTTAAAAACAGGTGAATTTAAGAATATTTTTAGCATTTAAATTGAGAATTTCATATATGAAAGTCTCATAAATAATATTATAGATGATGAGTGCTACTTTAGGTCGTTGAGTTGAGCTTATTGGATTAAGAAACGTGCAAAAAGGAAGAACAGGTTTACATTGCTTACCTTTGCTGTGAATGTCATAAAATAGACGAGAAGCCAGGGTCTGAGTAGTAGGGACCGACAAAAGCAAAAAAGAACGAAAAAGGAGGAAATAGATGAGAAGCCAGGGTCTGAGTCTGAGTCTGAGTAGTAGGGACCGACGAAAGCAAAAATGAACGAAAAAGGAGGAAATAGACGAGAAGCCGGGGTCTGAATCTGAGTCTGAGTAGTAGGGACCGACGAAAGCAAAAATGAACGAAAAAGGAGGGAAAATGACAAGAAAACCAAAAACGAAAAAGGAGGGTAAGTGGACTGCGAGGAGGCATAATAAATAACTTTATGTTGCTTGGGCCTATTTTCCTGCTTAAAGGAGATGGGTAGGCCTAATAGCCTGTATTGGATAGTGACCAAATTGGCCGAATAACTCCCCTTCATTAATTAAAACAAAAATTTATACCAATTTTCTCAATTAAAGTCTTTGCTTCAAGTTCCTCCAAAAAAAAAAAAAAAAAATGTTTCAACGAAAACATTTTATGGGAGATGACTCGTTTTTTAGAAAATATAATTTAGAAAATTAACTCATTTTCTTGTGTTTGGTTGTAACCTTGAAAATAAGGTAGAAAACATATTTTCTAATATTTGGTACAAGCCCCCCAAAAAAACAAAAAACAAAAATAAAAAACACAAAACAAAATTTACTTAAAAAAAAAAAAAAAAAAAAAACCACATAAGCAATAAATTAGAGTATATATGAATGTTTGTATGGAAGAACTACCTGAGGACCTAGAGGACGTATTCCAGGGTGATTTAGTGTTGTAATCTTGCTATTGTTTTTTTGATCAATAAAGCCTTGCTTACTTTTGTCTCAAAAAAAAAAAAAAAATTTGTCAGCAAATCAAATAAAGAATGGGATAAGGTTGACGATGAGAGAGTTGGGTAAACAGGGGAGAAAGCAGAAGAGACTAGGGAGAGAGACCTGCTTTAATGTTGGAGCTAGTGCGTGGTGGGGTGTCGAGACTCTCTTTTCTGTGGCTTTTTTTTTAAGGATATAAGTAGTGAAAAACTAGTGGAATAAAACACAAGAGTGTTTTTTGTTAAATAGTGGTTAGTTTTTTGTTGACCCAAGGTTTTCAATTTACTAAACACTAAAAAATGCAAAAAAAAAAAAAAAAAAAAAATTATATTATCTATAGAATGATTTCCACTCAAACAAAGAGAGTAATGAGAAAGTGATTGCCAAAAAACTGAAAATTGATTATCTGAAACACAGTTTTATTACCAATTTTTTGCTTCATTTTACCCATAAAATTGGAAATAGGCAGGGCTTCAAATTTAAACAATATCATAAGTTTGGCATTTAAATTGAAAAAATATTAAATAAATAAAATCAGGGACCTAATCTAAAATATGTTTTATATATATATATATATATATATATAACATCCATTTAGTCTTGTAGCTTTCAAAGGATTTGTAGTTGCACGATTTTCCTGGCCCAACTTATGTTGATTAGGCCTTGGCCCAAAGCGCAACCCACAATAAATATTTGTAGAGGATGGACAAATATTTATTAGGACTCTTCTGGACGTACGCAGAGTAAGTACGGTCCAGAGTAAGAGCGCCGATAAAGTTTGCGGTCCTCTGATAGCCAAAAACGAGGAGCATTTCTACGTATCTTCTCGGCTTCTAGTTTTTCTTCCGGTAGGATATCGTCTTGGAGGAAATTCCTTATGGGGTCCATCCAACTGGGGCTCTGTCTAATCTGATGGACTTGGGTCGGGTTTTCGCTGATGGGAGTGGCCTTGACTAGATCTTCGACTAGGATCATTCGTGGCAAATTACGTGCCGAGGACGTGGCAAGAGTGGCCAGCGAGTCTGCATGAGTGTTTACGCTCCTGGAGATATGCGTCAGACTGAAGGATTCAAATCTCGTCTGTAGCCGTTTGACATGTCCCAGATACTCTTGCATCCTAGTATCTCGAGCTTCTAGCTCTCCCATCACTTGTCCGACCACTAATCTGGAGTCCGAGAAGGCTTCTATTACTCTTCCACCCAATCTTTGAACCATTGCCATTCCCTGAAGTAAGGCTTCGTATTCGGCTTCATTGTTCGTAGCTGAGAATCCGAGTCTTAATGATTTTTCAATGACAGTGCCGTCTGGCGATATTAAAACTATCCCAACTCCTGATCCTCTCTGGTTGGCCGCGCCATCCACGTAGACCTTCCAATGCATGGTCTCCCCGGCTGATACTGCGCCAACCAGCTTTCCACCCAAGTCTTTCTTCTCGGTCATCGTTTTTATAGAGGGCTCAGCAAACTCCGCTACCAAGTCTGCGAGGACCTGTCCTTTGACGGAGGGTCTGGGCATATATTTAATATCAAAAGCCCCCAAAAGAGCACTCCACATGGCGATCCTTCCTGTGTAGTCAGCGCTTCGAAGCACGGCTCGAAGGGGAAGCTGAGTCAGAACGATGACCGTATGCGCCTGAAAGTAATGAGGAAGCTTCCGGGTTGCATGCACTATCGCCAGAATTGCCTTTTCTAAAGGTAGGTATCGCACCTCGGCCTCATGCAGTGACTTGCTCACATAGTACACCGGTCGCTGCACCCCATTATCATCCCGTATCAGTACCAGGCTTACGGCGTGGGGAGCTACGGCGATGTAGGCAAACAGCACCTCGTCTGCCTCCGGACTGGACATGATGGGTGGTCGGGACAGGTAGTCCTTAAGCTGTTGGAAAGCCTGAACGCAATCCTCCGACCATTTAAACTCTTTCCACTTGTTTATCAGGAGGTAAAATGGCCGACATCGATCCGCCGATCGCGATATGAACCGGTTTAATGCCGCAATCATGCCAGTGAGCTTCTGCACCTCCTTCGGGTTCCGAGGAGTCTGTAGACTGTTAATGTAATGGCTTTGATTTGGTCAGGACTTACTTCTATTCCCCTATGGGTGACCATGTACCCTAGGAATTTCCCAGACCCGACCCCGAATGAACATTTGGAGGCATTCAGCCGTAACCGGTGCTCCCTTAAGATAGCGAAGACTGTTCCAAGGTCTTGCACGTGCTCGGACACCCTCTTACTCTTCACAACCATATCGTCTATATACACCTCAATGATGTTGCCCAGTTGTGGCTCGAACATCCGAGTCATCATCCTTTGGTAGGTTGAGCCTATGTTCTTTAGCCCGAATGGCATCACCTTATAATGATAATTTCCGATGGGCGTCATGAAAGCCGTTTTCTCTTGGTCCTCTAGCGCAAGGGGTATCTGATGATAGCCCTGGAAGGCGTCCAGGAAGCTCATTCGAGGGTGCCCCACGGTTGCATCCACCAATCGATCGATTTTGGGTAGAGGGAATGGGTCCTTGGAGCACGCCTTGTTTAGGTCCGTGAAGTCCACGCAGACCCTCCACTTCCCCGTCTTCTTCCTTACCACCACTGTGTTCGCCAACCATTCGGGATAAAAGACCTCTTTGATAGCCCCTGCTCTTTTCAACTTTGCCACCTCGTCTCTTACGGCACTAGCGTGTTCCTTTGAAGGGCGTCGAGGTGGCTGCTTCCTCGGAGTGGAAGAGGGGTTGACGTTCAGGTGGTGACAGATGAGGCTGGGATCAACTCCCGGGGCATCGTAGGCGTCCCAAGCGAATACGTCGACATTTTCTCTGAGAAATCTGACCAGTTCCTCCTTTTCTTGAGAGGGCAATTCAGAGCCGACCTGAAAGAACTTCTCCGGGTCATTGCTGACAGCAACCTTATCTAAACATTCACACCTTATCTCCTCGGCCAGCCCCTCGTCTTGCTTTGCCGAGGAGGTTGGTTGCTATAAGCTCTTTGGGACCGAGGACTCGACCAAGGGCCGATGTAAAATGGCGGCCACCACACACTTCCTGGCCAAGGCCTGGTCTCCTCGGATCTCTTCCACTCGTCTTCTGGATGGGTATTTTACTTTTTGGTGAAGTGTGGAGGTCACGGCCTCTAGGCTGTGGATCCATGGCCTTGCAACTATCGCGGTGTAGGGTGAATAAGCGTCGACCACGATAAAATTCACCTCCACCACTTCCGCCCCAGTCTGTACGGGCAGTCGGATTTGCCCCTTTGGCGTAACAAGCTTCCCCTCGAAGCTGAGAAGGGGGGAGTCATAAGTTGTCAAATCTTCCGACTTCAAATTCAGCCCCTTATATAGGTCGGGGTACATTATCTCCACTGCACTTCCAGAGTCTACTAATACCCTTTTCACATCGAAACCCCCAATCCGCAAGGTGACCACCAAGGCGTCATCGTGAGGTTGAATTGTTCCTCTCTTATCCTCATTCGAGAACCCCAGTATCAAAGAGCTTCCCTTTTTTAACTTTTTGGGCTCCCTTTGCCTGCCCTCGGGGGGAAGGCGATCCACGGCTAATACCCCGGGGATGGGTGGCCCAGTTCTTCCTGGTGCAGCGAGGATGACATGTATCGTCCCGATGGGGGGTCTTAAAGACACGTCCCTTCGAGGTTCTTGTGTTGCTTGGCCGGGATGGCCGCTCGATGGGTGCAGCAGGTGACGTAGCTTGCCTTCTCGGACCAATTGATCCAGGTGATTCCACAGATTCCTGCAATCCTCAGTAGTATGCCCGTGGTCCTGATGATAGTGGCAATACAAGTTCTGATTACGTCTGGCAGGGTCTCCAGCCATCTTTCCCGGCCATCTGAAATAGGGTTCATCCCTTACTTTCTCCAGTACTTGTTGTACCGGCTCTCTGAATACGGCATTCACTGTTTGCGGGTTGCTCTGTCCAGCCTGTCGCGGAAAATCTCTCCTTGGCTGACCAGGATTGTGACGTTCCATCCTGAAATCATTTGCTTTAAGGGGGATAACCTTCTCCTTTCCCTTCCCTTGCAGCTGATCCTCCTCCACTATTTTGTACTTGTCGATCCTATCCATTAGCTGTTGGGCGTCAGTAACTGGTTTTCCGGTGAGGGATTTCCTCAAGCCATGCCCGGTGGGGAGGCCGCTTTTGAACGTGCTGATAGCAACATTATCATGGTTGTCATCTAAATCGTTATACACCTCCCAATACCTATCCGAGTATGCTTTCAGGGTTTCTCCTTCATGCATGGATAAGGACAGTAGCGAACTGAGAGGTCGAGGGACTCTAGTGTTTGTATTAAAACTGGAGCAAAAAGCTTGAGTGAGCTGCTTGTAGGAGCCTACGGAGTTTGTCTTCAGGCTGTTGAACCACCTCATTGCCATCGATCCCAAGCTGGATGGGAAGATCTTGCACATTAGGGCTTCGTTTTGCGAATAGATCGCCATTTTTTGGTTGAACTGACTCACGTGCTCTACCGGGTCTGTTCTGCCGGTATAGATGGCGAATACCGGCTGGTTGAAGCGTCTTGGCAGCTTAGCCCCTTCGATTCTATTCGTGAAGGGTGACCTTGAGACCTGATCCAACGCCTTCTTCATGGCGTCGCTCCCCGAACCTTTGCTGGATGGGCTCTCATACTTCCGTACTGGGCGTGGTTCCTTTTCGTAAGAAAAGGTCTCACTTGGGGGGGTCCTTGACCTTCATCTGTAACTCATGTCCTCCGCATTAGAAGACTCGCCTGAGTCAGAGGGAGATCGTCTTCGCTGTACACGTCGTAACTTCCTTTTTAAGTCATCTATCTCTCGCTGCATGGCCTGGTGACTATTAGTCTATTTCGCTTCTGAGACACGTGACTTCCTGTCTGAGTGTGACTCTGGCTCGTCCGGATAGTATGCACACTTCCCTCACGATTCCCCCTGCCGCCTGGGTTGGTTGGGTTGTTTTGCCTCTGGGACTCAGCGGGTCGTGTCCGTTGGGAGTTAGTTTGGTGAGGATCCTCCTGGTGCGGATCTAGTTCTTCCATGCTCGACCGTTGCACTAGCTGATGCCTTAGCTCTTCCCACAGACGGCGCCAATTGTAGTTGCACGATTTTCCTAGCCCAACTTATGTTGATTAGGCCTTGGCCCAAAGCGCAACCCACAATAAATATTTGTAGAGGATGGGTCAAAGAACTTGGCCTCAGTAAACTTGTTTGGTTCAATGCATGGACAATATTGTTTGCAGAAAGAAAATAAAAATACAAGAATGGATCTTTCTCAAGTCTGGTTTTATTTCTTTTTGTTCTTGATACAACTCTCCCGTCCCCTTCTTTGAGGGACTCCACTACATTATATATTTCCCTTCTTTTCATCTCAACCTTACACCTGTTAATCATCCAAGCATCCACTCGAGCACCTGTCCCATCAGACGCCCTCATCAGTCCCTTTGTGAGTTGCAGAGGCCAAGGCGGTACTGTTCAGGAGTCTTTTCCTCATTAATGCGGCCAAGAGGGTGGTTGGGGCGCAATTAATGTGGTGGTAGCCTTCCATGAGATATTTTGGATTTAATTCATTTTATATGTTGGGAAGATGAGCTGAAATGGCTGGAGAAAGTTCCTCGTCTGGGCTTCGTGATGTCCGAGGAGGAGTTACTCCTCGGACAGGTTTCCTTGGCGCTATTGGGGTTGAGTAACGCTTCATATGAGGCTTCTCTTCGGACAGTACGCTCCTCGGACGGGCCTGAGTTTGGAATAGCCCATCATTTTTGGGCCGGGCCCCACAAGATTCATTTCCCAAATTACACTTCTGATTTCAATTGCTGAAGGGATCCTACACAGCTCTTGGTTCTCTTCCTCTCCCAAGCTGGTTTAATGATATGGAAGAATTATTTGAGGCAAGTGTGGGAGAGGAAGAGAACCAAGAGCTATGTAGGATCTGTAAGAATAAATTGTCCCATTTGATAACTGTAAGAGACCGGAAAAGTGTCTCTAAAAAAAAAAAAGATTTTTGAGTGCTTTTAAGGGCACCTCTCTTTTTGGGTAAGTAGTGTGGAGTTGCTACTTATTTTTTATACCAAAAAAAAAAAAAACTAAAAAAAAAAAAAAAATACATGACTGAATTGTTTCCCTCCATTGATTAATAAAATACATGTTTGAAAAATTGAAAATTACATGGCTTTAGGTCCTAGTTACAATCTACCCAAAATAAAAGCAAAGATAAGACTTAGGTCTACCTATCCAAAGAAACTAAATTCGGAGGCTAGGTTATGGAATGGGAAGGTGTTAGGCACCCATTTCGCCCAAACAGAGTCTAGTCTTCTAGACTCTTGTGACCAATGTACCCCTTTTTTATGCATAAGATGAATGATATATTGCACATGTGAAATAAACTAAATCACACAAATTTATTTATGAACGTATCCTCTCATTTGTTGAAAAAATTCAGATCTGTTGTTGTGAGTGAAAAAAAACCAAATTTGGTTTATAAAATAAAAAAATAAAAAAATCAGATCTGTTTTTGTTGTGTAAAAAGAAAGTGGTTTTTAAAGAGAAAATTCATATCTGTTTTTATTTAAAAAAACAAAGTCTTTTGGTTTTTAAAAAAAATATCAGATCTATTTTTATATGTTCAAAAAGTATGAAATATATATATATATATATATATATATTTTATAGGGAGTATTTCATTCAAGAAACAAATTTATGCTACATGGATTAAATAAAACAAACACAACCATTCATGATCTTTTTCTTTATTTCAAAATCTGTCATGTTAAAAAAAATCAGATCTGTATCTAAGGAAGATACAAATTAGTTTTTAATTTAAGAAAAATTTAGATCTGCATCTAAAGAAGATACAGATCCGTTTTTGTTTTAAGAAAAATTTAGATCTACATCTAAGGAAGATGCAGATCCGTTTTTATTTTGAGAAAAACTTAGATCTACATCTAAGGAAGATGTAGATCCGTTTTTATTTTAAGAAAAATTGAGATCTACATCTAAGGAAGATGCAGATCCGTTTTTATTTTAAGAAAAATTCAGATCTACATCTAAAAAAGATGCAGATCCGTTTTTATTCGAGAAAAAGAATTGATTATATGCAGATCTTTGAAATCAAGAAAGATATCATAACCATAATAAAAGAATCAAGAACATGCTTTAACAATATAAATTAACAATTCATGTTATGGATACTTGAAACAACTACACTAAAAAGAAATATACAAACATGCATCTTTACTACAAGAAAAGGATAAAGAAAAGAAAAAGGTAATCGGAAACAACCTCTTGCATGGAGCACTCCTTCTTCTTGAGAGGATGTTTTAGGGTTCAAAGAAATTTATGCAATTATCTTTGAAACCTAAAACCCCTAGTTTAAGAGAGAATACCAGAAAGGGAGTGAGAAATTTGAGAGTGTGAAAAGGTGTCTCTCCTAGAGCATAAAAGAATGTGCTGAATTTTGAGATCCAATCCCTATTTATAGAGGCAGGACTGCTTAAAAAGTGAGCAACGATGGGTAGAATGTGAATCAGGCCGCATCTTTCTGCAAAAAAGTTGAAAAGGATGTGCCTTATCGGCACCCGAAGAGAGTTAGGCCAAATGGTACTTTTGGACTCCAAACGTACTTTCATGCTTAGGTGCGTTTTGGACTCATTTTTTAGGTTTTCTTAAGCTGGGCCTTGCACTTAGACGTGTTTTCAATCCGTATTCTAAGAATTTTACATCTTTTCTGGATAATTCAAGTCTCTTCAACAATAATTATCTTATAGATAAATACTCTAAAATAAATCTTAATAAAGTTTAGATTATACACAATTTTATTGTTATCCAATTATCCCCTTTATTCCTATGCAAGCAATCCTATTTTAAATACTAATTATCAACCAATCACAAAATTATTTAATTAATTTTAATTGTTTAACCAATCAAAATCAATTTAAATTAATCATGCATGGTCAACTCTACCTTGACACAATGCATGCTAACCGTGCAAATTTGATCATGTGATATCTTTCAATTCGACGGTCCGATTTGAAAACCTGACATACCGTCACGACCATTAGAATCTCAAGATCATTTTTATGATATGCAATGAACAAATTAATGAATGTAATGCAATAATGATTTTTGGGGGAACATGGATGGTCGTTCCAGTCATTTTCATTAATTAAATCATAGGTGCAAAATTGAGTGTCTATAGAATACCCCTCATTGACAAAGCTTGGAAAGCGAATGTCAATGTAAAACAAAGACACTGATTTTAGCGGCCATGACTTAATTGAGATTTAATTTTCAAAGATTACCTAGCCCTCGAACCTAAAGCTTTGGAACATAGAACTAGTACCTTGCCTTTTGATAAAAAATGAAAATACTTGACCTAACTGATAGCTGATGAACTTTGGTAATGATTCTTGACAATTGATGCTACCAAGAGGCTTATCAATTTTGATCTTGATAATGGAGTTGTCTATGACCAAAGGGCTTTTCAACCTTGATCTTGACGATAGGTAATTGTTTGCGACCAAGATCTTGACAAAGAAACTACCTGCGACCTTGCTCTAGACGAAGAAAATTGTTTCCAACCTCAATTTGGACGAAAGAAATGTCTGTAACCTTGATCTGGACAAAGGAATTGTCTACGACGTCGATCTGGACAAAGGAACTGTCTGCAACCTTGATTTGGAGGAAGGAAATTATCTGTGACCTCGGTCTAGACGAAGGAAATGTTTGCGACCTTGATCTAGACGAAGGAAATGTCTACAACCTTGATCTGGACAAAGGAAATGTCTGCGACCTCAATTGGGACAAAGGAACTATCTACGACCTCGATCTGGACAAAGGAACTGTCTGCGACCTCAGTTTAGATGAAGGAAATGTTTGTGACCTTGATCTGGATGAAGAAAATGTTTGCGACCTCGATCTAGACAAGGGAACTGTCTACGACCTCGATCTGGACAATGGAAATTGTCTACAACCTCGTCTAGACAAAGGAACTGTCTGTGACCTTGATCTGGACGAAGGAACTGTTTGCAACCTTGATCTGGACAAAGAAAATTGTCCGCGACCTCAATCTGGATGAAGGAAATGTCTGTGACCTTGATATGGATGAAGGAAACGTCTATGACCTCGATCTGGACAAAGAAAATGTCTGCGAGCTTGATCTGGACAAAGGACCTATCTGCGACCTTGATCTGGACGAAGGAAATGTCTGCGACCTTGATCTGGACGAAGGAAATGTCTGCGACCTCGATCTGGACAAAGGAACTGTCTGCGACCTTGATTTGGACAAAGGAAATGTCTGTGACCTTGATCTGGACAAAGGAAATTGTCTACAACCTCGGTTTGGACAAAGGAACTATCTGTAACCTCGATTTGGACAAAGGAAATTGTCTGCGACTTCGGTCTAGACAAAAGAACTGTCTGCAACCTTGATTTGGACAAAGGAAATTGTTTGCGACCTTGATCTTGATGAAGGAAATGTATGCGATCAAAGGATCTTGATCTTGACTAAGGAACTCAAGGGCTTCTCATCCTTGAAACCAAGTTGCTGCTTGCAAAAGTCAAAATTTAGAATTAGTCTTTAACTGATGAGTGTTTTGTTGTTCCCTTGCTCTTTTTTTTTTTTTTTTTTTTTTTTTTTTTTTTTTTTGAAATGTGTGATTTTCATTTGTCTCTTCTTGATTTGAACTTTTTTCATTTTTATCAAGAAAACTTTGATTGGTTTTCGGTGGTTCTTTGAAAAAGATTTGATTTTTGAAGCTTGGAATTGGACATCAGAAACTTTAAAATTGAAATTTGAATTTTTGAGATTTGAGATTTTGGGTTGAAACTTGAAATTTGAAACCTTGAGACTTGGGCTTTGAAACTTGATATTTTGAAAATTTGTGACTTGAAATTTTGAACATGAAATTTGAAGTTTGAAATTTTGGGGATTTTGAATTTAAAAAATTGGGCATTTAGAATGTGGAATTTTAAACTTGGGAATGAAAATTTTTAATTGAAAATTTGGGATTTGGGATTTGAAAAAAACTTGAAATTTGAGATTTGGGATTTGAAAAAAAAAAAAAAAAAAAAAACTTGAAATTTGAAATTTGAACCTGAAGTTTTATCCTTAATCGGTTCCAAAAGATTTGTTATCCCTTTTCTCTCTTTTTTTTTTTGAAAATTTATTCTTCTCCTTTCATGATGTGATTTTTTTAGGAGTGAAAAAGAAAAGGAAATGAAAAGAAAAGAAAAAGGATTTTTTTTTTTTTTTAGGGGCTGACTGAGTCAATTGATTTTTATGTGGGGGCCGAATTTTGGCCCCCCACTTCCTTTGTCTCTCTCTTTGTTGCTTCTTCCTCCTTCATCTTTTCTTCCACCATCAACACTATTCACTCTCATCTTCACCTTGATTTTTCTTCTTCCTCTCACCATTTCTTCTCAAGAAAAACACTTTTCTAAGCTTCTCAAGTTTCCTTTATCCATCTCCCTCAATATTTCTTTAGATCCTTGTCTTCTTGAGCACTTTTTCCACACACCCATTTTTGGTGAAACCCATTTTCAAAACCATTTTTCTTTGCACCAAAATGTCTTCTTCTTCTAATGGATCCTCTTTTTTTACTTTTCATGGCAAGAAATATGATCTAACATTTGATTGGCATGATGAGGAGGGTCTCCTTCAAGACACCAAAACTCATGCTCCATATTCTCACATGGACATCAAGGTGAGTTTTTCTTTGGTTTCTTTGCTTGGAAAAAAGTTGTTTCATGCTTCATTGCTTCATTGAAAATTTGACGGTGAACCATTGTCATTTTGTTGTGTGATTGTTGGAGTTTGGGATATTGTATGATTGATCATGTTGTAATGTTGGCTTTGGAGCATTTTTGAAGTGTTGTATTTTTTTTTGTCATGGTGTGATTTGGACAATGTTGGTGGCTTATGGAATTTTGACAATGTTGGTAGATTGTGATGTTGTTGGATGAGTTTTGGCTTGGGAGTATTGGCATTGTGAAAATTTTCTTTTGTGGGCTTGTATGAATATGTTCATGATGCATGTGAGAAATTTTGTTGGCATGTGTAAATTTATTTCATGGACATGTCAAAATTTTTGTGTATATGGAAGAATTTTTATGGGCATAAAAATTTTGGTTATGGAAAAATTTTGTTGGGTATGTGATGTTGGATCATGGAAAATTTTGTGGTTATGATTTTGGATATGTGGGAATTTACTTGTTGTGCATGGACATGTAGGAAATTTTTTGTTGGCTATCTTGGTCATGTAGGAATTTTGATTGTGCATGGTTATGAAAAAAAAATTCAGTAGTTGTGTATGGACATGTGAAAAATTTTGATTGTGGTGAAATTTTTGATGGGGCATTGATTTTTTGGCTTGGAAATTTTTTTGGCATGTGATTTGTCATGGAATGATGAGCTAAACTTTTGTATTGCAGAGCCTCAAGAGTCGAGGTAGTCACCAAATGTTGAAGAACATGTGGGAAGCATTGTCTCCTAACATAAAAAATATCATCAATGATGCGGGTTTTGGTACTTTCTTTGAAGCTCTGTTAAATCGAAAGACACATGAATACAAGGATTTTCAGTTACTCCTTGCCTTAGCAGAGCGCTTCTGGGACACTACATATACCTTCCATTTTCCAGGCATTGGTGAGGTAATGTTGACACCTTACAACTTTTTTGTTATCATCGGTCTAAGGTTGGGTGGTGAGAGAATCCATGTCAATGACTCTCTTACTTCAACTGTGTAAGGTTGAATTTAATCAACCATGTGTTGGCTTTATTCCATGACAAATTTGCTTGTAATATAGCACTTAGAAACCTTGTATTTAGGTGGGAATCATGTAAGGGTAGTGTGTGAGAGAGTGTGAAGAAATGCTCAAGACAGTGCAGTGAAGAAGAGACTCGCGGGTGGCTCGCGGCTTGCAAGCCGCCAAAAGTTGCTCACGTGCAGAGCATGCAGGGGAGCTGAACAGTCACGCCACCTGGAGCACTACACGACAAAAATCCAGATTGGCCATTAAGTTAGCTCGCGACTTGAACTCGCGACTCAGTCAAGTCGCGAGTTCAAGTGGCCAGCCAGCCCTGTTTTTGGAAAAACTGACTCTTCGTATTCCATTCTCACACCAGTATAAATACCCCTCATTCCCACAAGATATGTGTGGCTATTCAGAAAGAAAAACCCTAAGAGAGGTTTCTTCAAAACACCCACCCAATTAAAGAGAGCTACTCATTCTTAGAGAGAAATCTTTGTAGTCTCTTCTCATTCCCTCTCTCATTGTCATACCTATTGAGAGGAGATTTCTATCCAAACACTACCCACACCCATTTAGAGTGTTAAGTGTTTTTGGAGTTTTGGGAAGCATTGGAAGATGCCAAGGATGGCTGATGCTATGGTCTAGTAGCGGAATCCGATAAGCTAGAAAAGAAAAAGGTTCGGCGCAACCTCGTTGGAGCAAGAAGCTTGGAGGGCTTAGGTACATCGGGTAGATTAGGCTTGGAGGGTCTATTACTATTCATGTATCTCAACTACATTTTCTAGTGGATTATTGACCGCTTGGAGGGCGGCGGAGAGGTTTTACGCCGAGGGCTTCGGTTTCCTCTTCGATAACACATCGTGTGTTGTTCTTGTGTTTGCATCTCTCTTCCCTTTATCTTTGCCTTTTATTTTCTGCTATGGATGTGATTTATAATTGGCTTAGATTGATTTCCAATTCTGTTTATAGCTTATGTTCATTTTCCGCATACTAGTTGTTTGACATAAAGCTTGAATTGGTTATTTTGTATTTAGGGGTCTAAACGTTCAAGGGTGTTTTATACACATATTTGAACTTTCAATTGATCTCCCCCTTTGGCTATTCCATGACAAAACACCCTAAAACAGACTCTAGACTTAAACGTGAGTTTGGGAACAATGGCAAAACTCACTCACACCTAAATCTAGAAGTTGTGCAGCTCTTGAATCATATGAACATGAATCTCCTGAAACACAACAATACACCATGATCATTGTAAGTAGAAAATCATAAAATGCATATGAAACAGGCAATATGTGATCAAGCAAAGATGGAGTTAAGAAACAAACCATGGCTTGATCAACCAAGTGAACACCACAAGGTAGTGATCACAGTGCTCAATCACACTTGGAATGAACACAAGGACATACAAGTTAACAAGCCCAAGGCAAGATACTTGTATGCTCAACACTCAACCAATGCATAATACACAAGGTATATGCATCTAGGAACAATCCTACAAGGGCACAAGAGTGACAGTACATAAATCAAAATGCAAGACATTTAGATTAAAGTACTGATTTCAACATAGCATAAAGGCTGCATTAAGCAAGGTACATACCATAAAGCCTACAAACTATGCATAAAACATTAACCCTAAAAGCTTACAAAAGCACATGGGTACAAACACATTATATTGAATAAAAACTTAAACAATATAAACTAAAAGTGCATAAAGTTTCTCCCCTTCAAAGTGATGAGAAGCTGTGATGCACTTGGAACATATATACTTGTAACCTGAAACACTTGCACAAAACACATTAGACCCTCAAGGTAAAGCAAGTAATAAAATGACAAGTATAATGTAACAAGCAAATTGCGATCAAGTAAACATGATGTAAAACATATGAGCAACTTGATCAAACACCAAAACAGTCATATAGAAATGACTACAATGAACACATAGCAAAGCAATTGATCATCCGAACATGCATTCAATGAAGCACAATAGCATAAGGAAGTATGCATGTCCAAAGCACAAACATGATGCAATGAGAACAACAAAGCATAACTCAAAGCACCATAAAGCCAACAAGAAAACAAACATAACAAAGTTTTCTAGTTAACACAATGTCTTCTCCCCCTTGGTATATACATCTCCACTAAGGAAAATCTCTCCCTCTACAAATGTGCACGAGAAATAGAATTTCTCCCCCTAAGGATGTGCACAAGAGTCATAACAAGAGTCATATAGAAATGACAAAACACTTCGGAATACTCTCTAGAGTATACTCTCCGCCTTTTTGTCAAAAATAGACAAAGGGTCAAGGAGAAAAGAGGGCAAGAGATGAATGAACGAACAATGATAATGATGCATGAGGGGTGCAAGATGAATGAGAAAATGAAGCTCAAATCTAAGACAAAGTAACATGCTACAAAGTATAAGGTAAACATGACATGCTAGAATGAAGAAATAAGGTAAAGACCAATGCATGACAAGGGTAGCAAAGGTGTGTGCAAGAGGTGGCTAAGTGCATGCATGACCAATGCATGAAAAATGCACATGTGGGGCAAAGTGTGTTGAAATACACAACCAATGAACTAAACATGTTCCTAATGAGGAAACATGAGAAACCCCAAAGTTTGGTACTCATTGGAGTCCAAACAAGCGAGAAAATGTCTAAGAGGCATTTTATCAAACACCTAGCATGCACACTATGAACAAAAATGTGATACAATGCATGAACATCATGAAATCCACCCTTAATACATGTTCTTTCTGCCACAAGGGGCCAACATCCAATGCATATCAACAAAAGAAACCAATCCCATGAAGAAAATTGACAAAAAAATAAGTTTTCCCAACCCCTATGATGAAAATCCCAACCAAGAGCACAAAACTCTCCAAAACATAATCTAAGGATCAAAATCAATGAAAAGAGTTTACAATTACCTTAGAGATGTTAATGGATTGAAAAAACCATTCAGATTGGTTGGGTTTTGATGTAAAAATATTGAAAGAGGGGTTTTAGAGAGGATGGGAGAGGTTTAAAACAAGTTTCCCACGAAAAAGCTCTTTAAAAAGTTGATTCTGGGCGACTCGCGACTGGCGAGTCGCGAGCCAAGTCGCGAGTGAGCCGCGAAACCTCTCTGTATGAACTCGCAGCTTAAACTCGCGGCTTGCAAGCCGCCAAACCGAGTAGCCAAAACTGGCAGCTCACGCAAGTAGCCAAAATGAGTGGCCAAAAATTCTGACACTTGTTTTTCAAACCAGAACATGTTTAAACATTGAAAAACAAAGTAAGCACTAAACATAAACACAAAAAGTGATAAAAATCACTTCCAAAAACATATAAAATGATCAAAAATATTTTTGGATTAATCCATATAAGATTGAGCACACACACATCACATTTAGACAAGTACAATCTAACAAATGAATAAGACATTAATTGAACATAAGGCAAGTGTGTTATGTGTGTGTATCAAATGTGGAATAGTCCTTAGTCTAGAGTGAAGCTTCAATGATCAATTCAATCAAGTCATACACAACTAGTACTAAGTCAAGTGGTCTATCTCAATTATAGAAGTGAACATATATGACCTCCCACAAGAAAATGATTAAATAAGATTGAAGCTTTTCATTTGGCTTCTTACAATTCATATCATTTGATCATTTTGAATCAATACAACTCATTTTGAGCAATACATCTCATTTTTGAGATTGATGCCTGAAATTTTTGATATTTCAATTTGATGAACAAGCCTTTGGCTTTTTGGGCATCATACATTTTCATATAAGTCACTTTCCCTTTTTCCTAGTCGAATACTAGTATGTGCGACGGCTTTTGCAGCTCATTATCTCTTTTCATTTTGAGATTTACATTTATTGAGCTCTTTAAGCAATAAAAATAAAAGAGTGGAAAGAGATATAAGCACAAGTCTACGCATGTATCAAAACCAACATGACTATTGACAAATCATTCATGACAAGCTTGAAGATCGATTTACAACAATCACACAAAGATGTCAAGATTTTTCCCACAAAGATATAAGTGCAAAAATAACAAGCTAAGCTCGTAAATGCACAAAGCCATTTGTACAAAGGTACAAGGCCAAACTCACATGTGATATGTGCTCAAACAAATATGATCAAACTTTTTGAATTTTTCACTTTTTATGTGGTTTTGGATTTTTACTCACACAAAACAGAAACATAAAAGTAAGATAAAAAATGAAACAATCATACAAATAAATGCAAGATGCACAAAATGCATGAAGATATGGCATTTAATGCATGAAAGGTCCTACAAAGATCGAAAGAATTAGATCAAAGACCAAAAGAGCAAAAGCTCAACCATAGGAACCCTTCCTCATCCAAACGGAATGATTGTTTGGAATGAATGTCTCATTGGAAGTGAGACGAGGGTTGGAAGAATGAGAACCGGAGATGCACATAGACAAGGAGGTAAGAGCATTAACCACTTTCTTCAACAACTTACCATTTTCCATCCAATTCGGTTTAGCTTTCAAAGCACAACTTCCAAAAAGCTCAAGTTTCTCTTTTCTTTTAATTCTTTTAAGAGCTTGAAACTTAGAGCAATGGGGTCTTAGATGACCAAAGGCACCACAATGGTGACAAACAATGTATTTAGGTCCATTAGGCTTTTTAGGAAGGGATCTAACAACAAAGGTTTGTTCTCTTTTTAACTTGGGGCATTGGGGTCTTATGTGACCAATCACACCGCAATGGTGGCAAGTAGGAACAAACTTAGAATCACTCAATTCCCTAGATTGGGACCTAAACAGAGGCTTAGGCTTAAGAGCATTTCTCTCTACTTTTTGATTTCTTTTGTGTGGAGGAATGTACACCGATTTGTCCTTTGAGGTGGAACACACAATAGGCACAAAATCGGGTACCACAACATGATTGCAACATATATTTTCTTCCATTTTAGCAACAGGTTCAGCAATCAAACACTTGGCATGCATCTTAAGAGATTCATTTTTAGATTTAAGATCATCAACAAGTTTGTTAGACAAAACAAGTTTAGCATCCAAGTCCTTATTTAAACATTCAAACTCTTTCAGCTTTTCAAGAGAAATTTCAGCAAGATTCTTATATTTCTCAACCAATTTGTTGGATTCATTGAGTTTAGCAATCAAATCATCATTTTCACAAACTAACTTGCTCAAATTCTTTTGAAACTTCTTAGCTCCTTTCTTCAAGAGTTTGTCAACAACACCCATAGATTCAAGTAACATGTCATCACAATTATGAGGATTAACACTCATAGAGGCATTTTCACAAACACATGGCATGTTACAATCAACAATATCCATAGAAGCATACAAAGCATTATCCATGGCAAAACACACAAGGGGTCAAGGATCACACTTAGGTAATAAAACCAAAACAAGTGTACCTGCTCTGATACCAATTGAAAGTTCAAATATGTATATAAAACACCCTTGAACGTTTAAACTGAAATCAAGAAACTTCTAGGTGTAATGCCTTCCAGAATGAAGAGTAAAAATGTTCCTTTGTCTTGGCTATGTGAGAATATTTCCCAATGCGATACTGTGAAAAAGGGTACTCGCATGTTCATGCTTCTTTTTATTGGGACTTTCTTGTGTCCGGATTTAGGCAGTACAATGAATCTGCGCTACTTGTGGAGCTTGAGAAAAATTGAGCAAATCTGAAATTATGACTGGGGTGGTATGGCTTATGCTACCCTTTTGCATTTCATGACTCAAATTTCTAGGCGGAGCCTTTCAAGCTTGCGTGGGGCTCCATTTGTATGGTAGGTGAGGTTTGGAATTTTTGGCTATGTGTGGGTTTTGGAAAATTATTTTGGCTATGTTGTAATGGTGTTGTGAATTTTTTTTAGGTTTGGATGTATGAATACTTTGGAGTTGGTCCTGAAATCCGGAGGAAGTTAATGGCATTTTTCCTAGATTTCTCCGTTGGTTGCCCAAACACTGTTTGTCTACACCTTTCAGGTCTTCCTTGGAAATTTGGCACTTGGTGATTGACAATTTGACTACTAACGATGTAAGTCCTTACTTTTTTTTTTTTTTGGGGGGGGGGGGGGGAATCTTTGGTACTTGGTTATGGCTTGGTCTTTTCTCATTTTGGGCTCCTTTGTGATTTTTTAGATGTCTTTAGATCCTTGGGCTGGATGTGAGGGGTATATAGAGTGTGAGCGGGCTTTAGAGCTGAATAGCTGTCAAGTATTGTTTGAATGTGGGCATGGAAGGTATTGGTATCTTGATGATCGGGTGTTGTCCCAAGTTCAACATGTGTATCCTCCTACAACAATTCCAATTCCTCTTTGTCCCTCCGTCCGTTTGGCTGACCTTCTGATTGATGAAGAGATTGCTCAGGCCCGTGGTGGCTATGCTGTTGTAGGAGTAGCAGGGGATTATTCTGAATTCATTTGAACTCATCTGCAAGGTTGCTTGGATGGCATAACGGTACTTCTCTTCCCTTCTGAAGTCAAATATTCATTTTGCATGTTCCTTTTCCATATTTCTGCTCGATAACAACATTTGCATGTTGGATTTTCAACCTCCATCTTCTAAAGGAGAGGAAAGGGGAGAGGAAGAGGAAGAGATTCCCTCTCCTCACCATGCTAGTAGCTCTTCTAGTTCTTTCATAGAGACTTATCCTCATTTTCCAGCATGGCAATATGATGTGATGAATCCTGATGGAATGTATAGTTCCATGCCTTTGAATAGGCTAGAGCACACACCGAACGTTCCTTGGCCCGATTCAGTATGTTCTTGCATGTTCAGTTCTTTATCCTTATTTCTTCTTGGCTTATTGAATAGCTCATGATCTGGTAGATTTCTGCTTCAGGTTGATGTGGATCTTGTGGAGGAAAGTATGTGAATGATTGGAGGCTTGCAATTGTTGACTCGTACTCAGTCTTCCCAATATGTGCTCAATGAGAGGAGCTGGGTATGCAATGGTGCTTTTTGAGTGTCTTTTGCTTGGACTTTTCTTGATGATGGAATTAACACTTGATTTTGCAGACTTTTCAAGTACACCAAATGGAAGCTGCTGATTCTGCCAGAAGGACTATTGAGGAAAGGATTAGGAACCTTGAACTTGAGAACCGTCAATATGATCCCCGATTCTTCGCAAGTCAATAGGGAAATACTGAAGGCGGCTCCTCTAGAGTTGGGTCAAGGAGATCCTCACGCAGGCGGACTCGAAGTCCCAATGATGTTTGACTTGTATTTTTAATTTTTCCTGCAAAACAAAAGGAAGTGTTCCTTAGACAATCTTGTACTACATTCCATGTTTAGCTCGTTGTCCTTGGAATCGCCTTGGATCATGTAGAAAGTTTAACTGAGACAAGTTTAGAATTCACCTAATGAGGTCATGTAGTACCAATTTAAACTTATCCTGATTGGCTCTGTTGGAATCTGCACTTACTTGAATGAGGCGAAGCCGAATGCCCTTAGTTTAAAATGAATGCATGATTTTTTGGAAATCTTAATGATGATTTAAAAAAAAAAAAATGATAATGGTGGTCTCTTTTGAAAATAAATAAGACATGGGCGAATGCCCCTAGTTTGGAACACGAATTCATAAGTCTTGGAAAGAAACTTGATTTGATCAGTTTTTGAAAACAATGATGCAAGTGATGATTTTTTAAAACAAATGAGTTAGGCATGTTGGAATGCCCCAGTTTGACCTAAAAAAAAAAAAAACTTTTTGAGTGTTAAATGGGCCTAAAAAAAATGTCTGAGAATGCAAAGTTGCATGGAATTGCATGAGTGCACGTTGGCTGAGCTAGGTACTACTTGGCACTTGGTCACACCATGACGCTTATGTCATGGTGGGCTGACTCTTCACGCTTTTCCAATGCATGTTTCGCGTTTTCGTGTTTTTTGAAAAAAATATTTTCTTCGTTTGTGATCATGAAACACTCTCCTACTCAATTACAAACTCTCTGAAACCTATTTCAAACCTGATTAGGAATTGATGTAGCTCATATAAATGATTTCTCCTACAACAAATCTCTACATCAAGGTTAGCAAAACACAATAATCATAAGCAAAAATCATCCATGGGTAGCAATCACAAATTTTCTCATTCAACAATTCATGATATCAATAGATGGGTTCGTAGCTTTGATTTCAATACCAAGACCAATATTACAACCTACAAACTAGAGGGAATTAAGGTCTAAGGAATGTCAAAATCAAGTGGGATTTCCTTCATGCCGTTATGAAATTCTAGGATCCCGAAGATCATGTGTTCATGTTTAAAATTGCTGAACTTTGTCCGACAATTGAAGAATTTTAGGCTATCCTGGGCTATGATCCTAGCAAAAAATCTGTGGTGGTTTCTTGTGATCCCAGGCATAGGGAATCTTTGTCTGATGCTCTCGGTCTTCCTACTTCCATCACTAGTAGTATGGTTGAAGGACATAGGTGAATCTTCATGCAATTGTTTCGAGGCTGATTAACAAATGCACCTTTGGAGTGACCGACAATATGCAAAAGAATTTTGGCTTGGCCTTATGCTTTGTGGGGGAATTTTCACTTTGCTCTGGAAGGCACGGTTTCATGGATGCTCAAGCCATAAGTGTGGTGAGTCAAATTAAGGATGGGTGATAATCCTGTTTCTTTGATCTTGGCAGAAACTCTTCTAGGACTGGATGTTGTATTTCATGGTGGAGAATCTCAAAACTTCCTTGGGAGTCCCTTAACTTTGTAGATATGGCTGATGGAGCGATTGGATATGATTGCCAGGCTTGCAACTGGAAATTATGGTCCTAGCAGTTTTCTTAGCAGGACTATCATCAAAATTGAGTGCCAAACTAAAAGTGATTGGGTGAAGTTCTTGAACGAGAAATCTAGTGCCTCAATTCGATGGAATTGTTATTGGTGGAAGTGCCTACCCCCTCTATTGCGGTCTCCAGGATCAAATCACATTTTCATTGTTGGATTACGGAGGGCAACTTTCTATAAGGTAGATAGACTCTTAAGGCAGTTCCAGTATGAGTAAGGAATGCCTAGTGGAAAAAGAAGAAGACCTTTCACTCTTGTGGACACAAATCCTACTTCTATAAAGAACATGTTATTAGGCTTTGAGATGGCCGGCCGAGTGGACCAGTCTTTTGTCAAGGTTCACTTTCACAAGATGACTACAGAATACTCTAACTGGTTGGTGGATAAGATTGCTAACAAGGAAGCTGAGATAGTTGCTATGAGAAAACAATTTCTCAAAGATAACCAAGAAAGACACAATAAAGACAACTATGAATTCAAAAGAAAGTTCAAGGATGACGAAGTACCTAGTACAAAGGAAGTCAATGATCAACAAAAAGAGAAAAGATTGAAGACAAAGTGACCTTCTTATTTTTGGCTTTGAACATGTTTATTTAGAAGTTGATGTAAAAACTTTTATGTTTAGGAGTTATTTAGGATTTGTAGGTTAAGGGTTCGGTTTATGGTGTAGGTTTTTAGGGTTTGGCCTTTTTTTATGGTTAGGGTTTGGGTTCTTAAGGTTTGGTTTGGTTTGGTCTTATGGTTTGGTTTAGGGTTTGGGTTCTTGGATTTTGTGTAATGACATGGTTTAATGGAATGGTTGAATTTTGGAAAATTTTGTTTAATGGGCAATTGGTGGTTTTGGGAAATTGTGACCGGACCAATGCACGGTTGCCTACATACCCCCTTTGTAGAAGGATTAGGTCATCATGTAGTTCATTGATTTTTTATTTACCTTAATTTTTTCCTAGGCCACCCTTTTGGGGTTTTAGCCTAGTAGGCTTTCTCACTCTATTTTTTTTACTTTCCTTTTGCATAGATCGCCCTTTCGGGTTTTCAACCTACCTTTTTTTTTTTTTTTTTTTGCTCTAATTTTTCCCTAGACTGCCCTTTCGGGTTTTCAACCTAGCGAGCTTTTTTATTTATTTATTTATTGTTTAGGTCTAGGAAGGGAAATAACATAATTTGCAACCACTTCAAACGTGGTGCTTTCAGACTACCACCTTAGACATGGTATTTCTTCAATTGATCCATCTCGGTTGGCTCAATGAAAGGGTTTGCATCCAAGTCCATCAACCTTATTGCTCCCCAAAGTATATCTACTTGATAATATATGGACCTACCTAATTTTACTTGAACTTCCCGTTTACATCTTGAACTGGGGCTTGAATTTCTTTCAACACTAAATCCCCCAACTTCAAATATCTAGTTTTTACTTTCTTGTCAAAAGCTTTCCTAAGCCTCCTTTGATAACCTTGAATATGATACAAGGCCTTAAGTCTCTTTTCATCCAACATACATAACTGGTCATATCTGCTTTGCAACCAATCTGCTTCAAGGATTTCACTTTCCAATACTGTCCTTAGTGAACAGGCAACCATTTCAATGGGAAGGACTACTTCCATCCCATACACTAAAGAATAAGGAGTGGCTCTTGTGGAAGATCAAATTGATGTTCTGTACCCCCAGAGTGCATAGGGCAATTGTAGGTGCTAGTCCTTGTAATTTTTCGTGCTCTTCTTCAAGATTTGCCCTATATTCTTGTTAGCAGCCTCAACTGCTCCATTAGTTTGAGGACAGTAAGGTGAAGACTTGTGGTGTTGAATATTGAACTATCGTAGCAGCTTCTCTGTTTCTCCCTTGAAATGCTGCCCATTGTCTGAGACAATTTCATGTGGTACTCCATATCTGCAGATAATATTGGTCTGAATGAATTGAGCAACTTTCTTTAAATTCAAAACCTTGTATGAGGTAGCTTCTACCCATTTATTAAAATAGTCAATAGCAACAAGTATGACTTCATGCCCATTAGATGTTGTTGGGTGAATCTTCCCAATGATGTCTATCCCCCAAGTAGAGAACGACCAGGGTGATGTCATAGCATGTAGTGGCATAGGTGGTATGTGCTTCAAATCTCCATGGACTTAGCATTGATGGCACTTCCAAACATGAGTTGCACAATCGGCTTCCATAGTAGTCCAGCTATAACCTTGTCTCATTATCTTCCTTAACAGCATGTGTGCATTCATATGTGGCCCATACCTTGACTCATGAACCTCTTCAATTATTTGCTGTGCTTCCTTAGCGGTTACACAAAGGAGATGAATCCCATCATATGATCTTCTGTAAAGCCTTTCACCACCAATAATGTAATTACTAGACAACCTCCGGATGGTTAATTAATCATTCTTATTTGCAGACTTTGGGTATGTCCCATCCTTTAGGTATCGTAAGATGTCTGAATACCATTCACCTTCTCCATTTTTCTCCTCATCTTCTTCTATTGTCATGCAATAGGTTGGCTCTTCTTTTTGTTCCACCACTATCGGTCTGGCTTTATCTTCTTTTGGCCTATCCATCATGGATGCCATGGTTTCTAAAGCATTGGCAATTTGATTTTGCATTCTTGGCACATATTGATATTGGATCTTGTTGAATTTTGATGCCCATTTCTGAAGACATTCATGAGAAGGCATCAGCCTTTCTTCTTTAATCTTCCATTTATTCTAAATCTGGGAGATTATCAAAACTAAGTCTCCGTATACCTCCAACTCTTTTACTCCAAGGCCTAGTGTTGCTCGTAACCCCATGATGCAAGCTTCATATTCAATGGCATTGTTAGTGGCAGGAAAGTTAAGTCTACCAGAAAATGGAATGTGTGTCCCTTTTGGAAATTAAGAGAACTCCAATGCCACTTCCATTTTGATTTGTTGCTCCGTCGAAGTACATCTTCCATGATTCTACATCAATCTCCATAATACCCTCGTCAGGAAAGTCTCCTTGGATTTCTTCGGCTTCTTCTGGTGAACAATGGGCTAAATGATCGGCAATTGCTCTACCCTTCATAGATTTCTGAGTCACATACTTAATGTCAAATTTTAACAAAAGCAAAACCCATTTAGCTATCTTCCCATCTTGCACAAATTTTCCATCAAGTACTTCAAATGATCCATTCTTGCAATCAACAAAACCTTGTAAGCAAGCATATAATGTCTGAGTTTGCGGGTTGCTTATACAAGTGCTACGCATGTCTTCTTAAGTGGCAAATACTTCTTTTCATAAGGCAACATCTTCTTGCTAATATAGTAAATTGCATTCTCCTTTCTAGTCTCTTCGAAGTATTAAGAAAGTAGAGTTCCCATTGCTATATCTGTAGTGGTAAGATACAATAACAATGGCTTTTTGGGTACTGGTGGGACAAGTGTTGGTGGCTTTATTAGATAATTCTTGATCTTTTCAAAGGCTTCTTGGCATTGTTCATTCCATACTGTAGGGACCTCCTTCTTAAGCAATCAGAAGATTGGTTCACATGTCATGGTGAGTTGAGCTATGAACCTACTGATGTACTGTATCCTCCCCAGAAATCCTTGGATCTCCTTGTCAATTCTTGGAGGCTTCATCTCTACAATTGCCTTGATTTTGTCAAGATCAACTTCTATTCCTCTTTGGCTTACAATAAACCCTAATAGCTTTCCGGATGTTACTCCAAAAGTGCACTTCTTTGGATTCAATCATATCTTGTAGAACTATATTCTTTCAAAGATCTTCCATAAAGCTGGCATATGTCCTTCACGGTCTTTGGACTACACTGTCATATCATCAACATAAACCTCTACTTCTTTGTGGATCAAATCATGCAACAAAGTGGTGGCTGCATGTTGGTAGGTAGCACCAGCATTTTTAAGGCCAAAAGGCATGACCTTGTAGCAATATGTCCCCCATGGAGTAATAAAGGAGATTTTTTCCATATCTTTTGGAGCCATCTTAATCTGATTATACCCTGAAAATCCATCCATAACGATAGCAAAGCATGACCTGCTATGTTGTTAACCAGGACATCAATATGAGGCAAAGGGAAATCATCTTTTAGGCTGGCCTTATTCAGATCTCAGAAGTCTACACACATTCTAATCTTCCCATCCTTCTTTGGTATCAGAACCACATTAGCTAACCATTTTGGATAGTTGACCACCCTCAAGAATCCTGCATTATACTGTTTTTCCACTTCTTCCTTGATCTTGAGAGTCCATTCTGGCTTCATTCTTCTCAACTTCTGCTTGACAGCCTTCATGGTTGGATCTATTGGAATGCAATGTTGTATTATATCTATATCAATCCCAGCCATGTCTTCATATGACCACATAAAGACCTTTTTGAATTCTGTTAAGAGTGCCACTAATGCATCTTTCTCAGAAGTGATTAGAGTATTAACCACTTGTATCATTTTAGAATCTTCATCAGTTCCCAGGTTAATGGGTTGGGTTTCTTCTTTTATGGGCTCTAGGTGTCCTTGTTTTAATTCCTTATTATTAAGAGTTTCTTTACCAATTTCCAAAATAAAAACATTCAAAGCCAACAAATAAGTAAAATCAGAAATCATACTAAAAGGAAAAGAGTTCTCAACAGACTTAATAGACTTAACTAAATTAGACTCAATTGGAAAACTTTCACAAACAAACTTAATAGGAATAGAAATACTAGCAGAAATAAACTTAATAGGGACAGAAACAATATTCTTGGTAGGGGTGACTGGCTCGACAGTCTTGATTTTCTTGGCAAGAGTGATTAACTTGACGGTCTTGATCTTCTTCACGTAGTCCTCCATGGGGTGGGTGACTCCCTCCCATGCTCAGTTCTTCAACTCAGTAATGGCTTCAACGATGGCAGGTGGCTCCCAGTACGTTCCTTCTTCCTTCAACATCAGTACTGTGGGATCTTCATCCATATAATCTGTGGCTTCTTCATCAATCTCCATGTCTATAGGCTTGTCAATTACAAAAGCATCAAGGCGCTCTATGATGTCCATCCACTCATCAAACAAATCATGCCTCCCTTTGTTGCCCAAGTAGGTGTGTTAAGGGAGATGTTCTGACTCACCTCCTTCCATCCTCTCATTATTACCTCCAGCATTCTCAAGTGTCATGATTTTGAGACTGTGGACCATCAGTTTTTGGTTTAGAGCGGCCAACCTAGCATCTATGTCATTCTCTTCTTCGGTATGTAAGGTAGGTGAGCCAGGTCCTAAATCACAATACGACCCAATTCTAGAATCTCTCTTCCATGCTTGTCATACTGAGAACCAGACCTTGAGCTAACATCAGTGATACAGCCCTAATTTGAGGGGCGCCCATAGGGGTAATCATCATAGTCCACATCATTGGCTTGTCCATTCTCCTCTCTTGCATCTTCTAATACACTTATTAGCCTGTATTGGTCACTATCAGTGTCACTCTACTTGTTAGCTTTGGCATCATCTTCAATATTTTCATCATAGTAGTCCACATCATCATCATATTCTTCATAGAAAAGATCTGCGTCTTCATCTTTTCTATCACTAGGGAGTTCACCCCAATCATTGTACAGGCTATCATAATTTCTGCTATTGTTACTCTTACTATTGGTGTTGCTGTCATCATCATCATGTCCACTATCACTGCTGCTGCTATCACTACTACTATCATTCTTGTCATGACTTCCATCCTCATCATCACTAGGGGCTGCTCCCCCTTCCTCGTCTTCATCATTGGCTCTTAGTTCATATAGGCTTTTCAATGCATGCTGGCAAGCCTCCTAGTATTCTTTTCTTCTATATTGCAAATAGGATCTCCAAGGAGTGTAGTCATGGCATCAAGGTCCATGTAATTAGTCCAATCAATAGGGATCCAAGTTGTATCTTCTTTCTTCAATTCTGGCAATCAAGTAGAATTTCGAATCCAGGCACCTTGTCCTTGTCACAGGATCAAATCTCGGTTCAGGGAATCCCCAATAACATTGACTTTCTCTAGCCTTTACAAACTTCTCATTCAACGTAGGAGTATAGGGCTTCAGAAGTTTTGGACGACAAGGGAGTTCTTTTGCTTTGGCTTTGGCTTGGGCCATCTTTCTCACTTCCATCTCTAACAAATCATCATCAGTGGGCTTATAGCCTAGCCTAAAAGGTGGTGTGGCAGTAGGAATTATCGGGACCTAAACAGTAGGCTTCTTCACAGTTCTCCCTAAGTTCATCCCTAGAAGGTAGTTCATTCTCCTCATCATTGATACCACATTGTTGTTGCTGGAGGGACTAAAGTCCATCAAGATCTTCTCCACCTCTTCTTCTCTCCTTTCAAGGCCAGGACTTTCAATCCCAAAGCCATCCAAGGTCAATGGCTCTTTCTTAGAATCTATACCGAAAATAGGCTTAGGCATTATCAAAGTATCACCATATATGGTCACAATAGCTCCTTCATGTGGAAACCAAACCTTTTGTTATCGAGAGGAATGTATGGCCTCTATGTTAGAGAGAGGAAACCGAACCTTTTGTTGTTGTATGCCCTCACACGCTGATCAGTAGGCACAAAGTCTTCGATGTTTAGACCTAAGCAACTTGCAGTATTCAAAGGACATACATTCAAAGTACTTCCATCATCTATCAAGACCATCAGTATCCTCTTCCTTTTGGCATCTACAGTGATATGCAACTGGTTGTTGTGGTGCTTCCCCTTCTTGGTTAGATCCTTGTCGAAATAAGAAATAGTGAGTTCCGTATTTATGGACCCAATCATAGCATTCAAATCTTGGGAAGTTGTGGTTGTAGGGACTTGGATTTGGTTGAGAAGGTCTACTAGGTTTTGACGATGTTTATATGAGGCCATGAGTAAACCCCATAAGGATATGTTGTCTTGTATCTTCTATAGTTGCTTAAGGACCTCATCTTCCTCGGCAGGTGTTTGTTAGGAAAATCTATTCAAGGCTTCTACCAGGTTGTCGGTCTCCAAATGTGGGGGTTTGAAGTGTCTCCCCTCCCCCCCTTGTGATGTGGGCAATTTTTGTTGGGTCATTAAGGTCGGTATCTTGGGGTTTGAAGTGTCTCCCCCCATTTATGGATGTTTGGTTATTGAATTGGGGTTCGAAGTGTCTCCCCCCATTTATGGGTGGTTTGAAGTGTCTCCCCCCGTTCGTGGATGTTGAGTAGTTTTTAGTTTCTGGTACTTCTTCATTCCATATATCATATCCTATGGTGGTGGTAGATGTCCTATCCATCAGTTCTTCCCATGTCATCATAAAGCATTTGGGTAAGTCATAGATTAGTTCAGATGGGTCTTCCTTACCTTCCTCTATGGTCATCAGGCAATTAATCCTTGGTCCTTTCCCAAAATTGTGATTGGGTAAGTGATTATTAGTGATGCTAGGCCTTGTGATTGGTTGCACAATCACCTTATTATCTATTAGGTCCTAAATTGCATGACGAAGGCCAAAACAATTGTCAATATCATGGCCAAGGCCTTGGTGGTAAGCACATCTCTTATTCACATCAAACTTTGAGGGCAAGGGGTTTGGAATTGGTTTTAGGTTTAAGGGCTTCAGTATCCCTTTCGCTTTTAGTTTGTCAAATACTTGGCTTATAGGCATATACAACTCATGAAACTCCCTTCTAGGTCTAGGTCCTTATGATACTTGCACAGGTGCAATAGGTGCAATCAGTTGATAAGGATCATTTTTATGGATATTAGAAATTTCTGCAACCTTAGAATTAGATCCTACATTCTTTTTAAACCTTGGTGGGTCATCATTCTTTATACTGCCATTGTTTATTGCATCCTCAATTTGGGTTTTAGCAGTAATCAAAGCTTTAAAATTAGGAAAGTATTATGCAAACAAGTACTTATGGTATACAGGTAATAAATTATTTACAACCATAGCTAATTGTTCCTCCTCACTTGGCCTATTCATCATCTGTGTTGCCTTAGCTCTCCACTTGGTGATGAAAGTAGAGAATGATTCTTTTGGCCCTCGCTTAGTGGTCTCAAGATCTCTCTTTGTTATGCCCACTTCTATATTGTACTTATATTGCTTGTGAAACTCTCGATAGATGCCCTCCCAACTTCTTGCTTTAGCATCATCCAAGTTGAGGAACCACCTAAAAACGGCTCCGGTCATAGTGTTTTGGAACATTTGAGCAAGTACCTTTTCAATCGCGCCTAGGGGTTACATAGCCCACATATACATCTTCAGATGGGACTTTGGGCAACCAGTCCCGTCAAACTTGTATAAGGTTGGCATCTTGAACTTGGGAGGTAGTCTCACATCAGGAAAAAGTGAGAGGGAATTGTAGTCCATGAGGTCCTCCTTCTTACGATCTCTTCTAATCATCTTCTCCATTTTATTCATTCTCTCATTGATCTTCTTCTCATTCTCCATGGCTAGTGGATCATGATCATCCTTGTTCTCCTTTTGATTACTCTTTAGGTTCTGAAACTGTTGCACCATACGGTTCATGTCTTCTCTCAGCTGGATTTAACTAGCTACCATGGTGTTGAGTAGCTCTTGAGTGTTCATGGGTTCCTCGATATTTGTGTGTCTCCCTATTTTGCCATAGTGCTAGAAGCTTCAGACTTCTTGTGGCTTGAACTGTCTTGTAAGTCAAAGATGGGGTTGTGATGTTCTAGCAACGAAGTTTCTTCTATGCTTATAGGCTTCAGTATCGTAATGGGAGTGACAGGCTTGGAATTGGAGCTACTAGCTAGAGTGTCGGGTTTAGGTTCTCTTTACAGCCTTCCTTTAGATTTTGACCAAATCCTCCCCTAATGATAGGCTTGGTCGGGTTAACCAAAGCTAAGTCCCCATCCACATCAATCAATCAATAAAACAAACACACACAACATGCAATGCAATTTTAACCGGGACCGACCTAAGGGTAGGTTTTAAGTCATTACGTTGTAGGGTGGGTTTGTTGTTACATTATTTCCCATAACTAGGACATTACACCTCCCAACTTGTAATGTAATGAACATTGCATTGGTCCAAATGGCATGGTTTGTCCTTTATAGTCAACAGGAAATAATTCAATGACTTTAGGCTATGAGTTAGTGAGTTCACCACTGGATACCCAAATCTAATGAAGACCGGTGATCCATGGTTACTACAATCACAAGTTGTTGAGAGGGGTGCATACATATTTGTTGTTTGGATGACACACACTATGACAGTTAGGGAAAGCTTTTAACAAAAAATATACACACAAAAATATCATACAACAAAGTATCATACAACATCTCACCAAACATAAATAAACAAACAAACAACAATATCATGCAAGACCATGCAAAAAACAAGAGTACATATTTGGTCACTTAAGTCTAACACGAAACTTAGCCCTTGACATCCCCAGTGGAATCACCACTATGAGAGATAAAAAAAAAGTGCCTCTAAAAAAAAAGAGATTTTTAAGTGCTTTTAAAGGCACCTCTCTTTTTGGGTAAGTGGTGTGGAGTTGCCACTTATTTTTTATACAAAAAAATAAGAAAAACTAAATTAAAAAAAAAAAATACATGACTGAATTGTTTCCTTTCATTGATTAAAAAAATACTTGTTTGAAAAATTGAAAATTACATGGCTTTGAATCCTAGTTACAATCTACCCAAAATAAAAACAAAGGTAAGACCTAGGTCTATCTATCTAAAGAAACATCATTCGGAGGCTAAGTTATGGAATGGGAAGGTGTTAGGCACCTATTCCGCCCAGACAGAGTCTGGTCTTCTAGACTCTTGTGACCAATGTACCCTTTTTTTATGCATGAGATGAATGATATATTGCATATGTGAAATAAACTAAATCACACAAATTTATTTATGAACGTATCCTCTCCTTTGTTAAAAAATTCAGATCTGTTGTTGTGAGTGGAAAAAAAAAATGAATTTGGGTTATAAAAAAAAAAAAAAAAAAATCAGATCTATTTTTGTTGTGTAAAAAGAAAGTGGTTTTTAGAGAGGAAATTCAGATCTGTTTTTATTTAATAAAACAAAGTCTTTTGGTTTTTTTAAATATATATATATATATATATATATCAGATCTGTTTTTATATGTTCAAAAGGTATGAAAAAGATTTTTTTTTTTTTTTTTTTTTTTTTTATAGGGAGGATATCATTCATGAAACAAATTTATGCTACATGGATTAAATAAAACAAACACAACCATTCATGATATTTTTCTTTATTTCAAAATCTACCATGTTAAAAAAAAAAAAAAACAGATCTATATCTAAGGAAGATACAAATTAGTTTTTAATTTAAGAAAAATTTAGATTTGCATCTAAGGAAGATACAAATCCATTTTTGTTTTGAGAAAAATTCAGACCTACATCTAAGAAAGATGCAAATCCATTTTTATTTTGAGAAAAATTCAAATCTACATCTAAGGAAGATGCAGATCTGTTTTTATTTTGAGAAAAATTCAGATGTACATCTAAGGAAGATGCATATTCGTTTTTTATTTTGAGAAAAATTCAGATCTACATCTAAGGAAGATGCAGATCTGTTTTTTATTTAAGAAAAAGAATTGATCATATGCAGATCTTTGAAATCAAGAAAGAGATCATAACCATAATAAAAGAATCAAGAACATGCTTTAGCAATATAAATTAACAATTCATGTTATGGATACTTGAAACAACTACACTAAAAAAAATATACAAACATGCATCTTTACTAAAAGAAAAGCATAAAGAAAAGAAAAGGGTAATCGGAAACAACCTCTTGCATGGAGCTCTCCTTCTTCTTGAGAGGAGGTTTTAGGATTCAAAAAAAATTATGCAATTATCTTTGAAACCTAAAAACCCTAGTTTAAGAGAGAATACCAAAAAGGGTGTGAGAAATTTGAAAGTTTGAAAAGGTGTCTCTCCTAGAGCGTAAAAGAATGTGCCAAAGTTTGAGATCCAATCCCTATTTATAGAGGCTAGAATGCTTAAAAAATAAGCAACAACGGGTAGAATGCGAATCAGGACGCATCTTTTTGCGAAAAAAGTCGAAAATGATGTGCCTTATCGGCACCTGAAGAGAGTTAGGCCAAAGCCCAAAAGGGTGCCATTCGGCACTTTGAAAGTGTCGAATGGTACTTTTGGACACCAAATGTACTTTTGTGCTCGGGTGTGTTTTGGACTACTTTTTTAGTTTTTCTTAAGCCAGGCCTTGCACATAGACGTGTTTTCAATCTGTATTCTAAGATTTTTACCTCTTTTCTGAATAATTCAAGTCTCTTCAGCAACAATTATCTTGTAGATGAATACTCTAAAATAAATCTTTATAAAGTTCAGAATATCCACAATTTTATTGTTACCCAATTATCTTTATTCCTATGCAAGCAATCCTATTTTAAACACTAATTATCAATCAATCACAAAATTATTTAATTAATTTTAATTGTTTAACCAATCAAAATTAATTTAAATTAATCATGCGTGGTCGACTCTACCTAGACACAATGCATGCTGACTGTGTGAACCTGATCATGTGATATCTTTCAATCCGACGATCCAATTTGAAAACCGAACATACTGTCGCGACCGTTAGAATCGCAAGATCATTTTTATAATGTGTAATGAATGAGTTAATGAATGTAATGCAATCATGATTTTTTGGGGTACATGGATGGTCATTCCAGTCATCCTCCTTGATTAAATCATGGGTGCAAAATTGAATGTCTACAATAACGTATCCATTTGATAACTTTATATATGTTATGGTTTAATAAGAAGTTACATGCCCTTAAAACATTAGTTAATGGAGAATTAAGTTTCCTAAGTAACTCCAACTTTGATAGTCAAGTGAAGGTTATAGATACAAGGAATTTGGTCCGCTCTCTACCTATAAAAGAGACATTCAGCTACCCCATCAAATACATTGAATAGTTAAAAAGAATACATTGAATAGTTAAAAAGAAAAGAGGGTCAAGAGAGAGAAATCAATCCTATAAGAATTAAGTGCCTTTTATACTAAGACTTGATCTTAAGAAAAGTTCAGCAATGGATCAAGGTAAGCTTTATAATTAATTTGTGTAGTTGTGAAATCATGATAATTCAAGATCCTAGAATTTATATTATGATTGTTTATAATCTAACAACATAAAGAAAATCATTTACATGTGGTATCAGAGCTTGTGTTTTAGAATTATCATGTTTTTCCATTAAAATATTTATAAACAATTATAGTTTTCGTTATCATGACTGTGATTTTGGATTTGTGAAAGCAATTAACATCTTCTATAAGATCATGGTTCAAGTTTGGATAATATAAAATTTGTTTTTCCATTAGTTAATAACTTTGTGGCATTACAAATTTCTCCAATATTTGGTTCTAGTCTATTTAATTGTTTATTTAAAGATTAACAACTTTAATGTTTAATGTTAAAAACTCAAATCTTAAATTGAGAATATAATATCATCTAACATTCATGAATAGTTATGGTATAAACTCTTATATACTTTGAGATTGTTAGTTATTGTTCTTTATTAGTTTATTTAAGGTTATAATAAACTACTAATATTATCAAGACTATAACTTACTGTTCTATCAAGTTTTTTATTGATGTATTTTATGAAAGAAGGGACTTATTTGTTTTGATGTAAACATGTATAGCACAAACATTTATATCTGTACTGCTATAATATATTCCATTAATATAATGTTTATGCAAGGTCATTAATTTTGATTTAGAGTCTGTATTTTGATATGGTTTGGTAGTCACCAAAGTGACCCAATTGGAAAGACGCATAGATAACAAGTCAAAATAATTGAAATTTAACACATATTCCCTATTGTTAAAAATTAGTGACTTTGCAAATCACAAGTTTTTAATCACAAGAATATTAGGTTGGCCTAAAGGTGTACTACTTTCAAGTGATTAATAAATTGGAATAGGATAGTTGATGGATATTCATTGTTGAGATTGGAATGGACACCCAAAGGTAACGGACCAACTTAATTATGAATATTTTATTAATTAGTCCTATTATGTGAAATAGAATCACCATAACTATTTAATAGTTTACCATAAGAATAGCCCAAAGGTAATCACGGTAATACTATTTATCATTATTTAAACATGTGTTTCATTTTGATTTATTGTTCCTTAATCAATAACTCTTAGTACTAATGTAGTGAGCATATATTATTACTTAGTTTGCAGTATTAGTCCCTATTTCACTTCATTCACATGCTTCGTCTATTCCCAAGCTGAATGGAACAAATTTCTCAGATTGGAAAGAACAAGTTCAGTTTCACCTCGGTGTGTTGGATCTTGATATAGCACTTGGATCTGAGAAAACGTCTGCTCTTACTAATACAAGTAGTGCAGAAGAAAAGGCTTTCTATAAAGCATGGGAAAAATCAAATAGACTAAGTATCATGTTTATGCAAATGACCATTGCAAACAATATCAAGACAACACTTCCTAAAATTGATAGTGCAAAAGAATTCCTTTCAAATGTGGAAGATCGTTTCAAAATAGCTAACAAGTCCCTTGTAGGGACATTAATGGCTAAACTTACTACCATGAAATTTGAGGTAAGCGTGGGATACAGGAGCATGCCATTGAAATGACTAATATGGCAGCTCAATTAAGGACTCTAGGGATGAATGTGGATGAGTTTTTCCTCGTTCAATTTATATTGAATTCCTTGCCTCCTTAATATGGGCCATTTCGAATTAATTACAACACTATGAAAGATAAGTGGAATGTAAATCAATTGGCCATTATGCTTAATCAAGAAGAGGAAAGACTCAAGCAACTTGAGCAACATTCAATTCATCTCATAAATCAAGAAGCTGAAAGAAATTGGAGGAAGCCTAAAAAAGGATTAAAGCATGGATCATGCAAAGCAAGTGATCTTACTCCAACTAGTCAACCTCAAAAAAAGGAAAATGGCGACTATAAATGTCACTTTTGTAAAAAGTCAAGACATTTTAAGAAAGATTGCCCAAAACGTAGGCAATGGTTCAAAAGAAAAGGTAAATCTTTAATTAAAGGTTATATTTCTATATGTTTTGAATCAAACCTAACTGAAGTTCCTTACTTGGTGGCTTGATTCTAGGGCTACTACTCATATTTCAAATACGATGCATGGATTTCTTTCAATCTAAACCATATATCCATATGAGAATTTTTTATTGATGGGAAATCAGGTGAAAGCACCAATTGTAGCCATTGGGACTTATCGTTTATTTCTAGATACCAATAAACACATAGATTTGTTTCAAACATTTTATGTTCCTTCTCTTTCTAGAAATTTATTCTCTTTGCCTAAACTTGATATTGATGGATATTTCATAAAATTTGGGAATAAAAGTTTTACTTTATTTAAGAATACCTTTTTTGTTGGCTATGGTATTCTTTCTGATGGTTTGTACAAATTTAACCTTCATGGTGAATTTGCTAAAACCCTTCTCACCTTGCATCGTAGTATCGATACTAAACGTGGCCTAATTAATGAAAATTCCTCAAATTTGTAGCATAAAAGGCTGGGACACATTTCCAGAGAAAGGTTAGAGAGACTAGTAAAAGATGGGATTCTCCCAAACCTAGATTTTACTGATCTCAGTGTGTATGTGGATTGTATTAAGGGCAAACAAACCAAACACACTAAGTAAAGAAGTACAGAGCTTCTTGAAATTATTCATATAGACATTTGTGGGCCTTTTGATGCTCCATCTTTTGGTAAAGAAATATATTTTATCACCTTTGTAGATGATTTTTCACGTTACATTTATATTTATTTATTACATGAAAAATCTCAAGCAGTGGAAACCCTTGTGGTGTACATTACTAAGGTAGAAAGACAATTAGAAAGAAAAGTTAAAATCATTAAATCAGATAGAGGTGGTGAATACTATGGAAAATATGATGAATCAAGGCAATGCCTAGGCCCATTTGCTAAACTCTTTGAAAAGCATGGCATTTGTGCATGTAGGGGTATTGGGCCCAGGAACTCATTTATGTATATAATGAGTCTAGGGCCCAAGCCAAGGACTAGAGGTCGTCCGAGAAAGGTAGAAATTGTCAAGGGAGCCTATGTTAGTAAATGAAGAAGTCAGTTTTGATTATAACTGCCCAAGGGATTGGGCCGAGGACTAATGCCTCCTCGGCTAACCAAGGCCATGGTCCATAGAGTTGTTCTGCCATCTGGGGGAACGTCCTAGGAACATTCTATTGATACGGATAAGCATTACGGGAACACAAGACAGGGAGGAGTTCTAAAATATCTAAGGAGAAAGCTGCTACCACCGCATTGAATGCTCTGCAACTAACTTTCTGGCTACATTAATGAGGAGAAGACCCCTGAACAGTGTTGCATTAGCTATCCCAACGCACAAAGAAACTGGGAGGGTGTCCAATGGGACAAGCACTCAAGTGGTGGCTTGGAAGATCAATAAGTGAAGGGTCAAGATTGTCTAAGGAGAACTATATAATAGAAGAGACCCTCCATGGAGAGGAGATTGAGAAATCAAGAGAGAAACACTGTAGCAATCAGGAACCAACTTTGTAATCAAACTTATGAGAAATATTTAGGAACTGACTTCCTCGAACTATGTCGAGAACGATTTTCTTTGGATTAATTCAATCTACTTTCCTGTTCTTGTCAATTGAGCTCACTTTATTTGTTGTCCAACTCATTTTAACCCAGTTTTCCAACCCACTCTCTACAAATTCATTGTTCTGGACTTTTTGGGCCTAGGTCCATCCATCATCTAGGCTAAGGACCCAAATCTGGTCCTTACAGTGCACAAGACACTATGCCAGGTACACCACAACAAAATGGTGTAACTAAAAGACGCAATCGTACTCTAATGGATATGGTTAGGAGTATGTTAAGTAATTCAACATTACCCATATCATTGTGGATGTATGCTCTTAAGACTGCTGTATATTTATTAAACTGGGTTCCTAGTAAGGCAGTTCCAAAAACTCCTTTTGAACTGCAGACAAGAAGGAAACCGAGTTTAAGATACCTGCATGTTTGGGGCTGTCCAATGGAGGCTAGAATTTATAATCCACTTGAAAAGAAATTAGACTCAAGAACAATCAGTGGTTACTTTATAGGTTACCCTAAAAAGTCTAAAGCATATAGGTTCTACTGTCATAACCATAGTACAAGAATTGTGGAAATCGGTAATGCCAGATTCATTGAAAATAGTGAAATCGGTGGGAGTGATAATCTAGGAAATGTGGATGTTCAAGAAGTTAGGGTAAAAGTTCCACTACCTATAACTTCAAATGAAATTGTTGTTCCAACAATTGTTGATTAGCCAAACAATGTTGAACAACAAATTAATGAACCACTACTCCATAATGAGATGCTCACCAATGAACAGGTGGTAGAAGAACCACAAGAAATAGCATTAAGAAGATCTCAAAGAGAAAGAAAGTCTTCTATTTCTGATGATTATATGGTTTATCTACATGAATCTGATTTTGATATAGGAACAAGTAAGGATCCAGTTTCGTTTTCACAAGCCATAAAAAGTGTTGATTCTATTAAATGAATAGATGCCATGAAAGATGAAATGAAATCAATGGACCAAAATAAAGTCTGGGATCTCAACAAATTGCTTGAAGGATACAAGAAAGTTGGTAGTAAGTGGGTCTTTAAGACCAAGCGTAACTCTAAAGGCAATATCAAACGATTTAAAGCTAGACTTGTGGCCAATAGTTTCACTTAGAAAGAAGGCATTGATTACCAAGAGACCTTCTCCCCTATATCCAAGAATGACTCACTTAGAATCATTTTGGCATTGGTAGCTCATTATGATTTGGATTTTAGAAGAGGATGTCTATATGGGAGTTTAGAAGAGGATGTCTATATGGATGTGAAAACTGATTTCCTGAATGGGAGTTTAGAAGAGGATGTCTATATGGATCAACCTAAAGGTTTCTCCATTAAGGGTAAGGAACACTTAGCTTGCAAACTTAAAAAGTCAATATACAGACTTAAACAAGCTTCCTGACAATGGTATCTTAAGTTTAATGATATCATTACATCTTTTGGATTTAAGGAAAACACTATTGATCGGTGTATTTATCTAAAGTTTAGTGGGAGTAAGTTTATATTTTTAATTTTGTATGTTGATGATATTTTGCATGCTAGTAGTGATCTTGGCTTATTGCATGAAACCAAGAAGTTTCTCTCTAAGAACTTTGAAATGAAAGATATGGGTAAGGCAACTTATGTGATAGGAATAGAAATATTCCGAGATAGATCACGTGGATTGTCAAGGTTGTCTCAGAAAGCATACATTGAAAGAGTTCTAGAGAGATTTAATATGGAGAAATGTTCTACTAGGGTTACCCCAATTCAAAAGGGGAAAAACTCAGCCTTATGCAATGCCCACAAAATGACTAGGAACATAAACAAATGGAAGGAAATCCTTATGCTTTTGCAATAGGAAGTTTAATGTATGTCTAAACATGCACAAGGCCCAACATCAGCTTTGCAGCTGGTATGCTAGGAAGATACCAAAGCAATTCAAGATTGGATCATTGGAAAGCTACAAAGAAAGTGATGAGGTACTTGCAAGGCATAAAGGATTACATGCTCACATTTAAGAGATCTGATAATTTTGAGGTCATTGGTTACTCAGATTTATATTTTGCTAGATGTGTTGATAGTAGAAAGTCCACTTTTAGTTATTTGTTCATGTTTGATGGAGGAACAATATCATGGAAAAGTTCAAAGCAAACTATCACTGCTACATCCACTATGGAAGCTGAATTTGTGGCATGCTTTGAGGCCACATTTCATGGATTGTGGTTGTGGAATTTTATCTTAGGACTTGGAATTGTTAACTCTATTTCCAAGCTACTGAGAATTTATTGTGATAATTCTGCAGCTGTGTTTTTCTCTAAAAACGATAAGTATTCTAATGGTGCGAAACACATGGAATTGAAATACCTTACAGTTAAGGAAGAAGTACATAAACAACGAGTGTCAATAGAACACATAAGCACACAACTTATGATTACAGATCCATTGACAAAGGGGTTACCTCCTAAAACATTTAAGGAACATGTTGATCGAATGGGTCTTGAACGTAGAACATGATGGTTGTTATTTTAATGTTACTTTATGCTTTTGACACTTGGAGATCTCATTAAACGTGTTTTTGATTATTCCTTTTTTATTTTATGTACGTACATATATGATAATGAATAAATAATAACAGGAATAGTCTCTAACAAAAGAGACATTATTGGACCTTTAAAGTTAATTCTCATTGATAGGCTATATTAAGTAGATTGTTAGTGTTGCAGTACATAGAAGGAACTATGTTGTATAATTGGTATGGAACCGCCATGATTAGCATTAGTGGGTTGTTTAATTATAATATTATGATGACCAATTTAAAGTAAGATGAGATATACCATTGTGCACTCAATAGTTAATCTTATTAAGCCTTGACATAAAGTTATCATTTGGGCCAAGTAGGAGAATGTAAGAATAAATTGTCGCATTTGATAACGTATCCATTTGATAACTTCATATATGTTATGGTTTAATAAGAAGTTACATGTCCTTCAAACATTGGTTAATGGAGAAGTAAGTTTCCTAAGTAACTCCAACTTTGATGGGCAAGTAGAGGTTATAGATACAAGGAATTTGGTCATCTCTCTACCTATAAAAGAGACATTTAGCTACCCCATCAAATACATTGAATAATTAAAAAGAAAAGAGGGTCAAGAGAGAGAAATCAATCCAATAAGAATTAAGTACCTTTTATACTAAGACTTGATCTTAAGAAAAGTTCAACAATGGAACAAGGTAAGCTTTATAATTAATTTGTGTAGTTGTGAAATCATGATAATTCAAGATTCTAGATTTTATATTATGGTTGTTTATAATCTAACAACAGAAAGAAAATCATTTACAGGATCCCTTCAGCAACTGAAATCAGAAGTGTAATTTGGGAAATGAATCCTTTGAAAGCTCCAAGACCAAATGGATGTGTGTGTGTATATATATATATATATATATATATGTTGTGGCTTATGAAGTTATTTGACATCGTTGCAAAATATTTTCTGCAGTGGCTACATGTTAATAAGAATTAAATCACACATTTCTCATGCCACAATTATTATTTTTTGTTTAAATGGCTACCATATAAAGGGTGGAATGAATCATGTCAAACTCGTGTGAATGGTGATTTGGGATTCCGAAAATTCAAAGATATTAATGAACTTTTTCTTGCAAAATTGGGTTGGATGAGTTCAGTGCTGTAGGAGAATAATTGAGAAAAGTAAACGTTTCGTGATAGGAAATGGGCATGAAATTGATGTGTGGCAAGATCCTTGGATTCTATGTGGGTGAGGTGCTTCAAACCTACAAAATCTATTGAATTAGGGGAAAATCCAATGCTATTTTAGAATTAAATCAATCTAGAGGGTTATAGTTATTAGAATGAGAAGAAACTACAATAATGTTTTGATTAGCAGTCATTAGCAGCCATAAAGAAAATTTCAATCTCAAGGAGTGCAACCCTGGGCATATTTGTATGGTTAAGTGAGAAATCCGGTAAGTTTTCTGTTTAAGCCTACCTACAATAAATAATAAAAACAACAAGAGGTTTTTATGGAGGAGAAAAGCTTCATCAGAGATTGAAGGTATTATTGTGGAGAGTAGCAGTCATTACACTTCCTTTAAAATCCAAACTAAGAGGTTATGGTATAAGGTGAAGAAGATCATTGTATTTTTATTTATGTCGGCAGAAAGGGACACAGAAGTCCATCTGTTTATAAAGTGGGGCTTCAATTTTTATAAGCTTCAAGTTCACTCGATCTTTAGATGTCCAACTATTGGTAGACCCTTCCCTTCAGAGGATCTTTTAATTGCGGATCATGTCTGTCGATCAGTTTTCCTGTCTTGCTGTTGATGCCTTATGGAGGTTCCGAAATTCACAAGTGTTTGGAAAGGAACAGGTTGATCCAAGTGTGTTGCCTTCCCAAATTTAGTGTGAGCTTTCCAGGTACTTTAAGGAGATCATCACACAAAGAGGAATATGGTGAAACTAGGTCCTCATTTTAAAGTTTTTAATTGGATCAAATATTATGTGGACGCTACATGGGAATAAGGGGAAAAGTAAACATATCATTTATAGCAGCAAGGTGTAGTGATGGTGAATTTGTTAATGCTTGGATGAAGACTAATGGGACCAGCAACAGCTATTGATAAAAAGTAATTATCATGTATCGGATGTCATAGGTTGAAATTTTATTATAGGACTTGGTTTAGGTTTAGTGCATCCAGTGCACTGGACCCGATCAGCTGGTGATACGTGTCCAAAATTGAACACATGTCATCATCTTAAAAGGTCCAATATTACTGGATACTGAACCTAAGCTTGACCCTTTATCATATCTATCCACACACACACACAAATATATATATATATATATATATATTTTTTTTTTTTCTTTTTTTCTTTTTTGAGATGAGTCACAGATATAGTTAGTCAAGGGCTCAAGGGTTCAAGCTCGCCAGTTTAGAAGGTAATGTGAAGGTAATCATTGATATTGTGATGGACTCCTCAAATATGCCTAATCTGGATTTTCTGCAAATGGTGGATTATATTAGAAGCTTAGTGCATTGTGATAGTAATTATAACCAGTTGTTTATGTGGATCTATAGAGATAAGAACAAAGTTGCCCATTACCTATATAAATGGGCATTTAAGTGTAAACTTTTTGGTGTAGTTAAGGCTCTTGCCCTCACAAACAAAGAGGGCTATTGATGCCTTGATCAATGATAGATGAGTGTCCAATGTATTTTAGTTTCGTAGGAATGACATTTATTTTTTAACGGGAAAAAATAGTTCGGGCACTATTAAGCTCATATCTTCTTTTGGAAGCTCTCATCCTTACTTGTTCCTGAGTTCCTCATTGATCTGAAACTTGCCTACGGGGCTTGAAGGTTATATTTTTACAAAGCAAGAAAAGGAGGGAACAAAGCCATAAATGGATCAAGATTATAAGTCTTGACAGTTTGGTAGTGCGTTATCAAACCATAATTTTTTTTTTTAAATACTACTTTCTCAAACATCAAATTTTTTTTAGAGAAATGATACTATGTTCACAACATTTTCACAACAAATTTTAAGCAGTAGGCAAAATGAGTTGTTATTGGTAAGGTAAAAAAGTAATTTTAGTAATAGGTTCAAATTAGAATCAATAAAAACTAACCATTTATGATTTGTTGTAAAAATGTTGTGAAGGTAATACTCCTCAATTTTTTAGGTATAGTGTTTTTTTAAAAACTTTTTTTTCTATTAAAATGGGAAGTTAGGTACAACATTTTTTTTTAACAATCTCATTTTCCTAAGAAATAATCGTACATCCGTCTCAAACGGAGTAATAATAAAAAGAGGGGAACACATCAACAAAGACATAAACCAAGAAAAAAAAAAACTTGGCCTTTTCTATGACATGTTCCCTCATCAGTAGCTTGTGGAATGGCTTGGAGAAGTGACTTGGGATCCTATTTTGATTCTAAATACACTGAAATTTCTTCGTAAAATAATAGCAGGAAATTAACCTCATAGCTTAGCTCCCCTTCACTATGAGCGGGTATATAGTGTAACAAATATATGAAACCACAACCACAGAGTATGGGATTTACCCTTACGTGAGATCTACCCTTAGGCGAGGCTTATATATATATATATATATATATATATATGCATGATATACAATATTCTTTTTCCTTTCTCACAATTTTTTTTTTCCTTTCTAAACAAGCAACACCAAGCTTATCCAGGCCTAAACCCTAAATTGGCTACAAAAATTTTGTTATCTAATTTCCTACACTTTTATCTTAAAAAAACAAATACCTACACTTCTGACTTTAGAAAAGAACACCTTTCTTGACAATAATTTTAAAAAATTAAAATAAAGAGCTTAAAATAGAATTCTTAAACGTACTTAATTAAAATTAATGAATTACAAGTCTAACAACAATAAACTTAAAATTATACTAAAAAAAGAAAAAAAAAACACATAAAATGGTTTCTAATATTAGGTTTTTGTTGCCGTCCCTAATTGGGATGCCTAACTAGGTTCTCAAAAAAAAATTCTTGACTGTAACACCCAACACCAACTTATCGATCATGATTACCGGTACATTATAACTCTGTCCATCCAACATTTCTCCACTTTCTAATATGTTTTTTTTTTTTTTAATTATTATTTTAAAGGGGCAATATGTTAACACTACACTACAGTCAATATTAATTTACACATGACAATAAATGGAAATTTCCTAAAGGTTGAACCTTGGCGTGGAAAAATAGAACCCAACAGAGAATGAAGAATGGTACACGCACGCACTTAAATGCTTGGTAGTGGGAGGTTGCTCTGAGTCTGAGGTGACAGCTCCAACTCATGTACAACATCAACATGTCTACAGCACAGTGTGCAGCTAAAAGTTGGCAAACGAGTTTGTAAATGGTCCCATTACAGAGAACAAGTTCCTCACATGCTGTATGTCATTGTCCCCATCGCTCACATGCAAACCCATGAATTTTCCATCATCTAACATGTGAATTAGGTCTCAATTCAATTCTCATTACTGCCTCTATTTCATTTTCAGGTTCCCATTGCCATCCATGAAAGAGTACCACGGACATGTTATGTGTGGAAACTGGAAAGGGATAATCATTTAATTCTTGCCTAACACCAATAGGGCATTTGGACTCAGGCCTCATGGGAATTGAGTTTTAGTGTTTATGTTCCGCACGGTACTGATAATAAATTCTCTTTTCTTTTCTTTTCTTTTCTTTTTTTTTTTTTCTTTTTTTTTTTTCATAATAAATTCTCTTTTCTTTTCTTTTCTTTTTTTTTTTTTTTCTTTTTTTTTTTTTCCCTGGTGGGCGGTGTTTGTTTTATACGGTGTGTTTTTATAACTTGAAAATGTGAAGTGTTCAAGTTTTTGCCATATCTTAAAGTATACTCATCACAAAGAAGGGAGAATCCCTTGAATGCCCAAATGTCAAGTTTCACTTTTCTCCTCGTACAAATTGGGAAAGAGAATTTACAACACTCATAGCATAGGGCATCACAATTTTTTCATTGATTTGTAAAATCTTAAGACAAATTGACAAACTTTAACAGTGGAGCATCATTTTGGTAAGACCATAAAGGTAAAAAGGGTCATGATGTTAGTTAATGACTTAATGGCATGTGCGTTTGCCGGTGCGCACATGAAAGAATCACAGCTGCCGGCAGAGTATAGAACATTGCCAGATGAGCATAATAATAATTTTCAAGACAATAATAAATTGCACAACCAAAAGTAAAAGATTGCTTTCATATTGCCAAAGAAAAAGCTACAAGTAAAAAAGAGAAACATCACTGCTATTTGCTATCATTTGTAACAAAGTTTTCCCGTAACTCCAAGTTTGACATTCATACTATTGCTTGTATGACTAGGCAAAACAAAGAGGGAAATAAAAAAAAATAGAAAATTAAGGAAAAAAAAAGGTGGGGGCAAAGAAAAGCACAAATCATTCAAATCCTATAAACTCAAGAGACAGAATAGTATGGAGGGACCAAGACAGAGACACTGGAAAGAGACAGGTGGACAAGCGGTGGTTAAAGTTGAGGACTGAGTGATGAAGCAGAGGAGAGGAGGCCAATGAGGAAAACAAATGAACAACGCTTCCGCACCTGCTCCTAAATTGGCATTTGTGTTTATCAGTTGAAGCAGGCCGAGGTTGAGCGATAAAAGATAGACAGACCAGAATGAGGGATATAGTTTCAACAATATATAATGACATGTGTAAAAAATGTACACTTGCCAAAAATATGATGAAACAGAGAGACGGGAAGAAAACAATGGATGGAGGATATATTGGGTAGTGCTGTAATGTAGAAAATTTTGAAAATCAAACAAATTAAATAAAAATGGGTTTTCTTTGGCCAATTTAATTGACTGAGATACACTACTACTAGCACTGGTGGCCTCTACGGCAGGGAAGTGCACCAGAACCGGAAGTAATGGAGCCAACCATAGAAGAAGACTTGGCTCCCAAGCTTGAGGCCCTAGCATAACTGGCTGAAGCTCCAGCTCCTGATGGAGTGAAATAGGCACCATTCAACATCATATCTCCCTCTGACCTCCAATTCCAGCCCTTCCACTGGCTTGCAGCGGTTTCGACCCTCTTAGTCACCTGCACGAATCAATAATAAATCCAGTACACGCTGCTTAGTTCTAAATTGCAATGACAAAACCATAGAGACTAATAACAGCAAGAGTTTATGAATTATATGACACCTCTTTTGCAAAAGGGTTTGTTGGTGCTGCATATCTGTTGCCCTGGCTATTGATGGTAGGACTTGCACTTCCACCAATGGCATACATCTCCCAGTGAGTGTAGTCATTGTTCACAACATGAAAGTACCCATGTCTACACCTGCATTATTAATCATGGATTGATTTCTTGTCAGATTAATTTAAAACTTTATAAAACAACCAAGCCAAGTTATTATAAACAAAGTCATCCTCTGTTTCTTTCAGCACTAAATTCATGTTCCAGCCATTTGCAACTAAAACATACATCATCAAGAAATTGATTTTTTTTCATTGAAGTTGGACAGAAAGTTCTGTAATATGAAAAGCAGAAGTTATTATTACCTAGGCATTCTCTGCATAAGCCCCTCTCCAAAATGGTTGTATGCGATGGTCACTTGCATTTGCTTGTCTCGTACGTAAGAATCACTATGGCCCAACAGCATCACCTGTTTTTCCGGCACATTTAATGACAGTGTCAGTCTTTTTTTTTCAATTAACAAAACTCATTAATTCTTAAAGAAAAAAGAGTTAAGGAGATCGAAATGATGCAGAGTAAACGCACCTCATTGTGGTGGGTGAAATGGTTGTTGGAAATGGTAATTGAAGTTGAGCCCATGACAGCATCAACAAGGCCATCAGCACAATTAGAGAGAGAATTGTGATCAACCCATATGTGACTTGAACCAAAAATGGAAACAGCATCCCCATCAGCCATAGTCCTCCACCCATAATGACTTGGAGAGCTCCTCACCAAGGCATTGCCAGTAGGCTTACAGTCATGGATGTGTAAACCATGAACGATAATATTAGTGACATACTGGATAGTGATGCAAGCACCATTAGCAATGTGGACATTGACCCCACGACCATCAATGGTCTTAAAGCTGTTCATGATAAGCTCCTGCTTCAATTTAATCACCATGTCCCTCTTGAACACAATCCACAGAGGCTCTTCCTGGATAACAGCATGGCGCAATGTGCCAGGCCTGGGGTTCACAGGGTCATCATCACCAGGGTCAGTCACGACATAGAAGCGTCCATCGCGGCCACCAATGGCGTTTCTGCCAAATCCAATGCCGCAGTCTGCAAGGCGCTTGCGGTTTTTGTGCCAGTTTGGGTCACAACGCCAGCAGTCATCAATGGGATTACCAGTTCCACATGAGAAGAAGCCTAGCTTCCTTCTTTCAGTACTGTTGCGGATGCTCCTGCATATATGCCATATCATCAAACACATATACCATTAATGTTACAACTCCAATGTTATATGTTATTAATGTTACAACTCCAATGTTATGTTGTTAATTAGTTACATTTTCATGTTCCCATTACATTAATGTATTGCCGGTACAGTGGTACATTCAGATATACATTATACATTTCGCACTATTATAATTGCTAGTATGTGAAATGAAAAACTAGTCATTCCAATGTGGTGTGTCGGTGGAGGTAATTTTCTCCTATATGAGCTGTGTAGAGGCACATACACCGACAAAAAAACAAAAACAAAAACAAAAACAAAAAACAAGTAACAACTAGTTTTGTCAAGTAGTGAGACAATTGGGTCTTTTTCAGTATAACGGATATAACTTTTCTGTCCTAATTTTGGAATAGAAGCTAGTCGGCACATGGGTTAAGCTACTGCATACATAGGACAGCAATTGCATAAAATCTTTAAAAAATTCACAGGTTTCTGAATGTACCATATTAATTTTATTACTGTTATCATTGAAAAGGAGGATGAATTGAGGAGTTTATTGTATGATATAGATATTTCTTCATCCATAAAAAAATATGTCACATCCACACTTACAAACAAAATAATAAAGTATTGTGTCTCAGTAAATAAAAACAAACAATATAAAGTAACTTTCCAATTAATAAATTACAAAACATGATGATTAAAATTTAAAAAGGCAATTGATTCAGGTAAAAGGATGAGGGTAGTCCAAAAACAGCTACGGATATATATCATATACAAATACAATTGGGTATGACTACAGGGATAGTACCTTTACGTACTATGAGTGGTACAAAATTGGATAAAGGAAAGAGACATGTATAAGAACTTATTTCCGTGAAACATGGATCTCTCTCTCTCTCATTCTCATACACCATAAGGGCATGTGATATTAATATAATATTATAGTGTGAATAAAATCATGATCAGGAATGTAACAGATAGAGATCATGTATTTCATTCTTAGTAAAATCCAAAAATTGACAAGGGTATTTAAGGAAGATTGTTCAAAATACAGATACTTGCAAAAAACCCAAAATGAAAAAAAAAAAAAAAGAGTTATTGGGGGGTGGGGTTTACAGAAATAGCAAATGGGAGTCAATTGAATTTGGGTAGGGTAGGGTTGGTTTGTTAATTTATGAAGGGCAGCTAGTGACAACAAATTATCGTACCCCTCAATTACCTACCCTACACTACCCTAACCCCAAAAAAGCAATATATTCATTCAGTACCAAAAACCAATTTAGTGTAAGAGTGAGAGAACTTACATGTCAACCATTGAAGCAATCTCTTCTGGGTCATCCACTGCATGCTCATTCTTGCCCTCAACTTTTTCCAAACTGAAAATAACCAAAACCAACAACAATACATAATAAATAATAATTACCATACCCATCAGTATCACACCCAAAACAATTGACAACTTCCACATGTCGAAAACTTATCGGGTTGCATAAATGTACCTTCGACTAATTAATAACTTACCCACTACTACTAGTACGTTAACAAAAACCGAAGTAATTAAACACAAAAAATAAATAAAAATTGAGATAGTGAAGTTACTACCAAAACCAATGAAGGGGTATTTGGGGTAAAGAAATTGAAAGGAAAATGACAGAAGAACACGTGTCAACAAGATAGAGCGAGTAGAGCGATAAAATCGAAATGGACACGGTAACATAAAGTACAATCGACAGAGACCATGTTAGTATTGGCGCACAACGCTCGAGAGCACTCACTTGCTCACTATTCCAGTATAACCGTTTAATATAATTAAAAAAAAAAATCAGTTTTTACTTTCTAGAGAGAGAGAAAAAAAACCGAGAAGACTAGTCGTCGGCGGGAAAATGAAAAAAATGAAAATCCCACTACATATAAACATAAATGACCTCGCTACCCACATGAGGGTATTTCTGGAAATGTGAGAGACTATTTTCTCTTTTCTCATACTCGGTGACCTACAAGGGTTTGTTATTCTCAGCATCCAAAGAACCAACGTAACGGAATAAACGATCCAGATCTAGGGATCCGGATCTCAACGGCTGAGATTCTTATTTGCTGCTGGATAAGACTGTACCATTCCAAGACATTTATCCAACGGTTATAAAACACACTATGAGTCTAAAGCAACGGCTCAGATCGGTTAAGCAAAAGCAAATAACGTTGTTTTTGTACTGTGTACGTACAAGCGCTTTTTTTTTCTTTTTTTTTAATAGTTCTTTCTTTCCTACTAAAAAGTTAAATAGATTAGGCACTGTAGTACTGACCTCGACGCCATTGTTGAATTGCTTGAGCTTTGCACTTGTTCTCTTACCACTTCCACATTGCTGTAAAAATGCAAAACACAAAAAACAAAATTTAGTGAAATACTGAAGTAGGACGGTGAATTTGCAAGTCAGAACAATTTTAATCTCTCTCTCTCTCTCTCTCTCTCTCTCTCTCTCAAAGTAGGAATGTGAGGGAGAGGAACGCCATTATTGCCACTTAAGCTAGCTCTATATGTTTGTGAGCTACTTTTTCTTAGAGAGAAAAATAGTACAATGAATGAGGAGCAGAGCTAACATTTACTGCTATTGAAAACCTCGAAAAGAGCCTAGAATTTTCACAGTTCTTGGTATATAAAAATCACAAATGTCGATAAATTTTCATATACTATTAAAAAAAAAAAAAAAAAAAAAAAAACTCAAATTAGAAGAAGTGGTCGAAAATCGAACACAGAACAAGCTCAGCTTCTCATGAAATACAATACAAAATTTCAGAGAGAGAGAGAGAGAGAGAGAGGAAAAAAACATTACCTAGTTTCCGAGATCTGGTCGTTCCGTACCTTCGCTATTGTCCCAACGAACAATACCAACACAACCATCAAACAAAGACCAACCCATTTCATAGACACCGCCATTGTTAATGTTATCACTGCTTTCTTTCTCTCTCTCTCTCTATATCTGTGTCTGCAGAAGAAGAAGAAGAAGACACGGATACAGAGGATAATAAAGCAGAGCTAAAAGAAGAGAAGAAAAGAAAGGAAGAGCAGGTGAGAGAGTCAGAGGATGAGCCCCAACGTAACGGCCTTTTTATAGAATGAGCAAGACAAAACCCACCAAAATAAATAAATAAATAAATAAATTATTTTTATTTTATTTTTATTTTATTTTATTAAATAAATTGAAATAAAATGAAAAACAAAGGTTTTCCTGCCGTTAACTAACTATTCGTTTTTATTTTGTTTGGTTATGACTCCGGTTGAGGCTTACCTCACGGAGTTAACTAACTCAACCTTGGTTAGGTTTCACTAACTCCACCATTCTTGCTTCACTTTACAGCTTAAGCCAAGCGTGTAGCAGCAAAATTTATAATACACAATTATTATACTTCTTCCACAAAACTAAAATAGTCTTTATAGGAAGCAATTTACTCATTTTAAGAAAAAAAAAAAAAAAACCTACTTCTACAAAGAAAATTAAAAGAATTTTAGCTCAACTTGAAAAGTGAATTAAAATCCTATTCTTCTAGGAAAGGCAAAATAACATTAAATAATAAATAAATAAAAATTTATCCCTTAACCAATATGCATAACCTAATCCAATAATTAACAGTCACTAACCAGTGACCACACTTTTAACTACCTAACTGCCACTAACCGTTTCTTTCTGCTTTACCAAGCGTGTGATTCCGTCGGCCACTCACGTGCCAACCATTTGCAATCACTGTATTTAATATTTACAGTTTACTGTCTGAGGTTTTTAAGGTTTTTTTTTTTTTTTTTTTTTTAACTAAACATTAACGATTTATTTAACCGTAGGCGTCGTTAATTGGGGGTGGGGGGGGGGGGGGGTGCCATGTCAGCAAGTCCGTTAAGGGAGGTTGGTGACAAGTACGGACGGGGTTCTACTTCTCCTTCTCGATTCTCGAACAGTAGTCACGGTTTATTTGCTGATTTTGCGGCAATGAATAAAGTGGAATAACAATTACTGTGTACACAAAATGAAATTAAAAAACTACTACTACTACTACTACATAATAGTATTTTATTTTGTATTAATTACTTTTATTATTATGTGTTGCGTGGAATGTGGATATTAATTAATTAATTATGTCATTCCCAGGCGCCATTCACGGCCTTCATTTTATTTGACTCTCCCAACCGAATTCAACTAGACGAATAGTCAATCCTTCAACTTACAGCCTGTTTTTCCTTTTATTTTGTTTTGCTATTGGAATTTAAGGGGTTTGTTGTATGGTTGACAACTTTGCACTTTTTTTTTTTTTTTTTTGGAAAATGTGAGGACTTTGCAGTTTATATTCTAGTAATAGAAGTGGTAGTAATAGAAGTGATGTCAATTGTAAGTTCAAAGCAGCATGTGATAACATACGTTAATACATGTGATATTACAAATTTAGCAATGAACTCAAATACAATTTTTTACAATCTAGTCATAGACCAGAGGTCCATCAATGAAAATTGAAAACGAAAATCATTTTCCCATACAAGGTGCATGGTGCCTTTTATTTTTTTGAGATAGTTTCAAATTTATGACACTTACTTTTAATGATTGTTTTTTATTATCATATTAAAATATTAATTGATTTTTTTAGTATAGACAAGAATTGGAATCCGAATTTTTTACTCGACAACAAAAAACAAATGGTATGGTGCCTTAATTTATTGCAACCCTTTCGGTTTTATAGAACAATAATTTATAACAAATTACTACATGCTAATGCAGTCTTATTTGCACATTTTTCTTTCGGGTCATCGTTTCAAGAAATGAAGTGGGTTTCATTCCTTTTCTCCTGGAGCTTAAATTAGACGAATAAATTTGACAGTACGACATTTATCTTTGATTCATAAAAATCAATTGCTCCATTGGGTTTAGATGAATTTTTTTATTTTGCAAACATGTACGTTATATATATATATATATATATATATATATAACCTACATGTTTTGAAATCTAAGACCAAGTTATTGACCAGCAAAGGTGGTTGGGCATTTAGAAGTTCCTTGAAGTTGAACGAGTACTTACTACTTAATAGATACTTATCAGGGGCAAAGCCGCCGAAGTCAAGTTTGATCAAAGCATCCACATTTTAAACGCTACCATCAAAGATTTCCTTCATTTCAGGTCATATTGATTGTGATGGGAATACCATAAAATTAGACCTGAATTTTACGTACAAATGGTCATCCATACGTAGGAATTAAAAGTTTAGAACAACTAAAATTGCGTCTTATTGAGGACAACCAAATCTAGTAAAAAGGGATCAAGATCATGGCATAAAGTGATTTAAGGTCCCTTCCATTTGCCTTTTTAAGAAAGATAATATATATATTTTTCATGAAATTTAAATTTTCACGAATATAACGAGTAGAGGGTTCCAATATCTCAACAACAAAAAGATCGGATGTTACTAAAATCATCAACAACAACAAATTGCCTCCATTTGGATAGATCAAATTCAGGGAGATCATCTCACCTTTCTCACCCTACCACCAAATCATCCCTCCCCTAAAAGGTTGTGCCGATCGTGCTGAATAGCAATCAAGTGTCTACATTTATGGCATCCCAACAACCTCTTATTGTATTGTAGGTCAGAACATTGAGTCGTCCAATTATTATCTAGATATGGTCAAACTGGTTTGATAGGTACCAATTCAATCAAAGTAGTTTGGGCTTCAAGGCTCAATTTGTTGAGGCGGGGGAGATGTGTTGGGTGCACGACACCAATTTTTTCCATGGCCAGCTAGTATTCCTAGTTCGAGTGGATTTAGTATTTGTGTATTACTAGGGGTTTGTGGCTAAGGTTATTTAAATAAGGATTATATGTGGTTTTGAGTGTACCGCATAAGAAAAAGAAAGAGAATTCCATATAGTGAAGAAAAAAGAAAAAAGGTGCGGCACAAGAAGAAAAAAAAAAAAAAAAAAAAAAAAAAGAGCAGCCAAGAGGGAGCCGCTTAGAGAAAGAAGACAGTCAAAAGAGAGAGTTGTGTGTGGAGAAGAAAATAGAAAGGAGAGTGCAAAGTGTTGCTGTCTTTGAGAGAGATAATTTGTGTGTGTAAAAGCAAAGAAAAACAAGAGAGATTTTTTCTTTAGTCGTGAGACATATACAAGAATTATTGTAATTTGATTTGATAATAGTGAAATTGATTCAGAGTTTGTCTCGTGGTTTTTCCCTTCAAGAAAAAAGGGTTTTCCATGTAAATTTTGTGTTCTTGTGTGTGATTGTTATTTTAGATTGCTAATATTGTTGATAATATTATTTGGGACCCAACAAGTGGTATCAAAGCTAAGGTTAAAGTGGAAGCAATGGCCGAAGAAGAAGACAAGGCTTCAGGAATTGAAAATTTTGATGGAACAAACTTTGGGTATTAGAGGGTGCAGATTGAAGATTATCTTTATGGGAAAAAATTGCATCTACCTCTTTTGGGGATGAAACCTGAAACTATGAAAGATGAAGACTAGAACCTTCTTGATAGACAGGTATTTGGAGTTATTCGATTAACTTTGCCAAGATTAGTTGTGCACAATGTTGAAAAAGAAAAGACTACAGTGGATTTGATGAAGGCTTTGTCTAGCATGTATGAAAAACTGTCAGCTAACAACAAAGTGTATTTGATGAAAAAGTTATTTAATTTGAAGAAGGCAGAAGGCACTCCTATTGCGCAGCATCTGAATAAGTTCAATACAATCACAAATCAATTATCCACAGTGGAAATTGAATTTGATGATGAGGTTCATGCATTGATTATTTTGTCTTCTTTACCAAACAGTTGGAAAGCCATGAGAATGGCGATGAGTAATTCTGCAGGGAAAAGTAAACTCAAATATGATGAAATTTGAGATTTGATTTTAAGTGAAGAGGTTCGCAAAAGAGATGCGAATATAGACAATGCCTAAGATCAACCTTTTGTTACAGAGAACAAGAGCAGAGGTAGAAGCAGAGGACCTAATGATCGAAAATTCAATGGTAGGTCACAATCAAAAGATAGATCTTAATTCAAGGAAAATAAAGAATGCTTCCATTGTGGGAAAAATGGTCACTTAAGAAGAGATTGTTGACATTGGAATAAGGAACAAGATAAAGGAAAATATGAAAAGAATGATAGTGAGAAAAATACTACAGCTGCTATGGTTGCTAAGGATGTTGTGGTACCTATTGAAGAGTAAAAGTGTGAGCATGTTGCTAATAATGATGTTGAGTGGGTTCCAACCATGTTATCCCTACAAAGGGGTTGTTTACCACGTAAAAAGTAGAAGACTTTGGTATAGTGAAGATGAGTATTTCTAGTTACTCAAAAATTGTGGGAATTAGTGATGTGTGCATTGAAATCAATGTTGGTAACATTATGATGTTGAAGGATGTGCGACATGTTCCAGATTTAAGGATGAATGTATTTTCTACATTGGCTATGGAATGAGCAAGTTATTGTAACTACCTTGGTAATGGAAGATGGAAACTTACTAAGGGGTCATTGGTTGTTGTAAGAGGACATGCATGTTGCGGTATGTACAGGACTCATATGAAGACCTGTAAGAAGAAGTTCAATGAGATTAAAAATTTTGAGAAGACTCCAAAGATGAGTGTTGGGATTAATGGTGTTGAAACCAAGAGGGTGAAATTCTCATTGCTTAATAGTGCTTTAGAAAAGGAAGTGGTAGGTGATGAAGAATATGAAGATGCTAAGGCTACATAGGATGATGATGAAGTGAAAAATCCTAGAGGTCTTGAGCATCGGGAGCAATATCCTCCACTAGAGATTGTTGAACCTCATGAGAAGAGGATTGCTAGAAAACATCGAACTGTTAGCTTCAAGAATAATTGGGCTTCTAATGAGGGGGAGCCAAGGGATTGGATTAAGGATATCCAAGATGAGATAAATGATTTGAGAATGAAAGGGATTGACGTTGATGAGGTGTTCTCAGTGTTGATGAAAATAATGAAGAAGGTCAAGCTTGAAGTCGGTTTAACCGACATGGATCTGAATTAAAGAGTTGGATTGAAAATCTCCACCCATCGATGGGCTGGAGGGGGACATTGTTGGGTGCACAACACCAATTAGATCCAGCCCACAAAGTTAAAGCCCATATGTGGCTTGTCTTGATTATTTCCATGGCCAGCTAGTATTCCTAGTTCGAGTGGATTTAGTATTTGTGTGTTACTAGGGGTTTGCGACTAGGGTTATTAAAATAAGGATTATATGTGGTTTTGAGTGTGCCGCATAAGAAAAAGAAAGAGATTGCCGTATAGTGAAGAAAAAAGGAAAAACATGTCGCACAAGAAGGAAAAAAAAAAAGCCAAGAGGGAGCCACTTAGAGAAAGAAGATAGTCAAAAGAGAGAGATGTGCGTGGAGAAGAAAATAGAAAGGAGAGTGCAAAGTATTGCCGCCCTTAAGAGAGATAATTTGTGTGTGTGAGAGCAAAGAAAAATAAGAGAGATTTTTTCTTTAGTCGTGAGATATACACAAGAATTATTGAAATTTGATTTGATAATAGTGAAATTGATTCGGAGTTTGTCCCATGGTTTTTCCCTTCAAGAAGAAAGGGTTTTCCACACAAATTTTGTATTCTTGTGTGTGATTGTTATTTTTGATTGTTAATATTGTTGATAATATTATTTGGGACTCAACAAGATGTTTTCCCCAAGTATGAAATGCACTAAGGGTGGCAATTTGTGTTTGTGTCATGTCAAGCCATGAGTATTTGGTTATATAGAGTGACCCGACCTATTTAGTAAACGTGTAATAACACGACCTTTTACATTTAACCCGTTTAATTAACAAATCATGTAAAGATCAACACTAATGATTTGTTTAATAACCTATTTTATTAATAGGTCATATTTGACCTGAATAACACGTTATCAATTTTCATTTATCTAAAATTAAAATACAATTACAATCATAAATTAAGTAATAATAACAAAAGCTAATATTAAGCTAAACAGGTCAAACAGGTTCGTATGTTGAACAAAAACATGACCCATTTATTAAATTGGTCAGTCATGTCAACTCGAATATGACCCGAACCTATTAACTTCAACTCATGACTTATTCATAAACGGGCTAGTCGTGTTGAATTTGCAAGTTATGTCAAATTTTGTCACCCCTAAAAAGTACCCGGTTAAGGAAGAGGTATTATCCATTTTAAATCCATCAAAATATACTTTCATTCACCGTAATTCCTAAACTGACTTTACCATTGGAGTGCAACTGATGAACCCTTCAGGGAGACATCCCAACTTTCAATGCTCTACCTTATCCAAATAATCCTCCTTCCTACTAGAGGTATATTATATATGTTGCAACTTGCAAGATCATTTAAATTCCATTCACCCAATAAGTAAAATGGTCCCCTACCGTTTCACAAACAAATAAATAGAATTCTGACATGACAAATATGAAGCTCCTTTTGATATATCCATGTACTAAACACCCACATCTTGCTAGCAAAGAAAGAAAATGCTCAACACTTACATATCTTAACTAGATGAATGAATTTCAAGCATATTCAGTTTTTAGATATGTCCTTTCCTAAAATCCTCTGTTAATATAAATATATATATATATATATATATATATTGTATTAATAAATTGATTAAAGTATTCTTAAAACCTTTTAGACGATATATAGGTCACACATTCCTTACGAGAATTTCATAAAATCTGGATCAGTGCCTTACGGAATAGAGAATATATCGTCAACAACATTATCATAAATTTTCCTTTAATAAATTTTTACATTAATTTTGTTTGATTGAACAGATGTTATATAAATGAAATTCATTTTCCAATTTCTATCAATTCTTATTCTTAAGTTTTGTCAAGTAGAACTTATATTATTATATATGATTACAGTTAGCTCAACTTGTAAAAATTTTAGTCATATCAAAAATCAATTAGTATTATGATATAATAATAAAGAGCAATTATAATGAAGCAACAGGGGCGGCTTGATGCATTTGGGGGCCTAAGGCGAAAATTGATCATCTTATTTAGATGCAAAATTACTACTAATTAACATGAAATACATAGAATTTTTTTTTTTTTTGAATTTTTAAGACAAAAAAAAATTTGACAAAATTTTTCATACTTGTTGATGTGGTAGATTGATAGTGGTAAGTAAAACAGTGGTGTTAGTGATAGATTTAGATGAAAACTAGTAAAAGTTTGCTAATTAAACTCTTATTATTATTCTTTTTTTTTAGAAGTGCAACATTCACAATATTTTTTACAACAAATCCTAGATTTTAAACTGTTTTTTGTTTTTTATTTGAAAATATCACTATAATTATTTTTTTGCCATCAACAATAGGCTGTAATAACTTGCTACTTAGCATTAGTTGTACAAGTGTTGTGAAAAATATTGTGGACGACATTGCATTTTTCTCTATTTTTTTATTTTTTTTCATCTAATAAAAAAATTTATTTTATTTATTGATTATAAATAATCCTATTGGTTAAAATTTAGGGGCCTTTTTTTTACTTGGGGCCTTAGGCGGTTGCATTTTTTGCTCCACCATAGAGCCGGCCCTGTGAAGCAAATGTTATAAATTAAAACTCTATCGTCTTTATTTTAAATAAATGAAAAAATAGTGTCATATATTGCACCGGGTGGGTGTTTGCACTTTGCAGCTTGCATTAGAACACTGGTAATGCGAGAATAGAAATTTAAAACGATTGATTTGAATGGTGAAATGAAATATTAAATTTTTTTTTTAATACAAGATAAAATTTATACTGTAACATAATCTAAGTATATATATATATATATGAAACTCCTTCTTAGAGACTTAAATCTCGGCCCTTATCTTTCACATCCCACAAACACTTATACTTGTGGAATGACCATTACTCCAAAGGTGCACGGTGGTTATTAAAATTGTTAAACCCAAAGAGATTAGGTGTGTAATTATATTAATTTTAAATCTAACTAATGCACCGTAAAGTAATTATTTAATTAGCATTAAATTTAATTTATCGAACTCTTAACTATTGCCTTTTCGGGGGCACGATTATGTTCCCATGCAATCCAAGTGGCTCCCATCATGGCAATTTCTCACGCCTGGACAAAAACCTCATTCCCTTCTATTTACGGTTCTACCCTCATCATCATGTACAAAAAGGTACACACAACATCATGATCAGTAGGAACCAGGACCATTGATTATGTGGACCAATGTAGCACTAGTTGGTTATGACTTTTTATGAGTTTTGACATTTTAGAGTCCAGAAGTTAAAAGTAAATAATTAACTAGGGATCATTGCATGGAATGGAGGGTCAACCAATCAGATGGTCCACATTAAGTAGACAGCCCACAAGGAGGTTACATGGTGATAACTTAAAATTTAGTTCATCATGATTTGGTTCTATTCTAATTTAAAAAACCACTACTCAAGTGCCTGTTTAGTTACTATCTTTCTTCTCATAAAATAAAAATAATAATTAAAAAAGAAACACTCACCAACAATATTTCTTTCAATTGTTAAATATTTTTGTTAGACTAAAAATAGAAAATAATTTTAACAATATTTATTTTGATGTTCTCAAAGGGAAAAAAAATTAAGTCTAGCATCTAGTTATATTGGACCAATCACAATTGTGACACATGTTCATTTTTAACCATGTGTTATCATCCCAACGAATTTAATGCACTGAATCCAAGTTAAGTCCATTCTCCAAAATAATTAATAGTTTAAAATCTTTTTCTTTTTTTGTTCAATCAAGAATAAATCAAAGAAAACATATGCAGAAAGAAATTTTATTTTCGAAATAATTTTGATCTTAAAGAATTTTATATTGTTTTGGTGAATTTAAGAGTAGAAGAAATATGTTTACCAGACTTTTAGCCCCAAATTAAAGAAAAGGTTGGAACCAAACAGGTTCCCAGTGTTTTGCTTGGTAACCCTGTCTTCATTGCTTGATTTGCATTGATGAGGGTAATATTATAGACAGGCCCACAAACCATCAAGCATGAACCAATTTCATATCTTGACATATACGCAATGGGGGAGAGAGTTAGGGAGTGAGAGAAGGGAGGGATTGCTTTTTGCACTTTTTACTCAATTGCATCTTTTTGCATAATGAAAAGGAAAAGACAGATTTTGTAGGCCAATGTTTGTTACCAAATTTCTGGCGGGTCTAAGCTTATTAATTTATTTTTGCCTTTGCGCAAAGTGAGATGCAGACAGGACTTGGACTTGGACAACCACAGTATTGAGTATTGACCGGCCTCAAAGTGTGGTAAGGAATGTTCTCTAATGGAACAGACCATTTTGAGTTACCAACAATTCCGGCAATTATATGGCCTTACTTGCCCACACTGCTCCACTAAACTAAATAGGATTTAACAAATTCTTCAACTAGTTTTGTAATTCCATGGTATATTCTCCTCTTCTTTTACAAGGACAATCAATGTTCCAATTTCCTTTTTTTTAGTTGGTGTAACTATCAAATTATTCATTAAAAAAAAAAAAAAAAAAAAACCTAGTTTACAGCTTCATGTAGTTGTCTTTCTGTTTTCGTTTTTGGGAGAATAATGAATGTAAAACATGAATCTTCAATTTAATTGACACCTTTCTAGAAATCATGATTATTCAAATTCATAATCCTTTAAAAATATATTATTTTTTTAAAGTTAGATTTCTTGTATTAGGAAACTTTCATTAGTTATCATTTAAATATCTCGTTTTATTTCAATAATTTTCATGTATCTATATTTTTTCTCTATAATATATTTATTACTTTATAAACTGGCTAAAAACTTTGTAAACTTTTTTATGTAAAAAAAACTCTATTTAAAACACAAAATAATTTATTTCACTTCTATATCACAATTTACACAAGATTTTTTTATTAAAAAAAAAACATTTTTTGCTGGATTAATATGACTTTGCATGGTAATGGGGTGGGACACGTGCAATCTTACTGCAACATGGTTGATGAGACTTGAAGGGGATTTAGAGTGAAGGCTATACGAAGTCAGGGCGGAATCTATAATATAGGCAACGGTCGCCTAAAGCTTTCAAGTAGAAAAAGACCCCAAATTTTAACTAATAAGATCATATTTCTTTCGGTGTAATGGTACTAATTAAGCCCAAATATTAGTTAATTGATAAAATAAATTTTTTTTTAATCAAATGAAAAACAAGAAGAGAGAAAAAAAATGCTACGTTCACAACATTTTTTACAACAAATCCTAAGTGACATATTGTTACTAGTTGTTATTGATGGGTAAAAAAGTAATTTCAATGATGGGTTCAAATTCAAACCAGTTACAAATTAACACTTAAGATTTGTTGTAAAAATTTTGTAAATGAAACTCTTCTTAAAAAAAAAAAATAGAATAATAATTCATAACAGTTGAGTTGACAAACTTTTACTAATTCTCATTGAAGTTCACCACTAATATCGCATTTTTACTTACCACTATCAATTTGTCCATTAACAGGTGTGAAAAGTTTTGTCAATTTTTTTGTTTCTATAAAATTTCTCCCAAAAAAAAAACAAAAATCTATGTGGTTAATTAATAATTTTGCATCTAAAACAAAATAATAGAGTTTAAGTAATATTTAATTTTTTTATATAAGATAGAAAGTCTACTATAGCATAATCTAAATGTATATGTATGTGAAACTCCCTCCTAAAGACTTGAACCTCAAACCTTAACCCCAAATAAATCAAGCCATCCTAACTCTCATAACAAAAGAAAACATTCAATGGCAGCAACCAAAAGAAGTGATTAAAGCTATACTAGAAACTGATTCAGCTGATGTTATTTTTAAAAGCCTTTCTAATAAAATGATGCATCACAAGTGGGAAATTTCCTATCATTGAAAATGCCAACCAAAAGAAGTGATTAAAGCTATACTAGAAACTGATTCAACTGATGTTTTTAAAAGCCTTTCAAATAAAATGATGCATAACAAGCGGGAAATTACTCCTATCATTGAAGATGCCAGTTTTTTGTTTTTTGTTTTTTTTTTTTTTTTGTTTTTTTTTTGTTTTTTTTTTTTTTAAATGTGAATATATCAGCATTTCGTCTAATTACTTTCTAAGGCACCACTTTAGTCTAATTAAAGACCAATTAATGCTGCCGTAGATGAGTGACTTCCAAGGCTTGTTATCAAACCACCGCACTCCCTTAGTATAATGGTCACTTCACAAATATAAGTGCTTGTGAGATGTGAGAGGTAAAGGCTGGGGTTCAAGTCTCCAAGATGAAATTTCACACACATTTATACTTAAATTAGGTTAAAGTGAAATTTTTATCTTGTATCAAAAAAGGCTTGTTATCAGCCTCATCCTTTCACAATTTCATTCTTTCGAAAGAAAGTCATTTTGTAAAAATTGTTTGACTAATTAATTTGATAAATTATAATTTACTGCTTAAGATTTGACTTTTTTACAATTAGTTCACAAAATTTTAATTATTTCATTTAAATCTCAAATTAAAAAATCATTTTAAATGTTTGCCTAATGTTTGAACTAAAATAAAATCATTATTACTCTGTCCAAATTATTACAAATATATATATATATATATATATATATATATGTGGGGCTAGGGAACTTGTGATCCGGCCCACACTCTATTAGAGCCCGAGGCCCGTGTCGAGGAGGGTATGTGCCAAGGACGAATGGGGAAAGGCCGAAGTGTCGAGGGGAACAGCCGAGGACGACCCTATCCTCGGCACTCCAAGACTTCAAGGGGAAGAGCAACGTCTCGATGATGGTTGCCCCCAAAAAGCTCCCTGAAGGAAATGCGAGTAGAATGGGGCCCACATAGGGGTACGGCATGAAACTGGATCAGGGTAAATACATCCCCTCCGCATTAAATGCACCCGTCAGCGTGCTGACCATGTTAATGAGAAAAGACGCCTGGACAGGGTGACTTCGATCATCGCAACTAACAAAAAGCAAGGAAGGACAGCTGATAGGACGAGTACAGAAGTAGGCACCTGCCTGATCAACAAGTGGAGGGCTAAGATCCACCAAGAAAGGTTATATAATGTGAAGGTTAATGAGCCAAAGAAATGGTTAGGAAAAATGGCCAAAAACCAGAGCCTCCCAGCCTGCCTCCAGGAGAAAGACTCCTAGAGCGAACACGATTTAACCATGTATGAACACCACGAAAAATCCACTGTCTGATGACCAAGGCCTAGTCTTTCAAACCCACGCTCTATAAATGATATTGTTTGGGCTTTTTTCCGTGCTAACCCAACATTATTATGGGTCGTTACAAATTGTGTCCTTACAATTGGCGCCGTCTGTGGGAAAGGCTTGTGTCTTGGCACTAGTGGTGGGTTGATACAATCCTTCACATCATTTTCAGTAGCCGGATATAGTGTTTTAGCTTAAAGTCCCACTAGGGGCTATGTTTCTTCACTAGAGGCTGCGTTTTGTAGCATCAGTATCACGGATGGTTCTAGGGGCTTAGCCGAAGAGCTAATCCCCTTAAACCAAGGTCCTATGCCATAGCCGAGGGGATAATTCCCCCAACTACTTAAAAATCAAGTTTTGGACAGAACCAAGGTATTGCATGGTCCTCGGACTCAAACCTATGGGGAAACCAACTACTTAAAAATCAAGTTTTGGACAGAACCAAGGTATTGCATGGTCCTCGGACTCAAACCTATGGGGAAACCAACTACTTAAAAATCAAATTTTGGACAGAACCAAGGTATTGCATGGTCCTCAGACTCAAACCTATGGGGAAACCAACTACTTAAAAATCAAGTTTTGGATAGAACCAAGGTATTGCAAGGCCCACCAAGTTGGTCCTAATGGCACGTATGACATTTCAGATGATATTTCAGAGATTAAAAATCCTGTCTCGACCACTGTAATTTTTAGAAGCCGAGGACGGCTAGCGCTGATCACGTGCCTAGCATCAGCATATGACTTCTGAACGGGAGCGTACCCTAATATTTTGTGAGCGGCTCGGACTTGACCATCTCCGTCATTTACGAAGACTGCCGCTTGTAGAACAGTCTCCAAGTCCACCCGATTAACTAAGTGAAAATGTCGTTGATAAGCGTGTGGATCTACAAAAGAAAAACACATATGCACGGTTAGTTACCGAACAACATCAGATTAGAATGGCGCAAAAGGTCAACGCCCTTCCATTCCCTATACCCCACCTGGTTCTCCTTCTACTATGGGGCATGGATTGCTATCATGCCATTCACCGGAGACGATAAGAAAATCCTTGTTTAACCCCTTGTTGGAATCAGGGAGGCATTGAATTAGTCAAACCCTTTCGTTTCTCGTCTTCATGTAATAGGATTTCCCCTTCAAATTTTGGAGATTATAGCACCAATTCACGTCATGGTGGGTCAATCTTAAACCCATCTTTTCATTTAAAGCATCTTCGCAACCCAGAATCCTAAACATGTTGCCGGTGCACTGGGTGGGGGCTAATCGGAAGTGCCTGAGGTAACCCCTCGTTACCGGCCCCATAGGGATTCTCATACCCCCCTCTACAAAGGCGAGGACGAGAATTACTACCTCGCCCGTTTCCCTCTTATAGTGCCACTCCCCCATCTTACAATGCCTCAGACTTATGTTGGGAGGAATCTTGTAATCGGCGATGAACTTATTCATCGCCTCTTCAGTATCGACTAATTTCCTCAATCTCGATTTAGCCATCTCTATGATTTACTAAACAAACTCAACCGGCGATGGGAGAAGAAAGGGAACCAGAGAAAAATAAACCCAGAAAAGAAAAAGCACGAGTTAATGGAGGCAGGGAACTTACATAAAAGAGGAAAGACGCTTCAAACAGGCTTTTTGTGCAGGAGATAGACTTAAGTTTGGACGAAAGTTCAGATGAATCCAGGGTATACGCACTAGAACTCTTAAGTGCGAAACTGAAGAGACAGATCCGTTCCAAAATATCATCTATACTTCCTATGGTAACTGCACAAATTTTCCCGCCCATAAAGACCAAGGAATCACCACCGTTTGATCTTCATCATGCCGTAGAACGTGGGAAACACAGAGCCGCCTGTATTTAATGAGGCCACACTTCACCTTCCAAGGGCTCTAGGAACGTATCTCGGGAAGGCGAATAGTCTTGGGGACCGACAAGTGACAAGGATTGATAGGCATTGATAGGTATCTAATGTCATCAAAACCCTCCTATCCGTCCGAGGAGTCGGATAGCAGGATTTTGAGGGGCTATTGTGGGGTCAGGAAACTTGTGATCCGGCCCACGCTCTATTAGGGCCCGGGGCTCGTGCCGAGGAGGGTATGTGCCGAGAACGAATGAGGAAAGGCCGAAGTGTCGAGAGGAACAGCCGAGGACGACCCTGTCCTCGGCACTCCAAGACTTCAAGGGGAAGAGCAACGTCTCGATGATGGCTGCCCCCAAAAAGCCCCCTGAAGGAAATGTGAGTAGAATGGGGCCCACATGGGGGTACGGTGTGAAACTGGATCAGGGTAAATACGTCCCCTCCGCATTAAATACACCCGCCAGCGTCCTGACCATGTTAATGAGAAAAGACGTCTGAACAGGGTGACTTCGATCATATCAACTAACAGAAAGTAAGGAAGGACAGCTGATGGGACAAGTACAGAAGTAGGCACCTGCCTGATTAACAAGTGGAGGGCTAAGATCTACCAAGAAAGGCTATATAATGTGAAGGTTAATGCACCAAAGAAATAGCTGGGAAAAATGGTCAAAAACCAGAGCCTCCCAACCCGCCTCCAGGAGAAAGACTCCTAGAGCGAACATGATTTAACCATGTATGAACACCACGAAAAATCCACTGTCTGGTGACCAAGGCCTAGCCTTTCAAACCCACGCTCTATAAATGATATTGTTTGGGCCTTTTTACGTACGAACCCAACATTATTATGGGTCGTTACAAATTATGTCCTTACAATATAAATATATATATATATATATATATATATAAATATGTGTGTGTGTGTATAAGATATGGACAAATTTGCCCCTTTTCAAAGTTTTCTATGCCAACATAAATTTCTACAAGCAAATGTAATTTCAAAATTGAGAAATTAATAACAAATGATTGAACACTATTAATTCTTATTTAATCACTCTCTACAAATTTTTAGATTACGTTTGGTAATAGTTTTTATTTTCTATTTTCAAAAACTTGGTTTTGGGAATATAAAGAAAAAAAAATTCTTATATTTTTGAAATCAAAGACATGTTTGATTAGTTGAAATTAAAAAGATGGTTTTTTGAAGAAAAAAATAGAAAATACTAAAATATGTTGTTATTAGAATTTGAACTCTAATACTAACTTATTAAATGAAACATGTTCATTAAATTAAATGCGTGTTTTCATTAACTTTTGAAAACTAGAAACTGAAAACAGTCATTTGCATGTTTTCAGTTTCCTTCACAAATTGAGTTTTGAAAACAGCTTTTGTTTTTTGTCCATTTTGGTTTACCAAACAAGTTTTTTAGTCTCAAAAATAGAAAATTGTTTTTGGAAACAGAAAATAAGGAGAAAAAACAGCTACCAAACATACCCTTAATTTTTTTTCTTTTACTGTTCAATCTTCTCTTATAAACCAAACACAACCTTGCTTCAACAAACTGCATGGCAAGAATGGAATTGAAACCAAACAATGACATAAAACAAAGTTGAAGAAAAAGGCAAAATCAAAGAAACACCCATCAATTTATAACAAGAATAATAAATTATCCAGGAACACACCTGTAAACCATTTCAATCAAAACGAAACATATTATGTACATATTATCTATTGATCCCCAAATTCAATATCTAGACACACCATATATAATCCTCAATGGGAGATTGCAAAATTTGATCAAAATCACAATGATTTACAACAATATCAAAAAACATTTAATTGCATCATCGTGCTTCAATTTGTGGAGAAAATTAAATTCTTTGAACATGACAAATTAATAATTGCTAACACAACCTAATCTATCACGTCTCTTATTCGGACTAGGGCTTACACATGAGCAACAAAATTTGATCATCCATATTTCCATGGGTATTCTTTGCTTTTTCTTAAAAGACATTGTTTCACAAATAAAATATCCTTCCGAATCAAACCCTAGAATTCCCCAACAAACCTTAGGTCTCTGAAAACCCTAGCATTATGTTTTTCCTCCTCCTATTCCTCTTCCTTCCTATATTTCTAGAGAGAGAAAATGTTGCCCTAGATAGATAGATGGACTAACATATAGAGAGACAGCTCAATTGAGAATTTGAGAGAGAGAGAGAGAGAATGGGTTTTTGGACATAAGACTTAAGAGCTCTTTCATCTAGTCACCTTCATCAAATTGGAATTCTAACTATTTCAATTAGTTCAAACTTTAAGAATTCATTGCATTAAAATTTTGTGGATTAAATCGTAAAAGCACCAAACCATAAAAGGTTAAATACTAATTTAACCATTTTTTTCTCAACGTTTTTTACTTTTTTTTTTTTTTTCCCACAAGATAGAAACATTCCATGTAGGATTAAACAAAAACAAAAACAAAGGACTAATGATGAAAGAAAAAGGTTGACTACAATTCTATTCAATATATTTTTATTGGATTTAAATTTTAACAAATATACTATTGGATTATATTTTCTTTTTATATCCTTCATGCTTGCAAAATTTTCTAAAGATCAAAGATCAATAATTATGTTACTAATCAAATGTTAAATTTTAAGTTTTTGTAGTCTAAGATTATGCATAAAAACTAAGTTTATTGATCGAATAGTAAATAATATCCGATTAATATGAAATTTGACATACGTGTTAAAAATATAAATAACATGCAATTCAATAGTTATGTTAATTTTTTTTAAGGGGAATGTAGTCAGTAATCATTGGCTACAAGCCTCCAACCAAGTGTGTAGCCAAAATTTGTTAAAAAATGAACCATCTAATTTTTTTTTTTTTTGGAAATGTTTGAGTAATATTCAATAATTGTTTGCTTTTTGGTCGGGCCTTTATATTTTCCCCTTGATATGAGTATTCAGAGATTTTTCAATAACTGATTAAAATCCTTGGGTGTGTTATAATTCTTCCATATCACACACGACGTCCAGGTGTGTGCTTTGGCCTAGGGTTAATGGAGCCTATATCCAATGACAATATATAGCGTAGTAAATTTTAAACAACAAAATGGCGAAGAACAGGGAGAACACACAAGCTTAATTACCCATGCTGAAACGTGTAATCGGAGCATTTGATTATTCGTGTTTGGAGTTGGTTCACTTTTATTTGGGGCGTTCTTATATTCACAAGCCATGCAATCCTCATTTGGCACCAAATATTGAATCTGTGATATGCTATAAGTCTCGTCATCATCACCATCATGCTAGATTAATTCATTTAAGAATATAGACAATTAAGGATGGGGATAACATGGGAAAGAACCGAACCATGCATACATTATTCGTACCTAATTAAGTACCCTACCAAGCTTCAAGATTATGCTTCATGAGTAGTACTGCATGCGTTGAACTAATTAATACCACTTGTATCATCCACATCCACATCCACATCCACATATAGGAGCTAAATACAATGCCTAATTACCAAAGTACAATTGCTTCTTCTTCTTTTTATCATTTACCTGCTTGTTTCTTCCCTAAACAGTAGTTAAACCTCCAGGAAGCTTCTTGTGTGAAAGGATAAAATTTGGTAAGGACCCACTAACTTTTCAGATAACTAGTAAAGAAAGTACAATTGACTAGGACATAAAGCTAGCCCTACTATATAAAGACGTTCAAATAGATAAAATTCATTGGTGTACTTCAATTCATATTTCCGACTACAAGAGGACACAAACTTCCCTCCATTTTGATCTTGAATTAGAAGTAGGTTTTTGAATCCTCTAAAAAAGTTATACGAGCTAGGGTTGCCAACTTTTATTTGCATTTCCTAAGTTCATACCAATTTTTCTAAATCAGAAAACTCCGGGGATGATTATAATTTATAAAAACCTTCTTAGAGATTAAACTAATTACAGCACGACTCTCATTTTTCATATTTCCAAATTTCTCATAACAAAACAATGTTTTACGTGCACTCTTCATTAATCATTAAGGATAAGGCTTCTGTTTGATACTTAATTACGTGTATTGGAGCTAAATTCTTGGTCATTTTGGATACATGCATGTGCCCATGTTGTATTTAGTGCTCAAAGTCTCAAACTAAACCCAATCACTGTTTATCTAATTTTTTCCCAATGCCAAATATTACCACTGCCTTACATGATCAGTCTCATATATGAATTTCAACTAGATTTTTTCGGAGGATTTCCAATTTTTCTCTATTCGATCACTTGGTTTCAGGAAAAAAAAAAAAAAAAAAAAGGAGATAGATTATCATATATTAAGATATGGAAGACAACAAATTTAAAATATATAAATCATTCCTTCTGAAAGCATCACTGATCAACCATCCATCTTTATTTTATTCCTCCTTTTATTAGTGTTTTGAATATTTTCCCTACGACATTCTAGTTGACTGCATAATAAAAAAGCTAAAAATTACATTCTGACTACTATTAAGGGAAGGAATTTTTTGTTCTGTGATTCCATTTTCATGGTTCCCATCAGCCCAATAATATAGATATAGATGGCAGAATTATTAATTAATTAATTAAGAGAATGATATATGGTGATCATCAAATAAATAAATAAGCTACAATGAGATAGCCGACATGAATATGAATTTTGCTAGGGATGTATCAAATATTGCATGCTGATATTAATTCAGATTAGGTTTGTGTTAGATGAAATATGAGCATGTATTTTAAAAGTTGACCCCAAATGTCTCCAAAATACACCAATGGTGCACATGGGTATATCAATGAACTAAAAAGCCTTCCAATTGAATTGATGCACTGCGTACCACTCTTACTGCAAATTGCCTTCTTATTTTGTATTTGGATAATTTCTATGATCATTATTGAGATCAGATGTAGATTTGGATTAGATCCGATCCCATGTAAGCGAAAATTCATTGGTTCGATAATGACAAGCTACCAAGCATGTGCGTGCCATGTGCATGGTGGAACTATGGGGGTACCACTTAGCACTTTCTTTCTCTTTCTCTCGTAAACCACTGAAAATATATTTTGTTTTTTTATTATCTATTTTTGGATAACAAGAAAACCACAAACTTTATAATTATATGATCATATCTTTTAAAGTATTCATAATTCAAATAGTTTTCCTTTACTTTTGGAATAAAAAGAAAGATTCCATTCAATCATCTTTTATTTTTTCTTTTTTTTTTATTTGTCAATCATCTTTTGCTTCATTTGAAGTTTGAACAATTGAAATTAACTACTACGTACCTACCAAGGTCCGTATCTGAAAATAAAAAAGGGGGGAAAATCCATATCTTGCATGATATCAAATTTTCTCATCATTATTTATGATAAGCATGATGACAAGTATATATAAAACTATATCCACTATATTTTTGTGACTGAAAGGTGGAAAGAGATCTCATCTTGTTCTAGCCCTGTTAGACTTTCTTTTGATGTCTTGGTCACCTTATAACTAAGATAGTACTTCAAGTCTCAAGAATATTGCGATTTAGTAACATTGCTTGATCTTCTTTAGTTTACGTTGATATGGCAATAAGTTAATTTTTTATTTTGACCATTTGTTATGTCAGCAATTTTCAACCAAGAAATAATAGTAGGGATTAAATTGACATAGCATTGAAATGTTAGGATCCAAATTGACACAATTGAAAGTTAAGTACCAAATTAAAATATGATGTAAAGAATGATCAATTACATAGTTTACCCATAAATAATTTTTTTTTTTTTTAAAAAAAAAACTCATCCCAATAATTGTTTTGGTATACTTTAAAAAAAATAAAATAAAATAGATAAAATGCTACTTTACATTTATTGAATTAGTCATAGTATCAATTAAAAAATTTAATTAATAATTATGTATGTCATGATGCGAGAAGCATTTAAATACTGAATTGAGAATTTGAGATGCAAAGTTTATTGAGCCATCCCTAATATATGTATAAAATGTCATCTGTTTTATTACATTTCAGTTTAATAATACACTTTAAAATATTGTTAAAAAAAATAGTTATGATATGAAATAAGTATCTAATATAGGATAATAATTTTTTTCAAAAAATTGTGGTACTTTCAAGTAAACTAATAAATAAAATATGTGTTGTTTATTTTATCTCATTATTAAAAATAGTTTAATTTTTCCTTTAAATTATAATTTTTTTATATAATAGAATATAAAATGTATATTTTAAGTTTAAAAATATATTCTCAAAATTGAAATCTAAGGACCTATTTGGTAGTATCTTTTAAACAACAATTTTCAATATTTAAAAAATAATAATACTTCTGACACGTATTTCTATAACACTCAAATATGTATTTTCACAACATTGAAAACTGAACAATTATATTTAAACACTATTATCAAACGGCCAAAGCATTGAGAATATAGAAAAATGGGAGTTATGTTTTAAACAAATCATATACGTAAAATGCACTATATATATATATATATATATATAATATTGTAGGCGTATAAAATTACGAGCAGAACAGAAGGCAGAGAAGAGAGTAATTAATTTTGACATGGACATTACTGGAAAATATTAATTTTTTGTGGCTTTGTCTTGTGTTCTGTACGGCCGTAGTCCAATTGTGTACTCGCTACGCAAGCTGAGAGGTCGCGTGAGTGGTGACCCCAGATGCAGCCATGCGTACACAACACAAGAAGATGCAAGCTGTGTCCTCTTCCTCTATCTATGGAACGTGTAGTTTTGATTTTTAATTAATACCGTCAATTTTAGGCAACTGCAAAATAAATTTTGACTGTTTTTAACTTATTATTATAGAAGCCAAATTGGATGGAGTATGAACTTTTTTTTTTTTAATGAAGAAAAAAAAGGAAGCTAATTGGTTTGATCAATATTCCCGGTTCACTTAAACCTTACTCATGAATAGTATAGGATTATACGTGTAATTTGAAGTTTGCTATTACTCAAACCTACAAGGTAATGAGCCATGAAGTTTTCTATCACTAAGCCACCTTCACGGGTAGTTGAATAAGAACTTCAATCTTGGTTTAGTTTAGGTGGCTAAATTTTTTTTATCTATCCTAAACAATGAAATTAGTAATTGATGGGATTATAAATCCCATCATTTTAAATTTTCCAAGAAGATATCAATTACTTTATTCTAACACAAGATTACGGTAGTCTTCCAATCCTATAAGATTGAGTGCAAAGATTTTTTCACATTATCTTTGAAAAGATAGAACATAATAATTTGCAACGTTTATTTTAATATTGATATCATGATGAAATTTAATTATTACTTTCAATATGAGGGAATAGAATTTTAAGAAATTCATAATGAAATTTTTAAGAATTTTTTTTTTTTAATTCAATAATTGAGGACTACAATAATTTGAATTCTAAACGTCTCTGTTGGAAATATCATGAAATGCCAATTGAGAAATAAGATGAAAATTAAGGACAAAATTTAGTTATAAAATTTGTTGTAGCCTTAGGCTACAACATTACTTAATATCTTTACATTGAAGGAGAATTTTGACAGTATTGGAGAAGAATTCTGACAAATCCACCATTGGATTACATTTTTTTCTTATATCCTCCATGCTTGCAAAACTTCTATAAAATTAAAGTTCAATAACTATGTCATCAAAAAATTGTTTAAATTGCAAGTTTTTGTAGTTTAAATTTATGCATGAAATGTAAGCTTATAGATCATATAATAAATAATATCCAATTTATACAAAATTTAATATGTATATTAAGAACGTAAAGAACATGCAATTCAACGATTAGATTTTCAAAATATGTAGTAATGTGAATGATATTAAGTAAGGTTGTAACCTTAGGTTACAACCAATTTTGTAGCTAAACTTTATCCTAAAACTAATGTGAAAAATGTTTCTTTCCAATTGCCATTAAGTTATTATTTGCAAGACATTTTGGTCCTTCAGCCCGAGCACCAAGTGTGCAATCTGTCTTCCTATGCCCCATAAACCATCTGCTGCCCTTTGTCTCCTGCTAAGCTATTATGTGAGATAATAAGGAATGAGGATATGTTTGTTTTAATTTTAAATTCAGTTTATTTTCACTTTTAATTTATGTGCAGATTCTTAAAGTCTCAATAATTAGAGTTTAGATACTCATATACTTTATAGAGTCTATTTTTAAACAAAAATAATCCACACGTACTAAGAAAGTGAGTTTTCTCTCTTCTCTTAGGTAGTAGAAGTTTTGTAGTCCCTTCCTTTTGAAGGAGAGTTTTTTTCTCTTGCGGTAACAAGGTTGTGTTAGGACATATGTGATTCAATGTTAGGAATATATGTCAACATTTTATGTAATTGGCTAATCTTTTGACAAAACGCACTTTACTTATAATTGGGTAGATCTAGAATGTGTTTAATGCTTCAAGAAATAAGGTTTCAAGTTCAAGTGTTAAACCCATGCAAGTCTATCCAAGAATCAAGTCAGAAAGTGTAGGATTTTAAAGCTCAACAGCTAGCATCTATCAAGGTTTAAAGAGAGTTGTTTCAACTCGAAACTTGACAGCTGCTTGACAGATAGGGTATCTGTCGAGATTTATGAAGTTCTGATTTCTAATTTTGATTTTCATCCAATCCGTGAATGTATGTTTGGGTTTTCTTTTCTCACAACCCTAAATATATATAAGGATTATTTCAAGGGCCGTAAAAGGTGACACAAGTTGCACAAGAGCAAATTTCACAAGAATGAAAAAGAATGTGACTAGAAACCTAGTTTGCCATAGTTCTTAAAGAAACTACTGTGTTTGTACATCATAGGGTTTTGTGACCAAGCAACTTCATGATCTTCATCATCTAAATGAACTAAAAAACTTTGCAGCCAACATCCGTCTCAAGTTGGTGATCAAGTCACGTACCGGGATCTGCGTAATTAGTTAGTCACGTACTGGAAGCAATGCATTAAAAAGACAGATTGTCACTACAGAATAAGTCCAATTGGGTATTGGGGTAAGGGTTCAACTATAGGTTGGTATAAGGTACTAGAATTCCTTTACTTGTAACCGCTTGTTTTGATAATAGTAGATTCTCAGGAATGGTGACCTTAAAATCACCTGGTAGGGTTTTTGCCATGTAGGTTTTCTCCATTCGTAAACAAATCACTGTGTCAATTTATTTTCCGTTGCATATTTAGTTTAATTGGTGATTTGTTTGTGCTACCACACATCTTACATGTTGATTTGATTAATTAATAAATTAATTCATCACAAGGAGTCAATACATTTTTGGCCTATCAGGTTGCCTCTAGAGCTTGTTGGGTTTTCTTTTTGGATTTAGGGAAAGGCATCTTTCCTTCAAGTTTTCCCTCCTCTATCAAGATATGGAAGATTTGGCAGAAAAATGAAATAAATTTTCTATTTCGGAAAGGGAAAACACAAGTTTTGTTCTAAATAAGGATCAATGGTCTGGTGAGTTCATTCTTGTAGCACAATTCTTGATCCCCTTTTTTCTAAATACGGAGGCCATGGCGAAAACATTCAAATAGTTGTGGAGGTCCACTAATGGCTTCAAGATTCGTAACCTTAATGATCACAAAATTCTTTTTGTTTTTGACAATTTAAGTGATGTTGACTGAATTATCCAAAGCCAACCTTAGAGTTTCAACAGGCACCTAGTAATGCTACAGAGATACGTTGCAGATACCCCTGTCCATGAGTTGATGTTTACAAAAAACTCTATTCTGGGTGTAGGTTCATGAAATCCCGATGCGTTTCATGACCAAAAAAGTTACTGAAAGTCTTTGTGAAACTGTCGGTGAAGTCCAAAAATTGATAGGAGTAGTAGACGATGACGGAGGACATTTTATTCGCGTCCGAGTTCTCATCGATATTACCTTACCTCTTTGTCAGGGAAGGGTAATTACAATGGATAATGGAGACAAGAATTGGGTTAGTTTTAAAGATGAACAATTGCCGAACCTATGCTTCTAGTATGGGCGTTTGACTCACAATAATAAGAACTGCAATTTGTGGATCAAAAGAAAAGGTACACTCTTGCTTGATCAACAACAATTCAATTCCATTTTGAAGGCAGCACCGTATATGAGTCTTTGTTCCGGGTTATTACAAGGGAAGAAAATCTAGTATCCATGCAACACAGAAACTTCGACCACAATCTGAGTCGGTGGTGAAGATACCGGTGACTGTTCCATTAGAGGTGGCTTAGACAGACATGGATACCAAATCTAGAGAGGAAGGCGATGAATTGAGTGACCTGTCAAATATTGAAACCGTTGTTTTGGAGAATACATTACAATTGAGCTTGGAGTCTTTTCCAAGCGTGGACTCTATCTCATACGTTTCCTCTCCAAATTCAACTCCAATTATTGTAGAGAAAAAATCTATTGTTGAGACTTCTCAACAAAGTTATTCAAAATTTAAATCAAGGAAATTGATGGTGATCTAAACAAATATGGACAGAATACAGATAAGATGGTAAAACCACTAGAAGCAATTAATGAAGATTTTATTCCCCACGTTCAGTGTGATTTTATTTTTAAGGGAAGGGAGGCACATGAGTCATGTGTAGCAGCAACACGTGAGCCAGAAGCAGTAGTTACACATGGGGTTAAACAAACTATCTCACCAACAATTAACCCTACCTCAAACAGCAACTCGAGTACCAAAGGAAGACTAAAAAAACAAGCTCGTTCAAGGACTGTGGGGAGTAGCACAAAAGACAAAACAGTTTATGGTAAAAGAATTAGGGATGATTATCTGGAATTACTTGGTAAATGTAGACTGGTTTCAAAAGTTGATGAAAATTCTTCTTATTCAATGGTGGAGGATGTGTATCAACCTTGCCAATCGCAATGAGTTGCTTAATCTGGAATTGTTGTGGGCTTGGAAACCCATGTATAGAAAACGAGCTTGCTGACATTATGCAAGCAAAAGATCCATCTGTCATGTTTATAGCAAAAACATGGGCAAACAAAACAAGGCTAAAAGATGTAAAAAGGAAGACACAATTTGAGAACATGTTTGTTGTACCAAGAACAAATAGGGGTGGCAGTTTAGTATTATTTTGGAGATCATCAATTGGTGTGATTGTTCGAGACAGTCGAGGCATGGCAATGGCTTCTCTATCTCATAATATCCCTCTCCCACATTCTGTTGTGGATCTAGAAACGTTGGCGGCAAGCAGAGCGATTTTTCCTTAGAGATTGGCTTGGACAAAGCTGTCCTCGAGGGAGACTCTGAGATTGTAATGAACGCTCTTAAGGATGATTTTTCATCTTTGGCTTCTTTTGGTCTTTTAATCCTGGATGCTCAAATGTTGGCAGGCTTGTTTAATTGTATCAGTTTTTTACATCTTGGTAGGGATGGTAACTCTGTAGCTCACAACCTAGCTAGACATGTACGACATGTCACTGGTTTTTCTATTAGGATGGAAGATATTCCATTCCATACTCTTGCTACTTATCAGGCTGATTTTCCTGTTTATTAATAATACTCTTTGTTTTCCTTCTAAAAAAAAGTCACTAGCATATTATATTATCTTAAGAAGCTCAATCAAAAGAACACTCACACACATCAAAGAAATCTATTCAAGGCACTGCTCAAAGGCTTTTCGCATCCTTATATGAGAGGATCATTTGGGTGCCCAAAATCCCTTAGGGCTTGTTTGGATTGAGGGGAGAGGGAGGGGGAGTAGAGGAGAGTAAAGTAAAGTTGGCTGGAATATTTTTCAGCCAACTCTACTCTACTCCCCCTTCCTCTCCCCCAATCCAAACGGACTATTAATGCATGTGTGTAATATTGCCACAACTCTTATTCTTTAAGTCAATAAGGAATAATTCTCAAAAAAACAAACAAACAAACAAACAGTCAATAAGGAATACACGCTTACTTTACAAAAAAATCAATGCTCTCCTTTCATATTCCAAAGTTCAAATTCCCCTCCCACAACTAGGATTGATATTGGTCGGGTTGGTTTTATTGTGACCCGAAACTCGACCCGATAGAAATCTGGTTTGGCTACCTGAAACCCGACTCGACCCGAAAAATCGGGTCTTTGATCGGGTCAGTTTTCCGGGTCTCGGGTCGGGTCTCAGGTTGGATTGGCATGGGATCACCCAAATGGGCTTGCTACTGCCGAGTCCACTATTGATGTCTAATCTCTCTAAGGGACAAACTCCATTTATTAAGGTTTGGGCCTTGGTCCCATTCGTCTGGGAAAAAACCCAAAACCCAAAAAAAAAAAAAAAAAAAAAAAAAAACCACACAGCACCTCTTCGAAGCGCATCATACAAAACCCTAAAAAAAGCGCATCTCTCACATTGCAGCTGCATTTGCTCCACTCAAATGGACTGTCCATGATTTCAATTTTAAGCTTCGCTTCCTTTTTTTGTGTAATCTTCATTTGCAGCTGCATCTGCTCCACTTCGCCCCATTCTCTCACATCCAACACGAAGGTTCTGTTCTTTTTCGTTTTGCAGTTCAACATCGCAAACCCAACTACTGGGTGCCAAAAGAAGCTCAAAATTGACGTAGTCATGGGTTCATCGGCATTTGCAACTACTGGTTAGACCTTCCAACATTTGTTGCATTTACCAGAAGCTGTTAGTTCCTCTCTCTCTCTCTCTCTCTCTCTCTCTCTCTCTCTCTCTCTCTCTCTCTCTCTCTCTCTCTCTCTCTCTCTCATTTATAGACTCAACATTTTTTTTTTTCGGTACCACACATACTGTTGTAATAATATATATGAGAACTTCAAACAGATTCAGAAGTAGAGATAGAACTGGGAGAGTAGTTAAGGGAGGTAGAGAGTTGAGGGAGGCGGAGAGAAACCAACATAGAGTAGGGTTTTTTTTTAAAAAAAATCGGGTTCAGAATTTGCATATATAAGAGACCCGAAACCAAAAATAGCCCAAAATTTAGACCCGAAACCCGATCTGAATATTTTCAGACCCGCCCAAAACCTCTCGATTCGAGTCGGGTCGGTCGGGTTGTCAGGTGGGTCGGGTCCCTTGCTCAGTCCTACCCACAACCTATATTATACTATTGAATTATGTTCACCTTCCCACTATTAGGTAATCAAGTAAAAATAAGGATTTAAGACAAATTTTTTATAATAACTTAGCCCTGTTTGGTACATGTGTTTAAACACATGTTTTCAGTTTTTAAATAACATTACACGTATTTTCACACAATTTTCACATGCTTTTTCACTCACACTTATTTTCAAAAAAATTGAAAACTGTTGTTTAAACACATATATCAAACGAGTTCTTTAGACTTTTTAGGAACTGTTTTCTAAAACAATTTTATACTTTTATGCTTTTAGAAAACCAAAAAAAAAAAAAAAAAAAAAAGGAAAAAAATTGGTATAAACACAAAATTCATTGAAGTATGTGTTTTTGGTTTTCAAATTTATTTATTTTTATCTATAACCTGAAATGTTTTTTCTACACCAATATAGTATTTTCTAAAAAAAAGAATTGGCTTTTAGTTAGAACAAAAAAAAAAAAAAAAAAAAAAAACTATCATATACAATTGTACATTTTAATCGAGGGTTTCTTTTTATTTTTTGACAGCATTTTTTTTTATTAAAAAAAAAAATGATCCATACTTCTCCTCTCCTTCAATCTCTCCATCCAGCCAAAGAATATCACATCCGAAAAGCTTGTTTCCCAGATCCATGTTTGATGTTTGTAACATTGGATTGAAAAGAGTTTGTGTAATGGCCAAGCCCAAATTTCCCCAAATTAAGCGGGGTCTGCTGCTAAATTCAGGGCAAGTAAAGTGGCTCAGATAGACAAATAACTTGTACCATTGACTTGACCAGATTCTAAAATGTAAAAAGTATAACTTCATCATCTCATAAGAAACTTCCTCCATCCTTTTATGTATCTGATGGTCACGTTTTTGTTTGTTTGTTTTTTTTTTTTTTTTTTTTTTAGGAGTCAGTCATCTAGCTTTGTTAAAAAAAATACACATGAATAATTTTATAAATAGCTATGTCTATATATAAGTCAACTAGTTTGGAAGAAAATCTATACTACTAAAATCTTTTTCTTTTTTTTGGAATAAACTAGATATTAAAATCTTAATATAAAATAAAGAAAAATTTTAAATTTACAGAACTTTTACAATAAATTCTAAATAATAAATTATTACTAATTCTAATCCTTATTATTAAAATTATTATATTTTTGCCTACCAATAATAATTGTTTTTTTTTTTTTTGAGGGGAACCAATAATAATTGTTAGTAAAACTAAAATCTGCCGCTTCACATTTTTCTAAAGTAAAATACAATGGTCATTGGTGGGACATATGAGTAGCCAACGATGAAAGGAGTTTGGAGAATCACCGACCATATATACATGCACGCACAGCACAGCAGCAGAGTCACATGGCCACCACACAGCGTTCATCAAGGAACAGAAGACGCCTTGCTTTGCTTTCCATTTGGATTTGCATTGCAATTTGCAGTTTCCCACTTTTTTCCTTTTCCTTCTTTATTTATTTTTTTTTTCTTTAATATTTTTATAATGCTTTTAAAAAAAAAAAAATTTAATATACTTATATAAACTATAAACAAATATAAGAATCTTTGCTTGCGGAGCGATTGGCGGGGTTGGGTCTTTTTCTGAAAATTAAATAAAAGAGAAGGACCACCAGTCAAAAATAAATAAAATAAAATAAAAGAGAAGGACCAAGCATGTGAGCTTGCCCACGTGGCTGTACGGTGAGGTTGGTGCATCAATCTTAACGGAAGAATCTTCTTTCTCTCTCTGATCACCACTACGACTGTACTGACTTCTTATCCACAAATATGAGAAAAAAGGGAGTGTGTACCGTAATGTCTACAAAGGGTGGTTGAGACTTGAGAGAGAGTAGTTTACAACTAATACAATACATGTTTAGCAAAAGAAAAATTAATACAATACATGTTATGTTAGGTGGGAATATGAAAGTATAAAAGAGAGGTTAGAAAAAGTTGGGGTCAGGGAGAGAGGAACAACTTTACAATCACGTATCTGGTTCTAGACCCCACTTTGCATGTTGTTCTTGCTTCTTTTTTCCATTCCAATTATTAACTTGTAGTATTTGTTTTTGTAGGATTTCACGTTTTAGATAAAGTTTAAAGATAGATATTATGCCATCTCTATTAAATAAATAAATGAGAGATGTTATAGGAAGTCAACTTGAAGTTTTCAATTTCAACTATTTAGAATGAAATAGTTTGAATTCTGTACATTCTTGTGAGGTAAGAGAGGCAATGGTTAGGATTCAAGTCTCTAGTAAGAAATTTCACATATATATACACTTAAATTAGGTTAGAGTAAAAAATTTATCTTCTATTAAAAAAAGAAAGAAATAGTTTGTAATTTAATTTGAGAAAGAAGATTTCCATGAAAGATGAAAGTCCTATATCCCTATATCTATTGGAGAGTATTAGTTCAATTTTATCAAAAAGAATCAATAACCAAACCTCTCTCTCTCTCTCTCTCTCTCTCTCTCTCTCTCTCTCTCTCTCAAGAATGTGAAAGGAGACTTAAAAATATTTGATGTTCTTTAATTAGACACATAATCAAGCTAATAAACCATATCACCTTGATTTTGAATTTCATAGTTCTTTTATAGAAAAAATTACAAATTTTTCCGTTGTAATTTTGCATCATTGGTCCACACTGTTTTAATTGTTAACCCTTAAAGTTTGGATTAAAATAAAATCATTAGGATTCTTAATAGTTTAATTTTAATTCAAACTTTAAGGGTCAAAATGTAATAGTTGAAAATATTTGTGGGACTAAATTATGGATCAATCATCAATTACAATAGTTAATTTGTTTGTCCATAAAATATAAAATATATTAATTTTCGAAATCTTAATAGTTTCACTATTTTTAAAATTTTAAGGTTAAAAAAAAAAAATTAGAACCAACTTTAGGTGGTCAATTTAGCTATTGATGAAAGTTTATAAAGCTAAATTATGATGGAGCCAAACACAAAAGATAATTTATCCATCTTGATATTATAACCCTCCATGTCTTCCAAGACGTCATTAATAATTTTTTTGTCTCGACTTTTTTTTGTCATGACTTTAATAAATAGAATGGTGTTAAGTGTAAAGTGCAAACTAATACATTGTCAATGAGGCCCCCACAATATTTTACACATAAATTTGGGCTTGGTTTAGTGGGCTTTCCCTTGATGTAGATGTCCATGTCCTCTTGGCAAACCAATGAAGGAAGGGAGATAGATTCAGGTGCACTGAACTCTAGTTCTAGTTCACCCCACAAAATGTCAAAACAAATTTTATCATCTGGATCTGGGACTTGGATGACTCGCTGGCATGCAGTAAGTAAAAAAGATGATAGCGCCAGGTGTAATCAGGTACAAATTGTAATTATCTTTCACATCAAATCTATGATTAAACCTTCAGGTACCAAGACAAGAATGATCATAGAACATGACACAACATAATCACTTTAATTATTTGTCTACTCTGTCTCCCATCCTATATATTAGTTAATTAAATATATATATATATATATATATATAAGATGCAAGGATCTACCGCCGCAGAAGCTTAGTGGGATAATTAACTCTTTATCAATGATCAAATGCTCACTATTGAACTGACTTTAATTACCATCTACTTTAATTAACAGATATTCTCATTGGTCCTGTAAAAAGCATATATATATATTTTTTTATTTTTAAATTAGATCAATAAAAACATGTATGGTTTTTCTTTTTCTTTTTTTTCTTTTTTGGGTAAATTCCGATGCATATATTAGATTATACTAGTAGAGTCTGTTGAATTATCCAATACCAAAAAAAAAAAAAAAACCCAAAATCCACTAGTCCAAGGCATCAGCACTTTTATTTGCTTCACGGAAGGCACGGAGCATTCGGGTATTAGGAAGAAACGACCTGCAATAATCCACTAACTATTAGCATTAATTATGGCATGAAGCTCAACATTAGGACACAACAAGGTTTAATCCGATCCCATGGAGTAACGTAAATTGCACTCCAATTGGTTGTTTGCCTAACTAATTAAAGTAAATTAGGGATGATGGATCAATGAGAAAAATGAAATGTTGTTGTTCTATAAACTAGACTTTTTGACAACAGACATTTGCCTTTTTTTTTTTTGTGTTAACCCCACCATCACATGGGTTAAAATCTTTCTTTACATGAACCAAAGATTCTTGTAATTTTTGTAATCCTTGTTCCACCAACCGATAAACAAACTAATTAAGAACAATTTGTGGGCTCCTAATTAATCTTGTCACTATGAACCGTTCTTTACATCCACCTCTAATAATTTCCCAGCAGCAGCTGTAATGCCAAATATCATCATATTTTATTACAATTTTCTTACTATTTTTTTTTTAGAGAGTTTCAAAATATGATATCCGTTTCTGATAATAACATTTTTTTCATACTATTAGACACACTGATTAGAGTATGTTATCTTGATTCCAAAATTAAAAAGTGTCATTTAAAAGTCAGAACTATTAAAGGTGACCACTAAAGAGAAGCTTTTCTAATGTCAATCCGTCATTACTTTTTAAGCTAAACAAAGCCTATATAAGCAATCTTTTCATGACCTTTCATTGTATACTTTACCGTCTATTTGCACTTTATAGATGGAACAAATCTCTGCTTTAGTTAAACTTAATCACCAAAAATTAAAAATGAGGATTTGCTTTTCTTTTTCTTTTTCTTTTTTTCTTTTTTTTTCCCCATAATGTGGTCGGAAGTAGAGGAGGTGAAGTTCAAACCATAAACATAAGGTACTACAAAAAATATTATTATCACAGACTATTACTTAAATCTCATGATTTGTTTTAGTTAAAAATGAGTATTGTTGTTCGAAGTAAATAGTAAGTAGTAAATTATGTTCTCTTTAGGCTCAAACAAAATTGGATCCACTATGCTTTTATTTTGATAGATAGATCAAGGGGAGGGGGGAGGGTTCCAACCATTGACATCATATACCATAAAAAGTGTCACTATTCCTGATTTATCATTTAAACTTAAGAATCCACTTAGGAACGAATCCAGAACTTTGAGTTAGGGGGGGCAGCTTTATTGTTGGTTGTGTGCGGCAATTTCAACTTTTAACTTTACTACTACTTAACTGCTGAGGTTTTTTTTTTTTTTTTTTTATTATTTTATGGGTAAGAACAAAATTATTTTTGTTTAGAATTTTTTAAAGGGCAAGGTTGTTTATTTTAAATAAAATTGGTTAATTGAGCTTAACTTTTTTTAGTTTTACTATTGGTAATTTTTGTTGTTGAGCTATTTTTTTTGGACTTGTATATTTTGTTTTAGATTTTAGATCTATAAGTTTTTTTATGGTGACTAAAATGAGGAAAATATTAGAGCTACAAGTTTTTTTTATAAATTATTGATATGATAAGTGGTTATTAGTGAGTAAAAAAATGATGTGAGTTGTTGGTTCATTATGCGAACCAACAAGAATTTGCTACCAAAACAGTTTACAAAAATGTTGTAAAAAAATTTGTGAGTATAACATTATGCTTAAAAGAATCAATGATATTATTTCAGGGAAATAAAATGAAATTTTATAGAACAAATTGCTAAAATTAGTATACATATATATATATATATATAATAATTTTTTTGGGGGGGGGGGGGGGGGGGGGGGGGAATTGCCCCCCCTAGTCCAATGATACCTCCGTGCTGAATCCACTATACTTACATTACTTTATATTATGTTTGTATAAATTTGTGTACTTTTATACTTGTTTACTATTAATATTAGGCCTCCTTCATACATTGGATATTCATTCAAAAATATCTCCTTAGTTTCACCTAAGATGAACTTTAACTTTTACAATATTACAAAATAGACTAAAATTACAATCTTTAAATTTGGTGAATAATATTTGTGTCCCTTAAATTTCATTTTTGTTACTTTAGTCCTAATAATTTATGTTTGTTGTTAACATTAGTCCTTTTATCCATATATGTACTCCGTTAAGTATTAGTTTTTTTTTTTTTAACTCAAATTTATTAATATTTTATTTTATTTTTGGTGAAAATAAATTTTACTTCATTTAAATTTTATGAATTTTCATTAAAAACATTTTATAATACTAAAATAAAATTTTGGTCATTTTTAAGTATTAACAAATATTTTTTTAGTAGTTAATAGAGTTTTATGGATTGAAGGACTAATGTTGACAACAAACTTAAACTTCAAAGACTAAAATAATTAAAATAAAACTTAAATGACAAAAATGACAATTTATCAAATTTATGGGATGTAATTTGTATTCTAGCTTACAAAATATTTGAAAGAAAACTCGCACCATCTAGTGTGGGGGGAGGGGGGGGGGGGGGGTAAGATTCAAACACAAAATAGTGTCCCATGGGCCCAACCCGAGGAGATGGAAGGGCTCATTCCCTCATTAGTTCTGATCCAATACATAGATAATGTGAGAGACCGCGCCCCCGGCCCATTTTTTGGAATGTTGGACCAAACCCACATGAATGGGTGGAATCGTGTTATTATCTCTCAAAATGGAGGTTCGATTGATTATATTTTCCCCTTTAGATTAAGGGTTTTACAATGGAGTCGTCACTTATTTAATTGTTGGAATAAATAAGAAAACCATAATTGAAAAATTCATCATTTTATTTATTTGAAATTGAATTTACATTGATCATAGGAAATTACATGGCTTTGGTTCTAGATACAATCTAAAATAAAGTACACGGCTTTTTTTTCTAATTACAATCTAGAAATTGAAAATTAAAAGGAAAACCATTAATCGATCAACCCTTAATCTAAGCTCGGAAACTATGTTACAAGGTGGAGAAGGTGTTAGGCACCCACCTTACCTGGTGAAATTGGTCTTCTAGACTATGGTGGCCAGCATTCATATTACATCATCCAATATGTTATCAATCAATTTGCATGTGGAATTTAATGTGTGTGCATGTGATAAACCCTAATTCAATTTATTAAGCATTTCATTTAAATCGAAAAATAAATTCTAGTGAATGTGTGTGGATAGTGATATTCTAGATTTAAGGATTTGAAAAAATTATTAAACAAACATCTTTTTCATTTTTTTGATGTGGAATTAAGATCAAAACTAGTGTTATGTATGAACATGTGATGAACAACCAAGAACATGTGAAGAACACATAAGAACATTTAAGAACATTCAAACATATTCAAAGGAATTTAAATAATTACTATCATGATTTAATCTTAAATTTTCATCATGGCAACATAAAAAATAAAAAATAAAAGTTAGAGAAAGGGATTATACCTTCATACAAGATCCATACGGTGGAAGAGGAGACTCTTGGTAGAGGTCCTAAAGGTGGAGGAAAAGAAGAGCTAGGAGAGGAAGAGTGAGTCTCACTCAATACCTTGAGTCTCAAGAAGACCAAGATATGACAAGACTACTCTACTTCATTAGAACTCAAGAGAGGAGAAGAGAGGGGTTTTTTTGTGTGTCTTGGAATGGAGGAGATGGGGGGTTTATATAGTAGTGGTGGAGAAAATATTAACGGAATGTCATTTAATGAGGGTTGACAAAGAATCATGAACCTAGACCTTATTTTAGCCTTTGAGGAAATCTGATGCATTAAATGTAAAGGTTGGTGGGTATGAGGAGCAAGCAAAATTTGGTTTTCCAGTAGCTACTGTAACAGCTTGTAGAGCCAACTTCAAAAAATCATATTTTACTCAATTCTAATCAGAATTGTCTCGTTCCTGTGCTCAAATTGAAGCTCCAAATGTCTAGTTTCTGAGAAAATTAACCTTATTCACAGATTCAAAATATTCTGAAAGATATCAATGAAATGGGCAAAGGTCATTTGATAGAAAATAATTTCAGCATAATTAACATTAATAGGTCCCAAATTAATTTCTAATTAACATTAATAGGCTCCAATCACTCCTATTTCAGACTTAATTAGTTTCAAAATCACCCTAATTAAAAGATAACTACACAAATTACTCAATGAATAATTAATGTTTGACTATCTAATTAATTAAGTGTGTGTAACATTACCATAAAATGTAGTCCTAACCAATCAAATTATGACATGTCATTAATCTCAAATTGATTATAATTATAACCAGTTGGAATCGATTGTTCATAATCATATATAATCAGACTCAATTTGTGATAATGTATCTCAGCCATTAAAACTTGATTTGATAATAACTTTCCATCTAATGGTCTGATTAGAGCTTATGACTAGTTGATTCAATCATTACAATATCAAGATCATTTTTGTGAAATGAGATTAAAGATCTAATGATTAAAATCAAAATGCATATTTCTAAGGTGAAATTACCATTTTACCTTCCATGTGAGGTTAAATGTAGGTTGCAAATGGGGTGTCAACAGAGCCCAAGAATTGAATTCGAAAAGGCTGACCACCCAAAGAGCGAGCATTCCTTAGGAGGCTTAGAGCAGGCCACTTGGACCAAAAGACAAAATACTGAGGAAGGAGGTAGAAATGTGCAAGCAAAGAAGAAAGGAAATATCCAAGTAAAGTACCCATTACCTCCATATTCAATACACTGCACCAACTCAGCTGCCGCATTAATGTCAAAATGATCCCTAAACAGTACCCTCATAGCTTGCAGCACATTTTACCATCTCCAGCGAAATCCTAATAGGACAAGCATCCAAAGAAAGATTAGTGGCTGTACAGGTGGAGGGTTGGCATGCAATTCAGATAGCTATATAATGAAAAGGGACACCTCCAGATTGGGGGACGAATCTTGAAAGAGAAATATACTCTGTAACCGAGACTTTAACATTATATGAACTAGAGATCCTCAGGCTAACCTGATGAAGAATGAAATATTGAAATCTTCTTCTTCCTTATAAATTACTTGTTGTTTTTCCAATAGACTTGAAACTAAACCATTAAAGCACACAAAAGTTGACATCAGAAACCCATTCTCTAAAAATTAGTTGTGTTGGGAAATTTCCTATCAACTCTCTATCCATTTGGAATTGGTAATTGATTTTTGGTTTACCTACAATTGGCGCCGTCTATAGGAAGTCATCTTGAGCCTTTGCTAATAGTTTCGTGTGCAGAGAAAAATGGAAAACTCTAGGGGAGATGAGATAATCGTTCATGGTGATAGAAGGGAGAAATAAAGAAGAATCTGTTGGCCCTCAGCATGAGGATCATTTTGTCAACTTGCAGAGAAGAAGGGACCGAGAGGTGGCTTGATCTCCCAGCATCAGTGTCGAATCCATTCATTCAAATCATATCAGTCGGAGCCATTTGAGACTAGGAAGTCACATATCGCGGGAGCAAGAGGCGCGTAACCTCAGGCTGGAGGTTGATCATCTACGTAGGTGGCTTCAATGTAGAATGCATGTCAGGAAGGATAGAACCCCTTTCACCCAGCCAAAGTTCTAATTCTGAGAGAGAATGACGCTATGAGCAGGGCCATGCACCAAATTTCTCGGTCACCTTTCTTAAGCCACATTGAGAGGGTCAAAACTCTCCATTGTTTTACCTAACCAACTTTCACAATCTACAACAAAAGGAATGACCCGATGGAGCATGTGAGCCATTTTAATCAAAGGATAACCATTTACTCTATAAACAAGGCTCTCATGTGTAAGGTGTTCCCTTCTATCCTCAGGCCCATCGCCATGAGGTGGTTCAGTGGATTGGAGGAGAGCTCACTAGGGTCCTATAAGGAGCTAACTAGAGCGTTTGGTGCTAGATTAGTGACCTGCAGCAGGATCCCTAGACCTCTAAATTCTCTGCTTTCCATGGCCATAAAAGAGGGAGAGACCATAAAAACCTATTTGGATAGGTATCGAAAGCTTTTCATTGAGATCGATAGGGATTTTGAAGATGTGGCTGTTAGAACCTTCAAAGTGGGGCTTCCCATGAATTCAGACTTGAGGAAATCCATGAAGCCCGCTTGGAACATGCATTAGCTGGTGGATTGCATTGACAAGCATAAAAGGGTTGAAGATGATCAAGTATAGGGAAAGGGGAAAGCAAAGGTTTTCATGCCCGAGCGGAGGGATCCTCAATTTGATAGATTTGGCCCTAATCAACCGAGGAGAGATTTTTTCAACCAAGTTCCCTAGAACAACACTGTGGTGGTTAATTCGGTGTTCAAGGAACCCGTATACCAGGTGCTGAAGAAAATAAAAAGACGAGCCCTATTTCATGGCCCAATAAGATAGGTGGGGACCCTACCAAATGGAATCAGAATCTGTACTGCCACTATCATCCGGACCGAGGTCATACGACCGAGGACTGTAGAACCTTGCATGACTTCTTAGGACAGTTAGTCAAAGCGGGGAAGTTGAAACAATTCACGCATCAACCCACTAGCCAAGGGGAGTTGATAGGACTGGGTTACCAAAGAGAGGTGGCACCACGCCCACCATTGGGAACCATCAACATTATTTTTGCTACACCGGGTAGGGAAACTAGTCCCTCATCAAGGATAATGACCATATCACCCCAACTTGAGGTAGGAGAAGATGACAGAGAGTCCAAGAGGATCAAGGCAGAGCAGGAGCCAATTCTTGGCTTCTTGGAGACCGATAAGATTGGTACATTCCAGTCCCATGATGATACTCTAGTGGTCACACTACAGATTGGAGGGTTTGACATAAAAAGAGTAATTGTAGACCAAGAGAGCGGGACTGAAATTATGTATCCAGACCTATATAAAGGGTTGGGGTTGAAACCCGAAGGCCTCAGAAAGTACAATTCCCCCTTAGTAGGGTTTGATAGGAGAATCGTGATTCCCATGGGAATGATTAAATTTCCGCTGTAGACAGATAACGAAGTAGAGGTAAACTTCATTATGGTCAACGCCTATTTCCCCTACACTACAATTTTGGCAAGGCCATGGCTCCACGCTATAGGGGTAGTCTCTTCTACTTTGCATACAAAAGTTGACATTAAAAACTCATTCTCTACAAATTAGTTGTACTGGGCAATTTCATATCAACTCTCTATCCATTTGGGATTGGTAACTGATTTTTGTTCACCTACATCTAGAATGTCACTCACTGAGTTGCTCATCTTTTCTCTACAACGTAATGTTCTTGATAAATTGTTAATGTCTAATACATTTTAGGACTTCTTTAGAAAAAAATTTAAGCATTATAAATAAAGTCATTGTAGAGCATCAACATTAGCTGTGCTAAAAATAAATGTCATTTGTCAGATCAAAAAGTTACTTTATCAGATATTCTATTTTTCCATCCAACATATTAAATAACTTAAAGCCCACCCACCCACCCAACCACCACCACCACCACAACCCCACCGCTGGAAACCCACCACCACCTAAGATTAACCAACTATCACTGACCACCATAGCCAAAAACCCAAAATCAACCCAGTCACCACCCACCACTATAACCAAAACCACCAAAATCAGCCCATAAGTACTGCAAGCTACCAAAATCAGCCCACCACAACCCATCAAAATCAACTCACAACTCCAAAAAATAAAATAAAAAAACTAAACTAAACTAAAAACAAACAGGAAAAAAACCATCACCAAAACCACCATAATAATAGCTGGCTGAGGGTGGGAGAGCACTGACTAATGTTGGAGGTTTGAAGGTGAGAGGTTCGAAGGTGGAGGTCCAAAGGTGGGAGATCTGAAGGTGAGGGGTTCGAAATTTGAGATCTGAAGGTGGGAGGGGGTTTGAAGGTGGGCAGACCAAAGGTGGGAGGCTAACGGAGTGGGCATGGTGGATGGCAGTGAACTCGATGACATGGCGTGGTAAGATCGACTGCTTAGCTGAGAGAGAGAGAGAGAGAAATGTTTAATAAAATAAGTTTAAAACAAAATTAGCATGGTTTTCTGTACTAGGGGTGTGCAGCAAACCCGCCAACTCACCAAAACTGACCCAACCCAATCCAACCCAACCCACTAAATTGGGTTAATTTTTAAGAGTTCGTGGGTTGGGCTTGGTTATGATTTTTTTTTTTACTATGGGTCGGGTTGGGTTTGGGTCATAAGATTCATAAACCCACCTAACCCGACCCGACCCACCTATATTTAATATATATTCGAAAATCAAAAAATATATTATACAATTTCGTTATTTACTTTTTTGCCCCTCTTCCTAAATAAAACTCAAACCCGAAGTTCTCTTCATATAGTTTGTGTTTATTTGGTGTTATGCTCATGATTATTTGATTATAAATTTGCTTTTATTTGTGGTGATGTTGTTCTAATGCTCAATGCAAGAGAACAAGACTGGCTCTCAAAAAGAGATTTAGGCATCGGCACCTCTCTTTTCGAGATCATGCGGAGTCGTCACTTATTTTTTATTACAAAAAAAATAAGAAAAAAACTGCAACTTACATATCAAAAATACCTCAAGTTTCATTAATTGAACACATGAATACAACTTGGTAGAATATCGTTACAAGGCTTTGGTCCTAAATACAATCTATGTATAAAAAATAAAAAATAAAAAACACAAAGCTTTGGTCCTGGATACAATTTACCAAAATAAAATAAAGACAAGACACTATTCTACGAACCAAAACCTATGGCTTAGGGGTTAGGTTACAAAATGGGAAGGTATTAGGCACTTATTCTGCTCGAACAAAGTCCGGTCTTCTTGACTTTGAATGATCATTTTAGTACCCTTATTCAAAATGTTAAATTATATGCAACAAATGCCATGTCAAATTCTAGATCTAAGATTAAAATACTATTTAAGAATCCTAGATTTGCAATTTAATTTTGTATGAAAGAGATTTGATGAGATTGCTTGATGAAAAGTTTAGATGTGAGTTTCCATGGTGATAAAGAATGAATTTTTTTTTTTTTTTTATAAAAATTCAGATCTAGTTTTATTTTTTTTATAAATGCAATAGAAAACAATTTTTTTTTTTTTTTTTTATGAAAAGATAAATTTTTTTATGAAAAATACAGATCTGGTTTTGTTTCAAAAAAATACAAATCTGATTAATGAAAAATACAAATCTGTTTTTGTCTTAAAAAATACAGATATGATTTTAATGAAAATTACAGATCTGGTTTTGTCTTAAAAAATACAAATCTGGTTTTGTCTTAAAAAAATACATATCTAATTTTATTGAAAAATCTAGATTTGGTTTTAGAAGTAGAAAAAAGTGAAACTTTCATGACAAATTTATTTTTGTAGATCTAAAATCTTAAAATGAAATTTTAACGCTAGATCTATGCATGTTAATCAACATACTAAAATTTAAATTAATCATGTGAATTTTTCAAAGGGAGAGAGAGAGAGAGAGAGAGAGAGAGAGCATGTGATAACATATGAAGAACATGTATAAACAAGGAAAGAAGCAAAAGCATATTTAGGAAAGATCAAGCAAAACAAGAACATGTTTATGGAGAGTAAAATAAGAACAAAGTTATATTTATAGAATAGTAAAGTAAGAACATACCTGCATGAATGTACTCTACAAGAGGGGATTATTTTAGAAATCAAAGAGAATAAATCTCTTGGAGATCTAAAATAAGGTCACTTAACAAAAAAGAAATTCTTAAAGCAGAACTTCCAGAATTTCTTTAATGTAAGGGGAGAGAGGGGTGCTGAATTTTGGGTTTTCTCCTCTATTTATAGAGGTGTATCTGCTTAAAAACTAAGCTAGGGTTGCTTAGAAAATCAGCAGATACGAATTAGGTCAGGTTTTTTCCCCTAAAAAATCGAATTTGATGGATCTAGACCTGAACTAATTGCATCTGGGCCCAATTTACAACCTGTGCCAATTGACACTTGCCAAGTGTCGATTGGCACTATTGGAGTGCTGATTGGCACTCCTCAATGCTCGGCCCAGTTTCCTCTTCTTGTACATTTAGGGCTCTTTTTTGGGCATTTTTTTGGGCCAAGAATCGTACTTGGATGTATTTTGGACTTGTATTTTTAATAAAATCCATTTTAACTTGATAATTAAATCTTTAAAAATAATTACCCCAGAGATAATTATCTTAAAAACTTAATCATAAATCCAATTTCAACATTATCAGATTATTCCTTTTATTCCTCTGCAACCAAACTTATTTTTAATCAAATCAACAACCAATCACAAAAATTTATTTAATTAATTTTAATTATTCACTAGTCAAAATTAATTTCAATTAATCACATATGATCAACTCTACCCAATAAATGCATACAGACCATGAAAACTTGATCGTATGATATCTTTCAATCTAATGGTCCAATTTAGGAACTAGGCATATCATCGCGATCGTTAGAATTTCCAAATTATTTTTATGATATGTAATAAATGATTTAATGCATGAAATATAATTATGATTTTTGGGTACTTAGAATGATAATTTCAGTCATTTTCCAAGATTAAATTATGGGTGCAAAATTGAGTGTTTACACTCAATTTAATAATAATAATAATAATTAAAAAAAATTGTCCAACCCATGGGTCTAACCCAACCCAACCCAACCCGATCTACGTGGGTTGGGTTGGGTTGGATTTTTTTTAACCACTATGGTGAGTTGGGTTGAAAAAACTTCTCAACCTAACTCAACTCAACCAATGCACACCCCTGGTCCATACAATTCCAATTTTATTTTTTAAGATGGTACTATAGTAAAATGCCTAATAGTTTGGCATTTGGCACACTTAGAGCATTCTCATCAGGTGTGCTAAATGTGTTAAATGCTATAATATTTGGCATTTGGCACACCAAACTCCAAAATATGAGCTTCATCAGGTGTTCTATATATGCCCTTTTTTTGAAACACGCTACAGTACGCTCTCAAATTTGAGAGCGTACTGTTTACCTTTACCGTAATTTATATTACTTTTTTATTCTCACTGGGCCCACTGCCTCTGTCTCCTCATCTCCTCTTTCTTCCCTTCGTCTCCTCATTCCTTCACCGAAATGTATCTACTCTCTCTCTCACTTCATTTCTTTGCTCTCTCTCTATCTCTCTACTCCACGTCACTGCCTCCCTCTCCGATGAAACCCAGGCCGGAGCATCAAGACACGCCACGCCACGCCACACCACGCCACACGAACCCGATCTACACTCTCAGATCGTCGTCCACCAACAAAGCCACACAAACCCGACCCACCACATCCACAACAACCCATGGCCTGATCACCATGCCACGCCATGCTGCCGAGCTTGTCGTGCCATCCACCACGTCATCGGAACCTCCCACCATCGGATTTCTCTTAATCGGCCTGCAGTGGTGGGTCTTGCTTTTAGGTTTGTTTGATTTGGGATGTGGGTTTGTTTGATTTGGTTGTGTTTTTTGCTGTGTCGATCTCTTTGGTTGTGTTTGATGTGGGATTTGCTGTGCCGATCTCTCTGGTTGTGTTTTTTTTTTTTAATTGAGGTGGCGTTGGTGGATGTGGGTTTGTGCCGATGGTGGTTGTCGGTGTTGTTGCGGCAGTGGTGGTTGTGCCGTTGTTGTTGACGATGAGGATGAGAATGATAGGAAGTAATTAATATATTATTTTAATGTGTAGTAAATATTATTTTAATGTATAGAATTGAAGTATAGAACATCTGATAAATGGCATGTTTTAAAATAATGTGTTAAAATGATAAATAGTTTTTTGATGTGTTAAAATGGTATTTTTTATGAGAGAGCTGATGGGAATGCTCTTAGTGAATTGGCATTAGGCCCAAACGCTAAAGTTTTAGCATTTGGCACACTAAACACCGAAATTCTTGCTTCATTAGATGTGTCAAATACCAGAAGAAATGGCATGGAGCTATAGTGATGTTCTACAAATGGCATGGTATGGTCAAAATGCTATAAATTTTTAATGGTTTTTTCTCTCTCCTCATTTCACATCTCCTTTATCAAACATCTTTCTTCTCTCTCTCATGCCACTATTCTCTTTCAAAAAGCTAATTTGTATTTTTTTTTTATTCAGATGAGTTTTTTTTTTTTTTTAATTATTGTAATGTGTCTGAAATCTTAAAATAGAACATGTGATGTAGAGGCAATTATAAAATGATGTGATAAAATAAAAAATATAGGTTTTAATGTGGAATAATAGCATTTAGCATAGCACAGCTGATGCTAGTGCTCTTACATTGTAGACCTCTCAAGTCTTAAATATACTGAATTTCAACGGACAAAAAAGAAGAAGAAGAAGAAGAAGAAAAGGTCTCAAATATACCTAGACAAATGCAAACCATCATTTCATTTAAAGGGTTCATTTTTTCCCCCCTAATAAAAATACCCAGAGGTACAAGTTGAGCTACAAAGCTCTTTTTACAATATAGGCATTAGCAAAAATTATCACAAGAAAAACAAACATTTTCATTATATCATTTAAGAATTTCATTTTTCTTTTCTTTTTTTAGGTGAGAATTATCTTGTTTTAGCTGAAAATAATTGAATCTTCACATAGATATAAACTACCTCCAAAGCAAAAATTATAGTGAAACATATCTATCGAGAAATATTTGGTACTTCTCTCAAAAGGTGAACGTACAACTAAACTAAAGGCTTTTCTCCAATTAATTCAACTGGTAAAATCTCTGATGGTTGAATAAAAGATTTGGGGTTTAATCCCCACCTACATCAAAAACTGATTGGTATCTTGGTCTGATGATAAAGAGCTATCATCAAGACCGGACGCTATTGGTTGAAACTCTCTCTCAAAAAAAAAAAAAAATTTCTCCAAAAAAAAAATCTTTTTTTTTACCCTTTTTCTTCAATTTTTCTTTTATCATTTTATTAATTTTTTTTTTTTAGAGATTGGTAGCTAGTAGGGCAAGAGAATGTGGAGTTTGAACCACAAACATGAAATATCATAAAAGATGCCGCGACTGTGACTTGAACCCCCTTTCTTTCATCCACTTAGCCTTTTATTGTCAGGTAAGATGGAGATGGATGGAAGCTAAATGTAGGAATTAAAAGACTCCCATCTTGAGGTTTAACCAGCACCACTTTGCTTATATTTGGAAATTTAATTGAACCATTTTTTCAATTACCATCCACATCCGAATCTTAGCCAGAATATACTTCAACAATTAACCGGCCTTCATTTCTACACCTAATTCCTTTGCATGAGGTTATTCAGCAAAAAATAATAATAATAATAATAATAATAATAATAATAATAATAAAATCCTTTGCATGAGGCCTCCAATTCGATATTAAAGTATAGTGAAGTTTCATGGTATAACAGGGAACCCAAATGTTCTGTATCATAAATGATCTTGCTAAATTCGCAAAATACAAATTTCGGAGCTCACTTGTGAAGATAATATTTTAGTACGTACTGGCTAGTCATGACTAGTCAATTGGATTATAGGTATCTTAGAACATTCATATCCGGTCTTCTATATGTCATATGTTGGTATATTTTAGCATAAAGATATAAAAATAACCTATTACCAGGTCTTGCAAAATCTTACAATTGCAAAAAAATTTGCAATTGTGCTACCGTGTCATCCTAAGTATATGATTGCACCGTAGACAATTGTAAACAAAAATATTATATTTTATTAATTTTACCTTTTGTTTTATTGATTTTAATGGATGATATTCTCCACCAAGACTAATAAGTTTTTTTTTTTTTTTTTTTAATAGTAAATAAACATTCATAAATAAAGAAAGAGATACAGAAGGCGAAAGGAATTGGGCCCTAGCCATCCCTTTTGTCAACAAGAAGAAGATGGCCAGGGGCCCAAGTCTGTTGGAATGATCAGCCCAGTGGACAGGTTTATGGGTGACAAAATTGACTTCTCCTATGCAGTACTATATTCCAGACTAACAATAAAAATTTCTGGAAAAAAGAAAAGAAGAAAGATAACCTTCTACCAGTGTGACAATTTCATTGCCTGAAATTGGATTCAGTGGTAACTTGTGACAATGAAGTTCTTCCTTGACTCTAAAGCGTTATATTTTCTTTATTTTTTCTTCAATATTGTTTTTCAAAACTGTTAATTTTCAGGCACTTCCAGTAAATTACCAATTTATCACCATGTGCTTCCAGCATCCACTAAAAGCCTAAAACAAAAAGATTATTATGTATCCAAAAATTTAGAATGTGAAAATGATTGGTTAGAGTCGTTAGACCCTTTTTTAAATATGCAACAGAATTATTAAGTAATTAACAATTTTTCTCAATAAAAAATAAGATAATTATATTTTATTAAAATTTAGGATGCTCCAAATCATAGAGCAAGAGCTATGAAAAAAAAAAAAAAAAAAAAAAACACAGGATATAGTGAGAAAGTGAAAAATCAATTAAGAGACTGATCTTCAAAGGAAAAACTTCTAAGTAACGTACCCAACGAAGGCAATTGATTACAAAATGAGTTTACAGAGATTGCTCAAAAAAATCTTTATATTATTATGACTAGACCATATATGACCCAGTACTACATGATTCATTGATAACATGACAACAACCTCTAAACTTTTGAACTTCTTCTATATGAATTCTTTCATGAACGACACAACACAACACCTCTAGTGCACGAAACCAGAACCTCTAGCAGTAGCACACTCCAAAACAACCTACCTCCTTGAAGATTTTCTCTAAAATGAATTTCCTGGAAAAAACACAAACTTTGTGGTTTCATATATACCAATAATTAAGCTCATTTAGTTTGATCACATGCATGTATAGATTGTAAACTAACATAGTTTTCTAAATTAATAAACTCAAGGGAAAGAGGCACGAATTTTTCACTCAAAAGCTTTGATGAGTTTTCAACCTCTTCATCTTTGGAAAAATCGTACGTGCACAAGGTCCTTAGTTATATATATATATATATATATATATATATATGTAGGTGTTGTTTAAAGTAGGATTTAAGTGACGGCTGAAATAGGGTTAAAAACATAGTAATATATGTAACTCTTGTTCAAAAGAGCCTTAAGCAAGGGTCAGGACTCAGGCGTGACTCAATCAAAATGGACAAGTGACCCTAGTCAAGTGTCTGCTTCAAGCAAGAGAGCTTAGTTTTTTTATTTCTTTGAGCAGCTCCAATCCCGACTTGTTCTTCAATATTTATCGACGTATTACAAACATTTTTTTTAAAATTACATTGTAAACAAATATTGTGAATTTAGATCCTAAAAGAATGACACATGCAATTTTTTTTTTTTGGAGAAAAAATAATAAGATTTATATTGATAGATTAAAATGTTAATGTCTTTTTTTTTTTTTTGGTCAACCGAATATTTCTCAAAAATGAAAAGAAGAATAAAAGCACAGTCAAAATTGTGCATAAAGATGTAATGCTTGTATACTAGAAACATATCTCAATAGGATTGGAATTTGACGTACTTGGATATCATATATATATATATATATATAGAAACATTGAAATATCCACAACTAGCTCATTGCATATATAAGAAATTTCATAGGCAAATTGGGACAAGTAACTACTAACTAACAAGTTACATGATTTGCACGTGTGTGTCGGTGTGGATTATAAAGAGGGGTTGGCTCTTGGAAGACTAATGTGTACATATTTTTGACCTAAGTGTCCATGTAATTAATTATTAACAGTGTTTAATTATGGCTTTTGAATAGATCACGAAAGTGAAGAAACACTTTTTCCTTCACGTTGTGGACCCATATAATTTACTTCCTCACATGTGCAACTTTGGAAAACTGATTTATACATACGGTCTATTCTTAGTCTTTTGCTGTTCAGCCAGGGGTCCCCCCCCCCCCCCCCCCCCCCCCCCCCAATTTTAAAAAAATTATTTTATATTATGGATAAATATTAAAACTTTAAATATTTAGTTATAAAAAAAAAAAGTTGTCCCCCCAATGTTTGTGTTAGTCCATTAATTCTCTTAAAAACTAATAAAATTTGTCAGTTAGTCTAATAACTAAAGAGACAAAGTAGTTTTTATTTTCTCTAATTCGTTTTTTGTACATGTTTAATATCAAGCTAGATGCCTTTTGTATACTCATTGGAGTTTAAAAGATGATAAGTTCTCCTAAAAAATTATCTTGCAAATATACATATTTGAAAATTGTTAATTTTATATATAATATATTTATAAATTATAACCTACTCTAATATCAAAATATTAATGTTTATATTTGTATATATACGTTTATGCATGTATACAACGGTTTATCTTGACTCGAAACTAATATATGAATACCAAAATTTGGCCCCTCCAAACAAAAAATCATAGCTCCGCTTCTGTGCTCAGCTATATATTAAAACCATAGTCCAAAAAAATAAATAAATAAATAATTTTTTTTTTTAAAAAGCTAGTATATATTAAACCCCTCTTTCCAATCCAGCTTAATTAATTAGATGGTTGTGTGTGTGTCAAACATTAATAAAAGTATGAAAGAGAACTATATAGTTTATATTGTGCAAACTAACTATATATATAATTATTCTTCACAAAACGACAGGTGATAGAGAGCAAATGGTACGTAACGCCACATACGACATCCAGAGCAACCAAGCAGGAGTAGAAGACCATATATTTCACGTAATGTCTACTTGGATTATACGTCGATTCTAGCTTGCATTCTTTCTTTGTATCCACATAATTTAAGATTCTTATTAAATATATAACATATACACATCCTAACGGACACCAATAGAAACAATGACCCAGACCCTTTTCCTTTTTACTTGTTTTTGACATGAGAGTCCCCATATGTCCATACACATGACAACAAGTGGTTCTTTTCCAAGAAAAGAAAAGTGGTTCATTATTCATATGCGAATGTCATATCAATGTGATAATATAATATATATATATATATATATATATATAGGAGAGAGAGAGAATCTGAGAGATACTTATACCAGGGGTATTAATTGTGATAAGGTGTGTCCTATGTGCAAGCGGCATGAGGAAGCTCTTATACATCCGCTGCGTGATTGTGAGGTTGCGCGTGATTTGTGGTGTAAGTTGGGAGTTCCTTATCCTCATATAAATTCCTTTAATGAAAATTTTGCTAATTGGCTTAGAATTAATAGTTTGAGTACTGTTAGTTACAACACACATATTCCTTGGTGCACAGTGTTTTTATATGCGGTTTGGTGTCTGTGGAAAAATAGGAATATTGTGATGTTTGAAAATGGTATACCAAATCCTAAGCTAGATAAAGTCTGCCTTGGTCAAGCTAGGGAATTTCACTTTTGTGTGAGGAAGATCAACCAAGTAACCTCCAAAATACCCTTCCCTATCAGTTGGAATAAACCATCATTTGGCTGGCACAAATTAAACACTGATGGTGCTTCCATTGGAAATCCGGTTAAGGCGGGAGGTGGAGGAGTTATTAGGGACTGCCATGGTGATTGGGTCAAGGGGTACTCAAGATCAATTGGGTATACCACTAGTGTACTAGCTGAATGGTGGGCATTGCGGGATGGGCTGATCTTGGCCATTCAATTGGGCATAAACTAGCTAGAGGTGGAACTTGATGCCAAGGTGATTGTGGAGTTGCTCAATGGTGCTGAATGTCCTAACCGGAGTTACTCTCCTTTGTTGAATGATTGCAGGTCCCTCATAGCAAGACTTGTGCAGGTCCGGGTGAGGCACTGTTTAAAAGAGGTGAATCAATGTGCCGACTTTTTGGCTAAAAGGGTCTGTGTTATGTTGGAAAATTTTACTGTATTTGATACTCCCCCCTTTGCTGATTTGTATATTTTGTTAGACTCTGATAAAAATGGGTTGTACTATTATAGGCATGTTGCCAATACTCTTGCCTCTGTGGGCAGTTTGAAATTTTTGTTGCTGGTTGTTAATATAATATCTATCATATTAACCAAAAAAAGAAAAAAAAAAACTTATACTAGGTGTACCATGATAGACATGATAATTAATTTCTTTAGCATGCAAAAGGTCCTGTAAGAAACTATCCTGTGTAATCACTCCTCTATATAATATTCAATAGAAATTTAGAAATTTAGTTATTTGTTCATTATAGTACATTCAACTCATTCAAATAATAAGGAAGAAAAAAAATTATGTCTAAGTAATTCAAATTATAAGCACGAAAAAAAATGTTTGTTTTAACTAATTCAAATAATAAGCAAGAAAAAAAAATATTTGTATTACATTTTGAAAAAGTTTAGTTGTTTGCTCCTAATAGGTAATAATACATTCAATTAAAAAAAAATCTCCTAATTAATCATGATTACATTCCCTTTTTTTTTTTTTTTTTTTTTTTGAGAAAGAGACAGTTTACATTTAACTAGTTCAATAGTAATTAAGATAATAAAAAATATATTGTATTAACCAAATGTGAAATTTTGCAAAACAAAAAGGCTTTTTTTATTATATAGTTTTATGGCAAAAATGAGCCTAGAAGTCAATTTAAGAGACGTTAATTCTCAACACCAAGCCCATAAGCTCCTACAATCCTAAATAGGGCCAGCTCACAACTTTGGGGGCCTTAGGCAAAAATTTTAAGTGTGGCTTTTTTTAAATTTAAATATTAATTAAATGTTCAATACATTAGTATCACTATAATACAAATGAGTTGATATTATATACATCAAATTATTAATTGGTGTGATAACTTATAATAATTGATAAAGTAAAAGTTTGCATAAAAAAAAAAAGTAAAAGTAAAAGATAGAGCAAGTGTGTGCGTATACAACTATACATTGAGTGTGGGTGCACTACAAGAAATCTATACTATTGCGGCGGTTTTGGGGGCCTATTGCGGCGTTTTTGAGACCGCTGCTGTACATAAGGTTTATTACAATGTTTTTTGGGACAACCACCATAGGTATAGTCTTTTGCGGCATCCTACAGTAGCGGGACATAAAACCACCGCAATATATATGTTTTATCGACAGTAACTTAGATATAGTGGCGCTCCTGAAACTCGCTGCAATAAGTACATCATTTTGCGCAAATACTATGCGAAAAATGCCGCAATATGCAAGCTGTAGCAACGATTTTTCTTAGTTATAGCAACAGGTTGGACCGCCACTATAGACCTTCTAAATCCCAGCCTCTCCCCAAATCTTCCCTCTGTTTTTTTTTTTTTTTTTTTTTTTTTTTTCTGGCTTTTCATTTTTGCCAAAAATACTGTATCTCTCTATCTCATTCACTTCAAAGACCCAAAATCCCATCTCTCTCTCTCTAGCACTCACTCTCCCCTGCAGACCCAAAATCCCACCCAAACACTATTTATCTTTTAACCTCTATCTCTCTCTAGCTCTCTCTCTTTCTCTCACTCTCCCTCGCAGACCCAAAATTCCACCACCGCCACTACCTTCACAACAACCCCACCACCACCACCACCACCACCACCAAACCACATCGACTCAGTGGCTGCCACCTAGCAACCCCAATCCACCTCGTTGCCGCCACCTCGTGAGTTTTTTTTTTCTTTTTTTTTTTTTTAATCTGATGTGTTAGGTTCAATGTGTTATCTATTTTTTTGTTGTTTGTTTGGTAATATATTAGGATGTTTTCTAGTCAAAAACCAAATTATTCCTCTGAATTCTTTGATTCTTTAATTTTTGAAATGGGTTATTGATGTTGGGCTTGTTTATTAAGTTGATTGTGTGAAGAAAAGGAAATGCAATTTGAGCCAAAGCTGTTCAATTTCTCTCTCTCTGTGGGGAAATTTTGAGATTATCATAATGTTTAGACTATATTGAATCAGTCATGTAATTTGAGATGAATGGGGAGTGAATGTGCTTATAATCTTCCCAAATTGATATGCCATTCAAAAGATGGAAGCACGACTTCATCTTAGAGCATTATAGCACATTTATCATCAAATTATAGGGGTTTCTTTAGCTACAAATTCTATTATAGGTCACTTGTTACTACTCTATAGAATTCTACAATCTGTCTTGGGCATTGTGTTTTAAATTTATTGTAGAGATTTATGCCATTAACAGATTCACCATTAGTTGTCTATTTTCATAGAGATGGCTATGCAATTAGCAGAAAACATGGTCCCTAAAAATTTAAGCTATTCCTGAAAGGAAAAAAAAAATTGATTCATTGATTGTAGCAAACATTGATAACAATGGTCCTAGCAATCTATTGGTGTAAGCATGTTTAAACCATTTTCTGAAATATAGAAGCAGCATAAGAAGTAGATTGAAGCTGAAAGTATTTTTAGGTTTGCTTTTGTAAGGGCTCGCTTTGTAACGATCCCCAAGGAGTATTGGGTTCAAACGTTAAAGGCCCAAACAATAAATTTATAGAGAGTGGGCTAAAAGGCTAAGCCTTGGTAACTGACAGTCGTTAGTCATGGTGTTCATGATGATCGCCCAGAGGTGAACTGAACGTATCCAAGAAGACTTTCTCCTCGGCCCGGCCTGGGTGGCTCCAGACCTTGGACCTCGTCCGAGGAGCTTAATGTTCTTATCGTTCCTTTTCCGTTAGGTTTCAATGGTCCAAGAGACGATACACCATGCCCTCCTCTTTTCTGGTTGCTTCCCCCTCCTTTTATACTAGCTTTTCCCCTCTCTCGAACGTTCATGTGTAGGTTTAGCTTTATAGGGCTGATACTTGTCTTATCAGCCCATACCCAAAGTGGTTGGGGGTGGTTGTAAAAGCTGAAGAGTATGGCTTTGTCAAGCGCAGAGTACTTAATTGCAATAATGGCAGTCTTTCCCTTGTTCTTTGTTGCCACATTATTCAGGGGTCTTTTCCCCATTAATGCGACCAAGACGTTTGTTGGCGCGTTCAATGCGGAGGTGACAGCATTTCCTTGAACCGCTCCTACACTGTACTCGCCCTTTCTTCTGGGAGCGCTCTGGGGGCTGCCTTTGATGGCGTGCCATTCTTTCCTTCTAAGTTTTGGGATGCATGTATGTCCTCGGCAACGTCTCTCCTCGGCGCAGGCCTTGGGCCCTAATGTAAAGTGGGCCGGGATCACAAATTCTCTAGCCCCACAATAGCCCCTCAAAATCCTGCTGTCCGGCTCCTCGGACGGAGAGAAGGGTTTTGGTGACGTCGGGCCTATGTCTTGCCAAGTCTTGTCCTTCATCATTGCCGGAGCCTCTTCGTTTGCCTGGGACACGCTCCTGGTTATGAGACATTCTTTTAGTTTACCCACGCCGCGTTCCTGCCGTTTCAGTGCACGAGGCGCGTCTTTAATAAGGTCTCTTTAAGAGGCGACGCAAATCCAACGGCTGAAGACTGCTTTGGGAATTGAGCGGGACTTATCTCATTTGTAGTTTTTCTTGGAAATTCGTACAGATTAAATGCCGCCAGGCTTGCCCCTCATATAAGAAGCACGGTGGAAGGTCATTTCCTTTATTTGCAGACCCTTTAAGCTTTTCAAATCCTTAAACCTCCAGTTGTGCCCCAAAGTCCCCATTACCAGTGTGACTGAGTCTTAGGGGGTGACATGGTCAAGGCTAGGATAAGGGTGAAGGGACCACACCCTCTTCAGAAGACTTGGGTATCTTCGAGACTCAAGATGGCCCGGTCAGGACAAGAGAGACAAAGACTCAAGACATTTCTTCCCCTCGATAAGGCAAGAAAGGAGCCTCTTCTTCCTTCAACCAAAATCTGAAGCAGGTGGATGTCGCATCAGATTTTTGGTGCGACAACACTGAGATTTCTCATCGCCGGTACCATCCATTCTTGCTCGATTGTTGCTAATATGATACTTGCTCGATTGCTGTTAGAGCTGGTATGGGGATTTGGCATCCCCGCTTCTTCCGCTCTTCCATTACTGGTGCAACCCAGGTGCCTCCACTTCTTCTTCTCTTCCATCACTGGTGCCACCCAAGTGCCTCTGCTCCGTCGCTGCTAGAGCAAAATTGAAGGATTTATCGTTCCCGTGTATCCTCTTTTTTTTTTCTTTTTTTTCTTTTTGTAGTTAGCTTCTGGTATAGGCTTTCTTAAGCCCCTTTTCTGTATTCTTATTACTTCTTTGTCTAATAAAAGATGACTTTATCCCATTTTTGCGTGTTCTTTCTTTTCCACAATAATTATTTTGTGAATGGATGCGCTGGTGTCCTTTTCTTTCGAACAGTACTTAGGGCCGATGCCATTGTTAGCAAAGAGTTATCACTTTGAACTTATTAAAACTGACGGGCACAACAATGCCGACTTCAAGTGGGTTAACCATATGAGACTAACCGGGATAATAGCTGAATGTTCTGTATTGTACATGGGGTGATCACCTGAGGACGTGTAACCTAAAATGAACTGTCCGAGGGGGTCGCCGGGCACTATGGTGCTTTGCCACGTTTCAGACGATATTCATAGCCTTAACTTGTTTTGGGCATCCAGTCCGAGGAGCGAGGTATGTCCATACCGGGTCTAAACACTCGGTTGTGTTAGTTTCCTTAGAGCTGGGGGTCCGAGGACCGCGCGGGATTTCCATTTTGTCTAGGACTTAAGCCTTTCTTGATGCAATTAGTTTCCCGTAGGTTTGAGTTTGAGAACCATGCAAGACCTTGGTTCTGTCTAGCACTTGTATTTTCTAGTAACTAGTTTCCCCATAGGTTTGAGTCCGAGGACCATGCAAGACCTTGGTTCTAACACTTGTATTTTCTAGTGACTAGTTTCCCCATAGGTTTGAGTCCGAGGACCATGCAAGACCTTAGTTCTGTCTAGCACATGTATTTTCTAGTGACTAGTTTCCCCATAGGTTTGAGTCCAAGGACCATGCAAGACCTTGGTTCTGTCTAGCACTTGTATTTTCTAGTGACTAATTTCCTCATAGGTTTGAGTCCGAGGACCATGCAAGACCTTGGTTCTGTCTAGCACTTGTATTTTCTAGTGACTAGTTTCTCCATAGGTTTGAGTCTGAGGACCATGCAAGACCTTGGTTCTGTCTAGCACTTATAGGAATTCGGTGAATCGAGCTACTGGACCCGCGAAGATTAGCCCCTTAGTAAATGTGTGGGGCATAGACTTGATGTCAGAAGCCCCTAGAACTGCCCGTGCCATTGACACTTCGAAGTGTAGCCTTGAGTGGGAGCTGAGTTAAGGCAACAACCGCGCGCTGCCGGAAATGATGGAGTGGCTTTCGCATAGCTTGCACCACTGCCAAAATTCTCTCTTTCAAGGGACCCTTGTTGACAGGGGCTTGATCCTACCATGACTAACCGCTGCCTGCGCCAACGCACAAGCCTTCCCACAGACGGCGCCAATTGTAAGGGCTTGATTTGTAACGATCCCCAAGGAGTATTGGGTTCAAACGTTAAAGGCCCAAACAATAAATTTGTAGAGAGTGGGCTAAAAGGCTAAGCCTTGGTGACTAACAGTCCTTAGTCATGGTGTTCATGATGATCGCCCAGAGGTGAACTGAGCGTATCCAAGAAGACTTTCTCCTCAGCCCAGCTTGGGTGGCTCCAGACCTTGGACCTCGTCTGAGGAGCTTAATGTTCTTATCGCTCCTTTTCCGCTAGTTTCAATGGTCCTAGAGACGATACACCATGCCCTCCTCTTTTCTGGTTGCTTCCCCCTCCTTTTATACTAAATTTTCCCCTCTCTCGAACGTCCACGTGTAGGTTTAGCTTTATAGGGCTGATACTTGTCTTATCATCCCATACCCAAAGTGGTTGGGGGTGGTTGTAAAAGCTGAAGAGCATGGCTTTGTCAGGCGTAGAGTACTTAATTGCAGTAATGGCAGTCTTTCTCTTGTTCTTTGTTGCAACATTATTCAGGGGTCTTTTCCCCATTAATTAATGTGACCAGGACGTTTGTTGGCGCGTTTAATGCGGAGGTGACAGCTTTTCCTTGAACCACTCCTACACTGTACTCGCCCTTTCTTCTAGGAGCGCTCTGGGGGCTGCCTTTGATGGCGTGCCATTCTTTCCTTCTAAGTTTTGGGATGCCGAGGACAGGATCGTCCTCGACTATATCTCTAGGCCATTTGGACTTTCGTTGCATGTCCTCGGCAATGTCTCCCCTCAACGCGAGCCTTGGGCCCTAATGTAAAGTGGGCCAGAATCACAAATTCTCTGGCTCCACAGCTTTTAAACAAATCTTTGGAGGATAGAATTTGCAATGTTTTAAAGCAAGAAAAGTTCTTCAAATAAAGTTGTTAATAAGATAGTACCCTATGTTAAGTGGTGCAAGTTGTAAGGAATTCAAATTGTTTTCAAAAAGGATAATTGTTTTTCTATCTCATTTTTTGAAAGATTTGAGTGCTTGGGTTGGGGTGTATATCTTGTTAATTGGAGGTATGGCTCTTGCGTACTCTTGTAGTCATTTCTGTTTCTATTTTTTAGTTCTTTATGTATAATTAGGTTGAATCTATTTAATTTCAGTAAAATCATCACTTATTGGAAAAGGATTTTTTCAACTCTGCACTTCTAACTATCCATCCATTTTATAATATTCTGTTGGAGATATCATGTTCACTATTGGCAATTCTTAAGCATCTTCATAATACATATTTTACCAGGGATACTTTATTTCTATTAATCTGTCTATATCACCAAAATTTTCACCCTCATTTCTTTGCATTTCCTTTTCTTCACTTTCTTCAGCTTCAACCAAGCAGCCAATTCCTCACAGTTGCTCGACTTACCCCCACCACTACAAGATAACAAATATTTGTCCTTGAACTGTTTGTTTCACTATATATTTTCTTTACAAAACAAATTTGGTGTTTGATAGTATTTTTTTTTTTATTAAATTCTTTTAGTTTTATCTTAAAGGACTAAAATGTGATTTGGGTTTTGAATTTGATTAGCTTGTTAATAGATATGATGATACTTGTTTTTATTTTACACTTTGACAGTTGAAATAGCAAGGCGAAAAGCAAATTTGCGCACACATTCCAAGAGCGTAATCGTGGAAGGAGCTTCTACAGAACATGTGGATCAAGAAACGAACCAGAAATGCATGAAGCTTCTACGCAAGGTATGGGCTTACAACTTGATATCAAATTTGCTATTAGTTTGCTTAAAAATTCTATTAAAAAAAAAATATATATATATATATATGTGTATATATATATATATGTGTATATATATATATGTGTGTATATATATATATATATAAGCATGGGCTGTCATTGCAAGCTATGCATCATAACCAAAAATTAAATTTTAGAAAATTGTATAGAATTTGGGGAAACAGTTGAAATGTTGGTTAAAATGTGCAAAAAAGTATAGAGAAATTGTTGCTGCCCTTTTTTTTTTATATTGAATTATTTCATTAAAAACAAGCTAATTTTTTAAAAATAGTTGATTTTTTCTTTGAAAAAAAAGTCATTTTAAAATCTAATTATCTGAACTTTTAAGTTTTAAGATAATCTGATTTTCTAATTATATCATCTACATAAATTGTATATTTTGTGTACAACTGTTTTACTTAAAATTTTTTACTGTATAATATTTTAAAAATAAATTATCATGCTAATGCCAAAAACTAGTGACACAACCAAAAAGAATTTCATTAAACACTCTTACTTTTTCTAGTAAGAATTCTAGCATAATATTAAACACTATCTCTTAGTAAAATACAACCTATTATATATTATTTCGTTTGCCACCTCACTTTCCTCTTTTTTTATTTAATTTTTATTTAATTTCATATATATTTACTTACTTTAACGATATTGTCTCCTTTAAATTTCAAATGTGCAGCCACCTGTACGTGCCACTCGTGGGCCAAGCAAGTACTTGGATATTTGGGATCTTCCCGTCGACCAAGTAATTGAGTTGCCACTAAATAGTATGCATCAACCAATTGATGAAGGAGCAAGGGCTTTCACTAATTTCTTGGGGACGATTGTGCGGAAACCCCACATGTGCCCAATAAGATATTTGAATTGGAAGACATGCCTGAAGAACTTAAAGGAAAGTGTTGGCCTCTTGTAGAGGTAAACCAGGTACTTATAATATTTGTAATTATGACATTTTAGCATGCTTGTTGCAGTTCTAATTCTAACTCAACTATTTGATTGTAGCGAAAATACGTCGTCCCTACTAATCCTACTGCATATGCGGGTTTGAAAGCATTTACCTTACCAAAAATTAGGAAGGTTTGGAGGGATCACAAGTGTAGGCTGAAAATGGCTCATTACATACCACTTCCAAGAAACAAAGCACAGGTGAAGAGCAACCGACCCAAGGGATGCATACTAGAAAATTGGGATGTTCTTGTTGATCATTGGTATACTGAGGATACAATGGTATGTTCTTTTTTATTTTTTATTTTTTTTAAGATGTGCTTAATCTATTTTTTGGTTTTCATTACTGCCATGTTGTAAATGTGATGGTTGTTTCTGCCCAAAGAACAGGTTTTACTTTACTAATTGTTGTTTGAAAGTTGTGACTCAACAAAGTTTGTGATCTAAGATAGTGTATTAGCCAATGGCTGAGATAGTCTTATATAATGCTGCTGCTGCTTTTGCTATAGGTAGATTTTAAGTTCTACTGATACATGATTAGGTGCTTGATAAGTGTTTTTGTTAAAATCAAATCCTCAAAACTGAAATCCATGATGTGTATGTATTAATTCATTAAATCCTTTGACTTTAAATTCTTATGTCTATGAACTGATTGTCATGTTTTTTTTTTGTTGGTATATGAATATTTTCTTGTTTCTTAGCTGTCCATGATTAGAATTTGACCTTCTTTTATGTTTTGTTTTGAAAAATAAACTCCAACCCAACTAAGCCCTCATACAACTAGTTGTGTGTTAGTGTTTGTGTGTTAGTGTGAGCATATATATGATGATATAGGTTTCACTCTTACTTTCCTTTCTACCAAAAAATAATATTATATTGGTCTTAATGTCAAGACCAAAATATGGTCTCAAGATCGAGTCCAAAAGGTGATCTTAGGAATAAAATCGAGATCATTCTTAAGGTATCAATATTGGGACAGTGGGTCCTTAATCAACCATTTGTCAATAAGAGCATAATGAACTCATTGTAATTGGCATAAGCTATATGTAATCTTCGAAATTATATAACACATATTATGCAATGTGATGAATGGTTATTTATCTTGAGTAGTTATTTAGTAGGCTAAACTTGTTTGCCAACTAACACATATTTGCCAACTAAATAGTTCTTTTAGAGAACTCAAAAGAAATAAAGCAAAGAACAAAAAGCATAAACTAAAAAAGGAGGACTTTCCTCAATCTAAGAACCCCCTGGATCAATTTACCACTCCTTTCAGTCTTGAAGCAAAATTTCTGCCAACTAAGACACAAAAGAGTTAGAAATTTCTAATTAAGGTGTTTTGTTGTTGGTGTTTTCTAATTTATAATGCTGCTGCTGCTACTTTTGCTACTCTCTACCTAAATAAGAGATGGAGGATAGCTTATGGGTTGAATTCTATACAGGTGTGTGAGTTCTAGTTACCCATATAAAACAAGTGTTTTCCTTTTCCTTTTATGTTAGTTTTTATTTTCCTAGTCAGAAAGATAATTTTGTCTTGCCTTTTTAGGCTTATCAAAGATTTTGTCTTGCTATTCTGATGGTATTCTCCGACTCCATAATTTTGTAAATAGAGTCAAAAAAGAATAAGGATCGTCGTTCTAAACAAGAGGACTTACATACTGCTAGTTCATGCAGCTTTGCCGTGCACGTTGCAAAGAAGGTAATAAATATTATGACTAATTTTTAAATGATTTGACTTATCTTAAGTTTATGTGGAACCAATATTTATCACTACATAAATATGTCGTTCATATTGCAGGCAAAAGCGGATGGACGTCCTGTAAAGCGTGCAACATTATATTCAATACTACATACTCGTAAAGATGGATTTGCAGTTAATCCTATAGTGCAAGCAAAAATGGTGAGTAATCCATTTGTGGTATCATTTTCATTGTCAATCATTGCATTTGCTTCAATAGAGTGGTTTCACAATAACCATATTGTTTAGCATGCTTGTTGCAGTTCTAATTTTATTGAGTAAATGCTTATGAATGACCATAGTTGAGGATATGTATTGTTGTTTCAAAATGTAAGAATCTACTGAAGTTGGTTATTGTGAAATAATGAACCCAATTAGCTTTTATAAATACTCTAAGAACTTTACAATATTATTAAAGACTAAGCATAAGCAGATTCTATCACTAACATTAGCACATATAGTTTTAACACTAAGCTTTCATCTCCACAAACTTTACCATAGCTTCCTGTATTCTTTCAATCCATATATGGTATATAAGAGAATTTCATTTCATCAATGACAGATGAAATGAAATTCTATAAAGAGGATAACTAGTATTAATTTACTTCCTCTCTCATCTTTATTAATAGTTTCTTGTATTGCTATAGAGAGGACAAATTTTGGCTGCATCTTATTGTATTCATTATATTGTGTATGCCTCTCAATATAATTTTTGTTGTCTTCAATCAACTGATGTTGCTAATTTCTAATTATTTTGTTTTGTTCAAACCCAAATATCAAGATAAAATGAAGGTGTTGTTGGTTGAACCTTCAAATCAATTGCAATCATCTGACACAAGTGGTAGTATTGCATGGGCACCAGACGATGTGTTTGCCAAAGTGATGGGTAAGGAGCACAAAGGTCGTATTTGTGGGGTAGGATTTGATCCAAGCCCAAGTAGCCGAAGTAGCAAGAGTGCTCTTACGGACCTTCAAATACGATCAAGTCAATCAAGGGACGACGAAGTTGCACAACTAAAGGCTTCCTTGGCTGAGATGCAGGAGAAATTGTCCTCTTTTGACGAAATGAAGGAAACACTTAGCCAATTCGAAGAGATGGAGCAAAGAATGGCTCGCATGCTTCAACAAGTGCAACAAATAACTTCACAATGCAGTCAAGTTGGCATTAATGAATTTGATTTTGGAGTTTCTAATGGTTAATTTGTGTTTTTGGGTTAATTTGTATTCAGATAGTAATAAGGTTTGCGTTGAGTTTTTTGAGCTTTCTTTCTAAGCTACATGATTTATACTTGCCAGTTTTAAGGTAATATATAACTTAGTGAAAACTTTGGGCTGATTAGCACTTTGGGCTATTGAAAAATATCAAAAGTGTGTAAAGGGGTTTGGTCCTTTAGGCTGATTAGCACTTTGATTAGCACTTGGAGTCTGATAATGTTGATTAGCACTTGGGCTGATTAGCACTTTGATTAGCATTAGATATTGGATAGTCATTAGTATTGCCTCAGGACTTACTTCTTGGACATTTATAGCTAAGGTTGTGTCATTGCTAGTGTTGATTTTATTGGCATACTTGCTATACAAGACCATTTCTAATAGATCTTGTAAAGGGATTTGGAAGTACGTGATCATGGGAACCATTTTAAGTTATTTGCTCTTAGCAGTGCATTAGGCCTCAGAAAGTAGCATAAGGAGTCTTGCTCTGGTTTCTAATGTCATTGGCAGAAATTGCATCCCTCAACTAATTTATACAATTGGGTTCTTGTATATGCCATTTGTATTGAAATTCTTCTATATTCTGCATGGTTATAATTTAAGCAAGGTTTGTTCTTTAGGTTGCATACTATTTTCAAAATCTAAGTTTTGCCCATTTATGTTCTAAGTTTGTGGTTTTTGTTGGACTATGGTTTGGTATAACAAAGCCTAAGCGCAGCTTCCTTATTTTCCATTGATGTTGCTGTAGTTAGTGGGTTTTATGTTGATTGGGAACATAGCGGTACTCCTGAATGAATTTTTATGGTGATCAACACATGTTCAAGGGGATGTAGTTTTTCACAACCTAAATTAAATTTAACGTGATTAATATTCCACATGAACAAGATTCATTTCTTCCTTGTAGAAATTGAGTTTATACTTTAAGGTGTTTGATAGTTGTATTGTGATTTCCATATTGTAGTTGCAGCCTTTGAAACTCCTAATTTCCTTTGTAATGCTCATGCATTAAGCAATTTTGGATTCTAATATTTGATATCGTCGTGTCCTAATAAATGCCTTTTTTTTGTGTATGTAGGACGTTCCTCCGATCCTACAATCCCTAGCTCTCCTACAATCCCCAACTCTCCAAAAATCATCAGCTGCATCCCATCAACCAGCTTATAAATTTTATGTTGGTGTTTGAGGACATTTTGTGTACAAAGAACCACATTTGAACAAACACATTTTTTGCAAGTGTTGAAAAATATTTTGAAACACTTTGAAACTTTGATTATGGTATTAGTTTAATTTAAGTGTTGAAGGACTTTCTGTGTACAAAGGACCACATCTTCTCTTTTGTTAATTTTATGATGATGAATATAGACAATGTTATGTAGTTAATATAATGTTATGTACAAAGGACCACATCTTTTGTTTTGTTTGTATTTGATAATATATTTCTATGTTAAAATTACGTTAGTTTGGAGACATTTGTGGTATTGTTAATTAGTTACATTTGTGGTATTGTGTTAGTAGAGCTAAAACTATTATAGGTTCTTTGTAACAGGTCTATAAAAAAAATAGCGGTTTTAAAACCTGCTGGGGAAAAAAAAAAAAAAAAAAAAAGAACCTATAGTGGCGGTCAAAAAGCACAACTAAATGTGCATATATTATGATTTAAATGAAGCCCTATAGTAGTGCTTTTTGCCCGCCGCTAAAAGTGTACACCCATAACGGTGGGCATAACCCGCCGCTAAAAGTCAATTGACACAAATTATATCCTCGTATGGTGGTGGTTTTCTGCTCGCCACAAAAAACTAAAAACGCTACTAAAAGGTACATTTATAGCGGCGTTTTTTGTTACCGCCACAATAGAGCTATTGTGGCACCACAAGGCTAGCGGGTAGAACAGCTGCAATAGCACCCGCTGCAATAGGCCAAATGGACCTTTAGCAGCGGTTTTGGCTCACCACAATAGTCTAGTTTTTTTGTAGTGGTGGGTTAGTGTATTAGGGCCAGTTGTGAGCTATGGCCTTTGTTCAAAATGTGCTATTGTGTGCGTATAGTGTGGGTGGGTTAGTGTGTGGGGGCAGCTGTGAGCTATAGGCCTCTGGCCTTTCACCTTTGTGCAAACTGTGTTGTGCTGTGTGCACTATGAAATGCCAGTCAGCCAGTGTGTTATTTTGTCAAATTCAAAAATATAATCTGAAATATTGAAATTGAATAAAAATCCAACACACTTCAATCTTGAATCTACATGACAATTTCGTAAAGACAGAGAGGGAGAAAGGGTTACCTTTGCTATGCCCACACCACCATTCTTCAATCTTGAATGTACTATGAATGCAATGAATTTGATGCAAAGAATGACTGAATAAAAGAAAGCTTATAGAAAAAGATCAAGGATTCAAGAATCAAGATGAAGAAAAGAAAGGTAAGAATGTAGATGGAGAGGCAAAGAGATAAAGAGATGAGAGATTATTTTTCTTTTGTTTTAGAAATTTATAATCTCTATTTTAGCATATTTCAAGACATTTAAGTTGTATTATTAATGAATTTGTCTAGTATTAATTTTGATTTTAGCATATTTCAAGAATGGGTTAATGAATTTGTCTCCTAAAATTTTATTTTGTTAGCCTAATTTTGACTATTTTTGTTTATTCCCTTTTTAATCTTTTGTATTTTAGGATACAATGGGATCTTTTTAATGCATTCTATTTGAATGTTCAAATAGTGTGTAAAACCTATGAATGTTTAGACCCCCAAATTACAAAATACCAATTCAAGCTTATTATCAAATAATGTATGTGCGGAATATGAAAATAAGTTAAAACAGAATTGATGAAACAATCTAAACCGAAAATAATCACAACCACTACAGGAATTAAATGACAAAGATTAAGGGAAGAGAGATGCAAACATAAAGACAACACAACGATGTGTTATCAAAGAGGAAACCTCTCTGCCACCCTCCAAGCAGTCAATAATCCACCAGAGAATAAAGTTAGGATACATAAACAGCAAAAGACCCTCCAAGCCTAATCTACCTAATGTACCTAAGCCCTCCAAGCTTCTTGCTCCAACGAGGTTACTCCGAACCTATGTCTTTTCTAACTTACCGAATCCCACAATTAGCCCATTGCATCAACCAATATCAATTGGTCCCTTCCTAGCTACTTTCCAAGCACCAAATAACCTTCTCATATATATTGGTATGGTAAGATAAGGATTTGGCTAATGTACCTCTCAAGGATGTAACAATGGAGAGGGTGAGAGTGGAGGAATCTAGAGAATCAAATGATGAAAATTATGGATGAGTCAATCTTGTTTTTCTCTAGGATTTCTCTCTCAAAATTCTCTCTAGAAGCTCTCAACAATATGTGGGTATAAGGGTATTTATACTAGTGTGTGTTTGGAATGCAAAAGGTCAGGTTTGTAACAAACAGAGCTGTCCGGCGACTCGGGCTCGCGACTAGAATGAATCACGAGCTAACTACCTGGTCAGACTGGAAGTTTTGTCCTGTAGTACTCCAACTAGCATGACTCTTCAGCTCCCTTGCATACTTCACACATGTGCCTTTTTTGGCGACTCGCCAGTTGCGAGGCCCTGCTGGAGTGCACACTCTTAAGTTTTTCTTCACACTCTCTCACACACTACCCTTACATGATTTCCACCTAAATACAGTGTTTCTAAATGTTGAATTACAAGCAAATTGGCACAAAATAAAACCAACAAAATGGTTAATTAAATTCAACCTTACAATCTCCCCCTTTGGCTATTCCATGACAAAACCCTAAAACAAACTCTATACTTAACATGTGAGTTAGGAACAGTTGAACAAAACTCACTCACACCTAACTCTAGAATCTGTGAAGCTCTTGAACCATACGTACAAGTATTTCCTGAAAACAACAACACAATATGATCATTGTATGCAGAAAACTTGAAATGCATATGGAGTAAGCACAATGCGATCAAGCAAAATGGAATGAAGCAATAAAGCATGGCTTGACCAAAAATGAACAATCACTATAAATAGTGATCACAATGACCATTCACACAAGGAATGAACATCTAGACATGCAAGATAATAAGCTCAATGCAAAGTACCATTTGCATGTCCAGCACTCAACCGATACAAAAACTAAAAGTAATTGCATCAAGGATATAAAATCCAACAAGGGCACAAGAGTGATGTACTTAAAGAAATGCATAACATTAACAACAGGTACTAAGCTACAAATCGAGTCACGAAAGAAGCGACTGGAGCTTCCACTTGCGAACAAGTCGCCAAATCGAGTCACGAAAAATCTAAAACCCAAATTTTTGAAAAATTTTATAAGTCTTTTTCACGACTGGGACTATGACCCGCTAGTGAGTCGCAAAAACCTTTTGTGTAAGCTCGCAACTGGGGTCATGCGACTAGATCGACCCACGAAGCAAGTCACCAGAACAAGGCTACACAGTTTTTGAAAAAATTGAAAATTTTCAAAACAAAAATACTTTCCAAAAACAATTAAAAACACTCAAAAATCTTTTTGTGTTTGATCAACATAGAATTGAGCATGTGCAACACATTTAATCAAGTACAATCACACGAATGAATAAGGCATTCATTGAACATAGACATGTGTGATGTGTGTGGGTACCAAAGATGAGATAGTCCTTAGTCTAATGTAAAGTTTCAATGATCAATTCAACCAAGACATACACAATTAGCACGAGGAAAAGTGACCGATCTCAATTATAGAAATATGCATATATGACCTCCCACAAAACTTGATAACATAACTTTGAAACTTTTCATTTGGCTCCATATACATCATATCATTTGATCTTTTTGAATCATTACATCTCATTTTGAGATCGATGCCTGAAATTTTTAATATTTCAATTTAATGAGCAAGCCTTTAGCTTTTTGGGCATCATACATTTTCATAAAGGTCACTTTCCCTTTTTCCTAGTCAAATACTAGTATGTGTGATAGCTTTTCCAGCTCATTATCTCTTTTCATTTTGAAATTTACATTTGTTGAGCTCTTTAAGCAAAAAAAAGTAAAATAAAAGAGTGGGAAGATATATAAGCACAAGTCTATGCATGTCTCAAGATCAACAAAACCATTGACTAGTCATTCATGACAAGTTTGAAGATTTATTTACAACAATCACATAGACGTCAAGATTTCTCCCACAATGATATGAGTGCACAAGAAACAAGCTACGCTCATAAATGCATAAGGCCATTTGTATGAAGGTACAAGGCAAAACTTAACAATGCTGATCAAATTTTTTGGATTTTCTACTTTTTATGTGTTTTTGGATTTTTGACATAAAAGCAAGAAAAGATTGATAAAAAACAACAATGTAAAAACATTTAAAGTAAAAAGCAAACAAACAAACAATTTTCAACACATGCTGGAGAAATAACATAAGTCACACAAACAATCAATGTCACAAAGCATAGGAAGTATTAATGCATGGACACGTTGTAATGCTTATGTATGTGTACCCTTCTTCACCCACACGACAATTGCATTTAGGGTGATATCCCTAGAGGATTGGGTACGATCGTTGTGACTTTCAAACCTTCTGGTGAAGCTTGCCAAATAGGTGGTGAATGCATCAATCATCCTCATCACATCCCTTACTCCAAGATCACCTTCTTGACCTTTTGATTGCTCAACAGTCCAATTCCCTTTGCCATGTTTTGGTCCTCTCGACCTTTGAGCACTTGAATTCTTCAATACTTTAAGTTTATGACAATTTGGTCTGGTGTGTCCTTGAATTCCACAATGATGGCAGAAGTGTTGGGTTCTTGGACCTCTTTGTGACTTTGGGAGTGATTTCCCTTTACCCTTAGGTTTGACCACTGATTGGTTAGAAGGCTTAGTCATAAACCGTTGGTCAGTCACATTTCTCTTCTTCTCTAGCTTCACTTTCTTAGCATTCGTGGTAGCTACCATCGGTTCTTTGGCTTTCACAAACTTCATTTCCTTGGATATATTAGCAGCTGAACTGCTCTCTCCAGTGTATCCCAATCCGCTTTTGTCGGAGAATGGTTTTTGGAGTTGGCATTTCATCAAGCTTCTTGGAGGAGACTCGCTCTACTTTAACATTAGCTTGAACCACCTCAAGCTCAAGAAATTTTATCTTTGACTAGGCTTCGGTCGGCTCTCCATTCAGTGTCTCCATTTCACATTTGGTCTCCTTGTATCGCACTAGAAGACTTCTATAATCTTCCTCTACCCTCTTCATCTTTTTAATGGCTACGTTAGCCACTTTTGCATATTCACCGGTCTTCTCAAGGAGGGAATTGTAGGTCTCTTGTAGTCCTACTGTTCCATCATCTTCCTCATCATCAGATTCCTCTACTATCCTTATTGACTCCAATTAAGTGTGCTCACCAGGCTCTTCCACTAGTGCACCCAAATCATCCGAAGATTCCATAGGAGCAATGGTCATGAATGCAGAGAAGTTTCCCTCTCCATCATAGCTTTCATCTGAATCTAAATTAGAGGAGTCTGAATCATTAAGAGTAGTAGCATACACTTTGCCCTTCACTCTCAAATAATTGGGAAACTCTTTCTTGAGATGTCCATGTCCGTTGCATTCAAAGCATGTGATTCTTTGAGAGGATTAAGAGTCCTTCCCATCTTTCCTCTTGAAATCCTTTTTCTCCTTTCTGGAATTTGGGAATTTTCCCTTCTTAGCAGACTTTCCATTCTTCTTGAACTTCAAGAACTTTCGGAAATTCTTCACAAGATATGCCACATCTTTATTGACTTCATCCTCATCCGATGAGTCGTAAGCTTCCACCCTCTCATTAATTGTCTTAAAAGCAAGGGATTTGCTCTTCCTTTGTGATGGCAATGACAGCTCATATGTTTGAAGTGAGCCAATTAGTTTTTGAATTTTGATATCATCAAGATCCTTACTCTCTTCAATTGCTGTAACCTTTGCACGGAAGCTCTCCGGCAATGATCGAAGAATTTTCCTTACTATCTTTGAGTCCTCCGTTTTCTCACTCAAATTGAACTTGCCAATAACCACCTCATTCAGCTTGCCATAGAATGAGTCGAATGACTTGTCTTCACTCATTTTCAGCTTTTCAAATCGAGTGGTTAGCATCTGCAATTTAATGTCCTTCACCTTCTTCGTGCCTTTATAGGTGGTCTCCAATATTTGTCATGCCTCCTTGGCAATAGTTACGTGAGAAATCCTATGAAACTCATCTAGAGAAACACCACAAAAAATTGCATTCAAAACTTTACTGTTAGCGTTAGCTACCACAAGGGCTGCCTTATCCCATGTGGATTTGGCAACCTCTGGCCTAGTCCATCCAACATCCACCGCATCCCAAACGGTTTCATCAATTGAACACAAAAATGCCCTCATTCAGACTTTTCAAAAGGCATAGTTGCTTCCATCAAAATATGGTGGAGCATTAAAAGATTGAGACCGATCCATCTCAAACAAGGTCAAGGATCGTACTAAGGTAATTAAACAACAGCAAGTGCACCCGCTCTGATACCAATTGAATGTTCAAATAGTGTATAAAATACCTATGAACGTTTAGACCCCCAAATTACAAAATACCAATTCAAGCTTATTATTAAACAATGTATGTGCGGAATATGAAAATAAGCTAAAACATAATTGATGAAACAATCTAAACCGAAAATAATTGAATGTTCAAGGACCGATCCATCTCAAACAGGGTCAAGGATCGCACTAAGGTAATTAAACCACAGCAAGTGCACCCGCTCTGATACCAATTGAATGTTCAAATAGTGTGTAAAACATCTATGAACGTTTAGACCCCAAATTACAAAATACCAATTCAAGCTTATTATTAAACAATATATGTGCGGAATATGAAAATAAGCTAAAACAGAATTGATGAAACAATCTAAACCGAAAATAATCATAACCACAGCAGTAATTAAATGGCAAAGATTAAGGGAAGAGAGATGCAAACACAAAGACAACACAGCGATGTGTTATCGAAGAGGAAACCAAAGTCCTTGGCATAAAACCTCTCTGCCGCCTTCCAAGTGATCAATTATCCACTAGAGAATAAAGTTGGGATACATGAACAGCAAAAGACCCTCAAAGCCTAATCTACCTAGTGTACCTAAGCCCTCCAAGCTTCTTACTCCAACAAGGTTACGTCGAATCTATGTCTTCTCTAGCTTACCAGATCCCGCAATTAGCCCATTACATCAACCAATATCAATTGGTCCCTTCCTAACTGCTTCCCAAGCACCAAATAACCTTCTCATAGATATGGGTATGGTGAGATAAGGATTTGGCTAATGTATCTACCAAGGATGTAACAATGGAGAGGGTGAAAGTAGAGGAATTTGGAGAATCAAAGGACGAAGATTGTGGATGAGTCAATCTTGTTTTTCTCTAGGGTTTCTCAAAATTCTCTTTGGAAGCTCTCAACAATAGGTGGGTATAAGGGTATTTATACTAGTGTGTGTTTGGAATGCGAAAGGTTAGGTTTGTAACAAACAGAGCTATCTGGCGACTCGGGCTCGTGACTGGAATGAGTCGCAAGTTTGAGTCACGAGCTAAGCACCTGGCCAGACTAGAAGTTTTGTCCTCTAATGCTTTAGCTGGTGTGACTCTTCAACTCCCCTGCATGCTTCACACATGTGCCTCTTTTGGCGACTCGTCAGTCGCGAGATCCAGTCGCGAGGCCCTGCTGGAGTGCACACTCTTGAGTTTTTCTTCACACTCTCTCACACACTACCCTTACATGATTTCCACCTAAATACATGGTTTCTAAATGCTGAATTACAAGCAAATTGGCATGGAATAAAGCCAACAAAATGGTTGATTAAATTCAACCTTACACTATTGACCAATAAAATGATTTAATTTCTTTTTGTAATTAAAATATAGAGATAAATATATTTTATATATAATTTTTTTTTAACAAGTGGGGGTCTTCTTTTATTTGGGGGCCTTAGGCGATTGCATCAATTACCTCTATAGTTCAGCCACCCTAATCCTAAACCTAGGATCGAACAAAAACCTAACCAAACTATGTGACCATCTAGGACAAAAATATGGGAAAGAAAACATTACTAACTTACCCTCATTTTCCCAAGTCCAAAGTCCAAACTACTATCAACAATCATAGAGACAGTGGAAACCTATTTTTGCAAGTAGGAAAGACCCATCCCATTCACAGTTTACCCTTTACACAGAGACCCATTACACCCACAAGCAAAACCAAAAACTGTAGTGAAACAACATCAACTCCCCACTTCCAAACCAAACCCAACCAAGCAGACCATATAATTTTGAATGTTGAAACACCTAAACATAGCAAAATTACAACATAAAACCATCCTCTACGAATATGATCTTTCATTCTTTCTCTATACAAGTGGAAGCTCAATAGTGCAAAACACTAAAACTTGTTTAGACCCCCAATTTTAAACTTACAGCTAAATTGCTTTTGACTTACTCAACTAAGTGCGGAATAAGAGTAATTAATGTGCAATTAATCAAAACTACTACTTAGTGCATATACAAGCATAATCAACAAGTAATTATAAAGCACAAGTAGTAAGGAAAGAGATATGCAAACACAAGATAACACCGAGACGTGTTATCGAAGAGGAAACTGAAGTACTCGGCGAAAAACCTCTCCACAGTCCTCCAAGCCAAAATGATCCACTTGTAAATAAAAATGGAGTATAAGGATATCAAAAAGGCTCTCCAAACCTAATCTACCCATTATACTTGAACCCTTCGAGTTCCAGCTCCTAACAGACTTCACCGAGTCATGTCTTCACTAGTTTATCTGAATCTCACAATTAGCTCCAAATTGCATCCACCATAGAATGGCTTCTTCCAATACTTCCCACATGCACGAAAACAACTCTCAACACTCAGATTGGGTGAGGTATGTGTTTGGGCTAAAAACCTTTTAAGGATCTGTAATTAGAGAGGTATGAGTAGAGGAAAACTAAGAGAAATGAGTGGATGATTATGGGTTTATAGTCTCTAACTTTCAAGTGTATTTCTAGGGTTTTCTCTCTAAAAGTCTCCTTACAATCGTGGGTAATGTGAACTTTTATAGTATAGGTAAAGAAATTAGGAAAGCACATTAAAACAGCCTAACAGTGCATCTCGCGGGTCATCTCGCGAGTTGGCCTAGTTGCGAGATGCCTCCTAAGACTTAACTCTTCAGCTTCCAGCATGTGCTTCTCACGTGGCCTTTCACAGGTTGTCCACTCGCGAGCAAGTTGCGAAGTTCTCTGCTCTTCACAATTCTTCACCAAACTCTCATACTCAACCCTTACATTAAATCTCACAAATATATAGGGAATTGATTGACTAAGTACAATCAAATTTGACATGGAATTAATGCCAACAAAACATAATTGAAAATTACAACTTTACAATCTCCCCCTTTGGCTATTTCATGACAAAACCCCTAAACAAACTCTAGACTTAAAACATGAGTTTGGGAACAAAGACAAAACTCACTCAAACCTAAATCTAAAACCTTTGAAGCACTTGTAACATATATACCTATAACTCGAAACACTTGCACATAACAAATAACTTCATTAAGATTGAGACAAGTAGAAATCAAGACATGTATATAGAACAAGTCAAATGTGATCAAGTAAATACCAAGAGAAAATAACTTAAAGCGCAACTTGATCAAACATGAAAAATCATTGAGAAATGACTACAATAAACATTTATCGAATAAATAAATATCCGAACACGCAAGCAATTAAGTGCAACACAAGAACTAATAGCATGTTCAACAAGCATATGATGCAATAAAGAAAACTAAAGTAAGAAGGCAATAGATAACTAAATGCATCATAAAAAGATTATAAAAACTAATTACAAAAGTACTAAAGATAAACTAAGTTTTTAACTAAAGTACTGAAAGCTTATATAAAGCAAAGTAAAAAAAACTGGGCATAACAAAAGCTACTAGGATTTCTACTCCCCCTTAAACTGTACTCCCACTCAAGCCAATACTACTCCCCCTTTTTGACCGGAATGGCCAAAGGTACCAGTCATCTGAACCCCCTATGTCCTAGAAGTGGCTAGAGAGAGAAGTGATCTACTCTTAAACGTAGACAAACTATCTTCTAGAGTATATAGTATGCTCATTAAAGGACCTTTGCAAGTGGTCCAATCGATCCAAAATCAGATCAAGGTGGTCAAGAGCCTAAACTAGTACTTGAGGCTGAGCTGATGCCTATGGCTGTCCCTGTGGCTGAGCCTGTGGTGGTGAAGTTGAAATTTCCTCCGAACCAAGTGTAAACCGATCAATCTCATCATCAGTATTACCACCTTCAGCTTCAATAGCCTTTCCTTATTTGAAGTTATAAATATATAAGTTATGTATATTATGTGTGTATATATATCTGGTGCGTAATTCCGAAATGGTGCACTAAAACAAACCGGTACTAGAATATTATGTTCCAATTGTCAATTTGGATCGGTCTCTAAAACGAAATTCAAAACCTTGGACGGAAAACCGGCAGCCTCTAAGAAAGTGGACAATGGATTCTGACTCAACCACATCTTGGGCAATCAGGCAAAATAACAATACCCATACAAGCAAGGATCTCATTAACTTTTATGCTATTGTGAGCACATAGCCACAAGAAGAATTTAATCCTTAGGGGGGTAGGAACCTTCCACACCCACTTATTGTCCCAATGATCTTGAACACCCTCATCAGCAGATATAACATAAGCATCTTTGCCATTAAAATCTCCATTAGAGGAGTTCACCCAAATTCTTTTGTCTTCTCAGTCTCCCATTTTGTTAATGGGGATAAATTTAAGTCTAGCAAAAATATCAAAAGGCAGGACAAATGGCACGGCATTAACATCTACCACTCCATTCCCAAACAACAAGTCTTTAATTAGCAGGTCTTCATCTGAGGGCTTGATAGGCCTACAATAAGGGCTTACAAGAATCTCGTTAAAATAATAATGCTGTTTATTATTTTTTCTCTCTTCTCTCTGACTTTCTCTTCTATCTCTCTCCTCTACCTTCACTGTTGGGACTCAAGAATAAAAAACACATAGCTTTAAGCTTCTAATAGTAGCTAGTTTTGATTCAGCTATTGTTCTTGCACTATTTGTAGTCTCTGTTGCTATTTACTTGTTTAGGAAGATTAAGAACATGGACAAGGGGATATTTGGGGACTAGCATAGTAAGGGGATAGAATATAGTAAGTTAACACATGTTTGAAAGGTTTTAGCAAACTAACATCTCGAGTTTTGGAAACTCAAGTTCCATATAGAACTCGAGGCTTAAAGACTGGCTTCCTACTTGCTGAGTTGGACACTATTATGCCACATAGATCTCAGGTCTTAAAGACTCAATTTCCATAAAAGAATAAGAACATGATGAAGATCTGAGATTCTGAAGATGAGGATCTGAGATTTTGAAGAAATTGAAGACAAAGAGAAGAACCTAGAGGAAAAAGAAGAATAGTTCGCATGGGAAGATCTGAACACAATGAAGGATTCCACAAAAGAAGACAAGACTAGGTGAACAAAGAAGAACAAAGAATAAAGGAGTCCACAGAAGAAGAAAGGATGAGGTGAACACAGGAAATCGAGTTTTTAAAACTCGATTTCCATGTAGATTTTTTTCCACATCAGCTTACCATCACACACAAATTGAGTTTTAGAAACTCGAGTTTTTGAGTCTTGAGATGCTAGTTTCCTACATAGTTTTACAAATATGACAACTAACTAAAATATTTTAAAAATAATGTTAAATGAAAAAAAATAAAATAAATAAAATAAAAATTCCATGGACAAAGTTAAAGATTGGAGACTTGAATTAGGCCCACATCGTTACTCCTACCAAGAACTAAAGAAAGCAAGTAAGGGTTTGGGAGGAAAAAAAGATACTTGGTAGTGGAGGCTTTAGTCTAGTTTACAAAGGTACCCATACCAAACTCAGCCACAAACCCACAACCATCAGCAACAACGACCACCACCAACCAACAACAAGCATGTCCTTCACAACTCGAAATAACCACATACCAAACACAGTAAAATCCAATCACATACCCATAACAAATCCATTACCAAACCCACACCTATAAAGCTTTCAAAGAAAGTCAGAAAGAAATTAATAAAAAGAGCTTCAAGTCAACCATTAACATATAGAGAGCTTCAGATCAACCATTGAAACCCACAAAGAGTTTCAGATCCATCACAAATCTACCATTGAAACCCACAAAGAGCTTCAGATCCACCATTGACACCCACCACCACTGACAAGTGACTACCCACAACCAAAGCTAAAAATGAGGGTTCGGTTAGAGAGAAAGGAGAGAGGTCTAAGGTGAGAGAGGAGTCCAAGAGAGTAAAAATAATAAACAACGTTTAGATCGTTTGTATTTTTTTTTTTTTTTTTGAAAAATAATTACAACATGCTGTTAACCCCACAGCTCAAACAGTTTCCTCCCTAGACCCCCAAACGTGTATGGGAAAGTGTCAATTCAGTTACAAGGCCTTTGGCAGACCGTTTGTGTTAAATGACTAATTTAATCAATACTAAAATGTTTTGGACCTAGCTCAAATTTTATAGTTAATTATTGGATTTTACGTAAATAATAATTAATGGTTTAAGTTTTTTTTTTTTTTTTTTTTCGAGAAAATTATTTAAACTTAAATATATAATTTATAGGCTGTCAAAATGACACTATATAAGTATAATATTTTATATTTTTGTTCTTTTTCTATTTATTTATTTTGGATAATGTACTTATTCCATAGATAAATACACTGCCAGCAACCACTCGAAATCTTGAACGCCAAACAAACTTGCATGGATCTAGTGTTCTACACCCGGTTGAACACTGAACGAAAAGCATATTCTATTATTCATCACAGATATGCCATACTTCATCACCAACCGATTCGCTTTCATCCCAAACTACCAAACCCCCACCTCTTTGATTGTTCACCATGACCAAACTGCTCTTCTCCCGACAACCTTAAAAAAACCGTTACTACCAACAACAATCAAGAAAAAATAGTAACCCCAATGAAGGACTTCAAGCTATGGATGATCACTCTGACCACTTTCTTGATCATCACAAAGATGGTGGTCACTGAAAGCCAAATACCCACTACTCTAGATGGCCCATTTAAGCCTGTGACACATCGCCTTGATCCTTCTTTACGTAAAGGCAGCTCGGACTTGCCAATGGATGATCCAAGGATCAAGAGAAATGTCACCTCCAACTTCCCAGAACAGATTGCTCTTGCTATTTCTTCGCCAACTTCAGTTTGGGTTTCTTGGGTTACTGGTAAGTCTGAGAAATTCTCAATCTTTTCTACTTTTCTTCTTCTTGTTGTTGTTTGCTTTAGTGATTTTGGTGAATTGGGTTTGTTTGTATTGGTTTAGGGGATGCTCAGGTTGGTTCAAATTTGACTGAGCTTGATCCTTCATCGGTTTTAAGCGAGGTGTGGTATGGGAAAGAAAGTGGCAAGTATACGAGTGTTGCAAAAGGGGATTCCACTGTTTACAGTCAATTGTACCCATTTAAAGGCCTCTTGAATTACACCTCTGGGATCATTCACCATGTGAGGCTCAAAGGTACAAACTCCCTTTTTATTACTTTAAAGTAATTTGTCCTTGTGTCTTAGAATGATTTGTTGGTAGGCTTTTGCATCATTATCAATTGCTATGATGCTATGGCCTTAAACTGCAACCGCTTGATAGTTGGTCCGTTCTCTCAAATCGATTAGCATGTTCATGAGAAATTATGATCGATCTACTTCTCATATGTGGTCTTGTGACCTTCTATTATCAATGTATTACCATTAGTTCACATGTTAGAGAAATTATCAAGGGGGAGGAAATATTTTATGTAGGTAGTCAAACATGAAACCCAATATTTATAATCAGCTACCTGCCCAAACTATTTGTATACGTCTCATAGAGACCTAATCCCAACTGAAGTTATTTTTTATAGGTAGTCAAATATGCCACTGAGCTCTCAATTGGTACCTCCTCCTCCTTAGAAGTGCTAGGTGGAGGGTGAGGTCATGGGTTGAAGACTCATTGGGTTGTGTGTGTAAATTACCAATAAAAAAAATATAAGCAGTCAAATATTTGTTTAAACTGTATATATACGTCTCATAGAAACCTAATTTCAACTGAAGTTATTCCCTTTTGTGATGCAATTTGAGTGATGCTTTCACCTCAGTTGTGCAGCATTTAGTCATTTAATGTTTTTTTGTACTAACTTAACTCCAAAGTATATATATTTTCCTCCATTCCTAATCAGCTAATTAGGTCTTTCACCATATGAAATATGAACATACTCAACCAGAGTAATTTAAAAACTTAGGTAAATTACACAACCCTCCCTTGAGATTTGAGTGAATGACACTCCAACCCAAATTTAAGGGAAATGATACTTCCCTACCTTGGGGTTTGAGGAAATCAACACATTAATCCTTCCATAGTTCCATTAATAACAAGGATAGAATTCCAAATATTGAATAGAGTCCATTGACCAAACCCTAACCACAAGTTAGTGACAAGGATTTGGTCAAGGAATCTTTTCAAAATTTGGAATATTCTGTTATTGTTATTAACGGAATGACTAATGTGTTGATTTCCTTAAACCTCAAGGGAGGGGAGTATCATTTCCAAGAGATTGTCATTCCCCTAAACCACAATGGAGGTTTGTGTAATTTACCCTAAAAACTATTTGTATAAAAGCAAGTACGAAATGGACCACCATAACTGGGTGGTAATATTATGCTGCAAATTTCCTTCTTAAGGAATGCATGTTAATTTAATTTGGCAATTTCTTGAAAGTGCTATGTTACATCGGGAAATTATTGTGTACTCCCGGAGTACCATAAATGTTTACTCCCTCCTCTCACATAAATGGTGGGTCCCACTAATTAAATTCATGGTGGAACCTATCATTTGTGTGAGAGGAGGGAGTACATATTTATGGTACTCCGGGAGTACCTAATAATTTTCCTGTTACATCAAGTAGTTATTTTAAGTAAAATTTTACATAAGAGAATGGTCATCTCATTTATTAATCAAACACAAGAGAAAGTGATAGAAACTAGAGTTCACCAAATGGTAATCTAGGAAGCACCAACGCGGCTGAAAGGATGCCACACCAGAGTCCGACACGGCCCAACGCAGGGTGCGGCAATCGACCCCGCTGCCTGTGCGTCAGAGCCGCGTCTGAGTAGTTTTTTTTTTTTTTTTTTTGGGATTCGCGCTGACTTGGCTCTGATTTGCGCCGATTCAGGCTGATTCGTGCCGAACCGAGTTGAGTCAGCTAGAATCAGGTCGTATCGACCGACGGCCGAAATGGCCGAAATGGTCGGAAAATGCCGAAATCAGCTTTGAATGAGGCCCAAACATCCTAAATCTATCCTTCCTCAATTTTATTCTAAATATTTGTTACTTCTTTTGTATTTTCTTTTTTGTTTTGTGTTTCTTGCCTTCTTCTTTCTTTGTTTTGTAAACCAAGGCTATAGTAATGTGTTTTTTAAGAATATTTTAATAATAAAAATATATAGAAAATATAAATAAAAATATTTTTAATAATTTTTTAATTGCCGCACCCACACCTTACTTTTTCAAAAATTGCCGAGTCTCGTACCCGCACCCGCACCCGCACCCGAATCCGGAAATGCACCCGCGCTTCATATGGTAATTAGCCAAACTTCTTGTTGAATTCCATTAAATTGGCTTTGTATTTCTTTGCAGGTCTTCAACCCAAAACAAAATATTATTACAAATGTGGGGATAGCTCTATTCCAGCTATGAGTGGAGAAAATGTCTTTGAGACATTTCCAACGCCTAGCCCAAATAGTTATCCTCATCGAATAGCAGTTATTGGAGATTTGGGTCTCACAAGCAACACCACAACAACTATTGATCATTTGATTCAGAATGATCCTTCAATGATATTAATGGTTGGAGACTTAAGTTATGCAAATCAGTATCAGACAACTGGTGGAAAAGGAGTTCCATGCTTCTCGTGTGCATTCCCAGATGCACCTATCAGAGAGACTTATCAACCCCGCTGGGATGCATGGGGAAGGTAACCTTTATGGAATTTATTCAGTTATGCCTGTGTAGGTGGACATTTGGTAAACCCTTACAATCATAGGTATGCTGGCTAAAGATATGCTTATGATATTCCACGCCCTAAGGTCTGTTTATCATTCTATTAAACAGGTTAGCTGCACATTTGTATTGATGAATTCATTCTAATGAGATGGCTATCTGTCAACCATTGGCTGAGATGCAGTTGTTGAGAGGTATTTAGTTGAATATCAGGTTGAAAGCACCACTAGGCCAAGAGGCCTTGGGCAAGAATTAGTTAAGTTATAAATGAGTAAGTAGTAACTAGAGACAATATGGAATAAAATATACTACGCTGAATCAATTTGTCACTGCTTGTCCCTGAGTTGAAATTGGCAAATTTTTATGTAGTCTTGACAATATGACTGATTGGTAAATGTATGATAATAAGTTCCCTGCAGTTTTTGCTGGCCAATTCCTTCTTTAGAATAAAATAAAAATTTTAAAACATTTTTTAATTTTTAAATAAAGATATCCTGTTTATGAAAAGAGTTGGGGTATGCATCTGTAAAAGACCAATATTTTTTTCTCTGAATTTTATTATTGTATTAAAAAAGGGTAGAACTTCAAGGACCATTCCAATTACTCCAAAATATAAATAAAATAGAACTTATGTGAACTGTATTAATGGCATAAAACGTTTTGGTTTTAAGTGTTGTAATAAAGTTTTGGAGTCTGATCTCCAAAAGACTCCAAAACTTTTGGAGTTGTATTAAAAATAAAAAAAAGATTTAAGAATCTGTGAATTTTTTTTTTTGGAGTCTGATGTATGTTGTTCTATCAATCCTGTTAATAATTTTTGCTCTAAAGAGAAAAAAATCTTAATGGAGGAAGTATAAACAGGAAACTAGAATGCAACGAGGAAACTAAAATGGAAACTGCAACCAATTTGCATTTGTTGTATAGCTGATTTCAATTTTGTATGCTATCCTTTATACTGTGGTGGTTTAAATGATGTTTTTGTCAGAATTTTGTTCACTGAGGTCATTAAAATGGAGGCTTGTGCTTGGGGAAGTCACTTCTCCCCTGTAAGGGAAACTAAGACATCCTGCATCAGAGCATCAATATGATATATTGAAAATCTATTTTTAGAGTCCTATGTCCAAATCCTTTTGTCAGGTTCTTTAAAAAGGCAATGATATCTTCCTTATATGCTCTACACCATGATAGTACATGTTCCCAAAAGCTTAAGCTGTAAATGAATGGCAAGATTTCTCTAATTAACATTTTATTTTTCCTTATCTCCTGTATTAGAGCTTGAATATGATCGATTGAAAATTTATCTTTCGAGTCCAATTTCCAAATCCTTTTGCTAGGTTCTTTGAAAATGCAATGAGATTTTCCTTATATGCTCTACACCATGATAACAAGTGTTCCCAAAATCTTAAGCTTTAAACAAATGTTGAGATTTCTCTGATCCAACATTTTCTTATAACCCTTGTAACAAGAGATAACTACCAGCTTGATTAAGTTCCCTCAAGTACTCTTGACTTTGTTGCCTCTAAACTGAACTATTTTCTTATATGCTAGATCTCAATAGATATTTTTAATGTGTCTCCTTATGCACCATAAACCATTATTACCTTCTACACTTTTCCAATATCAGTACGGTGTGAATTATTGGTGTGATATGAATGATTTGACAACCAATCCCGCAAGCTTTAAATTAGAAAGCTAACAAATTTGGGTTGACTTTCAGATTTTTAATATTTATACTTGTGTTTTCTCTTCTTATTTTCATTTGTATGTCTATTTCTGATTTCCTTTTTTCTACCGCTGAGTTTTAGTTCATGCAACCAAAATCACTAATTGGATTTTTGGATGCAACAGCACTTGAAACTGATAGAAATCGTACAATCAGGCTCAAAAAGTGCTAGTGACCTTGCCATCTGTTTCATAGCCACACTTTGGGAATAAGCTCTAGATTGACTGGGGGGGCATTTCTTCTGATCTAAAGATTAATTTATTATTATTTAATTCTATTGTTGCCTCTCATCATCATTCAATATTTTGTTATTTTGATAAGCTTCCATTTATTTATCCATTAACTCGAAGTTTCTTTTAGTAGGGAAAAAAAAATGTTATTTGAAACAAGATGAATTTTATCTATAAAATAATTTATTTGTGAATGCATATGTTACTTGAATTGATTGTATATGATATGTATTTATTGTTTACATCTGTTGAAACTTCAGATTCATGGAGCCATTAACCTCAAGAGTTCCTATGATGGTCATTGAAGGCAACCATGAGATTGAGCCCCAAGTTTCTGGGATCACATTCAAATCATATTTGACGAGATTTGCAGTTCCTTCAGCGGAGAGTGGTTCTAAGAGTAACTTATACTACTCTTTTAATGCTGGAGGAGTACATTTTATCATGTTGGGGGCATATGTTGACTATAACAGTACTGGTAACTGATACTGTCACTTCTATAAATATATAGACCAAAACCACCCAGTATGTTATTTTTTAGATTTTCTTGTGTGACTGGAGTTTTTCAATTAATCTTCTTTCAGGTGCTCAATATGCTTGGCTAAAGAAAGATCTAGATCTAGTGGACCGCACTGTAACCCCTTGGCTGGTAGCTGCATGGCATCCACCATGGTATAACAGCTATTCTTCACACTATCAGGAATTTGAATGCATGAGGCAGGAAATGGAAGCAATTTTGTATCAATATGGTGTTGATATTATTTTTTCTGGACATGTAAGTCAAACTTTATCCTATCCTACACTCATTGATTAGAGAGCATGTGATTGTAATCATTTAACATTGTTTAGGTGCTTATTTATCAGAGGTAAAGATGTTAAATGATTGTCCTTTTCTGCCTTCTAAAGTATTGCTTAGTTTACTTCTATCTTGTTATTATATAACAATTGTTACACAAAATGGAGCAACAATGGCCATTTGCATAAATCAGTAGACATGTGGTGGTCTGTCCTGTATTTATGATATGATTGAGTGGACAGATATAAGGAGAACTGGAAAATACCTTAAATATTTCAAAATAGCAATTTTCTTCTATATTGAATGAAGTGCAACATATTTTCTGCTTTGCAGGTGCATGCTTATGAGCGAATGAATAGAGTTTATAACTATACATTGGATCCATGTGGGCCTGTCTATATAATAGTTGGAGATGGTGGCAATATTGAGCAAGTTGTTGTTGATTTTGCTGATGACCCTGGAAAGTGTCCTTCAGCTGGAGATAACACACCAGAATTTGGAGGGGTATGTCATTTGAATTTTTCTTCTGGTCCTGCTAAAGGGCAGTTTTGTTGGAACAGACAACCAGACTGGAGTGCATATAGAGAAAGCAGCTTTGGGCATGGAATACTTGAGGTACGGTCTTAGCCTGTCACATTATGTACTTTTTTGGTATTCCTCTCCTAGGTTAGTCAACTCACACCCAAATTTTTATCCCTATTGCCTAATCCTAGTGCTACTTGGGATTATACTGGGGACATCTATAAAATTTAGTTACTGATTTTCCCTTGATGCAGAGTTGAATTTTCTAACTCAAAAATGTTATTTGAGCTCCAGTGGAAATCAATTTGTTCCTTCTGTTTATACAGTTTTTGTGTATCAGTTTCCTACTACCATGCTCTACATGGCCCCATTTGAGTTTATTGTAAAATATGGGGTTCTCAAGACTCTAGATGTACACCTCACACTTCATTGACCTAGCCCTTCTTTTAAATGATCCCCAGTAACATGAGTACTCATTGGTTCAGTCAATAAATAGCAATATGTTTATCATGAATGGTAGTAAGCCTAAAGTCTAAGCTCGCCTTGGATAGGTAACTTCTGTATGAGGATCTTCTCTTTTATAAATCAACTAAAAGGAACTGCTTTCTTGACCACGAGTGATTATGAGGTTCAACTTTTGTTTTTGTGTTTGGAAAATGTATTCTTATAATTAAAAAGAGAGAGATGTTTGGAACATGTATCTTGTGCATGCAAACCTTTGATAATTCTAAGCACATCATCCAGTCTGCAGTGGCTGAAATGAAAAGTTTACAGATTTTTTATCTAATTAAAAGCAAAAAATGCTCAAAACAATGAAGAGCCTGTTGGTTTACATTTCCATTATGATCTTTTATGAAGTCTGCCTTCATATACTTACCGTTCTTAGTTCCTACTCCCCTCATTAATTGCCTTTCTATTTCTTAATGCAGGTTGTGAATTCTACATATGCTTTATGGACTTGGCATAGGAATCAAGATGTATATAATGAAGATAGCCACAGTGATCAAATATACATTGTGCGACAGCCAGAATTGTGCTCTAAAACTTTAAAAGTGATTTCTGAGTTCAACTTTAAACTTTTATCAAACTGTTAAATTTTTTCTCTTTTCATCAAGCAGAAGTAAAAACTCTGTTCACACAATAAATGTATGTGTCATTATAGAGTGCAGCATAAAACGATAGATACTGAAAGCATAATTGTTTATCAGGGGGGCAAAAAAAAAAAAAAAAAAGAAGTATGCTGAAATATCTTTTATCATTTTTCTATTCATTTAAGTTGTTTTTGATGAATGATCTCATTTTGGCCGTTGATGGCAACCTTTTGCTGGCGGCAAAGTTCCTGGCAGTTAAAGATGGCCGTCAGTGAATAATGTATTGTTAGCCAAGCACCCTTCACTGGGAAAGGGATACTTCCACAATGAATTTGTCAGCCACCAGCAAAAAGTGTCACTAAAAGATTTTGCCTAAAGGGCTTGTGCATTTCTTGCCATAAATTCCTGATGGGGGGACTTATAGTGACAAATGCCATTGCTAAATAATGTTGTCAGTAAATGTATGGAGCTCATTATATCTCTCTCACTCGCAGCCCTTTATCGTGCATGCTCCAAGCTCTCTCCCTTCCTCTTCATCACTCTCTAAGGCATGTTGTCACCACCCCTCTCTATTAGTAAGCTCTCTTTCTCTCTCATGGACAAATTTTGTGTGTTAATAACAAAACGTTTCTAATTTCAAATTTTGTTCTCTCAGATATTCTCTCTCTACTCATTACTCATGGGGGCTCTCTCTCTCTCTCTCTTTGCCACTCAGGTAAGCCCTTCTTTTTGCGTGTAATCCCAGGTTTATTCTTCTTCTTTTTTAAATCTATATTAGAATGATGATTTTTTTTTCCTTTTTTGAAGCTTAATGAGGTCGTTAGGCTCATGCTCTTTTCCCCGTTTTAAAGAGGTAATTGATGCAAAACCATACGAAAATTGCTTGGTTTTTTCCGTAAAATTTGTATAGTGACTGTTTGGTTGCTTTGGAAATGTAGACATTTTTTTTAGTTGTGCAAGTGGGCAATTGGGTTTTTATTGATTGTTGCTGATAAAAACTCATTTGTAAGTTTCTGTTTCAGTTAAATGAAAATTTTCTTGGTTTAGTGATGATAATCATATTTTGTGAATTTTTTTGATGCCATTTGGCTAAATTGTTGATAATGAATGACAAGCACAAGTTTTATAAACACTGGTCTTTGTTGGGTGAAGGCTTACTCATAAATGTCAACCCTCGAGCTTCTCGAACTATTGGCTAAAATAAAAGTTAAGGGTGTGTCTTGGGAGAAATTATTAGGTCTACCAAGAGGTATTTTGTGAATTTTTTTTTATGCCATTTGGCTAAATTGTTGATAATGAATGACAAGCACAAGTTTTATAAACACTGGTCTTTGTTGGGTGAAGGCTTACTCATAAATGTCAACCCTCGAGCTTCTTGTACTATTGGCTAAAATAAAAGTTAAGTTAAGGGTGTGTATTGGAAGAAATTATTAGGTCTACTAGAAGGATTGCTAAAGTGGTCCTCCTAATCCTTTTAACCAATGAAACGCAGCTATTTATACAAATGTGATATTATATAGTGGTTTTTTTTATTATTTTTTATTCTTGTGCTAATTAGGAATCTAACTCACATATTTGCATAAGTGGCATTATTTCATTAGTTGGGAGGACCACTTTAGTAATCTTTCTGGTGGACTTAATAATTTCTCATGTCGGGGCCACTACCTCAAAGTTCAAGAGGTGTGTGAGCATTTTTTCCAAATTTAATTAGTGAGACTCAATATTATGTGAGAGGAGGGAGTATGTATTTATTATTTAGATCCCACCTCTTTCTATAATTATTCCATATATAGATCCCACATCTTTCTTTCATTCTTTTATTTTTTCTTTTGAGTATGATTTGGTCCCACTGTGGTAGAACCAGGTGAACTGGGCGTACTACACTTTGTTTGTTTCAACATTAAAATTTTATGAAAAATAAATAATTTTTCAAAAAGTATTTTGTAAAAAACTATCTCATTTTCTTATATTTAGTAACAACCTTAAAATAAGTTGGAAAATTATCACTTTACTTTCTTTATTTAGCTTAGCATGAGATAAAGCATCAAGCTAAATAAGTGAAGTCAATAAATAATTTTCATTTGAGCCATTTTTTCCCCCTAATATTACCAAACCAAATATAGGAAAATGCAGAATTATTTTTACATACGGTTTTCCATCAAAACAAACGTCAAACATCTAAATCAATAGATTTTTTTTTGGAACATTATTTTTTGGGACCAATTATAAACATACATGCATATATATATATATATATATATATATATACATGAGCTGGCCTAATGACCAGTCCTTTTAATGTTTGCATAGGTATTAATTAGCTATCATTTTAGGGAGTTTCTTGTGAGTTGTATTTCTTTTTCGCTATTGTTAGTATAAGAGCCAAGGTGGTCGATACCATACCGGTCAGTATGTATACTGGTATCGAAACGCCAACGTTTTGTACCAGTTTAAATATCGGCCGTATCGGACATACCAGCCGATTTTGGGCATTATCGACCGGTACAGAAAAAAGCTTTTTTTTTTAGTTTTGTAATTTTTGAATTTTTGTAATGGCAAAATGGTAACTTATTAGTATTATTTGCATTAACTTATTAATATGATTTGTTTTCTTAGTATGCAATGAACAATTAAGCTTTCTATTTTTTATATTATGTTTTTTTTTTCTTTTAATTGATGCTAAAGTCTAAAATTATGAATAATTTGTTCTGAATTGAGATAATGTTTTATGGTAAACTTTTATATTTATTATAATATATATATAGACACACTACATATATATTTTTATATATATATATATATATATAAATATAAAAAATAACAGTAAATCCGAAACGATATACTGGTATTGACGGGTACCGAAATATATCGTTCTACTGGTCAAACCGGTACAACTTCCGATATGAGATTGACTCCCTTGATTAAGAGCTACCACCAATCTTTTTTTATAGAAAAAACTCTAAATAATAAAGATGCCCACACACCCCTTGAATTTGAAAAGGTGTGAAGTAATCTATCATGCATTATTTCAATCCTTCAAATCATATAAACTTAGTAGTTTAGTTTTTTAATTTTTTTTTTAGAACCATAGAAATTTAGTAAAAAATGTGAGACAGACTATAACGGAATTGAATTTTAAATATAGAATAGGAGAAACATTACCTTTGGGTTTTTTTTTTTTTTTTTGGTAAACTATATATTTGGTCTCTAACATTTACAACTAATGTCGATTTGGTCCTTAATTTTTCAAATGTGTCAATTTGATACTTAACATTTTTAGTGTTGAGTCAAAATTGTCATTACTATTAAGTGTTAAATGGAAAATTTTGATATGGCTAACAAGCTGAATAAAATATTATTTTTTGTCACATAGGCTAACACCTGTAGTGCCATGTCATATTACAAAATTTGTTTTTTTAAAGTGTTATTTATGGATTTTGTTTTTGTAACTCACACGAGAGGCTATCTGGGATCAAAATCCCTAAGAGCATTCACATCTGCTTTCTTGAAACTATTCTATTTTATCAATTATACCATATCATGTTATAACACACCTAACATTCCAATTTTTATTTATCTCATCTATTCATTAATATTAATTTTACAAACTCTTTTTCTCTCTTCCTCTTCATAAAAAGATAATTAAAAATACCCGTCCATCACTATAAAATATAATATAAACTTTTTCAATTTGCTACAGTGCCACATAAATTGTAGTACAATTGCAAGACTTTACAAGACGGAATAATGAGAAATTTTTAAATTTTATTACTAAATATTGGTAACATATAACATTTACAAGATCCAATCTAAATGCTCAATAAGCTTGGAGCTCCTCTTATTTTTAAGAGTAACAGTTTAACACCCACACCACAACCTCAAAGCAAATTAACAGCAAAAAAAGAAGAAGAAAGTCTCACAGGATGAAGTGATTGATTTGACTTTCACTGCTCGAGACATCCAACAAGTTTACTCCCATAAATTGGACTAGGAAACAATTAGACAGAAATATTTCTTTGGATTTTTGGACGTCACCATGATGTAGCTGTGAGAAATTCCTCAATGTGATTGGCTATGGTGTGTAGAGATCATAATGTGGAGGTGGTGCTGGACCTGGATTTGACTAAGAAGATTGCGTTTGGGGATTCGTTGTGGGGTAGAGCTAAATTAAAGGAAAAAAAAAAAACAATTGAAATAAATAGATTCTAAGGGTGTGTTTGATAAAAATTAAATTATTATATTATTTAATTTATTTTTGTTATTATTTATGAGTTTTAATACACTTTTTGATACTATTCATAAGTCATTCTATATTATTTTAGTTAATTTTTACCTTTATCTGCAATAATTTCATCAAAACGTTTTCAATTTCAACAAAATAAGCTAATCTCAAACAGACCTTAAAATGAAGAGATTGTAGTTGTATGTATGTCTCTACCCTTTGTGCCTCACCCTTTCTCTCTAGACTTTCAACCAAGTTCTAGTTGTTTTGGGGTTGTAGTGTGGGTGTTCTCTCAAAATCTAAAAAGCTTGTTAGGGATTTTGATCCCAAATAGCATGTGAGTTATAAAATGTCTGTTTGAGAATAACTTATTTAATTGAAATTGAAAACTTTTTACTGAAAAATATTATAGATAAATTTAAAAAGTAGCTAAAATAGTACAGTGGGACCTATGAATAGTACTAAAAAGTGTAGTGAGGCCCATGAATAGTAAAAAAAAGCTAAATAGAAAAAAAAAATTGACTTTTTAAGCCAGATGCACACAAAATTGGTGAATCACACTTTGAAAAAAAAAAAAAAAGTAATATGACAAGGCATTACGTGTTATAGCCTATGTGACAAAAATAAATAAATATTTTATTTAGCCACATAAATATTTTCCATTCAACACTTAACTGTAGGGACCATTTTGACCTAGCACTAAAAAGTTAGAGCAATTGTATCAGTTAATGCAAATTTTCCTTCTATTTTGCACAAAAAAGCTATTTTTTCTATTTTACACACCTATTTTTACAAAACACCCACATTAGTTTATCTAGTCTACACATTTATTCAATAAAATATTCAATTTTTTTATAATTTTTTATTACTCTCCCTCACCGCCCCTCTCTCTCTCTCAGACCAACACTCTCTCACAGACCCAGACCTAACACTCTCTCACAGACCCAGACTCAACACGCAAAGAAAAGTAGCAGTTGTTTTCATCGGCGTCTGGTTCCGGCAGTTCGGTGATCGAAATGGCTCGCTTCTTGGATCGGTCTTCTTATGCTCATCTTAGCATTGAAGATCCAAGTCCTTCAAGCCTTTTTTATTGTTAATTTTCTTTATTTATTGTTTGGTTGGTGAGAAAGTGGTTGAAAAGAGTAGAAATAGAAGGAAAGATGATCGATAATCAAAGATCTATTGATTTTCTCTGTGTTTGGCTAATTTTCTTTATTTCTTGTTTTCTTTGTGTTTTTCTCGGCAACCAAACAAATCCTGTGTAATACTAATTTCTTGTTTTACTTGATTTTGGAAGAAATTTTTTGATCTTTGGTTCTCTATTGATGCATGGTGTGGTGTCCTCTGATGATCGGTAGCAATGAGAGCGAGGTGAGAGTGAGAGCAACCAGAGAGACAGAGAGAAGGAGAGAAAAAAAACTAATAAAATAATAAATGCAAGTGCTACAGTAACTGTGCATATATGCATGGTTACTATAACAATTGTGCATAAATGCACAATTTTACACCCATTAATGTGGGTGTTTTTTTGCTCAAATTGTGTAAAATGAGCATCTTTTTCCATTTTACACAATTTTGCATCAACTAATGCAATTGCTCTTAGAGACCAAATTGACACATTTGAAATGTTAAAGACCAAATTGACATTAGGAGTCTGTTTGGAATCTGCTTATTTTACTGAAACTGAAAACTTTTTACTTAAAGTACTATAGATAAAAGTAAAAGTTAGCTGAAATAGTACAATAAGATCCATGAATAGTACCAAAAAGTATAGTGGGGCCTATGAATAATAGCAAAAATAAGCTGAATAGTAAAATAAATTGGCAAAACTAATTTTTGCTAAATACAAACTATGTGTAAAAGTTAGGGATCAAATATGTAGTTTACTCTTTTTTTTTTCATAGGAGAAACATTACTTGGTTCAAAAAGTGTTCAAACTTTTATATATAAAGTGTTACAAATCTATACCATTACGAGAGTTGAAAGTATTCCAGGATGGATTTATTAGGATTAAGATCTCATATACTTTTTTCCTTTTTAAATTTTATTAAAAAAAAATTACAGCTAAGATTCTATTTTTCCTCATGTAACTATCTGACAATAAACTTTACTAGTTAAGATAAGTGAAACCTCTTTTCCAAACTATCTATTTTAAATAATTGAGAATGTAAGGAGTGTGATGAAAATACCAAATAAATGCCGAGTTTTTTTTTTTTTTGGGGTAAATAATGATTGCTCAGTCATATTTGGAGACAACTAGTTTTATATTTAAAAGTTTTTGGAAGAACTTATGATTGATTATTATTAAAAAAAAATAATAAATGATTTTTACATAAGAAATGAAACATTAAAAAGCTCTATGCTATATTACACAAATAAAATAAATAAACCAACAAAAAAAAATTAAACTAATAATTATCTCTTGAATTAAACCAAAAAAAAGAAAAAACACTCTAAACTAATAATTATCTTTCGAATCGCTGCCAAAAAAAAAAAAAAACTCTTGCATTGCTATGACGTGAATCACTCATCACATATGGATTCCATTAACCTATAAGATTGAGACTCAATCATTATTGACAAATCTACTATATAATTATAATAATAATTACTATATATATGAGATATTTTTTTTGTACTTCCTGATATTTAAATTAGTATTACGACATTAAACAAATTAAATCGCATAAATTACATTTCCTAGTGTTATAAGAGTATTTGCATTAGCTTGTGCAAAAAAAAAATCATCTATTTTAGTATAAAAACTTGATTTTTATATTTTACATATTCACTTTTTCAAAATAATCTGTATCAGATTATTTATTTTATATTACATTAAATCAAAATATTAAATATTCTTATTTTTTTTAACTGTTTCTAATTCTTTACATATAATAACTACCTTTAGTCTCTTCATTCGTTCTCATGTAAAAAAAGAATAAAAAATTAAATGTAAAATGAATAGTGTCAATGTTATATGTTCATTATAGCAAACTTGTAATTTTACGCAATTATACACTCACTGATGTTAGTTATTTTTAACCAAAAGTAAATTTTACACATTTTTCATTTATATGCTTTTACACTTTGGAGTGAGCATTCTAATTTAGGAGTTAACTCAAAAGAATTTCTCAAAAAGCGGTCATTTAATATAGGAGTTTGTGAGGACACGATTCGTAACGACCCGTAACAGTGTTGGGTTCGCACGTAAAAAGGCTCAAACAATATCATTTATAGAGCGTGGGTTTGAAAGGCTAGGCCTTGGTCACAAGACAGTGGGTTTTTCGTGGTGGGCATATGTAATAAAAATCGTGTTCGCCCTAGGAGTCTTTCTCCCGGAGGCGGGCTGGGAGGCTCTGGTTTTTTGCCATTTTTCCCAGCCACCTCCTTGGTGCATTAACCTTTACATTATATAGCCCTTCTGGGTTGATCTTAGCCCTCCACTTGTTGGTCAGGTAGGTGCCTACTTCTGTACCCGTCCCATCAGCTGTCCCTCCTTACTTTCTGTTAGTTGTGGTGATCGAAGTCGCCTTGCCCAGGCGTCTTTTCTCATTAACATGGTCAGGACGCAGGCTGGTGTATTTAATGCGGAGGGGACGTGTTTACCTTGAACCAATTTTGCACCGTACCTCCACGCAGGCCCCATTCTACTCGCATCCCTTTCAGGGGGCTGTTTGGGGATAGCCTTCATCGAGACGTTGCTCTTCCCCTTGAAGTCCTGGAGTGCCGAGGATAGGGTTGTCCTCCGCTGTTCCCCTTGACACCTCGGCCTTTCATCATTCGTCCTCGGCACACACCCTCCTCGGCATAGGCCCTGAGCCCTAATAGAACGTGGGCCGGATCATAAGTTCCCCGGCCCCACAATAGCCCTTCAAAATCCTGCTATCCAACTCCTTGGGCGGATGGGAGGGTTTTGATGACATCAGACATCTGCCAATGCTTGTCAATCCTTGTCACCCATCGGTTCCCGAGACTTTTCATCTGCCCGAGACACGTTCCTGGAGCCCTTGGAAGGCGAAACGTGACCTCATTAAATACGGGCAGCTCTGTGTTTCCCACGTTCTACGGCATGATGAAAATCGAACGGTAGTGATCCCTTGGTCTTTATGGGCGGGAAAATTTGTGCAGTTACCCTAGAAAGTATAAAAGATTTTTTGGAACGGATCTGTCTCTTCAGTTTTGCACTTAAGAGTTCTAGCGCGTATACCTTGGGTTCATCTGAACTTTCGCCCAAACTCAAGTCTATCTCCAGCACAAAAAGTCCATCCAAAGCGTCTTTCCTCTTTTATGTAAGTTCCTTACCTCCATTAACTCGTACTTTTTCTTTTCTGGGTTTATTTTTCTCTGGTTCCCTTTCTTCTCTCGTCGCTGGTTGGGTTTGTTTCATAAATCATAGAGATGGCCAAATCGAAACTGAGGAAATTAGTCGATACTGAAGAGGCAATGAATAAGTTCATCGCCGATTACAGGATTCCTCTCAACGTGAGTCTGAGGCATTGTAAGATGGGGGAATGGCACTATAAGAGGGAAACGGGCGAGGTAGTAATTCCCATCCTCGCCTTTGTAGAGGGGGGTATGAGAATCCCTATGGGGCCGGTAACGAGGGGTTACCTCAGGCACTTCCGATTAGCCCCCACCCAGTGCACCGGCAACATGTTTAGGATTCTGGGTTGCGTGGATGCTTTAAACGAAAAGATGGGGTTAAGACTGACCCACCATGACGTGAATTGGTGTTATAATCTCCAAAATTTGAAGGAGAAATCCTACTACATGAAGACAAGAGACGAAAGGGTCCGACTAATTCAATGCCTCCCTGATTCCAACAAGGGGTTAAACAAAGATTTCCTTATCGTCTCTGGTGAATGGCATAATGGCAATCCGTGCCCCATAGTAGAAGGAAAACCAGGTGGGGTATAGGGAATGGAAGGGCGCTGATCCTTTATGCCATTCTAATCTGATGTGGTTCGGTAACTAACCATGTATATGTATTTTTCTTTTGTAAATCCACACGCTTATCAACGGCATTTTCACTTAGTCAACCGGGTGGACTTGGAGACCGTTCTACAAGCGGCAGTTTTGGTAAATGACGGAGATGGTCAAGTCCGAGCCGCTCACAAAATATTAGGGTACGCTCCTGTTCAGAAGTCATTCGCCGACCCTAGGCACGTGATCAGCGAGAGCCGCCCTCGGCTTCCAAAAATTACCGTGGTCGAGACAGGATTTCTAATCTCTAAAGTACCATCTGTCCCAGAGAGCATCCCACTGGTGGGCCCCTCCTCGTCTCATCAAATAACGGAGGACGAAGGCGAGTTAGATCAGCCCGAGGAAGGGTTTGGGGTGTTTGACCTAGCCAACCAATCCGAGGATCCTCCTGGTGATATAGGTGACCCAGCCTTGTCCGAGGCAGAATTGTCATCAGTAGGCACATCTTCTCAAGCCGAGATGGGACTCAAGAGAAAGCCCCTGACCACCCTACTCGAACTCCTCGAGGGTCAACTAGGGAAGGGTGCGCAGGGAACGCCACAACCCAATGCTCCTTCCCCACCACCTCCGCCCCAGGCTATCCAGACTAGGTCATCCTCCTCAAAGTCACAGCCACAATCCCCTCGCCCCAAACTTCCTGCTTCTCCCCCACCAGCTCTGCCTCCTCGGCCGGAGAGCACTGATTCAAAGAGGAAGAGGAGTCCCAAGGGTAGGGAAACCGTGGATGGGGGAAAGTTCCAACCTTCTAAGGAAAGGGAGGAAGCCCCGCGTGTGAAGCAATTAAAGATTGGACACCAAAACAAGGGTAAGGAGACCGAAGTCCAACCCTCCCAAGGCAAGGGAAAGGGTATCGAGGCCCAATTCTCGCCAAGCGCCTGGCTTCCCGCCCCAATGCTCCACGGGGGTCCACTGCTAGAAACCGCGTCCATGAGGGACCTTGGAGATGGCGAGGGTGGTTACATGGCAGACGCACTAGGGAGAACCATGCTACTTCCCACCGACATGGATGGGTTGAAGAAAATGAGGATGCAGGAGGTCTTCCTCAGTACGAAGAGGTACCTGGGCATGGTAAGGCTCTTGAAACCTAAAACTTTATTAACTCTCACTCCCGGTTTGTCATTCACGATGTATTTATCTCCCTTGACAGGCTCTCCAGGCCACCTATAGGATGGAGGAAGAGGTGAACAATAAGAGTAAGGCGGCCGAGAATGAACGCTCCAAGCGCTTAGTGGCCGCGCGGACTCTCCAAGCTTCTGAGGAAGACCTTGCCAAGGCTAAGACTGCCCTAACAGACGTTATCCGAGAAAGGGATAACGCCTCGGCGGGTTTAGCTAGAGCTCAAAAACAGGCCGAGGATCAAACAAAGCGCCTGCTAGAAGCTGAGGATCAGTTGCGAATAGCCAAGGAGCTGATCGATGACTTAAATAAAAGACTGGTCACGGCAGAGCATGACAAAGGTGTCGCGGAGTATGCCCGTGACGAAGCCATAAAGGCCAAGCGGGAGGCCGAGTTTGCCAGAAACGAGGCTGAGGCTGCCAAGGAAACGGCCGAGGATGATGGTTATAATGCGAGGGTAGCTAAAACCCAAGCCATCCTTAAAGCCCAGATTCCTAGAGTATGCAGGCTTTACTGCTCCCAGGTTTGGAAAGAGGCCTTGAAGTGAGCCGGGGTGAATGCTTCATCCGATTTGTGGAAAGCGGAGAACATATTCTACCCTACAGCCATCCGTGAGGCCACCTCCACCAGCTCCGTGGCTGTGAGCGACCAATTCGAGGAAGGGGTCACTCAGTCGGAAACCGTATAGGTTGGCGCCTCTCCTAGCGAGACGCTTAAAGAGGGTGAACTTCAGGATGTAATAGAAACATCTCAGCGTACGGATCTCGAGGTACCCAAAGAGGTTACTGAGCCCGTGGTTGGCATTCAGACGCCTAATGCTGAGGAGCCAGCCATACTTGCCCAGCCCCTACAGGCAATTCCTCTTGCTATGGTCCCCAAGAGTACCGACACTGACCCTGTTCAGCCTTCCCCAGAAGGGACTATCCTCCTGGGCGTCGAAACTGATCCCGTTCTGCCTTCCCAGGACGTGGCCGACGCAAAATTAAAAAAGTAGAAACCCTGGCCAGGCGTCGTATTTGCTTTTAGTTTAACGATTAACTTGTTTCTTTTCCATTTTGAAAGCTTTGTAATCTACTAATAGTTTGAACCTGTTGAACATGTATATATGAAATCCTTTTCTTCCTTTTTCATTTTGGTTACTTGTTAGTTGCCCTTGTCGATACTTATTATTATTTATGAATTTTGAATTAATTATCTTAACACGTATGAATAGTTGTGCATGCGATAAATTTAGAATCATGTTTCAGAACGTTAGCTTACCAGCATCTGTAGAGCCTTGAACTCATTTCTATCCCCCATTCAATGGAGATATAGGTATCATTCGAGATGTCACGTGTAGTTGCTAGGTCCTGCTTAGTATCTAGGTTTCTTTAAAGTAGTTGGCTTCTCCATAGGTTTGAGTCTAAGGACCATGCAATACCTTGGTTCTGTCCAAAACTTGATATTTATTGATAAGTAGTTGGTTTCCCCATAGGTTTGAGTCCGAGGACCATGTAATACCTTGGTTCTGTCCAAAACTTGATATTTAAGTAGTTGGTTTCCCCATAGGTTTGAGTCCGAGGACCACGCAATACCTTGATTCTATCCAAAACTTGATATTGATAAGTAGTTGGTTTCCCCATAGGTTTGAGTCCGAGGACCATGCAATACCTTGGTTCTGTTCAAAACTCAGTTTTTCTTCTAAGTAGTTGGTTTCCTCATAGGTTTGAGTCCGAGGACCATGCAATACCTTGGTTCTGTCCAAAACTTGATTTTTCTTCTAAGTAGTTGGTTTCCCCATAGGTTTGAGTCTGAGGACCATGCAATACCTTGGTTCTGTCCAAAACTCAGTTTTTCTTCTAAGTAGTTGGTTTCCCCATAGGTTTGAGTCCGAGGACCATGCAATACCTTGGTTCTGTCCAAAACTCAATTTTTCTTCTAAGTAGTTGGTTTCCCCATAGGTTTGAGTCCGAGGACCATGCAATACCTTGGTTCTGTTCAAAACTCAGTTTTTCTTTTAAGTAGTTGGTTTCCCCATAGGTTTGAGTCCGAGGACCATGCAATACCTTGATTCTGTCCAAAACTTGATTTTTTTTCTAAGTAGTTGGTTTCCCCATAGGTTTAAGTACGAGCACCATGCAATACCTTGGTTCTGTCCAAAACTTGATATTGATAAGTAGTTGGGGGAATTAACCCCTCGTCTATGGCATGAGACCTTGGTTTTAGGGGAATTAGCTCATCGGCCAAGCCTCTAGAACCATCTGTGCAGCTGACGCTACGAAGCGTAGCCCTTAGTAAAGAAACATAGCCCCTAGTGGAACTTTACGCTAGAACACCACAACCGGCTGTTAGAAATGACAAAGGAACTGTCTCGACCTACCGCCTATGCCAACACACAAGCCTTCCCCACAGACGGCGCCAATTGTGAGGACACGATTCGTAACGACCCGTAACAGTGTTGGGTTCGCACGTAAAAAGGCCCAAACAATATCATTTATAGAGCGTGGGTTTGAAAGGTTAGGCCTTGGTCACAAGACAGTGGGTTTTTCGTGGTGGGCATACGTAACAAAAATCGTGTTCGCCCTAGGAGCCTTTCTCCTGGAGGCGGGCTGGGAGGCTCTGGTTTTTGGCCATTTTTCCCAGCCACCTCCTTGGTGCATTAACCTTTACATTATATAGCCCTTCTGGGTTGATCTTAGCCCTCCACTTGTTGGTCAGGCAGGTGCCTATTTCTATACCCGTCCCATCAGCTGTCCCTCCTTACTTTCTGTTAGTTGTGGTGATCGAAGTCGCCCTGCCCAGGCATCTTTTCTCATTAACATGGTCAGGACGCAGGCTGGTGCATTTAATGCGGAGGGGACATGTTTACTTTGAACCAATTTTGCACCGTACCTCCACGTAGGCCCCATTCTACTCGCATCCCCTTCAAGGGGCTGTTTGGGGATAGCCTTCATCGAGACGTTGCTTTTCTTCTTGAAGTCCTGGAGTGCCGAGGATAGGGTCGTCCTCCGCTGTTCCCCTTGACACCTCGGCCTTTCATCATTCGTCCTCGACACACACCCTCCTCGGCATGGGCCCTGAGCCCTAATAGAACGTGGGCCGGATCATAAGTTCCCCGGCCCCACAGAGTTTAAACATATTTTTTTAGTTTTTAAATAATATTATACGCATTTCTACACACTTTTTTATTCACATATATTTTTTTTAAAAATACAAATAATATTACTAGAACAATATTACGGTATATTTCAAACAATTAGTAATTAAAGTGTTTGTTTGAGAATGATTTACCTGGTTTTCTTTTGCCCAAAGTATACTTGTATTTGTATCTTCAAAATTTTTAAAAATTTAGAAAAAGTAAAATGTAACCGTAAAAAGAGCTAAAAATGAGCTTATTAATTGACAAATTCGGGAGAAATTATAAAATTTATATGGTGGATAAGTGATGTAGTCCATCATTCCACTAAAAAACTTTCACATGTTAAAAATTCTTAGTTAGAAAATTTTTTTAAACAGAAATTAATTACTAACTCAACCATTTTAAACAAATGAAAATTTTTTAGTGGAATGGTGAATAAATAACAAACTTTCACATGTTAAAAATTCTTAGTTAGAAAATTTTTTTAAACAAAAATTAATTACTAACTCAACCATTTTAAACAAATGAAAATTTTTTAGTAGAATAGTGAATAAATAAGGATCCACTATAAGTTTCTATAACTTCTCCACACATTCAGGGTGACACCAGCACTGACGCCCCTGGCCGTCGATGATTTTCTCTGGGATGCCTAGATCTTCACGCAACCCAAACACACTTTTGTTGAGAGAGAGAGAGAAAAAGGCTATTACTTTTTCTGTCATCACTTGCTTGCCACACATCCCAAAGGACAAAACAGTCAATATACTGAAACATATTCGACACGTGTCAAAATCTCAAAAACCTCACGTGGCCAACTATAGTCACTCACTCCATTCCAGTTGTCACCGTTCCCACACAGTCCCACAAACAAAGTACTGGTACTACATAAACAAATCATTTTCATTCTTCTTCATTCACTCACTCTTTGTGTTTGTGTTTGTGTCTGTGTAAGTGAGAAAAACAAAACAAAAGAAAAAAATGCAGTACAAGAATGTGGGTCGGTCAGGGCTGAAAGTGAGCCAACTCTCGTACGGAGCATGGGTGAGCTTCGGAAACCAACTGGATGTAAAGGAAGCTAAATCTCTCCTCCAATGTTGCAAAGACCACGGAGTGAACTTCTTCGACAACGCGGAGGTGTACGCCAATGGTCGTGCGGAGGAGATCATGGGTCAGGCCATACGAGAGTTGGGTTGGAAGCGGTCCGATTTGGTGTTGTCGACGAAGATCTTCTGGGGTGGTCCTGGTCCCAACGACAAGGGTTTGTCTCGGAAGCATATTGTGGAAGGGACCAAGGCTTCGCTTAAAAGGCTTGATACGGAGTATGTTGATCTTATCTATTGTCATCGTCCCGATACTTCCACTCCCATTGAGGAGACTGTTAGGGCTATGAATTATGTTATCGATAAGGGATGGGCTTTTTATTGGGGGACTAGTGAGTGGTCCGCTCAGCAGATCACTGAAGCTTGGGCTGTTGCTCAGAGGTTGGATCTTGTGGGTCCCATTGTTGAACAACCTGAGTATAACTTGCTTTCTCGCCACAAGGTCTCTCTCTCTCTCTTTCTCTCCATTGTGGAAATGGGTTTTTGTTTTTTTGTTTTTAATTTCAATTAGCCTTCTGATGAGTGTGTGTGTGTGTGTGTACTACTTCGGTATTTTCATAATTTTAGGAAACCCAAATCTATTTTAGCATAATCATTATGTAGTGGACACCATATATTTCAATCTTCAATTTCGTATGAGTGATGGAACACTTGTACATGTATAAACTTGTGTATTATTTTAATCTTAATGGATGCAGGTTGAGTCTGAGTTTCTTCCTCTCTACACCAACTATGGCTTGGGTCTTACCACATGGAGCCCACTTGCGTCTGGAGTGCTCACCGGAAAATACAACAAGAAAGTTATACCATCTGATAGCCGCTTTGCATTGGAAAATTACAAAGTATGTCTTTACTAGGTTGAACATTTTGCTCTTTAAAGTGACTTGCTATTCTGTGTTCTCATCAACATTTGTTGTTGACTTCAACTATTTTTTCTGCTATATCTTTATGTTACCTTTTAAGTCTCATTATTGAATGTTAATTTCACCTTTGGCTGTTTCTTGGTGGCTGAAACAAAGTGCATTATATTGGGATAGTGTTCCATCATCTTTGGTTCTCTCCCTTCATAGACTTTGTGCCTATGTAGTTTGTGTGATATTGAATGCTTCTGTGATTACTGCTTCTATGATATCCATGTGTATCCAAGAGAATGATGGTTTCCACCATCAGCATGCATTATACTCGGGTATAAGAATGTCACAGCTTATGACATGTTCCGTAATGTGAAATATGTGGATTATACAAGACTCAGGGACCCTTTTTTTTTTTTTTTAAATTTGTTTTAGCCACAGGGTGATTATCCTTGTGAAGTAGCACCGTTTTAGTTCTATACTGTGTTGTCTCACATGTAGTTCAGTTTGGATGCAGATCCCTGTACAATACATTTCTAATGCGAGAGCTCTTTTTCAATTGATGATTCCATTTCTTTTATTTGGTGTTCTGTTGGCTTTTTGTGATGAATGCAAACCAAAGGGTCCATGGTTTAAGGACCGGCACACACACACACAGAGCAATGTTGTTCTTTCTTATTTAAATTTAAATGTTATAATCTGTCTGGTGACTGATAGCAAAACTTGATTTATCATGTCAAACTCTTATTTTGACTTGTAGAATCTTGCTAATCGGTCATTGGTTGATGACGTGCTGAAAAAAGTAGAAGGACTAAAGCCAATTGCAGATGAGCTCGGTGTGCCATTAGCTCAACTTGCGATTGCATGGTGTGCAACAAATCCTAATGTCTCTTCTGTTATTACTGGAGCAACAAAGGAGTCTCAGGTTAGTTTTAAAAATATCATATCCTTTTATTTTTATTTTTTGAGAAGTAAAAATATCATATCTTCAAAACATATTGTAGTGACATGATATACTGCATTTTTTGATCTGGCGTTCGTTTAAAAAAAAAAAAAAAAAAAGGAGACTGAGTGGGCGTTTGGATACCGTTTATTTTGTTGAAAACTGGAAAAAAAAAAAAAAAAAATACTGTTTGAGCTTTGGTTACTGTTCATATACCTGATTGCACTGTTCATGTCCCATGAACAGTGCAACAGGCGCTGGACTTAAAAAAAAAAAAAGGCCAAAAATGCAGACTTGGAAAATGCAGACGCCAAATCCAAACAAACACTGAATGTTGGATTTATTTTTTGGATGAATGAGATGACTTTTATTGATTAAAACCAATCAAACACACAATGTACACTATACAGAGCTTAAAGTTCCCACAGATCAGCACTAGTGTTTATGAAAAAACAGAAAGAAAAACCAGATCAACTTCTGTTTTCCCCTTATGAAAAAGACTACTGTTTAAAAGTAGAAAACACTACAATTACAAAGAAAAGAATCTCAGCACTATTTACTCTTTGAGATTTTCCTACTAATCATGCTTTCTGAATGTCCGTGCTCCCTGCATAATTCTACAATTTCATCTGATTTCTTAAAACCACCTTTGTCTCTTACTCTGTTTTTCACTTCCTGTTTAATGAATGCAAAATGCTCTCTTCGCTCCTGAGCTGTCCCCCATGAATTATGAAATTCCTTTGGCACCAGATATGGTGAACCACTGCTCCTCAAGCTGTTTTGACCACAATAGACTTTAAAATTTTTCCCTTAAGGCTTTCCACACCCCAATCCACCAGTCTACAATACCCAAATTCTGGGTTCTCTATTAAGAAGCATTTCATGATTCCTTCCCAGATTCTGCCAGTGAAGGTGCATTGGAAAAGCATATGTTCCCTGGTCTCAGTGTTTCTTCTGCAATAAACACAATTCATCTCACCTTGTTACCCCCATTGGCTAACCTATCTATTGTAGTGAACCTATTCTTCGTACCAAACCACATAGAAAATCATGCATTGGAATTGCAAGAGAGTACCATACCAATCTCCAACAGTTTTACCTCATGTAGCCTAAATCTTAGTCATTCCATGTCTCTGCACTAGAAAAGCAACCTGTCTTTGCAGGAGTCCAAATGGGTCTATCACAATCCCTAATAGGTACCAAAGATAGCTTGCCTTTTATGGTTACTAGATCCTTAGAGATTCCTGGCCTACATGCCCAATTTTTATCTTTCAAGAAAGAATTAAAATCCTGCTCTATCATAGTGATTACCTTCTTGGGGAGGACAAAACTGCTTTCTCAGTAGACTTCAATGGTGTATAAAACTGAGGGCAGCAACTGTAGTCTTCCTGCAAAGGACAGGTTCCTTGAATTCCAAGAGTTAATTCCGGAAGTGATTTTATCCTGAAATGTTTTTTCATCTTGAGCAGATAACTTACCTGGGATTAAGGGAATACCCATGTATCTCATTGGAAAATGACCTTCTCTAAACTGGAGGAGCCCAAGAATCAGTCTAGAAAATACTTACATTGCCAACACAAATAGATAGAGAGGCAAAAGATCCTCCTGTCTTAATCCCTTATTTCTCTCAAAATAGCTAGCTAGGCTGCCATTAATAGCCACTGAAAATTTAGGGGTAATAAGGCACGTTCTGACCCATTGCACTAACAGCAGCAAAACATTGGAGGATAAATTCCCAGCTAACTGAAGCATACACCCATGAGCAATCAGCCAATCACCACATGTTCTATAATGCTTCTATTAGTAATAAATGCTGTTGTTTGATTATGGTATAACAGATTTTTCAGAAGGTTATGCACTTGTATATCACATTTGACATTACAGAATGAAATGGGCCTAAAATCACCCAGGTAGGAAGGATTCTGAACCTTAGGGACTAGGATTATAATTGTTGCATTGACTTTCCCTAACAGCTTCCCTTAAGAAAGATTCGATTGCATCCTCCATTTCACACTGTATAGCCCAAGATTTATGGAAGAAACAAGCCAAGAACCCATATGGGCTAGGGCCTTATTACCATTAAGAGAAAAAAAATAGTTCTTTGTATTTCCTCAGCAGTGTTTTCTCTTCTGGCTTCATTAACCCCAAATTGTAAGTTGGATTTTCCAAGCTGGCTTTTATAGAACTCAAATGCCAATTGTGTATCATCTGGTCGGATTCTCCATCATGTTTCCTTGATCATCTCATAAGCATTTGAGTGAATTTGTTATATTCCTTTAACAAATCTATAAAAGTCAGAGGTGTTGTGGTTCCCCAAGTTCAACCACTTATTCCTAGATTTTTGTTTGAAAAAAGCTTCCTCAGCCTTACTTACTGAAAGCATCTCATGCATGCACTCCTTTTCTTATTCACAAATACTCATTTCTAGGATTCCTCATCAAGAAATTTTGGGTTTGTTCCAGTTTGGATCTAACTTGAATTACCCTTTGAGAAATACTGCCAGATTGTGCAGATTAATCTGCCTCAAGATTCTCTTCACCGCCCTCAGTTTAAAGTATAGCTTAAACCCTTTTTTTTTGGTTTTGAAAAGTAAAAGTTTTATTAGAAAAGGAAAAGAGAATGTCACATAACTAGATGTGTACGACCCTTATCAAAGAATTAGAGAATAGCTTAAACATTGGAACTCCTTCAACGTGTGTTTCTCAACCTTTCTTAAACAAATAGGATTTCATCATTATCTGCACAGAAATTGAATAAATTGAAAGGTTGGTGCCCAAAATTCATTTCTTCACCAAATGACGTCACTGCAGATAAATGATCTGATATAGACTTAAAAATTTTAGTGGCCTGGCCGTATTTCTTCATCCATCTCTCATTCCCCTGCCACAAACTCAATACCTTTTCTTTTATTACTCTATGTATAAAAGCATCTTGTTTAAGCCTAGTCCATCACTTCAGTGTTGTATAAACACTAACCAAAATCCATCACAAATGTTGAAACACTTCCAGAACCCCACTTTTCATAAGAGTTTCTAACCACATTTAAATCCTCCATTAGCAGCCAGGTGTTCTGACCTACTTACCCTTTAAACAACCCCAAACTGTTCCATAGCTCCCTTTTGTTAATCCCTTTTAATGAAGCTTAGATACAGGAAAGGAAAGAAAAATTCTGACTTAGATGCAGCTGTAGTTTGCTGTGAATTACCTGATTTGATTGAGAAGGCTCCCACTTTTGCGGAGTCTAGAGAGGTCATGTTAGGCAGCTTTGTCCCCAACATTTTGGAGAGGCTGATTCTTGGACTCGATCCCACTCCCTATCGCTTTTAATTGATGTATAATCTGAATCCGTACCACTTCCTTAAACCCAGATTTAATTGTTTGTATCTTTTGACATGTAAATAAAAAAAACTGCTTTTGAAATACAACACGACACCTTAAGAATAATTTGTATAATAAATCAATGGTCCATGTCATTTCCTTCAAGATCAAGCAATTAATTTTATTAATTCTCATCTTTTTTAGCAATAAAATAAAAAAGCTCGCCTATGGATGCTTTATGCTTCTTCAAAAAAACACCAAAAAAAGTGCCTAAGGCGTGCTTTTTGAAATGAGCTTTGCTTCAGTGCTTTAAAAACACTGTATGTGTCTAATGTGGAGCTTCATGGAGTGTCTGAGCTGTATTCATGTTGCCACACTTGGGGCATATCTTTGCTTCATATTTCCCCTCTGAACCCACCTAATCTGTGAATGTATTTTAAAAATGGGTTTGTGATGTTAAAGGTCATTCTTTGAGGTTTCCCCCAAAAAGTTTATTTCTTTATTCTGCCTGATTGAAAATGCTTATATATAATCCTATTTTTCTCTCAAAGGTGCTAGAACATGAAGCTAGTAAGCATCTAAAATCTGAAAATGATATAATCCATAAAGCATGCCATTAAAGAGCTTTTTTCTTCTATGTAGATTCAAGAGAATATGAAAGCTATTGATGTCATCCCGCTACTGACTCCTGCTGTGATGGAGAAGATTGAGGCTGTAGTTCAAAGCAAGCCAAAGCGTCCAGATTCATATAGGTAAAGCGATAATTCACGAGCTCCTCTGTGTTCTGCACATTCTGCAGCAGACTCCATTGTTCCAATATACTGGAATGCAATTCTATACCTCAACTGTTAGGCCTGATGCTTAGTTAGTTTCTTATTTCTTTTCTCGGAACTATTCTTGTGATTTCACTGTGTACCTGGTCTTCTCTTTTTCTTTTCCTCTCTTTGGTTTTCTTGATTTGGGGTGTGGGGAGATAGTGAGTTCTTGTTTGAAGTACCTACATGATTGTTAGTGGCTATGGATTTCTATTGGACAAATTACAGCGTTGACATCTATTATTTTCCTGTTAAATTAGCTTGTGTTTTTTCTTCTGGACTTCTATGCCTATTGTTAGGTCTGGATGTTGGAGGTTGACACCCATTTGGCTTTTGGTGTCTATGCCCATACCCTCATCGCCTGTATGCATATTTCGTACATGTTCATGTATGATCATCTGGAAGTTAGTATTTTTTTTAGAACAAAAATGATTGAATCTGATTAAATACATAGAAATGCTCTTACGTGATTGCCTTATTATCATTCTCACCTACTGCCAATTCTTCCCTTGTCATCATTCTCGCCTGCTGCCAATTCTTTTCGTGCAAGACTCAATATCCAGCAACATTTTCACCCTTTCTGCTGACTCGGGCTTTCAATGAGTTAGATTTGGTGGGATCTGGTAGGATCCAAGCTTAAAAAAATTATATTGTCTGAATCTGAGATGGATGGAATGCAATTTGAGTTTGAATCCAAAAGAATTTCCTTGCGGGAATTGATTCTTTTTCCACATGAAGGAAATCCAAAAGTAACCAAGTTAATTTTCTTTCTTTATCAAGAAAACTCAATTAACTTTCCAAGTCATAATAAAAATTCAAAGCAATTCCCAACAATGGGATGAGAAAGAAGGGAACCGGTTAGAGAACAATTATAAATTAGTAACTCTATGGAAACATCTAATTTTACTACATGCTAAGAAGTTAAGTTGTGATAGGACCAACATCACATTCACATGAATCCACTACTTTTATTATGTACTAATTACAACTTAAAACCTTAGCATGTTATAAAATTAGGTGTGTCACTTACGGTATAGAAATAAAAATAAACAAAATACTAAATATGAAAAAACATAAATCACTCAAACGGACTTAAAAAGTAGAAATCCTAGAAGTTATTTACAAAGCAAAACCAGATTGACTCTACTGTTTAAATTCGAAAAAAATCGCAATTACAAAGCAAAAAGTCTCACCAATATTTACTCTTTGAGCCTATCCTACTAAGCATGCTTTCTGGAAGTCCCCACTCCCTGCCTAATTCTACACTTTCATTTGATCTCTTAAAGCTACATTTGTCTCTTACTCTGTTTTTCACTTCCCATTTAATTGAATGCAAAATGCTCTCTTCACTCTGTGGGGCCCTTTTTTAGGACAGTTCCCCAAGCCCAAACCCAATATGATATCATGGGTTGTTGAAAGGGGCCAGAAGTGGAATAAGAGTGCTGAATGGGCGAACTGGGTTTGATTCACTGCAACCCATTTGGGCCATTATGCCGAACTGGTCTATTCACAAATCAAAGCTCCAAAAAAGTGAATACAAGGCAAATATAACAACAAATACATAATAACTTATATTTTGCAAGAATCAAAAGAGAGCAGTAACATAAGCAAGCATAAAATAAAAGAGAGCAGTAACATTTTGTAAATTCGGCAGAGTTTCGTGTTTTGTGAGCTAAGGTGCACCGGCAGAGTTTCATGCCTGTGTATACGGTGTGTGTCAACATGCTCATGCTAGGACGAGCCATAGCCCCTTAAAGCATCAAAATGTTTGATGCGTGCTGCATACACAGGGAAACCGATTTCACTTGATGACATGGATCAGGACGATCACACCGTGATGATTATGCACACAATATAGCGTGAATATGCACCTACAACAATTAACTTGGGCACATACCCACACTACAAGGTTAAGAACACTCATGCCTAGTTCGGGTCGCTCACGTAGCCACGAGAGTCCATCATACAAAATGCACGATCACCCACATACAAGCATATATATATACACATCATGCATAATGCTATCACATAGAGCGGGAAAGTAAAGCAGACATCGCTAATATTTCAAGGGTATGGCCTAGCAAGGTACAGGAAATGTAAATCAGACATTGCCTTGCCTAGGGAACGCGGCCCAAGCAAAGAGCAGGAAAGATAAAGGACACATGCTTACATCCATAGGGTATGGCCCAGTAAGGTGCAGGAAATATAAAACAGACATTGCTATACCCTAGGGATGATGCCTAAAACTGGGTACAAGGATGATAAACCCAATAAAATGCTCTAGAGAAGAGGCTAAGAGAGAAAGAGAAAGATGTAATCACTCGGGGAGGCTAGGCCTCCTAATCTACTGAACGTCGCCCTTTTTGGGCTTGCATCATCTTGTTTGCATCCTTGCCCTCATTGCTCGCACCTAGGAAGTCGTGCCCTTGCTCTAAGTGCCCTCACTCCAAGCATGTACATGCAACAAACAAAAAAACTAGGCAACAGACAAGTAAAGGGGATAACCAAGAGGTAGAGAAAGCATGCAAAAAGACACACTAGCAAAGAAAGCCAAAAGGGGGCAAACAAACATCTTACCAAACAAAAGGGGGTGTCCTAGGAGGACAAATGTAAGTTTGGATTAGGTGTCCATAGTTCCATTGGATTGGAGTATGGGTAACATACATGCCATCAAGAAAAATTCCTAAAAGGGACTTGGGGTCTCATGTATCAAAGACGGGAGTGAACTCGTACAAGATAGTAGGAATTAGGCTTGATGACACAAGCAAGCAAGGACTCATGCATGAACATATAGATAAGCGTGCAAAGATGCAAAGAAACAAAGAGAGCTAAATGGGTGGCACAAAGCAAGTAAGGCAAGCATAACATCGCATGGAGCAGAGAAAGAGTATGCATCAAGCAAACTGACATTACGGGGATGTGTTTTCGCAAGTGGTTACACCCAAATAAGCCAAAAATAGGATGGATGCAACCACATAAGCAAGTGGCATCAAAGACCAATAAACACAAACCCACGGAGAGCACAAGGCATGGCAAAGCCTAGATCTAAATAGGCAAACATGGATATAAAGCAAAGAAGCAAGCAAGCATACACATGTATAAAAGAAATGATCCAAACCCTTTGATATAGGCCTAGGTGTATGGATGTAGGCCTAAACCACAAGACCTAGATCTAAACCCTACCTAAAGGGCCAAAACACAAGAAAGAGAAACATCAAGAGACAAAAAGGGCTATAGAAGCACATGGCATAGTGTCCAACATGTAGATCTAGACACATAAACATGGCACTGAGCACACAAAGATATAGATCTAAGTATAAACATGGTAAAGAGCACATAAACATGTAGATCTAAAAAAAAAAACATGGCAAAAAGCACCTAGGCATATAGATCTAAGCACATACATAGTATTTAGGCATATCCTAGCCCAAGAAGGCTAGGACAACATCATCGAAGCAATAAAACATGTTTGAAAGCAAAGAGACTTACTAGGAAAGCTATGAAACATGCTAAGGAGCAAGATAAAGCAAAAATATACTATGGAAAACAATAAAACATGTTATAAAGCAAGATAACCCTCAAAATCTCAAATCCAAGGTCTTAAGACCAAGGAGAGGAAAAAAGAGTGCAAGAACACTACCTCTTGATTGTTGAGAAAAGAGAGAAATTAAAGGTTTTTTGATGTGTTTAGGAGAGGATTTAGAGAGGAAAATAGAGAGAATCTACCTAGAAGAGTGCTCCGAAAATCCTAGAACTGTTATTTTATTTTATTTTATTTGAGAGGGGTATGGGGGTATAAATAGCTGAAAAGTGACTATTCGGCTTCCGATGGTCGGGTTTGGCGGCCCTTTAGTGGCTACTGGGCCTAATGCTGACATCAGCAATCCCGACTTCTTCCTTGGTTCAGATTTAGATGAATATTTGGAGTCCTTTCCGAAATTTGATTGAGCTGATCTTGATGTCCCTGGAAAGATATGGATGTCTAGTTTCCATAACACTAAAGAAAATGAAATTTCGATGGTCAGATCAAAAGTTATGGCCTCGGGAAGCGAGCTAATGTGCTTTGCACGGTTTTTCGGACATCTCAACCGTTTTAACTCCGATTTTAACCCATGAATAGTCATTGGAAAAGGAATTCAATAATCTTTGCGATGACGCTAGTCTCAACCCGTTCTAATGGTCAGATTAAAATTAGGGTTTTCAGGTCCTTAAGAGTCAACTTGGGTCAAACTTGATGAAAATCACCGAGTAGCTTGAGTTTGATGTAGAAACATGAAAAATATTGTTTTGTGATTATTTTGACCAACTTTGACTTTTGGCCAACTTAGGGTTGACTAGATTTTGGTCAATTTGACCTAAAATGACACTTCAAGTGCTCCACTGCCCAAACGGGTTGCTGCACTTCAATCTAGATGTTTTCGCTATCCCTCCGAAGAAAGTTAATATTTTTAGAATTGAGGGCGGGCAAAATACGGTATCTACAATGTAGAACCGGTTCTATTTGTTAAATAACCAGATATTCATCTGGTTCAAGGTTATCTGGGTCGAACCGGCTTGTATGGTCAGGTCTGGGTCTGGGTTTGACAACCTTGCTGTTAAGTAACACATTATCATGCTGATGTGTTTTATTTTTGCCAAATCAACCCCAAAACTATGTAGTTTTAGTGACACTCTCCCCACTTTAGCACCAAATCTGGTAAGACTATCCAATAATAGTGGGACATATGTAATATATCGAAAGACCATTTAACCTTGAAAATTTCAACAGCCCGCCTTCCCCTTCTTTCCAAAATCAAATTTCAGAATTTCTCTCTCTCTAATCAAATTTCATAAAATATCTCATTTCATTCCGTCACAGTTCTTAAACTCCACCCTGCACTGCTCCCACCACTAGTTTCAACCCTTTTAGCCACCCACCTTTGTTTCACAATGCTAACCCCCAAGGAAAAAAATGGTGCTCTCTGTCTCTCTCTCTCTCTCTCTCAACAAACTTAGATTTGATGTTACAAAAGTGTCATATGTGTTTACAAAAAATACTACCCAGTACCCATTGCCCTTTTTCCATTTCTGTGGCTGGATTCATGAACTTCCTCAACCCCCATCTTTAAATAGGCCAATAGACCTACCAAAGCTCTATCAGTTTTCACTCCCATTGTTTTTTGTAGTCACTTAGCAATTCCAATTGCAGGTAAATTTTGTCTCAATTAATGCCATATTTTTGTTATCTTATTTCAGCTTTTGTGATTTTTTTTTTTTTTTGGTTTCTTTTGTATACACAGATCATATATATTTCTTTTTTCTTGAATTGGTGTGTGTTTGTATCAATGTCATCTTTAGGATGGATTAATCAAGATTTTTTTATTTTTATTTTTTTATTTTAAAAATCCCATAACCCAAGTTCTTTTTATTTGTAATACTGAAAATATTCTTTATTTTCTTTGAAAATAAGTGTATATTTTTTTATGACTTTTTTGGGACTGATTTGGCAAAAATAAAACACATTAGCATGATGATGTGTCACTTAACAGCTGAAACTAATTGTGGGGGGTGACTTGCTAATGGAGCAAAACTTTAGGGTGTAAAATAAAAAATTTGAAATTTTGGGATATAAAATCCTGTCAACCCCAAACTTCAGAAGTGTAATTTGTAATTTACCATTTATTTATTTATATTAGAACCAAGATAAAAATAATATACTCAAGTTTATTTATTTAATTTTTCTGTACATAAAAATCCAAGTCATACTAGATTGATTTGACCCATCAAAGACTAGGTAAGGGTCATAAGATTTTCAACTTGTTTAAGTCTGACCCATTTCTTACGGTTTAATTTGAATCTGAACTCATTTAGTGTCCGTTTGGCGTGATTAGTTTTGCTAACTTATTTTACTATTTAGCTTATTTTTGTTAAGATTCATGAGTTCCATTGCATTTTTTGATACTATTCATGGGTCCCACTATACTATTGCATCTAACTTTTACCTTTATCTACAGTACTTTCAACAAAAAGTTGTCAGTTTTAGCAAAATAACCGGATTCCAAACATGTTTGCCAAGTCTACTTTTTCCCAAGGCCATACGGTCAATAATATATTTGAATGAAAACTTGAAGAGGGTCCTTACAAATGAACTTTTAGGCTACACTAAGAGGCACTTTTCCCTAACATAATTTCATAATTATTTTCATAACTTTTGATGAGATATTCTGATTGGTGTGTAACAAAAATGGTGTTACTAGTAGGGTCACTTGAAAACGATATCCTCTATGTTCTAAATTGTTGGTCCTATTTAGAATATCTAACTTTTCAACGTAAGATCATTTCATGAATTGTTTTTTAGTTAAAAGGTACAAGTATCTAAAATTGCGCTCGATAAATTAAACTCTAAAAAAAGGTGGTATTGACTTTTAAATTAAGGAGTAGGATGAGAATTTTATTTATCAACTTTTCAAAGAGAACTACATTTTTGGGTATTCCAAAATGAAATAGGTGACCAAAAATTTGGGACAAAGAAAGTATTACATAAATAGCAACTTACCACTTTAAGCAAGTTGTGAAAATAGATTTTATTTTATTTTATTTTTTTGTGCCCTAACGTTGTTACTCTTCCACTAAACTTCTCTTCCTAACATAGGTAGAACTAGAATCTATTGTAGGTCTCTTGTGTTATATAAAAAAAAAATTAAAAAAAAAAAACTAGAAGAAGAAAGGAAAATACTAGAGCTATAAACTATTTTACAACATTTTTTTATAAGGTGCTGATGTGTTGAATGATTATTAGTAAGTAAAAAAAGTAATATCAATAGTGGGCCTAAATGGTAATCAGTAAAAATTTGTCACATTAATAGTTTGTAAAAATGATGTAAAATAATATGTGGTTGTAGCATTGCTTAAAAATGAAAAAAAAAAAAAGAGAAGAAAAGAAAGAGATTCCTTTAACAAACATATATTTAAATAATTTTTTTAAAGAAGTGAGTTCTAAATAGCTTAACTAGAAAAGTTTTTTATGATTGAAAAATATATTTGAAGTTTAATTTCCGTCTATATCAAAAATTAATTAGTATATTATTTTGATGATAAAAAAATACAATTATTAGAAGTAGACGGTATAGGTCGAAACTTAATAATAATGAAAAAGTGAAAAAGAAAATGTCTAAATTACATAGCCAAGAAGAATGGGAATATGGGCCGTAGACCCATGACATAAAATATTAATTAGAATGAGGCAACCATGACCCAAAAAACTTTCATGGGCCATTCGAGACCAAAGAACTTTAAAAAGAATATTTAAGATAGAGACAGAAACAGTTATCATAAGTTAGTTTACAGTTAGGCCCTCGAATCTAAAGCCATTGTTGTTCGTGTTCCCTTGGCTTGAATTGATATGCCTGCCGCGTTATTTTAAGCAAACAATGTCGTTATCTCACACCCCCTATTTTGAACTCCCGACCCTTATGCAACGGCCTCTTCTTCTCTCTCTCTCTCTCTCTCTCTCAAACCCAAACTCACCATTTTCTTTTTTTGGTTTTCTTTTTAAATAATAAATTAAACTAAAAATGTACAGACTTCAATCCAAATCCAATGCAACAACCTTTGGAGCTTAATTCCATTCTATGTAGTTTGTACACGTGCACCATTTTCCCAGGTTCCCTTCTTACCATTCCTTCTCTTTGATGTTTAATTCAATTTTATCAATCTGGGTATTTTTTATTTTATTTATTGAAACATCAGGATCAGATTTTTAATTTCAATTCTCACATACCCTCCTTTTTTTCTTTTCTCTATACATTTTTTTTTTCTTTGTATGGTTTTTATTTTTATTTTTATTCATTGCTTCATATATGATGTTGATAATTGATGTTATGCTATTTCTTGCACAGTTGAATTTGTAAGTTCCTTTGTGGAATTAAGGCAAAATCCCCTGTGATGTGTTTGTTGTGCAAAAAATGTGTGTCCGTGAGAGCCATGAATTTTGCTTCCAGTTTATTTATGATGGAGTAAATATGCGAAATACGGTGGAATCTTTGTTTGAAATTGTTTCATTTTGTTGCTTGTAAGGGAATATTTGTCGAAGACTGTTTCATTACGTCGTATACAAAGTTTTGAAGCCATAGGGAGAGGCATTGAATGTGGATCTAATTTTGAAGAGTGGGAGATGATGTACATGACCCTTTAAAGAAATTGTACAGTATCTTATATTATCACTATTCTTGGTCCAAGTTTATAGTGAAAGTAAGCCTTTGAAGCTATAGGTGTTGTTGATAATTCCATTGGTTAAGTTTCAAGGTTGAGTTTGTACAAATGAACAGATTGTGTGGCATAGAGGGAGTAAGGCATAAAAGACCAGAGAATGTTAATATGAAGCTATAAAAAAAGAAGAGGGAGTTCTACCAAGACCATGACTAGTGAGGCTCCTAGTTCTTCAGGCCAACAGTTCCACAAAGATACACAACAATTTCCATCAAGTGTTAGAACTGCTGCAGAGAGAAAAATATATAATATCTGTGTGCAGACAGGTGAGGAATTTTCAACTGAGTTTCTGCAGGATCGTGTTGCTATGAGAAGACTACCACATCAGCCAAAGAGAGTGGGTTTTAATTTTAATCAGAACCATCAGCCATTCCATGAGGATCTCAATGGCATTGTTGAGCTACAAAGAATTGATTCTGATTGTGATTCTGAGTTCACAGTGTTTGTCCCAGGGACAAGATATGGGGCTGAGGCGGAGAAAAAGACTTATGCTGATAGTATAAACAGAGTTTATTGGGAATATGGTGCAAATGGGCAAGTACCAGGTAAGTTTTCTGATGAGAGTAATCCCGATCGAGGCACTCCAGGACCAATTGCTCCACCCCTCTATGTAGTGGGGTCCCATCAGTCACACTATCCTTATGGGCCAGGATTTTCAGAAGGCTCTTTCTCTGGAAAGATGAAATTTCTATGCAGCTTTGGGGGAAGAATATTACCAAGGCCAACCGACAGTAAGCTTAGATATGTGGGGGGGGAGACCCGGATTGTATCCATCAGGAAGAGCATCACTTGGGAGGAACTTATGACCAAGACTTATGCAATTTGTAACCAACCTCACACTATCAAATACCAGCTTCCTGGTGAGGATCTTGATGCGCTTATATCTGTTTGTTCAGATGAGGATCTTCATCATATGTTAGAGGAATATCAAGAGCAGGAAAGAATTGAGGGTCCTCAAAGACTCCGGATGTTTCTTATATCTTTAAATGAATCTGGGAGCCCAAGTTCTATGGAAGGAAGGGCTGCCCAGCCAAGCGATGTTGATTATCAGTATGTTGTTGCTGTTAATGGCATGGTGGACCCCCCAAGGAAGAGCTCTAGTGGCCAGAGCCAGAACAGCCAGTTAGGAAACACCTCAGATCATAGTCCAACTTTTCATAGAGACTCTCCTACATCTGGATATGCTTTGGAGACTAAGGATTGTAGTCCAAGTTCCTTGAACAAGGCAGGAATGTTCTCAAACCCTGCTTCTCAGTTTTTAACTACACTTCAGATACCAAGTAATTCCTTCAATCAATCGCCTCCTATATCTCCAGTTCAGAACAGAGATCCTAAGAATTCTAATGTGCAAATTTATTTGGATCAACCTTGTGCTAATGGCCATCAAGGTATCAATCCATTTGTTATGGAAAAACTACCCTGTGACAATCCCTATTATGTTGATGCCATGGGTTATCACCATAATCTTCCTCATGGGACTCCATTGATGAATTATCATCATCATTACAAATATTTGGTTGAAACTAACCAGGCTAACAAACTCAATGACAGACACTTTCACTACCGTATTCCCAGTAAAGACGTGCGTTCTCCATCATATGAGAGGCAAATGATTAAGGAAAGGGCATTCCATTCAGAAAAGATTGCCCCTAATGCTGATGATCCAATGAGCTTATGGTCAGGGCCTAATGATACAGATGGTTCTCATCGCAAATTAATGCATGCATTCTCTGACTCACAGTTGCAAGAGCATGATGAGAGGTCCAACTGCAACTTCCCTACTGGGAGAGAAAAATCACCTACATTTGCAATGTTAAATTACGCACAGAAATTGCCAATACAATGCAAAGAGAGAATTCATGATGAACACCAAATAGATGAATATGAGAATAAGCCTACTTTCAAGGCGCCTAAAGATTTCAAGGAAAATTTTGAACTGGGTCGAGAAATTTTCAGCTGGACAGATGGGATTACCCCTTATTCTGATCAAAACCAACAACAATTTGAAGGAAATGTTGAAGTTACATCACATGATAATGTCATTGAGCTTAAGAATTTACCAGACCTTAACTGTCTCCCCAGTGTTTGTCTATTCTCAGAAGAGCTACAAAGCCTCAGAGAAGGGATTTCTGTTCCAACAATCATTCCTTCAGAAAGGTCTGCAGATAGCATGAGCGAATGCCCCTGTGTTTACCAATTGGATGCAACTGTTCCTAAAATTTTAATCAAGAGCCAAAGACCTGATGAGGATAAGCAGTGTGCTACAACTGAGACATTAAGTAGTCAAGTAGTTTCTGATTGCTACCCTGGAATACTACCTCTTGCACCTGAGGAATTGCTTGACCAAGAATCCATGGTCCCAAGCTCTGTAAGTATATCTCCCTTTGCAGAAATGTATTTATATCCAAAATTATGATTTCATATGAATAACACTCCCATGTCTGCCTTATTTCAGAACTCAACCACAAGCACTGTTTTGAGTAGAGAGACCCCTGTACAGAAAGTTGAACTGATAGGATTTAGCACACAATCTTATGAGGAATTGAAGATTGGAGATGTTATCTGTGTCCAATCACAGGAATCAGATGGTCATCCTGACAATAAGGTACTGGAACAAATGGTTATTGTTGAAGATGTAACCGATTGTACACCTGCTGGCATCCCCTTGTGCTCAAAAATTGTCCCATGTATAGAAGATGAGGATAGTGATGATTTGCTATCCCCTAGGAAAACAGAATCAGAGAATTCCATTCCAGAATCTGAATGCGAGGTAAACATATTTCCTATGGAACTGGAGTTAATGTTTTATGAAAATGTGTTTAGTGGTCTATTTGAGCTTCCACCTTGTATTCACAGGGTGTGAGAGTTGATGGCAGAGATACGTATGATTCAATCAGTGATGCTGCAATAGCTGAAATGGAAGCAGGCATCTATGGTTTGCAGGTTCGAAACTGCTATCTTATGGATTTAGGCGTGATATGATATTGGTCCCCTTTCCCATTTTGATAGCTGGATTTCTTTTGATTCTATGCCTGGCCACTTAGTCCAATTGGTTAGAAAATGTCCTTTTCTTATGAAGGGTTGGGTATTTAGGAAAAGCTAGTATTTTGCTCAGTATTGGAAGTGATCTAGTACACAGAATGAGAGTTAAAATAATATTGGCATGTTAAATATTTTTTGAAATGAAACTGCTCTCTTATGGGCATGACCTGTACATTTGTTAATATCAGTCTATGGTTAATGAATTACCATGAGACAACCACTTCCCCCCAGATTTTCTATTTTGCTATGGATTTTTAAGCAAGCTATGCCATGATTCAGTATACAACTATACATATGGTGCGCAATGCATGGGCTCCATAGATTTAGAATTGAACTCATGACCATCTGATTCGTAGTGATTGGTATCTCCTTGCAAAGAAAATTGAAGGTTGAAGTCTGTATTTGTAAGAAAAATAATGGCATCTAATAAATAGCTGTCTTTCTCAAAGTCCTAAGAGAATGAAATGCTCATGAATCATTATGAGAGCCAAGTAACGTTGGTTTCATTTGTTTCTTCATTATTTTATCTTTTTTCTTGCCTAACTATGCACCTTTAAGATATTGTCTTTGTACACAAATTTGTCTTGTCTTAAAAAGGAAATAGTCTTGCAAGGAAAAAATTATGATTACATATTTTAGAAATATTTTCTTAGTTTTCTTCACTACATAAGGATTTCATTGTCATAATAGGTAAAAGCAAATTCAGATTTGCCAAAACCCACCTGTAATCTGAAAGTAACAACCCTGTATTCTAAGATTCACTCCCTTCTCATGTTTCTATCATTCTTTCTTCTTCTTCTTGCCACTTTTCTACTTTTTTTTTAGCAAAAGAAAGTATATTTGGAGTGAGTTTAACTGAATGCTTCATTTGTTGATATCAGACTATCAAGAATGCTGACCTTGAAGAACTGCAAGAGTTAGGATCTGGTACATTTGGAACTGTATATCATGGAAAGTGGAGGGGAACAGATGTTGCTATTAAGAGAATCAAAAAGAGTTGCTTTTCAGGAAACACATCAGAGCAGGAGCGACTGGTATAATTTTCGTTTAATTTCTCACAATGTACAGAAGTTTCCAACCTAAAGAAAAAAAGGATTCTGCATGGAATTAGTGTCTCCATGACTTGAAGGATATATAGCATCACTTAGTTCAAATATATATTTTCTACACTATAAAATTTGGGTCTCTGAATTTTTATGGATGAAAATTTCAACTCCACCTGTTTGTTCAGATAAAAGACTTCTGGCGTGAGGCACAGATACTGTCAACGCTTCACCATCCAAATGTTGTAGCATTCTATGGGGTTGTTCCTGATGGTCCTGGTGGAACATTGGCGACCATAACTGAATATATGGTAAATGGATCATTGAGGAATGTACTAATAAGGAAGGATAGGTGAGTGGATTCATACATTTTTCAACCCTTTCACCCTCTAAATAGTTTTTTGGATCCTCAGAATCCTTCCTGCAGGGTGCTCGATCGTCGAAAAAGGCTTATGATTGCAATGGATGCAGCTTTTGGCATGGAGTATTTACATTTGAAAAATATTGTCCATTTTGATTTAAAGTGTGACAATTTGCTTGTCAATTTAAGGGATCCTGAAAGACCCATTTGCAAGGTATTTAATAGTGGAACAAAATTTTGATCAACCCAGTTGTCTTCTGTAGTTGTTTTCATCTACTCATAATTACTAACTTTTCTGTGGTATATGAGGTGTTCAGTAATTTGTTTTTCCTGCATGATTTTAGCTCACTGACTTATTAGAAATGCATTTTATGATATACGGAAGCATTGTACAACTTACCCATGGTTGTGACCTGCTTTGCAGGTTGGAGATTTTGGGTTGTCAAGAATAAAATGCAATACACTTGTCTCTGGTGGTGTTCGAGGAACCCTTCCATGGATGGCACCAGAATTATTAAATGGCAGCAGCAGCCGGGTCTCCGAGAAGGTATATGAACTTGGGATAAAACCTAGTATCTTCCATTATTGAGTTTATCTGCTAAATCAGAACAAATTATGTCCCAAACAATGTAATAACAAGATCTTTTGAATTCCTTTCTTTGACAGGTTGATGTTTTCTCATTTGGTATTGCAATGTGGGAGATTCTGACCGGTGAGGAACCATATGCTAACATGCATTGTGGTGCTATCATAGGTAAGTTCAGACCTATTGCAGTAATTATTGTGCATTTTTTTTTATCTGTTTTGATTTTATACCATCTCAATAGAGCCGTATTCAACCTACTATGAGTTTCATAGTGCATACGGCATACCATTGTATTAATTTGTTGAGTTAACTTCAATTATTCTTTTAATGGGCAAAGAGGTGGTTACTGATTTGTTGAAATATGTTCACAACTATGGTGTTATTTTTCAACTTATGATCATAAGGGTGTTGTTGACGGAGATCATTTGGAGTAACATTTATGATGAATTTCAGTGGCCTTTTATGGAGACCCATAAACGCAGGGTAGAAGCACAACTCTTAAGGTGTGTCACTTGCATAAAGGTTCTCCTAGAAATTTTCGGTGCTGACCACCTCCTGTGGAACCCACTTAAACATTGTTGTCCAATTAAAGTACATTAATTTCCTCCTGATGACTCTTACCAATTAACAATGTTTTTGACATAAATTTCATTAGTTCTTCCGATGGGCCACCATCTAGTGCAATGGTGTAAATCTCATACTATCAAGCACAAGTTTGCAGGTTCAGCTTTTTGGGAATGGTCACTTCATGCAATAATGTCAAACGTTAGGACAGTGGTTTCTCTTCCCCAACCTTCCGTCTGCCTGCACAGTATCCTGCTTTGGCAGAACCATGACTTGAGTTTTACCTTACTCATTCAAAGTTATTCCTATATCAGAACCCTAGTCCCTCTCTTGGTGCTGTTCATTGACAAAAGTTATTTGAATACATTTTGTGGCATGGTTCTCTTGAGCAGAATTTCAAAATCTTGGTTCAACATTGTTTTTGGTTACTTTAGGAAATCAAATAAATATTGTTTTAGCTTTCCTTTTGACGTTTATATCTCTAAACATTTGATTTTTCTGGGTAAATAAATGTATATGTTTCTAGGTCATATTTCTTGAAATGCCTAATTTGTTAATATTCTGCCACTATCTTTACTCTCAATCATTCTATACTTTTAGTATGGCTATGTTAAAATTTGGATGATCATTTTTGTGGTGTTGTGAACTTTGTATGAAGGAGGAATTGTAAGTAACACGCTCAGGCCTCTAATTCCAAAACGTTGTGATCCTGAGTGGAGAAAGTTAATGGAAGAGTGCTGGTGTCCCCATCCTGAAGGCAGGCCATCATTCACAGAGATTACAAATAGGCTACGCATAATGTCAAATGCAATCCAGAAAAAGCGGCATTCTCCTGCAAATAGATAAACCAAGATCGCCATGTAAGTCACACTTATACATACACCCAAAAAAAAAAAAGGTTAAAAGGTTTATATTTTCATGCACAGTCTGTAAACTTTGTGAAGTAGCTTCATACAAGCCATTTAACCTGTACATTGAAAGTAAAAATCAGATCTGTATGTTCTTTGTACCTTTCCACTTGTTTACTTTTTCACATGAAACATTCATAGAAGGTAAAAATAATATGTGAAATGTCAGTTTATTGTGAAATTCTTTTAATTTCTTAGAGAAGATGATGGGAGTGCATGGCTTATGGAGCTGTTATAGAGCTGCATTTGGAGTAGGGAATTCTTGCATAGAAAAAAAGTTGCTAGAGAGAGCACAGACTCTTCGAATTTTCCACTTATAGGCACCGTTCACTGTCTGGAAACTCACTTCTTTTGCTGAGTTTTCTCTTGACCTTGCAATAATGAAGTTCAGAATTCTGATTTTAGTTTGTCTCAGTTGAGTCCCATAACAGAGTTAGGAGTGCTGCCATGCTGCATACCTTTGCATGACAAATACAATATTATTAATCCATAGACAGTTTATCTTCGTGTATATAATGTAATTTTTTTAAAATGTTAATTTATATGAGATGAATCTAATGAAGTGCTGTGAGTTATGCCATCATCCAGTGATTCCAGTCCTCAGATGTTGAATCTTTTATAAAAGACAGATCTGGGTGAAATGATTAAATATATATATGAAAAAAAAAATTTCTTTTGGAGGAATCTCCTCCTCCCTCAATACGTTGCAATTCATAAGATCATCTACTAGTATGATTTAAATAAATCATATTACCAATTATAAAGATTATATGACTAAATGTAGATATTGATGGTTTTTTTTTAGGGTAAATTACAAAGTTGGTCTTTATTTTCAGTAGGAAAAAAGATTAAGTAATAAGTTAGCTTATAATCAAGACCCAAACACACATAATACAATTATAAAGAACAATAGTTGTCAAAATTGAGTTAAATTGTTAAATACAAGAATTTTGTAAAGAGTTAAAACAAACTAAAAGATAAAAGAATTCTGAGCAATAATAATTAAAGTTCACTTAGCGATAATAATTAACATGTTTATTGTATTTGAAAATAATGGATGATTTCCAAGATTTCATCTTAGTAATAATAATTAATATGTTCATTATATTATGAAACTATATGCCAAATGAAATGATAGTTTATGTAGGGGCAAAGGCCCAAGATCATACAATGGGCCTTGGGTCCCGTATGGAAAATTTGACCACGTCCGAGGAGAAGGCGTGGGTGCCAAAAGGACTCCGGGCCTAATTCTTGTGAGCCTGAAGATGCTTAAAAGGCGGTCCGAGGAGAAATGTCTCCTCGGACGTACCAAATATGGTTCAAACATGCACTCTGCCTGCTAGTAGGATCCACCCCAACGAGCACTAACAAGGATGAGTCTCACAAGCTCGTAAGAAGGAAGAAAGCGTAGGATGCCAAGGGTGAGGCTGCAGCTGCCAGATCAAATGTATGGCAACTACTTTTCTGGCCGCATTAATGTGGAGAGGACTTGTGAACAGTGTTGCCTTGGCTATCACAACTCATAGAAAGATGGGGGGGATGTCCAATGGGACAGGCACTCAAGTGAAGGTCTAGATGATCAACAAATATAAAGCCCTGATGACTTCAAGAGGACTATATAAGAGAGGGAGTCCCCATGAAGAAGGGGATGGAGAAAAAAAAGGGAACTTTGAACAGAAGAACAGTGTTAGAACCATAGCCTTTGAGCAGGGACCGATATACCTCTTACACGTCTCCTCGGACTGAATATCTAATGGACATAAATGGGATTTTCTTACTTTCAATTGTTGCATGACCCAATTTTAGCTAGTATACACTTCGTTAAGGCCTAGTTCTGTAACCCACTCTTTATAAATTCATTGTTTCGGGCTCCTTGGGCCAGAACCCCATACCTGTTGGGCCTGGGTCCTGAATTGTGATCCTACAGTTTATATTTTATTTTCTTGCTAATATTATGGACAAATTTGTAATAAAGAAACATCATTGATAACAAGATTCATTTTTTTTTTTTATCTAAGATTTATCTTTTTATTGATTCTCAAAAAAAAAAAAAAAAAAAATCCTGTTATATTCCAACACTTGAATTACCTTAATTTGAGCTTCAACTCAAGGCAATCAGCTGGAACATGTCTCCAATCCCAAGGAGGGTGAAGTGCTAATTTGGAACCCATCTAAGCCACCAATACTAATTGGCTCCTTGGGTGCCCAAGAATTGTTGATCTGAGGCCTCGATTTTCTGAACTAACTGCCGAACAATACTTTAGTCTTTAGGCCAAATACTCTGTTATTCAGTCTTTTTTCGCTTCATATTGAGTTGGCTTGTGCCTTGAGTTCTAACATAGTCCTAACAGTAAGTCCTCAACTATTTCTCTCTTTCTTAAATTTGATTAGTAAAAGAAAAAGATAACAATGTAATAGCATTAAAGTTGACAAGCGGTTAACATATGAATATTATATTTCTCTCACTTATAATTGGAAAATTATTAGGTAATCTTGGAGTGCCATAAATGAGTAGTCTCCCCTCTTACATGAATAGTGGGTCTTATCATTAATTTAATTAGGAGGACTCACCATTCATGTGAGAGGTGGGAGTACGCATTTATGGTATTCCAGGAGTATACAATAATTTTCTCTTATAATTAACTCCGGTGGAAGGATACCTAGCTGCGTAACGAGGGTTATCATTTCACCATCTACCATGCATGGAAGGTTGTCAACAAACAAAATGAGCATTTGCAAAGCTTAATTCCTCAACTCATATGGACAGTATGACCATGCAGACTAAATTTTCAAATTGAAGTCCAACGTCTAGCACAATATATATACGTTGAATTCTGGGGCATGCCATATCTTTATCTTCTTGCTATGTAATAACACGAGTAAGAGTAAGAGAACAATACCTGCTATAACTATGTGGTAAAACTTTCTTTCTTAAGAGAGAAATTATGTTTGCCCAATATTTAAGGTTAAAGTTAAACTACCTTTTGAAGTCGAAAATGAACAGATTTTCAATCATAAAAGTTGCATAAAGAAAATTTTCACTTAGCCAAGAAAAGTCAATTAAGTCGATGCTATATCTCTTGGGAAATTTATTATAAAGTATATATAAATGTTCAACATAGTGAAAGGCAACTATGTTACTAGCTACTACGTACATCCCTTTTGTTGGCCTAGTCAACATACTTTTGATAAAACAAAAATAAATAATTATATTATTATATCTCTTCAACTCTATACATACTTTGCCGCCATTTCCCATCGATCCATGCATCCAATTGTCTCCTCTATGACTCCACCAAGACGAGCACATATGAAAAGAAAATAGCTGCAAGAAAGAATATTAGTGGCTAATCCTATCCTTAATGTTGCCCATTGGCATAGCAATTACTTAACCTTTGATTATTGATGATGCCGAAAAAATCACTAGTGAGTCACATGGTCTTCACGTGCTCCTGACAAGAACCTGCACAACACAAAAGCTGAAGATCTTAAGAGGAGTACCGGTGTGGTACCGACCAAATACCCTCTGACGGCCAAGTTAGAGAAACCTCTTGTTCACAATTCTAGAGTACCAGAGATGGGGTGAATTATGCGTACCTTGGTTGGTGAGAGTATTGAGGCTTTTATAGTAGTAGAGGGTTGACCTCTCTTCCTTTGACTAGAAGTCTTTTCCTTATAGAAGTCACTTTATGTATTTTACATTCACACACCCTACAGCAATGGAGCTATTTTACTTTTTAATACAATAAAATAATATAAACACTATAATAAAATAATATTTCATTCAACCAACACACTACCACAACCACCAAACCCATAAAAATCACTGCACAACTACAACCCCACCGTGCCTATCAAAACCAGTGAAGAAGAACAAAACAAAAACCCAGAAAAATCAACACAGCCAAACCGAAACCTATGCGTGATACTCTGTCCGATTCAGTACCGGCCGACGAGACCTGCGCCGATCATCGATCAGTGATCATAAACAGTGATGATGAGTGCAAAGTGAAATGGAATACTCCGATTTGAGGTGAGTCGGGTAATGTAAGACTCGATCGGAGCTAAAAATGGAGAGAGAGAGAGAGAGAGAGAGAGAAAACGAAAGAGAAGTGGGTTTGAGGCGATCAACGGCATGGGTCTGAGGTTGATCGGTGGCTTGGGACGATTGGTGAGTCGATGACGTCAAGCTTTGGTGGCGGCGACGTTGACGATGAGTTGGGTCGGCAACAGTAAACGTGAGCTTGAGAGACCGGAGTTGAGAGAGTGAGATTGAGAGAGATTCCGGAGTTGAGAGAGTGAGATTGAGAGAGATTCCGGAGTTGAGAGAGTGAGATTGAGAGAGATGAGGTTCAGAGATGAGATGAGACTGAATGAGAAAGAGAGAGGCATGGTGAGAGTGAATGAGAAAGCAAGTGGCATTTTTTTAATCAACAGCTGAAATAAAATAATGTTTTTTTTTTAGCTCTCATGAACAGTGGAACTAAAAAAAATAGATTTAGCTCTACTGCTGGAGCATGATTTTAGTGTCTGTGGAGCTAAAATTTAGCATTATAGCAATATAGTATCACTATTGAGTGCTTTTAGGTACGTAAGTCAAATATGTTATAATTGAATTGAGACTTCTCCATGCACAAAATGCTATTGGATCAATTTGGGCTTTATGTTAGTCAACCTATTATAGTAGTAGTGTTTTCATTGGTCAGCCATTAAACTCTTGAATAAAATGGGGCAATAGGTCTTGCACTTTCTATCACTTTTCATATGACATTTTCCTTTCTTTTCGTTTCTTCAAACAAAGAATCTTTCGAATTTTCTTACAAAATGCTTTTTAATTATGATCTATCATCATTCATCACTGGTGTATTTGACAAGCACACATTCTCTGATATTTTAGAAAGATCCATTATTCTATATAATTTATATTCAATTTTTGGTCGGCTACTCAGATTTCAAACAACAGCTAGCACGAATTTCATTAATTATAAATATATAATATATTGTATCGTATATTTACTAAGAAAAAGCCTACGTCTATGTGATTGGACAACTTTTTATCTCCGACTCAAATGAAAGACGTACACCTAATTAATCGAAACTGATTAGCCCCCACCTGGCAACTGCGGACAGAGCCTCTTATGATCTAGCTGACGCATGCCATGACTAAAATATCCATCATATATATATATATATATATATGTGCCTTAAATTAATGATTCTTGTCTAAAAATACATGAGCCTCAAAGGTAGAAAAAGGCATTTCCTAAGAATATCTTCTGCATAATTGAAAAAGAAAAAGAAAAAGAAAACGTGTTTATTATGCGTATTGGGTAATGGGGTATGGATTATACACACATATTGTATGATGGAAATCAACGTTAACGTTGATATTAAATATTTTAGAATTAGGTGGCATTTGGATAAGGACAAAAAGCCAGCGTTTGCATTTGGCCTTTTTATTTTTATTTTTATTTTTTTTATGCACTTATTTTTTTAATGCACGTGGATTATACTGTTATGTACTTATTATGTATTGTTCACGTATTATTCACATACTGTTCATATATTGTTTACGGGATCCACAACTACTTTATTTAGAAAAAAAAAAAATTAAAAATGGATCTCACGACACTACTCACACATTTAAAAATTATTTTGCTACAGTATTTTCAGTTTTCAGCAAAATAAGCAGTATCCAAACGGACCCTTAATGTACCGAATAAGAACCATCAAATGGTAGGTCCCGTTGGCTATGTTTTAAAATTTAAACCCATGATATTTTGTTGTAAATCCCAAGCCCATGCTCTAGAATTTTCCTTGGCTAGCATGGGAATTTTCGGCAGCAAACAAAATCCTCAATCTTCTCATATTTCATTATAAAATAGTCAGTTGCACATTTCCATATTTTGCAGAAAATACATAGTGGCTTGTGACATCAATGGGAAAGAAAATTCCTTTTTTTTTTTGCCTTTCCCTTTTTCACTCTAATCATCTTCAGCTACTTCCTTTTTTTTAGAGCTCTAAGACTATCAAAAAGAAAAAAAAAAAAAATCTGTATATATGATATTAGTTAAAAATAATAAAACATATATTACTTTTGATACTCTAGTTACTTTGCTTCTGTTGAAAATTTTCTCTTGGGCATTTGTGAAGTTCGAAACTTTGTTTGTGAGTGCACATTAACAGAGTTGCTGTTGTATCCTAGAGAGCGACCGCCTGAGCCATTTGCACCAACGGATTCATTCCAGTGGAGGCGAAATCGCTTCTTAAGAACAGTGGATTTAGTTCCGTGCCTCGACGATAAGTTTTACTTAATCCTTAATTTTATACACTTTTATACTTGTCTATTTTGCTTATAAGTTAATTTGAGCATATCTTGTTTTATTGATATATTATTGATATTACTTTGTAACTTTGTTAATCAATTTGGACAATTTTCCAAACTATACTTCCAACAGGTCCAATGGCTTATCTATTTATCACTATAATATTTTTAATATGGATTGCTTTAAATTATCAATTAACATAGATTAATTATGTCATTATGAAGAGCTTTTTATTGAATTATTTAAGTTTTATAGCATTATTAATTTATTATCCAATTCTCTTAATAAGGAAAATTTGGATTTGAATCTCTCCCGAGTTAGTTAGTGCATAACCACACACAAGACACAAGAGATGAAAATTAAGGTCACAAAAATCCAAACACAAACAAATAACTGTCTTACAAAATTTAAAGGCCACAAACACACCCCTATATACAATTAAGAGAGCCTTGTACGTAGAAAACTAACTAATGTCAGCATGAATGCCGTTAAATATGAATACAAATCCATTGTTTTACTTTTTGCATTTTATTTTCTGCTCCATTACTCAAAATTTGTCAATTTTATTTTTTTAACTTTTATTATAAAATAACCTAAGTTAAAAAATGAAAAAAAAAAAAAAAAAAACCAAACATATGATAAATAAAAAATAATATAAATAAAATAGAATACAAATTAAAAAGTAGAACAAATGATTTCTATTGCATCAAATACCACGAAACCACGTCTAATAATAATTCACGAAAAGAGCACAAACCACTAATAGACATTATATTCAACTAGTATGTAGCTCATGCTACCACACGGGAATGGATATATTATTAATCATGAGTTTATTCATGTTTAAAATGCTCAGTTAAGTCTAAATTTATATTATTAACTAGAAAATTTCATTAACAAAACTTGGCAGTATATATTTTATATTACTAAACTCATATATATTGTATTTTGGTGCACAGGATCGGTTCATTATAGTGATATTATTGGTCAATTTCTTTTTTGTCTTTTTGGGTTTATCACGAGGATAGAATTAGATAAAACAATAAAAATATATATTGCATTTTATTTTTTAAGTGATGCTATTGGACATTTATAAAGCAAACTAAATGTAAAACTTAAACCAATGGGAAACAAACTATTTTCTCTATGTTAATTTTTTCAATCCTCATAAATATTTAGATTCATGATTTTTTTTTTTTAAATTTGTACTTTCATCAAGCCACTAAACCGCGTGATGAAAAAGAAACAGGAATAATAATGAAGTCTATATTGTCATCAATCAAATACAATTAGTTCATATTAATCTTCTCCAAAAATTGCTAAATCCATCAACTCCTTTGGCTTTGGAACTGAACACTGTAGTCAGTGAACCATCCAAAACCCCATGAACCATGGCTACCCCTTCCCTTTTTCTTGCCAGCGAGCAAACTCAAAGCAGAGTCTCTAGCAAATGCAAAACTCAAATCTCTGGCTACCCAAAACCAATTAACCCAAATACTCTAAACAAAAGCAAACCAAATGTGACACAAATATCCTAAACAAAGAAGTGATAAATCTACAATAGCATATGAGAATAAAAATATCATTGAAAACACAAAACATGGCAGGTTTATTTGAAGTAAACAGCAAAAATCTGAATGTCTAATAAAACCAAATTGAAGTTTAATAACACTAAAATAATTCTATGTCCTATTTCGTATATAAGTACTCAATAAGGGATAGTAAAAATAGGGGAATAGTGTAAAGAGAAACTACAGAAAAAAGTCAAAAATAGTCATTAAAAGGAAGTTGATAACAGTTCCTAATTTCAACAGCAAGAATCAAGATTAATTACACAAAGGTTCCTCAAATTTATTAGGCTTTACTCCAAAATTACAGAAAGAGATATATAAGATTATACGCACACCCAAGTTATGGAATTCATGAAACTTTCCACCGATTATTATGTAATCATCTATTCATAAAATAAATTAATAAAAGTAAATCATCTATAAGTACTCAAGACATACACAATAAAAACAAATGAATAAACAAAATAAGCAAAGCTAACAACAACAATAGAAAACTAAATACTTCTGTCAAAAAAGAAAAAGACAAAAGGAAGAAAAAAACTTCCTTGTTTTTTATTTTTTTATAAACTTCCTTCTTTTAGGAGATTGTAAAATCCCTCTTAATCTGTGTTTATGCATGAAATATATTCAAATGAAACATAATGAGGAAAATACAAAACACCTCTTCACCATTATAGGATTCTTACTGTAACTCCTCAATTTACTTTGCAAAGAGGACAATTCATTCCAAGAATACAAAGTAAAACAAAAAATATATCATGAGGTAAGGGGAGAGGAAAAAGAGATCCCTTAAAGCCAATCCCTATTTTGTACTTGCACTGATTGAAACTAAAAATTGGTCCCTCAAGATCAAATGTCCAAGCCTATGTAAGTTCAAAGGAAGTGGCTATGGTAGGCCTATCCAAGTCTTCCATTATAGAATTTTCTCAATACCAATCATTAAAAGATAAGAGCTAGTACCAATAGAAATCTGCATTGCCTTGCTCTTTCCTTGAGCCGTGTACATTTGGTTTTCAATTTCTTGATTCTTCCTACCGTTGTCATTTTCCATCAACTCCTATTTCATTAGGATCTTGATAATATTTGCACTTTTCTCAGTTTCATCAATATTCATTTTCTTATTTGTCTCTACCCCTTTTCAACTACTCTCTGGCTCTAAGTAGCAATTAAGACCTAGCAAAATAAAAATATTCATAAAAAATAGCATTAGCATAAAACATAAAATGATGCATTGAGTTGCACTATAAAACTAAGGATTATTATATTATAAATTATCCAATTTGTTGGTCACTAATTGGGTGCAGATGCAAACACATGCATATCAAGAATTGGGTATAAGGTTGTAACATTGAATGCTCATAGGAAACCAATACTAAATTGGATCAAAACGTAGTTCTAATGTTATCCATTTAAAAACAGTTAATTTGTTAATAAACTGCATATGGACTATGACCATTGTTCTAAGAAAATAACTTAGAAATAGATGGATTGTGGATGAGATTTTTGAAGACTTTTCTTAAAGACACCATCTCTAGGTAAATGGTAAAATTTATATATATATATATTTGACCAATAACATCCCAAAACAATAAAGGAAGATATCCTTCTACTTCACTCTTGTAGACAACATCCATCCCATATAGCATCTTGCTAAAGACAACATGGTATTCCATCCAACCTTTAAAAGGAAACAAAAAGCAGGCATGTATGAAAAAAAAAAAAAAAGGTCCTAGTTATGAACACAGCCAGTAAATTTCACCATATTATAGTTTACACTTGCTGTCAAGGTGCACATATGTTGCGAATTTAGAATATGGATACTCAAAGTCATGTAATGAGTCTACCCACACCTAAATATGAAGAAACATCTTGATGTACCTTAACTGAGTACCACACTACTTATTTAATATGAAAAACAACTTAAACATGAGGATATATGCAACAACAACATGAGTTTATATGCAAAATTCAGTCAAATTAAGATGAGTGCACAAATTTTCAAAAATAATTCAACAAAACAAATTATTCAACAACATGAGTGATAAAAACTAACAAAAAAATAGATACTAAGATACCCAAACTTGCAATATTGTTTTTTAGGATATAGAAACGAAATAGTGCCCTTTTAAAAAAATAAAACCCCTTAATTGTCAGTCTTCCAAGGAGAGAGAAAGAGATTGGCATTAAGAAAATAGACATATTTGCATATTCCTCTCTCTTGAAATCATACTAACCTGCCCCGCTTAAAAAAAGGGATATATTGTATGGGTTTTTCTTTAGAAGAAATTGATTTGAGTAGCAATTGAATATAAACACAACATACACAATAAGAGAAGAAGAAGTTTGTTTGGCAAAGACGTTGCTCTATTTTGACTTTGGAGTTATGATGGTTATGAAAAAGGGTAAGAAAGTGATATCTTTTGCTATCTCCAAGAGATCTAGTACCTGATAACATTTGAATCGTGGGTTGAAGATATTTCATTCGTGCCTAAAACAATGTCAATAAATAATAAAATAGTAACATTTGCGCAATAAAAAACTATGATATCCAAAATTTAGAACTAAACAAAAAGCAAGAAAATTTTTTTGAACAAAAAAAAAAATAAAGAAAGAGATATAGAGAGAAAGAGACTAATCTATCTTCTTTGTTAACTTCAAAGTTCAACCAAAGCCTCTCCCTATTGCCTATACCTTCTTTGTCTACAATATTTTTTCTTGCTCTTCTCTCTTGCTGCCGTGTGACGTCACTTGAACAGTGAAAAGGAAATCTAATATAAACTAATCAAATCTAACCCAAATGCCTAAATCATATTTAACGTCCTAATTTTAAAAACATAAATGCTAGTAGCGGGTCCAGCAGTCTAAAAGTAGCAGTAAGGTTGAAGACTGGTAAGACAATCTCACAATGGCGGTTCCTAACCTTTTGATTTAGTAATCTTCTTGCAAAATACCCATCATCTTATCTGATAAAGATCTTTGTGAATTCGTGCTTTGACAAAAGGACGGAAAAAACATATTGAAAAATATGTTTATTTGAGGAAGAAAATAGGTAGTTTTAATGGTAGTTAGCTTTGGATGAGTGGGTTTAACGTTTGTGTGAGATTTAGCATCTGGCTTTAATTTTTTAGACGTGTTTGTTTCACACGGTATAACCTTTCACTTTTTAACTTAAACATTGTATAGTTGTAAATGGGCTTTTTTTCTATATGTCAAAACAATTATATTGATGAGGCCTTGTGATCATGATGAAGATGCAACAACCAACAGCCTATTATTGATATAGCATGTCAATTTATAAATCAACCAAATGATTAAACATACTAAGGACACATAAACAAAAAAACAGAATTCTCACTAAAGTGTTTGACTTCCTTAGACAATGTAGCTCAAGTCATAGCAAACCTTGAAATGTAATTGATGGGGGAAAAAAAATTCAACCTCAATCCTAAAGCCTACTTGATGTATTTTAAAACAAAATAAAATTTGGTGTATTTTTAATAGAATACAACATTGGTTCATTAAAAGATGCATATTAAGCTATTATTATTTCTGCACATGCATAAACCCGAAAACTTCATAGCATATCCCATTTTAGAGAAGGAAAACACAACAATACACAAAATTTTCCATGATTAACATATCATAATGCTTAATGATATGGCATGAAGGGAGTTCTAAATAAGAGAACTTAAATAAAAGAATCCACCCCTACATAAAGGCTTGGAATATTCACTGATAATTGTTAGGTGGAATGTTCATTGTCAATTTCTACTTTGCTATTCATTTCAAAGTTTTATACTAAAATTCAATTTAGTTTCACGGTGCATGCTCTTAGATTCATAATTGATTCAATTTGATATTAATGGCCATTTATAAATGGCAATAGAACTTAAAAAAAATTAACTATATTAAAATCATCTACCACTAAAAACTATTGTATACCTTTTTTTTGTCATATATCCACCAGTTTCAAAAGTGGGCAAAGTTGTACAATAAGGAATCAATCCATGAGAATGTGCACATATTTAGACTTTTTGAGGAGAAGCACTAATATTAAAAATTAGATTCACTACTTCTAAGAGGCATCTAAAATATTAATTAATCTTCATGTTGATCATAGCAATATACCATTAAATAAATATATTGAAGAAAATTAAAATAAAATATATGCAAAGAAACATCTAGTAGAAGTCCTATAAACAAATAGATTAGAATAGAATAAATCATATAAGAAATGTCTAAAACAATACATACCTGTTTAGGTTCAGATTGTTGTAAAGAGAGAAGCAGCATAGTATGCAGATTGTAAAATCAATCACAGAATAGCCCAGAACCATTTTAATCATAATATTTAAAACAAAAAAATAGAAAAAAAAAAAATCCAAACCCAAATACGTAAATGAAAAAAAATAAATTCTAACCCAAATACCTAAAAATCAAACCAATCCAACCAAATATCCAAACATAAAGTATATTTAACATTCAATTAAAAAAAAATTACCATTGATGGTTCCAATAAAGTAGAAACTATACCTGGTAGTACTGCTTCTACTCAGACTTGGATTGCTTGCAAGGATTTCCCTTTCCACCTACAAACCCTGAAAAAGAAAAGCTTAGAAAGAACCCAACTCATCTCTGTAGAGAAAGGAATTGACATAGACAGATATAAATTAAAAATACTTGAAATAAAAAAATACGAATAACCAGGAAATATTAAATAAGAACAGTCACAGCTGAAAAGCATTCATCATTGATCCCTGGTAAATTAAACAAAAAACACCCTCATAATTCACCACTATTTACATTAATACCAATCAAAGCACAAACGGTTACTGTAAAGTCAAACTCAAAACTCGAAAACTCACTGTATTGGGAGACTTGAAAGACGATGACCCATCAACGACATCGTTGGAGGCACCCAAAGAAAGCGACATCTATATCAGACCAGACTCGCCGGCTCTAGCGCTGGCACCGCGAGACATGAAGAGTTGTTGCTGGAGCATGATGGCAGCGGCAGAGGAGGACTTAGTAGCGCCAGAAATCTGGTGGCTATGGAGCTTGGAAGCGAGGGTGGAAGAGTCATGGTCGAACTGGTAAGGAACATTGTTGTCAGGGTTAGACGGTGGCGTTTCATCGGAGAGTTCTCTGGGCTTGAGGTCCCACGGGGTTTTAGGGTTGAGGTTAGGCCAAGAACACGAAGGCTCCAAGAAGTCATCGTGTGTGTTGTTGGGGTCGAAGTGTGAGTTCTGGAGGTGTTGAATCTGAGAGTTTTGGATCTGTGGGGAGTTGTATTTCTAATTTGCGTTTGATTATTGTAGAAGGGGAGGTGAAGCAAGCGTGTCTGATATCAAAAGGTTTTATTTAGCCAAAAAAAAATAGCACAACATTTAATGTAAAACACAGATTTCTAGAAGGTGAGGTGAACCTAGCGTTTTATTCAGGAAGAAAGAGAGGAGGACAACTTTCCATAAGAGATGGAGCAAAATTGGACTCCAATTTCAGATTTGAATTGAACAATTAGGAGGATAAATTTAGACACATGACACAAAATTAGAACTCTAATTAGGAATTCTAATTTAAGTGCTTCACCTATTATTTTATATATATATATATATATATAGATATATAGATAAGATAAAGAGTAACATTATATCAATCGTATGAAGTTATTTTTAATTAGGTTACAAGTAGGGGAAGAGCCGCACGTTTGACTCAGGGACCGACTCCTCTCCTGAAAAAAAAAATGGTTCAAAAAAAGAAAAGAAAGGGCAAGTTACTTGAAAATATGAAGGGTAAATTCCACAAACCTACCCTGAGGTTTGTGGAAATACCAATGAGGTCCACGACATTCTAAAACCTACCAATTTAGTCCTTAAAAGACAATTTTATCCCTAACTTTCTTTCTCTTTCTCTAATCTGTCTCCGTTCCTCTCCCCTTCTCTCTTCTCTTTCTCTATCTCTCAGATCTCTCTCTCAAAAATCACTGTTTGGCTCCTTTCCAATACCTGTTCCGCCATTCCTTTCTTTTCTTATAAATTCTTTTTTTACTCTATTAAAACCAACACAAAATTATTCAACACCAAAACCCCATCTCTAATCTAACCCAGAAACATACCCTATAAAACCAACAAAATTCAACACATTTACACAAACCATTCACCACCAAAAACTCATTTTTAATCAAACCCAGAAACCTACTCTACAAACCAACAGAAATCAACACATTTAAACAAAACATTCACCACCAAGAACCCATTTTTAAATCAAACCCAGAAACATCCACTAAATTTTCAAGAAACCAATACATATACACATGATAAAATTACTGAACAATCATCCATAAAATTGTAAGATTTATTTATGTCAGTTCAGACAAAAAAAAAAAAAAAAAAAAAAAACTTCTCTTTCTATTCGGTGAGGTCCGATTCGGAGATTGTGGATCGAGCTTATTCGGCGATTCAGCATGCGATGTCTCGGCTTGAGGATAAGTTTCAGCATGTTTTGATTCAGAACACCGTTCCTCTTGACGCTGAGAGACTGTACGGCTCGATTCGCCGAAGTAGCCTTTCGTTCCCAGTCAACGATGCCGAAATTATTGCCGGAGAAGATGGTATGAGTGTGGTGGTCAGTGACTTTTCTAGTGGCTATGGGTGATATGGGTTTGTTGGGCGGTGGGTTTTGAGAGAGATCTGAGAAAGAAAGAGAGAAGAGAGAAGGGAGAGGAACGAAGAGAGAGAGAGAAGCAAGATGGGGAAGATTGGTATTATCACTGAAGGGTAGGGATAAAATTGTCTTTTAAGGACTAAATTGGTAGGTTTTAGAATGTTGTGGACCTCATTGGTATTTCCACAAACCTCAAGGTAGGTTTGTGGAATTTACCCAAATATGAATCATTATAGTTGTCAGATTAAAATAGATTTAAAACCTGAGATATGGTCTCCCACTCTCACTTAAAGCAAAAGCCTTGGCTTAATTTATTAGCCAAACTGTTCAAAACTTCAAGCTGGTATCCACGAAAAAGAAAAAAAAAATCTATTATATACTAATACAAAAAAAAAAAAAACAAAAAAAGAGTAAGTTTTGTCACAACACTCCATATAGTTTATTGTGATTGGTAAAAAATAAATATATATATAAAAGTGATCTACAAACAGTTACAGTCGATTACAAAACAGAGTTATAATAAAAATTGTGATTTTATTTATAGTAACAGAAGGACTCCCACCAAAAAAGGAATGTTGTGTTATTTTTTTTTTTTTGATAACAAACATCATTCACCTTTCATTGATTTGGACAATTATCCATAGAGATTACATCCATAAGAACCAGATTTGATACAAAATGGGGGGTATCTTCCACCCAAACAGTACATTCTTCCTCAAACAAAGCATGCTTGGCTAACTGGTGCGCAACCATGTTACCATTTCTGCCAACATGGGAAGCCGTCCAGTGATTAAAATGCAGCAAACAGAGACGCATTCCCTCAATCACCTTCTTGATCGAGCTTGGGGCCGAGGAAGAATCGGAAATGGCCATCACCACCTGCTTTGCATCACCTTCAATGATGATCTCCTTAAGACTAAGATCTTTTGCCAACTGAATGCCTTCCTCCATAGCCTTTGCTTCAATCTCTAAAGGCCCCAGGGGCAGATGTATTCTTTTACTTAAAGCTCCCATGACTTGGCCTTTTTCATTCCTGATCACGACTCCAACACCGCAGCACCTAGCATCCTTGAAAATGGCTCCATCCACGTTGACTTTATACCAACCAGCCCTTGGCGGTTGCCAGCAAGTATTGGTTCGAACCTGAATTCCATTAGGTGAAGGATCACTCTGTCTGCATTCCTCAGTGTAGTTTCGGGCTTCTACTGCAATTTGTTTTGGCTGTTTACACAGGCCTTCATGCTTGAAAGAGTTCCTGTTATTCCATATCTTCCATGCCATGATTGCATACCACTCCCAGTCTTGGATACACTTATCCTCCTTCAGCTTCCACACCACATCTATGAATTCATTTGAGTACCGAAGCTGGTCTCTTACTCTTGTTGGCAGACCCCCATTTTTCCATACCTCTGAAGCAAATTTGCATCCCCAAAGAGCATGACCCGAGGTTTCACGAATCCCACACAACCCACAACTATCAATCCCGGTGATTTTCCGAGAAACAAGCATAGAGTTGGTGGGTAGTATGTCTTTGCAGGCTTTCCAGAAAAACTGTTTTACCTTATTCGGGCACTCCAACTTCCAAATAAACCTCCAAAAAACCTTCATTTTTGATCTGTCTGAGCTTTCCCCTAAGGCCACTTGCTGATTTCCTTCCTTAATGAGATTGAAAGCCACTTCATAGGCACTTCTAACAGTAAACAAACCATTCCTTGTTCCTGCCCAAACCCGAGAGTCCTTAGGGAGAGTGCTACTAATAGGGATACTTAAAATGGTTTCTGCCTCATGAGCAACAAAATTGCTCTTCACCAAGTCTGCATCCCAAGAGCCTTTCTCCCTATCTATTAGATTCTCCACCCTATCCAACACTTGAACTTGACACCGCGGACTCATTACTTTGAAGGTGTTTGGAGTTGGGAGCCATCTATCCTCCCAGGTCTTAACCTTTTTTCCATCCCCAATGATCCATCGGGACCCCCTCTCAAGAACTTCCCTTGCTGCCAGCAAACTCCTCCACACATAAGAAGGTCTTCTGCCCAATTTTGCCTCCATGAAGTTGCTCCCCTTAAAATACTTTGCTTCTAGTATTTTGTAGGTAATGGAGTTTGGGTTTTGTTGAAGCCGCCACCCTTGCTTGGCAAGGAGCGCGAGATTGAAAGCCTTAAGATCTTTGAACCCCATGCCGCCTTCCGATTTAGGGATACATAGCTTTTCCCAAGAGATCCAAGCCATTTTTCTCTCCTTATCTTTCTGCCCCCACCAGAAGTTTCGCGTCATCGAATTAAGCTCTTTGCAAAGTGAATCCGGGAACTTAAAGCAGCTCATTGTGTATGTAGGCGTGGCTTGAGCAACCGCCTTAATAAGAATCTCACGACCCGCATTGGACAATAGCTTACCTTTCCAATTAGCTATTTTCCTCCCGACTTGGTCTTTAACCCGAGAGAAAGCTTTCCTCTTTCCACGGCCCACAAGCGGGGGCAATCCCAAATATCTTTCATGTTGTTGGATGATTTGGGCCCCAAACAACTCCTTAATTTCTTCTTGACAATCTCTATTTGTATTTCTACTAAAGAACAAAGATGTCTTCTCCTTATTTAACTTCTGCCCCGATTCTTGTTCATAATCCGCCAATACTTTCATCACCCTCTGCCCTTCACTCACACTTGCCCTACAAAATATGATACTATCGTCTGCAAATAAGAGATGGGACACTTGAGGAGCACCCCGGCACACCGACACCCCTTTTATTCTGCCCACTGTCTCCTCTCTTTTCAACATGGCAGACAGCCCTTCAGAGCATAATAGGAAGAGATACGGGGAAATGGGATCGCCTTGTCGAAGACCCCTAGATGGACTTATTTTTCCCCTCGGCTCTCCATTAATTAGAACAGAGTAAGTCACTGTCGTAACACACATCATAATCAGCTTGATCCATCTCTCTGCAAACCCCAATTTTCTCATCATTGCATCCAAATAAGCCCACTCCACTCTATCGTACGCTTTGCTCATATCAAGTTTTATTGCCATCAGACCCTGTTTCCCTCTTCTTCGTAAATCAACACTATGCATAGTTTCGAACGCTGCAATCACATTATCAGTTATCTGTCTTCCTGGAACAAATGCACTCTGAGACTCGCTAATAACTTCAGGTAGAATCAGTTTCAACCTATTAGCGAGGACTTTTGCTACAATTTTATAGAGGACGTTACAAAGACTAATGGGCCTATATTCAGATATTTTTTGGGGGGAGCTGACTTTAGGTATAAGACAAATATAAGTTTCATTCCAACCATACGGCATGCAACCAGTATTCAGAATTTGCAAAACAGAGTTTGTAACATTATGCCCAACCACATTCCAGTACTTTTGATAAAAGATAGGGGACATACCGTCGGGGCCGGGGGCTTTGGTAGGGTGCATTTGATGCAGAGCATTTCGGACTTCCAGCACACTAAACTCCTTAAGGAGAGTAGCATTCATCTCATCCGAGACCAGCGGATTAATGGCACCCAAACTAGCAGCAAAAGAAGATGGACTGGCTGTGCTAAAAATGGATGAAAAATACTCAAGGACTTCTCTCTCAATGTCCTCCGGCTGATCAAACCAAACATCGTTCGCGCCCCGAATCCCCTCAATCTTATTAGTCTTTCGTCTTTGATTTGCCGTGGCATGGAAAAATTTAGTATTGCGGTCGCCACATTTGATCCATAAAGCCCTTGATCTTTGATTCCACATAACCTCTTCCCTTATGAGTATCTCATTGATCTCCTTTTTCAAGCCCTGAATTTCTGCCGCTGTCTCGTGCAAGAGATTCAACCCTTCAAGGTGTCTAAGTCTGTCCTGTTTCAGCTTCAGCACCCTATTCACATTCCCATAGACCCCATTGTTCCATCTTCTAAGCTGCCCTTGACAATTTTTAATTCTCTCCTGAATGTCCACATCAGCCCGTAATGGATCCCAAGCCCCTTCAATAACTTCCTTGCATCTTTCATCTCTGATCCACATGGCCTCGAAAAAGAATCTCTTTTTCACTTTCTTTGGTGGCGCCTTTTTCCTTAAGAACAAAGCCAAGAGGCAATGGTCCGAAGCTGCCATTGAGACGTGGTGAACTTGCGCTTCAGAAAAATTAGCAAGCCAGCCCTCATTGGCCACCACCCGATCCAATCTAACAAGGGTCCGTTGGTCCCCAAACCGTCCGTTGCACCAAGTAAATCTGCTTCCCACAAAACCCAAATCATTAAGGCCACACACACTCAGACAATCTCTAAATTTTCTCATTTGATCTGCATCACGGTCTGCCCATCCAAGCTTTTCATCGGGGTGGGTGATCTCGTTGAAATCGCCAAAGACCACCCACGGCATATCACATTGCTTCTTCAATGTTTCAAGCAAACTCCATGATATATGCCTCTTCCTTGCATCCGGATGCCCATAAAACCCGGTCGCCCTCCATGGATTCCGCCCCTTCTCATCGTATACCACCACGTCGATATGCGAGTTGGAGCAGCTTTTGAACCGAATATCTGCGCCTTCCTTCCAAATCATAGCCAACCCGCCGCTCATGCCGTCGCTAGGAACATCAATTCCCTGGGTCATCTCCAATTTCCTCATGAAGCCCTTCATTCTGCTGGAACGAGCTTTGGTCTCCACAAGGAACAAGAGGATCGGATTTTTGGATTTCACCTCGTCGGTGAGAATCCGAACTGCCGGGGGTGATCCTAGACCCCGGCAATTCCAAGCCAAGATACTCATGTGGCTCGGCGGCCCTGCATCGCAGTCGCCGCCTCTTCGCCATCCCTATCATTTTCCTTTTCCTGAGTGTTTTGTCCTTTGCTCGCTGTTTTCTTTCGTTTCTGCACAACTAAGTCTTGTTCAAGTTTCATAATGGGAACCGGACCAGGCCTTTTGCTCCCCAGTAAGTCAAGGCCCATGCTCTCATCATTACAATGGGCCTTCCTCGCGAGTCTTTTCCAGTGCCCACTCTTCGGGCCCAACGTCTCTGCCACCCAGCCCGTCTCCTCATTAAAACATATGGCCATTGGGCCTGTTTCTTTCTCATTTTTAATTGGGTTTTCAACCCCACTTAGGCCTTTCAAACTTGGCGCCAAAAGGAAGTCAAAATGAGGCTCTTGCTTCTGTTGAGTCCCTTTCTCCCCCCTCTGATCACTCACATCTTCATTTTGGATTGTGGGTTTGGTCAAACTTTCCTTTTCCTGTAAAAGAATACTGCTTTCCTTGTTCAACCCGAAACTACTGCCCATACCATTTTCATGAATACATCCTGGAGCTTGATCTCTAGTATCATGCCCTTTTGTCCCATCCTCTTTCTCCCTGTTTCCTAGGTCGTTCATCGCTGACCCCTCTGCAACTTCCACCCCCAATGCCACAGGTGGCGCGTGAGATGGCTTCCCCGAGATTTTTCCCACATTTCCTCCTTGTTTGTCTCCCATACTCAGCCCAAAACTCTGACCTCCTCTAGGTGCCTCACCTCCGACCCTTTGAATTGTCTCACCTCTTAACCACGGTCCATATTGAAGGTTTGTTTGCTCCTTTTGGTTTTCTTTCTCCACTGCTTCCGCACAGTCCCTGAGGTCGTGGTTCAGCATTCCACATCTGTAGCAGAAATTTGGAAGCCTTTCATACCTGAAACTAATCCATCTTTGCTCGCCCCCTTCAATCTTAACTTTCTTTCCTCTGACTAACTTCTTTGTAACATCGATCTTCACTCTAATCCGGAGATACTTTCCCCATTGAACCCCAGATTCAGCTGCATCAACGGACATCACCTCTCCTAGCGTGGACCCTATAGCCCAGCCCGTCTCACAGGTTCTGCTCATCAATGGGAGGTTATGAATCTGAATCCAAAACGGCGACTGCTTGATAGATATATCCTTTGGAACTTGTTCACCTTCAAACTCCTTTAACAGAACTAGTTGTTTCTCATAGCTCCAGGGGCTCATATCCATAATTTTCTTCTTGTCCCGTCCATCTCCAAACTCGACTAAGTATAGCTCATCGTCAATCTCCGTTATCTGCACTCCTTTGTTGGGCTTCCATATCATCCTCAAGTTTTTCCGAAGTGCTTCCAGCGATATACTTCTGTGTGCCAGCACCTTCATCACGAGGCATTTCTTACCTATTTCCTTTGCTGCTTCTGTGCTATTGCTCCCCAGAGAAATACTCTCATCTTCCTCTTCCGTAAAAGAGAGTTTCTTCCATAACTCTTCCAGCTCTGCCGTCATAGTTTCGCAGAGCTACTAAACCGACCTCACTGAAACAGGAGGTCACAACACTCTTGCAAGGAGACCTGCAAGACACAACTGCATCTACATGCACGAGAGCACGAGAGCGACGTGAAAGAGTTAGGAGCGAAAACGAATGTTGTGTTATTACACTATCAATACTTGCACCAAAATGGCATCCATATAAACACCATGTAACATAAATATGAGAATGTGTATACACTAAACAGTGTATTTGTCTGTGTGTGTGAGCAAAAGAACAAAAAGGAGCATATGCCAGCAATGATCCATGGACATCAATTTCTTTTGAGGAGGAAAAAACAACAAATAAATGGATTATAAACGTACATATTTTCTTCTCTACATGTCGCTAAAAATATATAAACAGAGTGCACGCTCTCCCAAGTGATTCATCTCCTCCCTCTTGAGCCCAATCATTTGGCAGAAAGATTCACACAAAGTTAGTTCATGTTTAATTATTACAAAATCTAAACAACGTACAGTTCGTTCCTGCATTTGGCTGCAGAAAGCAAACCATGCATGCATGTGTTTGCCCCAAGCTTTCTTCAACGCGGCTCACCAGTCATTCTGATATTTGACTCCTTATTTCTTTGTTAAGTTGAACCTACTCTGGTGCGCGTACGTACAGCCATTTGGGGGAGGATTAATGTATCCAAGGTGTTCTGCTAGCTGGGTCTGAATGCAGATTGGAATTAAGGTTAAGGGATTTTCCTTTCCCACGTAATTAATTTTTAATTACTAATGCCAACATGTAGCTTTCCACTGCCACCAAATACCACCCAACCATGCATGTTTAATTTAACGAACGTTGTCATCCACGGGAAGAACACAGGCCTTAATTTAATAGACATTATATTCAAGTCACCGACTAACACGCACTAATATCGATCATACGAAATTATTTCTAATTACGTTAATTACAAGTAGGGGTAAAGCAACATTTGGCTCGGAGACCATCCTCAATTTTGTTTTCCCTTTACTAATAAAATAGTATAATTAGAATATTGTTTCTGTTAACGTGTATAATGTTGTGGGCTTTAGGCCCAACTAGATTACTTGTATAGCACACATTCTTGTACTACACTCTTACTTGTACTGCACTCATATGTCTCATATATATAAAGGCACTTGTGTATATTCTTTCACTGAGAAATACAATATACAATCATTCAGTATTTTTAACATGATATCAGAGCCATTGCTCTAACTTTCTTGTGTCTTGTAGTCTTATCTTTGTTGGTATTTTCCGCTACCTTGACTTCTTCGGTTAGTAAACCTTTTCCGTGCCCTCTTCTGACCGCCCCACCGCTGTCAGAGGTGCCCAAGGTTGAATCTTCACCGCCAGAAACTTGAACACTGCCACCAAGATAACTGCCTTCGTTGGACCTTCCACATCGGACCTCCGATTAAGACATAAGACATATCACTGTGTATATTTTCAACCGATCTACACAACTTCGTCGGAATCATCATCATCTGACCCTACACGCGCTGCCAGGCGCCGGTCAAAGATTCGATAGTTTTTTTATGCGCCGTCAGTATTGCTCCGATCATTTCACCGCCGCCGTCATCGGAATACTCTTTCTCCGATCTACATTGTCGGAAAAGAATCAATCTCATCGGACTCAACACGCGCCCTCATTCGCCGTCCAAAGATTCGATGAAGATTGAACCACACACCTCACGCGCCGCTGGGTCACCTGCTGACGTCAGCACTGCCACATCAGTATCCACGTAAGCCCTAGCTGATGTCATTAGCTTATGTCATCTTGCTGACGTCATAACTGGGAGTTGACCGTTGACTTTTTCTCAGAGTTGACTTTTTGCAGTCCAGGTGCTCCCTCCCATTTTTTTGCGTAGATTTCATTTTTGCAATCCATTTTTGCATATTTTGCTTCTAAATGAAGAATAAGGACAAGTCTTCTTCCTTTTGCAACAATCATTGTCGATAATTCAACAAACGTTTTTACAATTTTTGCAAACGTTTTGGCCATAATATTGAGACTTGCTATCAACGCAACAAATCAGTTGTTTCCATTTCTGCTGCTACAGTTGCTAACACTAAGAGTGTCCAACCTATGGCTTCCATCTCTGCAAAGTCTCAGTCTTCTGGATCCACTTTCACCATTTTCAGAGATGACCTTATAAATATCATCGCCAATGTCATTCGTATGGTTGGTAATGCATCTTATTCCTCTTCTTTCTTAGCTTTATCTGGTATGTCTCCTACCTCTTGGCTTATGGATTTTGCTTGTTGCAATCACATGACACTTCATTCGTCCTTATTTTTTGACCTTAAACCTGCACCGCACCCTCTTAATATTCGCGCAGCAAATAGTTCCACAATGTCTGGTCATAATATAGGTTCCGTTGCGACCTCCAATCTCTTGGTTCCTGGAGTCTTTAATGTTCCTGACTTTTCTTATAATTTATTTTCTGTTGGACAATTAGTTGAGTTGGGTTATTGCATTATCTTTGATTATTCTGGGTGTATTGTGCAGGATTCGAGGACGGGACGGGAGCTTGGGATCGGTCCTAGAGTTGGGCGTATGTTTCCTGTGGACAACCTTCGTCTTCCACTTGTTGCTCCTGTTTCTGTTGCTGCAGCTGGTGCAATTCCTTCTATTCCTTCCCTTGCACTTTGGCATGCTCGACTTGGTTATGCATCCTCTTCACGAGTACAATAATTGGCTTCTAGAGGTTTGTTAGGTTTAGTATCTACAAAAAATTTTGATTGTGTTTCATGTCAGTTAGGAAAACAACCAGTTTTGCCTTTCAATATTAGTGAATCAATATCCACTGATATCTTTGACCTTATTCATTTTGATGTTTGGGGGCTTTCCTTTGTCTCTAGTATTGGTGGATCTCGATATTTTGTTGTTTTTGTTGATGATTACTCTCGCTATAGCTGGATTTTTAATATGAAACATCATTCTGAATTGTTACAAGTATATTATAATTTTGCAAAAATGGTTGAAACTCAATTTTCCAAACGTATCAAAATTTTTCGATCTGATAATGCTCTTGAGTACACTCAATATGCTTTCCAAGCTGTTTTGCATTCCTATGGCACTGTTCATCAACTAACTTGTCCAGGTACCTCTTAACAAAATGGTAGAGCTAAACGAAAACTTCGTCATATTCTTGACACTGTTCGTGCTCTCCTTCTCTCTGCCAAAGTTCCTGCTCCTTTTTGGGGCAAAGCTGCTCTTTATACTGTTCATACTATTAATCGCATTCCAAGTCCTGTCATCCAAAATCAAACTCCATATGAGCGCATTTTTGGGTCACTTCCAGACTATCACCACCTTCGCTCCTTCGGTTTTGCTTGTTTCATTCTTCTTCAACCACATGAGCATAACAAACTTGAGCCTCGGTCAAGGCTTTGTTGTTTTCTTGGCTATGGCGAAACTCAAAAAGGGTATCGGTGTTATGATCCTGTCTCTCATCGTCTTCGTATCTCCCGCAATGTTGTCTTTTGGGAACATCGCGTTTTTGTCGAGCTCTCTCACTTCCGTGCCTCCCTATCTTCCTCCTCTGTCTTAGATCTCTTTCCAGATGAGGCACATATTCCCTTCTGTAGCTGCTCCTGATCCTCCTATAGTTGCTCTTGATTCTCCTGTAGATTTCTCTGTCCAACCACCAGATATCACTAATCCATTTCCTAGTTCACCCTTTAATGAACAGGTGGAAGATGAACAAGTCGAAGATGAGCTACCTAACCCCAACCCTGAGCTTGGGTCCCTTGCTCCTGCTCCGCCTGAAAATCTTGTACAAGACATTCCACCTCGTCACTCAACTCGGGTAAGATCTATTCTTGCACATTTACTTGACTATCATTGTTACACTGCCCTTGCTACACTACACGAGCCTCACACCTATCGTAAGGCTTCCATTGACCCTTTATGGCAGATTGTAATGAAAGAGGAATTTGATGCATTATCTAAAAACCATACTTGGGATTTGGTGACACTCCCCCCCCGGGAAATTTGTGGTTCGTTGTAATTGGATCTACAAGATTAAGACTCGCTCTGATGGGTCCATTGAGCGCTACAAAGCTTGTCTTGTTGCAAAAGGGTTTACACAGGAGTATGGGATTGATTATGAAGAGACATTTGCTCCGGTTGCTCGCATCTCATCTGTTCGTACCCTCTTAACTGTTGCTGCTGCCAGTAAATGAGACATTTTTCAAATGGATGTCAAAAATGCATTCCTTAATGGGGATTTAAGTGAAGAATTTTATATGCAACCTCCTCTTGGTCTCTCTGTTGATTCAAACAAGGTGTGTCACCTTCAACGTGCACTTTATGGCGTTAAACAAGCTTCACGAGCTTGGTTTGCCAAATTCAGCTCTACCATCTCTCGCTTAGGTTACATGGCCAGTCATTATGATTCTGCCTTATTTCTTCGTTGCACTGACAAAGGCATTATTTTACTTCTCCTATATGTGGATGATATGATCATAACTGATGATGACCTTAGTGGCATTCAAGAACTCAAGGATTTTCTCAGTCAGCAGTTTGAGATGAAAGATCTTGAACATTTCAGCTACTTCTTGGGTCTTGAAATCACTCATTTTATAGATGGACTTTATATTACTCAAGCCAAGTATGCTCTGAACTTTTTTCTCGAGCTGGACTCACTGATAGCAAGATTGTTGACACTCCAGTTGAGTTTAATGCGCATCTGACTCCCTTAGAAGGGAAACCATTGTCTAATCCCTCTCTTTACAGACGCTTGGTTGGCAGCCTAGTTTATCTCATTGTCACTCGTCTAGACTTTTCCTATGCTGTTCACTAGGTGAACCAATATCTGTCTGCTCCACGATCGACTCACTATGCTACTGTTCTGCGCATTCTTTAATACCTAAAGGGCACTCTATTCCATGGTCTTTTCTACTCTGCTCAGTCTCCTCTTATTCTCCGTGCATTTTCTGATGCTGATTGGGCAGGAGATCTCACTGATCGCAAGTCCACCACTGGTTATTGCTTTCTTCTTGGTTCTTCTCTGATTTCTTGGTGAAACAAGAAATAAACTTATGTGGCCCGTTCCAGTACTAAAGCAGAATATCGTGCCCTTGTTGATACCACATCTGAGCTCCTTTGGCTACGATGGCTTCTCAAAGACTTAGATATGTCTACATCCTCTGCTACTCCTCTTTATTGTGACAACCAGAGTTCCATTCATATTACTCACAATGATGTCTTCCATGAACGGACTAAACACATCGAGATCGATTGTCATTTTATCCGTTATCATCTTGTCCATGGTACTCTTAAGCTGATCTCAGTCTCCTCTAAAGATCAACTTGCAGATATCTTCACCAAGTCACATCCTAAGGGACGCCTTCGTACTTTGGTTGACAACTTCAAGTTGGTCTCACATCTACCTTGAGCTTGAGGGGGGCTGTTAATGTGTATAATGTTGTGGGCTTTAGGCCCAACTAGATTACTTGTATAGCACACATTCTTGTACTACACTCTTACTTGTACTGCACTCATATGCCTCATATATATAAAGGCACTCATGTATATTCTTTCACTGAGAAATACAATATACAATCATTCAGTATTTCTAACAGTTTCTCTTTTCTTTTTTTCTTTAAAAAAAAAAAAAAAAAAAACTTTTTCCTATCTTGTCTAATGAGTTTTGGTTGTTGAGTCTAATTTATAAGTAGGAATTTTTTTAATGAAATTAGTTTCTCTTATCTGTTTTTAACTTTTATTCATTCATGGCTTAAGGACTTGATTTGTTCCATTAGAAATTTCTTTTGTTTGCTTTGTTCTAATACATTAGAATTATATGCGTATAACGTATAGAGTTGTAGACTTTTTTTTTTTTGTTGGACAAAGGCTTTTGTTGTTTTCACTTTTAGGCTTTGTTTTGGAGTTCGCAAGACAATGGAATGAAATGAAATTAAGTAATCTTGATTGGATGTTTTAAAATAAAGGAATGGAAAAGAATGAAAATGAATGAAATATAAGTAATCTTGTTTGTAAGTAACATAGAGAGAATGAAATGGATTCATTTTATAACAATATTACTATTAGACCCCTATTTTAAAATAAATGATTGAATATATAAGGGCATTTTTGTAGTTTTAGTAAAAAAATTCATTAAATCTATTTTTTTTTCCTTACATTCCTCTCAATTTCGGGAGGGTTAAAAATTTAAAGTTTTAACCCTTGTTTGAGAGGAGGGAATAGAATGGAAATGAATAAAAAGAATAATTTTAGAATATTTTTTCCTTCTCTTATTTGAGAGTTTTAATGGAGGGAATGGAAAGTCTATTCCTCTGTTTGGGAGTTTAAGTGGGAGGGAATGGAATGGGTAAAAGGGAACACTCATTCCTCTCTATTTCCTTAAAACCTCAAATTTTCATTCTCCTTGAAATTGGGAGGAATGTGAGAAAATGAAATTAGATTTAATGAATTTTTCGCTAATACTCCTAAAATACCCTTATATATTTATCCTTTTTTTAAAAAAAATAAGGATTTAATGGTAATATTGTCATAAAATGATTTTATTTTATTCTCTCTATGTTACTCCCAAACTAAATTACTTACATTCCATTCATTTTAATTCTTTTCCATTTCTTCTTTTTAAAACATCCAATCAAGGCCATTTAATTCTATTTCATTTCATTCTTTTCCATTCCTTTCCCTTGCTTAAATACATTTCATTCCATTCATTTCTATTCCCTTATGATCATTCTATTCCATTCCCTTATGAACTCCCAAACGAAACTTTAAGGGAATAGATTTTTCATTCGCTCCACTAAAACTCTCAAACAAAAGAAGGGAAGAATATTATAAAATTATTTTTTTCATTCATTTCTATTCCATTCCATTCTCTCCTCCCAAACGAGGGCTTAAGGTTTAATTTTTTGTAAATGCTTTATTGAGATAATAAAATGTTAAATCAATATAATTTAAAGAAATAACTAAACATAAGATACTTAATATTACAAATGATAATACTTGAAAAAAATAAGAAGGCCCATTTAGTTGAGGAGTTTGAGTAATGTTATTTGTAGTTTTTTGAAATACGTGTGGATGAAAAAGTGTGTGGAAAAATGTGTAAGGTTGTTTAAAAACTGAAAATGTATGTTTGAACCACTTTACCAAATAGAAGCCTTTTAAAATCGAAATAAATAAAATAATTTTGGCTATTTCTGGTCCATATATCTATCGAAAATTAGGAAACTTGTTTAGACTTATCAAAGTTTATAAAAATGATAAATTATCTTATAAAATTATTTTAGTTAATTAAGAATTACTTTAAGTTCTAACTTTGTAAGTGCGTTTATCTCTGGAGATGCAATAAACGCGATAGAAAACAAAAGTTACTGCAAAATATTAATAATTACCATTGTTGGATTAAAATAGATTTAAAATCTAAAGCAACTAGCTCTATATATAAACACCAAGGGCCGGCCCAAGGGCTTTTGGGGCCTAAGGCAACATTTAAATTGGGGCTTTTATATATTTAAATTTAATTAAATGATATTTTTTTACTTAAAATATATTCTTCTAATTTGTTTAAATGCAATTTTTTTATTTTTTATTTTGTGAATTTGTTGTTTATTTATGAGTTGTTCATGTAATTTTTTTATAATTATTTTTTGAAGACTTTTTTTTTTTTCTTTTTTTTTGAGAGGGATATAATTCTATTTTATTAAAGGTAGAATTAAGAAATTACATCAACAAAAACTAAATAAGAAATGTCTGGAGGAACATACTCCATCCAAACTAAGAGAGGGAAAGACATCCTTGCTCATTTAGCTAAGGCATAGGCCACACAATTGCCCTTCCTTCGAGTATGTGAGAAGGAACAAGTTTGTAGGAAACCCGAAATGGACTTACGGTCTTTGATAATATGACCAATGCCAGAACGCTCCAAACACCAACCCGATAAGGCTTTAAACACAATTTCTGAATCACCTTCAATGACCACTAGATGAAGACCCAATTCGACAGAGAAGATTACAGCTCTCCTCGCCGCCAAAGCCTCAAGCATTTCAACACTTTCTGGACTCAGAATTTTTTCTGCTAGAGAGGCCATCACTTCGCCTTTTTCATTTCTGACCACAACACCAATTCCAGCTTCACCCAGCTCTGCAAACATCACCCCATCATAGTTGACTTTGTAGGTTTCTGGTCCTGGTGGTTTCCACTTCACAGCTTTCGATGGTTTAGATTGTGGTTGCTACGCTGGTTTTGCTTGGAATTCATTAAGTAGCGTTAGAGCTACATTAAGAATTTTCTCTGGAGAAAGGCACAGTTCATTTAGTCTCTTCTTATTCCTCCTAAAACAAATAAGCCATGCCACACATGTGAATAGCTCCAACTTTTCTTGGTGTTGTCCAATGAAGTATACCAGGTCCAGAAGGAGGATACCTTAGGAATATCGCCTCGAAGAGCATTAAATCTTGGTCCCCATATTGGTTTGATTGACTCAGTTCCATAGAGCATGGAAAGTTGATTCCTTATACAATCTGCAGGCGTTACACAGAGAGGAGTTAAGCACTTTTCTTTGATGGAGGTTCTTCAATGTTGGGAGGGCATCAAAGCAAGCACGCCAACAAAAAATATTCATTTTATTTGGAAGTTTTAATTTCCAAATACGCTTCCAGAAAGCCTTTTATGCTGTTGTGTTTGAGTCGGAGGCCCCTTTAGAATTTGTTAACTCACAAAGGAGTTGATATCCTGTTCTCACCGTGTATGAATCACACTTGCTTCACGGCCAAACTAGGCAATCTTCCTATTCAGTTCTGCAGATTGGAATGGCCACGATTTTCTGGAGTAAAAAAGGGGTGATGGAATTTTTCAGAAGCTCTTCATTCCAAGTCCTTGTATCTGGGTCAATCATGGTAGAGATTATGGGCTTGTCTGAAACATCCAATCTGCAAGGTACTACTTTTGATGGGAAGTCACCAGGGATCCAATTATCATGAAATAAATGGACCTTTTTTCCATCTCCAATTCTCCATAGCATCCCTCTCTCTATGACATGTCTTGCCTTGAGAATGCTCTGCCAAGCAAAAGACCCCCTTGAACTTTTTGCATCAAGAACCGAACCTATTGGAAATTATTTGGCACTGAACACTCTGAAGAAAAGTGATGACTTATCTGGTAGCAGCCTCCATACTTGTTTAGTGAGCATCGCTTCATTGAATTTGACCAAATCTTTGAAGCCTAATCCACCATCCAGCTTGTGTTTGCACAATATCTCCCAGTTCCTCCAATGAATTTTCCTCCGCTCACCATACTCACCCCACCAAAACTTCCGAATAAGCATCTCAATATCATGACATAATCCCACCGGTAATTTAAAGCAACCCATTGCAAATGTTGGAATTGCTTGTACTATCGCTTTTATCAAAACTTCCCTACTCGCTTGGGATAACAATTTTTCCTTTCATCCTTGTAACTTGCTCCAAACTCTTTCCTTAATGTAATTGAGGCTAGCCTTTTTGTTTTTTCCCACTACTGCTGGTAGACCAAGATATTTTTCTTACTATTTAATCTTCGAAACACCTAGGAAATTCAGAATTTCCTCCTTCTTTTCTTCAACCATAGCCTTGCTAGAGAAGAGCATGGTTTTATCTCTATTGATTTGCTGCCCTGAAGCTTGTTCATACACCGCCAAAATGCTTGGATTACTACCAAATCTGTCAGTATTGCTCTACAAAATAGCAGGCTGTCGTTTGCAAAGAAAAGGTGGGTAACAAATGATCTATTTTCAACTATTTTTTATTATTATATTGTGTTCATTGCTAGTAACAAATGATCTAGAGAACCCTTTTGAGACTCGATTATTTTTTCACAAAACTCTTTGTTAACAACATAACATATACATAAAGCTATAAAGATAAACTTTTATTTAAAAAAAAAAAAAAAAAACAAAACAAAAACAAAGAAGTAAGTAGAAGGTGGTCCACGTACACTATTTGCTAATTTTTTTTATTTATAATTTATATATTTTGTCTTTGATAAACAATTACTTTGAGTAATGATAGGGACACAAAAAAATGTTACAATAATTTCATAGCATTCTTAGTAAGGCGTTTATGGGGTGTTGGGGGCAAGGGTTATGGTTCAAGTTTTCAAGAGGGAGCTTCACACACATATACACTTATATTATGTTAGAGTAGAATCTCTATCTTGTATTAAAAAAAAAACAAAAAAACAAAACAAAAAAAATAAATTAGAGATTGTGGAGGCCCATATGTGAGTTGGAGACTTGGAGTATTAATTTAGGAATGTAGTGAAATTATTATGACAATTTGTTGTGTCCATAGCATTTCTCATTTATTTATTTTTTATCTTTTGGCTAATATTTGCGGTCTAATTAATACTCTTATTGATACAGAAATATCATTATTGAGTAAAACTGGTGCGCCTTAAGCAATTGCCTAATTGGCCCAGTGATGGTGTCGGCCTTGCACGTCCTAGATGTAATAATATTTCCAAGAACCAAAACAAAAAGAAAAATTAAATAATTTATGCTTTCTACGTTTTAAAGGCAGATCATTATCAATTTGGCAATAAAGCTATATATTTACATTTACATATAGCCCGGAAGTGGACTATTAGCTCTTTTTTTTTGTAATTGCTACCCATCCATTGTGGGTGGGGCATGCCCTTTAACCCAAGGGCAACTGGGCAAGCTAAAGTTGACTCCAACTTGGACAAACCTACTAACCACATCCATCCTAGCCAATCATAACATACAATCAACCACTTTAATGCCCCAACTCGGTTACAAGCTCATGTTACTAAGCTCGATGACTATTAACTACTTATGGAGCTATAACATATTTCCGTTTACATCCACTGTCCATAGCATAACCTTATTTTCTTGCTCATTGAATTTTTATATTTGTCCCCCAAGACAAAACAAAAAGTAATTAATATATAAACACAAAATAAGCGTGGAAAAAGGAAGTTATTAATATATATATATATATATATATAATTATTTCTATTCCTCATGAAATTTTCATTTTGCCCCCAAACTACTATCATGCCTAGTGCTTCAAAGTTCAAATCTTCAACACTACAAAAGTACAAATGTACTGTAGTTTATATAAACCTTAGCAAGCAGTTTCATTATAGCCACTTGCTTCACGCTTGAAGCTTTCACTATCATCACTACAACAAAATGTATCTTCAATGACGAATATTAGTGACATTTTTTTTCGTCGCCAAAAACTCATGCATAGCGACGAAATTCAGCTTTTGTCGCCATTTATATATATATATATATATATATATATAAACATTTGGTGATGAAATTACATCTTCGTCACTATTAGTCTTGCTAAAAGTAGGGCACCAAAGGGAAAAGTGGGGCACAAAACTAAATTCAGCTATGGGCGACAACACATTTTGTCGCTAAAATTGTAACACTTTGGTGATGAATAAATCCATCACCATTTATATCAAAAGAAAAACATTTGGCGATAAAGTACAAATTTTGTTGCTATTATTCTTGCGGAAAGTAGTGCTCCAAAGGGAAAAGTAGGGTGTGGATCGGAATTCAGCTACGGCGATGAAAATAGTTCGTCACTAAAAGTGTAACACATTGACGATGAAAAAATTTGTCGCTATAGATGTGCTGGGATCAGATTAGGCAAGGAAAAAGAAGTCGTCATGAAAGGGAATCGAATACTTGTTTTATTTTTACTTTTGAATTGTATGGATCATTTTCTTATAAATGTGTTATTCAAATGTAAGGTTCTAATAATGTAATGACATGTTATAGGTTAATATAAAAGAAAGGAAAAAAATGAAAATAGAAAATTAGTTTTGGCAACGAATTGTTCCATCACCAAATATAGCAAAATTTAAATCAAAAAAATTGGTGACAAAATATTTGGAAGAAATAAAAAAATAATTTTAAAAATTTTGTTTTGGTGATGAAAAATTTCATTGCCAAATATAGCATAAATTCTTAAAAATGGTTTTGATGACGGACTCTCTCATCGCTATATGTAGCCGAAGTTTTTTTAAAAATGTTCTTGGCAACAAAATTTTTTGTCACCGAATATGATTTAATTTTAAAAAAATACATTTGGTGATGAAACTATTTCATCCCTGAATAGTATATTTATCGAGGAAAACTTTTGGCGACAAAATTTTCCGCCACTGTACTTTTGGTGATAGGGCATTAGTGACGAAACCAATTTCGTCTCCAAAAAACTTTCGGTGACAAAAAATTGGGTTTTTGATGATGAAAATTTTTGTCGCCGAAAATGCATTTTGTTGTAGGCTCTAACCTCTTTAATTTCTTTCTCTTATCCTTCACAAACTTAGGAACTATCGGCTCTTCATCATTATCTTTTTTTCACCATAATCATTATGATAATCTTCTCTATCACATTTATTATCGAACCATGCATTAGTTCCAAATTAGTCTTTGCATGACTGAATACTTTGGCCACGACTTTGCTATTAATTACTGAAAACACATAGTTTTTTGTCCAATAAATTGCCTACTCACTTCCTTACTTCCAAGTTGATTTCTAACATGATGATTCAACGTATTAACTTTCCATTTTTCACGCAAGATCTCACAAACACATAATACTGTGAAGAATATATACAATTACACACTTTTAAACTAATAGATATTTAAACAGAGTACAAGGACATAAAAGACATTTGCACAAAAACCCAGATATACACAACACGACTAACTGTTATAAAATATAGGGCGGCAGCAGACACCACCAAGGACCTTCAAACCACAGCTAAATTAATGTTATCAATTAAAGAAAAAAAACCCAATGCATGATAAGAACTAAAGCTTTAACAGGTATTATATTCAAGCTATTGATTAACATTGCATCAATTATGCAAAGTTATTCAAGCTACATTTGCACAAAATCCTAAATACAAACAAGTAATTATCACAAAATTTAGGGCAGGCAACAGACACCACCAAAGACCTCAAACCACAGCTAATTTATTGTTATCATGCAAGGAAAGAACTCACTGTGCAACAAGAACTCAAGCTTTAATAAGTATTTTTTTGATACAAGATAGAATTTCTACTCTAACCTAATCTAAGCGTATATGTGTGTGAAACTCCTTCCGGGAGATTAGAACCCTAACCCTTGCCCCCCACACTCACAAACATTTATACTTGTGGAGTGACCACTGCACCAAGGGCTTTAATAAGTATTATATTCAAGCCACCAATTAACACTACATCAATTATGCAAAGTTATTCGAGTCACCAACTAACATTGCATCAATCACGTGAATTTATTCAAGCCACAAATTCACACTGCATCAATCATTCAAAATTATTTTGAAATAACTTCTAATAATTTTGAAATAACTTCTAATACCACAAATAAACAAAATATATACACAAAGAAATATCTCACAAACACACAATACAAACAAAGAATATATGCAATCACACACAAGCAAAGAACACTAAGGTTTTATGCGATCTAACCTACATACGTCCATAAAAGATAAATATTTAAGGAGATTACAATGACATAAAGACCCTCTCACAAAACCCCAAATACAAAAATATCTCTAAAAAATTTAGGGCGGCAAGTAGACACCATCAAATACCATCCAACCACAGCTAATTTAATGTTGTCAATCAAGGAAAGAAATCAGTGCATGATATAAGCACTCAATCTTTAATATGTATTGTATTCAAGCCACTAACTAACACTGCATTGATCATGCGAAGTTACTCAAGCCACCCACTAACACAATATTGATCATTTAGTATTATTTTGAAATAACTTCTAATGCCATACACACACACACAAAGAAAGATCTCACAAACACATAATATGAACAAAGAATATATACAATCAAACACAAGAAAAGAAAATTAAAGTCACTACAAAATATTAATCATTAATGTTATTAGGTTAAAATTGATTTAAAATTTTTCAAACATATATTTGAAATTGAAATTGCAACTAGCTTTATACACACACATGTACCAGAGGTAATAATACTTACAAGAAGCCAAACAAAATAATGTATGTTTTCCATATTCTGAAGATAAATTATTAACAATCTAGTGATAAAGCTATGTATTTACATTTACATATGGCCCAGGATTATTAGCTACAGAGCTATGATATATTTATGACAAAATTTAGGTACAATATTTAAGTACTATTCCTTAGGTTTCTTTCTTAAAATTCAACTATGTAGCTTTTTTATCATAGGATGGAAGAGCATTTTTAGTTAAATATTGCCACATGACCAAATTTTAAGAGAGAAATTTAAGGAATAGAACCTAAGTACCATATCTAAGTTTTGCCCATATATATACATGTTCATCCCCTATCCAAAGCCTAACCGTATTCTCTTGCTCATTGAAATTTCTATTTATATAGTCAAAACTGCAAAAAAAAGTCAATTAAATTTTAAAATTGAAGTCTAATTTTGTGTTATGTGTCAAATCAATTTCTTAATTTTGATGCAAGTATTTATCATTCATTGCAACAAACAAGGAACTGTTAGTTTCTATCTAAAAAAGGATTTTGTTAGTTTTATATCAAAGGTAACACCAACAAGAATTATTTCTTTTTTAAACATAAGAATTCTATAGCATATTCAATTTTTAGTTTTAAGTTTTTTTTATTTATTTTAAGATAACTAAACAACTCCTTTTTTTTTTTTTTTTGTTTTGTTCTTTAAAAGGAAGCTTATCATTTAATTGAGGGCCATTATTTTGACATTGAGTAAGATAATTCTAGAATATATTTTTTTTCTAAAACTATAACTAAAAACTTAAATTGTGATTATAATTAACATATCCAATAATTTAGGAAAAAATTGAACTTTAAGAATATAATTTAAAAGGAAAAATTGTTAGCCTCTAAAATTGAACTCTTATTATTTTTCTTTTCCAATGCCCCCATAAGAATAAAAATATAATGACTAAAACTATAGTTTATAAAACTAGCTTTAAAACACAACACTAAGACCAAAGTCGTAAAGTAGACATAAAACGAAAAATAAAAATAAAACCAAATAATAGTACAACAAAGGCCAAACTATGGTAGTTTGAAAACAAAAAATAAAATAAAATAAAATAAAATAAAAACAAACAGAATCGAAAACAAACAAAATAATTAAAATGTGAATTTTCAAAAAAAAAAAGAAAAAAAAAAGTAATGCTAATAAACTACTAACATATAGCTAAAGCTAGAGCTATGAGATATCAAATCTGAGATGTTGATAGTACGTACAATAGATGACTAATTTACTGGCAAATGTCTCTACATTTTAAATGGGCTTAATTTGTGTTAATTAAGTGTCATTCCATCTCATTTTTAAAATTTTGAATGTACAATACTTCTAACCTATTTAAAATTATTTTAAGTCCATCTAAATGTACTTAATCTAAAACTACTTCTAACTCATTCTATTTAGGCCCCATTTGAAATTACTTCCAATCTATTTAAAACCAAGATTTTCTTATAGAAATTTATTATTAATTAGTTCAAATATAAATATGAGTGAAAATGTATAATATGTTTTGGAAGTTAATTATTCATATCTTATTCAAAATATGCACACATTAAATTAATTTATGGCATTGCAATAACAAAAATTAAGTTAAGTAAAATAAAATTTTTCCTGAAATAAAATAAACATGCACAAACAATTTGCATTTTCTATTAAAAAATATTGTTACAAGGCTTTTTTATGAGTTAATAAAATATAATAATGATCATAGGAATTATAAAATGCATCTAGTTGCATATATATATATATATATATATATATTTTTTTTTTTTTTTTGAAACCGGGAGCAACATTCATTCATTCACTAGATAAAAAGTCATTGTACAAAGCATGTAAAGCCGGTGGGGGGGACTCCTCCATCCAGTACAGTTCATCATGGACATTCCTAGCAAATCTAGCAAGAGAGTGGGCCACTGTATATGCATTGATACATTTTAAAATGCATCTAGTTGCATATTTAAAATGTATCAATGCATATACATGAAATTACAAGCTAGTTTTTTCTTAATGATAAAACAAAAAATGAATTAATATATAATTAATGCATAAAGACAATTATTTTTAGAAGAACCATAAAGACAAAACTAAGTGTAGAAAAAGGAAGTAATTAACATATAATTAATTCTATTTCTCATGAAATTTTCATTTTGTCTCTAAGCTATGGTACTAGCTTGTGATTCAAATCTTTAACACTACAAATGTACCATTAGACATATAAAACCCCTAGCAAGCAGTTTTACATCACCCACTTGCTTCATGCTAAATCCAACCCTCTAAAACTGGTCCAATCCAACTCAACCCGTTGGGTTGGGGATCAATTTTTAGGGATTGGTAGGTTAGATTGAGCTGCGTAATCTGTCTAACTAGACTCGACCCACCTATATTTGATGTATATTTAAAATTTTAAAAATATATTATACAAATTTGTTATTTACTTTTTTATCCATCTTCCTAAATAAAACTCAAACCTTATGTCTCCTCATATAGTTTATATTGGTTTGGTTATTTGGCTATAAATTTGCTCTTAATTGTGGTGACATTATTCTAAATCTCAATTTAATATTAATAATAGTAATTAAAAAAATCTAGTCCAACTCATGGGTCCAACCGATCAATGTGGGTTGGATTAGTTTGGATTTTTTTAAACCCAGTACAGTGGGTTGTGTTAAAAAACTACTCAACCCAACCCAACCTGACCAATGCACACAACTATAATCGTGCTTGAAACTTCCACTATCACTAGCTGATCTAATTATGAAGGCACATGCTACATCACATGCTACTGATGCTACTATGGTTGAAGGTGCTGACACAATTGGTGAAAAGGCTGCTGGTAAATGACTTGTAGGATAGTTGACATAAGAGGTAAACTACAGGTAGCATAGGGTAGTTAAGTAAGGATGAGTCTGGTATTGTTTTGTCCACATGTCAAGATCTGGTAGCATTGAATGTGGGTTGGTTAGATTTGTTCCACACTCTACGGAGGTGGTTACAATTATATATATTGGATATTGTATTTGATTCAATCTATCAATGCGAATAGAATTTACTTCCATCAAATCTCTCTCTCTCTCTCGTTCTTCTCTATTTTTCCTTTATTTCTTTCTTCTTGCATTGCATTACTTTTCATGGTATCAGAGCCACCATTAATGGCTTCTGCTCCGAGCTCTAGTTCTTCAACAACTCCTTCTACCATTACAACCACAAGTCCTCTGGTGAATCCATCATTGCTACTGTTATCAAATGTGTCGAGCACGAAGACAGTGAAGCTAGATTTCACCAATTATATTGTGTGGAAGCATCAGATTGTTGTGATTCTTGAAGCTTATGCGATGATTAGTTTTCTTGAAGAATCATGTGTAGCTCCAAATCCTTTCTCGATAGATAGTTCTGGAAATTTCACTAGAGAGTCAAATCCAGAATTTCTCAATTGGAAAAGCAAAGAGCAGGCCCTTTTTACTTTCATCAATTCTACTTTATCACCATCAGTCCTAGCCATCACCGCAGGTCAGAAATCTGCAAAAGGAGTCTAGAATGTGCTTGAAAAAAGGTTTGCTTCTGTATCTCGTTCTCATGTTTTGAGTTTAAGGAATGAATTATTGAGTATTAAGAAAGGTCCTGAAAGCATGGATAATTTCTTTCAAAGAATTAAAGAAGCTAGGGATAGATTGAGTTATGTTGATGTGTTTGTTGATGAAGAAGAGCTCATAGACTTAGTTTTAGAAGCATTACCACATGAATATAGTGCATTCTGTTCTACAATTAGGACTCGTAATGATGTGGTTACTATTGAAGAATTGAATACTTTGTTGAATGCTAAAGAGAGGGCTCTTAAGAAGAAATCTGAGATTAGGAATACAGCTAGAGATACAGCTATAGCTATGATTCTTCAGAGTGGTTTCAATTAGAATAATAATAGATGTAGAGGTAGAAATGGTAATCAGAGGGGTCGTGGCAGAGGATTTAATAATTTTGGTCCTAATTTTGGGTTTAATAATGGTTAATCCTCTGGTCAGTCCTCTGGCAATGCAAATGGTATTCTTTAGTTTCCTAGATTTCAACCACAATCTCAGCATAAGAATGGTTCTAGTTTTCCTTCATTTTAGTCTCAAGGTCAATCTCAGTCTTCAAGACCTACTTGTCAAATTTATGGCAAGAATGGTCATATTGCATTGGATTGCTATCATCACATGAATTTTTCCTATCAAGGTAGACATGCTCCAGCCAAGCTAGCATCTATGGTAGCTAGTTCTATGGCAGCAACTACCAATTCTGCTTCAGCAAATGCTTTAAGTTGGCTTACTGATATAGGGTGTTCTGATCATGTTACAGCCTGCCTGTTGGATGATCCGTCCGTGTAGATACTCCATTGAGGATGTTCTTCTATCCCCTGGCCTTCTATATGGGTGAATTTCGCAATGAAGTCAGCGACCACTTGTCCCTTTATGGCAGTGCACGAGCGGTATTGTACGTCAAATTCACTCAATTCTATTTCCCATAGCGCCATCTGTTTGGCAATTTCGAGACTATTCATTGCTCGCTATAGAGGCTTGTTAGTCAGGACGACCACAGTGTGGGCCTGGAAGTATGGCTTGAGCTTACGGGCTGTGGTAACTAAAGTGAAGGCGAGCTTCTCCATCGGTGGATACCTTTTCTCCACGCCTCGGAGTGCTTGGCTAGTGTAGTATACGGGCTTCTGCACCCTGTCTTCTTCCCAAATTAAGGTCGCGCTAATAGCAGCCGAGGACACAGCCAAGTAGAGGAATAGTTCTTCCCCTGGTTTGGAGGGACTTAGCAACAGCGGTAAAGAGAGGTAGACCTTCAGATCCTCAAATGCTTGTTGACACTCAATCGTCCACTCAAAAGACTTCTTCAGCGTGCGGAAGAAAGGTAGACACTTATTTGTTGCCCTTAATACAAACCTATTCAATGCGGCTACCTTGCCGTTGAGGCTTTGCACTTCTTTCACGCTCCTTGGTAGTGCCATCTCCATTATGGCCCAAATCTTGTCTGGGTTGATTTCGGTACCTTTCTGAGATACCATGAACCCTAGGAACTTTCCAGCCATCACTCCGAACACACATTTGCTTGGATTGAGCTTCATGTTGTAAAAGCGAAGGGTGTCGAAGGTTTCTCTGAGATCGTTTAAATGGTCGTCCTCCCTTCGGCTTTTTACCAGCATGTCGTTAATGTAGACTTGGACATTGATTCCAATCTGATGTGCAAACATCTTGTTTATAAGCCTCTAATATGTTGCGCCCACGTTCTTGAGGCCAAACGGCATCACTTTATGGCAGAAAAGGCCTTGGTTGGTGACGAACGAAGTCTTCTCTTGGCCAGCTTCATCCAGTTTAATCCGGTTGTAACTAGAAAAAGCATCCATGAAGCTTAATAAATGGAGTCTGGTTGTAGAGTCTACCAGGAGGTCAACTCGCGAGAGTGGGTAGCTATCCTTGGGGCATGCCTTGTTCAAATCCATGAAGTCCATACACATCCTCCATTTCCCATTGGCCTTTTTGACCATTACTACATTGGCCAGCCAGTCGGGGTAGTACACTTTTCTAATGAAATCTGCATCTTGCAGCTTGCGGACTTCTTCTGCTATAGCCTTGTCCCGCTCCTAGGCAAATACTCATTTCTTCTAACGGATAAGGGGAAAAGAGGACGACACATTCAACCTGTACACCATCACTAAAGGATCGATCCCAGGCATGTCTTCATGGCTTCAAGCAAAGACATCTTGGTTCTCCTTGAGAAATGTTGTGAGCATTTGGCAGACCGGTGAACTGGCGAGGGTGCCAATCCTAGTCGTTCGATCAAGCTTGGAGTTATCGAAAAGTATCTCTTCAAGTCCTTCAATGGGCTCCGCAATCGTTTGCAGTTTTTCTATGTTCATGGCCTGTAGATGGTTGTCCATCTCCAACATTGCTATGTAGCACTCGCATGTAGCCATTTAGTCCCCACGTACTTCTCCTACTCCATACTTGGTAAGGAATTTGATCATCAGGTGGTAGGTCAAAGTTATGACCTTCCACGAGTTGAAGGTAGGTCGACCCAGGATGGCATTGTAAGCAGAAGAGCAGACGACAACAAGTACTTTGCTAAGGGTAGTCACCAACCGGGTAATGTGACTGCACCGAGAGGGTATACTCTCGTCCCTTCGAACTTGATGAGTGGCGCATTGGTCGGTATGAACCGCTCTCTTTTGATCCTTATCTGTTGGAATGCTGGGTAGTAGAGGATGTCAGTAGAGCCCCTATTGTCAATTAAGACCTGATAAGTGTTGTAGTCCCCCACCCATATGCTAACAACGAGCGCATTGTCGTGTGGGTGGTGGAGACGTCGAGCATCTTCCTCCAAGAATCCAATCACGGGTTTATCGACCCACATCTTCTTTGGGACGAAGCTCGTCAGCTAGACATTCTAAACCATCCTGAGGTAAATCTTACGGGCTTTTTTAGATGAGCTAGAAGCTGCAATGCCTCCCACAATCATTCTTATGTCTCCTATGGGTGGCCTAGGAGCGGCGCGTCTCCCCTTTCCTTGCTGACAAACCTCTACAGCTTTTCTTGTCTGATAAGAGCTTCTATTTCCTGTTTCAAGTCATAGTAGTCAAACGTATCATGACCATGATCACGGTGAAAACGACAGTACTTGTCTCTAGACCTCTTACTAGGGTCTCCCTTCAGCTTGCCAGGAAATGTCATGGCTCATTCATCCTTGATTTGCATCAGGACTTGATCGATTGGGGCATTTAGCGGGGTGTAGCTTGTGAACCTCTTAGTGGGGGGTTTGGAGCGCCTATCCTCCTGTCGGTCTCTAGTCCTTGTTGTCTTCCATCCCCGGTCCTACCATGCCTCTTCCTGTCTTTCCTTTTTCTTAGGCTTCTCTTCCCGGGCCAGCAGCGCGTCTTCTGCATTCATGTACTTAGTAGCCCTGTAGAGTACATCCGACATAGTCTTTGGGTCGTTTTTGTATAGAGAAAATAGGAACTTACCCTTCTGTAACTCATTGGTGAATGTAGCCACGAGTATCTTGTCGTCAGCTTCGTCAATTGAGATGGACTCCTTGTTAAAGCGAGTTATGTAAGACCTCAACATCTCATCCTCTCATTGTTTAATGTTCATCAAGCATGCAATGGACTTCTTATACCTGTGCCCCCCGATAAAGTGTGAGGCGAACTATGCGCTCAACTCCTTGAAGGTGTCGATGGAGTTTGGCATCAACCTGTTGAACCATACCCTTGTGGGACCATTCAGCGTAGTTGGAAAAGCCCAACATATGATCTCATCTGTCACCCCTTGCAAGTGCATCAAGGTTTTGAAGGACTCCAAGTGATCTAAGGGATCCTTAGATTCGTCATAGGCCTCTACTTGCGGCATGCAAAACTTTGGTGGAAGGGGGAATGAAGTGACGAATGCAGTGAATGGTGAATTCGTTTGAAGGACCAATTCGTCGAGGTCGCTTGATACTCATCCTTTGAGGGCGTTCATCATGAAGTCCATCCGTTCCTTCATCATCTGCATCTCCGCGATCATGTATGGTAGGGCCGTATCTGCGGTGAATGGACGGCTTGTATCATGTCGCTCTTGTCTGCTTGGGGCATTGCTGCCCTTCGACCCTTCTTAGTCCCTTCTCTCAACACTAGTACCTTCTTGGTTCTCCTCCTGAGTGTTAAGCCTTGCGTTCTTTTGATGTAGTTGTTCCTCTAGGTCATGATTTTGCTTGGTGAGGCGTTCTACCGCCACGGCGAAAATCTGAACCTGTCTCTCAAGGGCAGTGGTACGTACTTTATCTCCTTGATTATTGTTGGTGGTCGCCATCAAGCGAGTAAGTACCATGTAACTCTTTGTTTAGGAAGCGGTAGTATGGCTTACTCCTTCCCCCAAGACGACGCCAACTGATGATGCCAAAAATCATTAGTAAGTCACACAGTCCTCAGGTGCTCGAGACAACATCTACGCAACAAAAAAAAAGACCTTACAGGGAGTACCGGTGTGGTACCGATCAAATACCCTCCAAAGGTTAAATTAGAGAACTTTCACAACCCTAGAGTGCTAGAACTAGGATAAATTATGCGTACCTTGGTTTGTGAGGGTTTGGGGGTTTTTATAGTAGCATAGAGCTAACATTCGTTTCTTAGTTGAGAAGGTCTTTCTTTGTAGGGAAGATTCTCATTAATACACGTATCCTACAGGATCCATTCCTTTTAGGGATCCTTTTGATTAGGGTTAATCGTGGGGCACAAGATGTTTCCTTACATACACATTCGTGGAGGCCAAGTAAGGCCACGCTGGACCTATCATAGGCTTCTTTCTCCCTGTCAGCTTCCTTCCATCGGCCTCTTATCCTGTCTAGGCGTTCCCGTCGTCTCACACAGATGTCGTCGGGTGTTGAGGTGGAGTCGTCGACCTATGATATCGTCGTTTTCATCTCTCTGAATGCATAAGTGGAGTTGACAAGTTCATTAGGACCATCGGCTTCCTCATATGTGAACGAGTTTATCCTCTTCCAGAATTAGCCTTATCAGCTAACAAATTTTACTGGTTTTTAAGAGCATCATTGAACTAACTCAAACATTTGGAGAGGCCAATTTTTATTTTTGTAGCTAAATATTTAAAGCCTTACTATAGCTTCGCCCTGGCTGTTCTCTTTTTTTCATTATTTTTTATGAACTCTATGCTAATTCATCAAAGTTACTAATGTGTTAAAGATATATTAGACATATTAGTCCAATGTAATAGGCCCAAGCCCACTCCTACTTGTACTAGTAGTTTAGAGTTTAGTCGCCTATATATAAACAAGTTAGGGTTCCTTGTAATACAGATTATTGTACTACACTCTTATACAATAAAGATGTAATTCTTAAGGGATTCCTCCGTGGATGTAGGCTGACAAGGTTGAATCATGTAACCTTCGTGTTCTCATTGTTCCTATTCTATGTTTCCCCTTCCACATCCATTCTAGCATATACAACATAGTATAATACATCGCGATGCTAATAATATATTTAACATAGTACCAGAGCCAAACTTCGTTCTTGGCATCAAACAAACATCTTTACACAACAAAGAAGATTCTCACTTGCACACCACCATCTGAAGTCACACATGTTTGTCTGTTGGATCTAGACTCCATGGCATCTCGCAGCCACCATGGCTCTGTGCTGTGTCAAAATCCAACAACCAAGCAAGTTGTGACTTAACTTCTCAGAATTTGTGCACATCAAGCCTTCGCCTAATAAAACCAACCACACAGACGTGCCCCACGGCCTCCTACGAGAAAAACCCAAAAGTCTGGCAACCATAGGTAGTCACACATGCCTCCATGCATGGACAAAGTCCCCGGCTCTTTCACCCACGCGCCATCATGATTTCCTCATGTGCAGCTCATCCATCGGCCACATGCACTGCCTTATCAGCCATGTCGACCGCCAATCTACCTACGGAAGAAATCTGGCTTTCAACTGCTAATGCATGCGCCTCCACGTGCCAACTAATTTCTGGCTTCTCCTCCATGCGTCAATGGACATCGCATGCACTAGCCACTCACTGAAAACCTCTGATGATGTCATCCTAACATCATCTAGCCATGTCAGTGCCACGCAAGCCCTAATCATGTCAGCCTTAGTCCAGGTCAATGCCACGTCAGCCTTAGTCTAGGTCAGCGCCACATCATCAAGATGACATCACCGTCTTTACTGCCCAATCTGTGACCCGACCTGGAAAGCTAGAACCGACCCAAACCATGTAGCTTTTGACTGACCGTTGACTTTGACTAGGATCCATTGACTTTGACTTTGACTTTTGTGTTGATCTTGACTAAAAGTTAAAATTTTCGAAAAGGCCTATCTTGCTCAATTTTTCTCTTAGATTCTGATTTTGGACTCCATTTCTTCATTTGAAACCCCAAAATTGGTCAATTGACACATTATTCATTGTGGTTTCTTCAAAGGCATTCTTCAAGGCATTTCTAAGGGATCTTCTCATACTTATCCAACCTTAAGCCTTCATCGAGCTTTTGCCTTAAGTTTGAAGGGGGTGTTAGAGATATATTAGACATATTAGCCCAATGTAATAGACCCAAGCCCACTCCTACTTGTACTAATAGTTTAGGGTTTAGGCGCCAATATATACACATGTTAGGGTTCATTATAATACAAGTTATTGTACTACACTCTTATACAATAGAGATGTAGGCCAATAAGGCTGAACCACGTAATCTTCATGTTCTCACTATTCCTATTCTATGCTTCCTCTTCCGCATCCACTCTAACATATACAACATGGTATAACACATCGTGATGCTAATAATATATTTAACATGATGCATTGACTGTATAATTTTTACATATTAATTAATACTTCGTATGGAATACATTTTTATTTTATGAATGTTAATAGTTTTTTTTTTCTCAGAATCATGAATGTTTTTTTTTTTTGGGGAGAAGAAAGAATCATGAATTTTTGATAGGTAATACTTATATTAACTTAATAGAATAGTGCCAGGGTGTACCATATTAATTGTTTCTAGAAGTAGGATAAAAGCCCAACGCAGTATTTTTATTTTATTTTATTTCTTTGAGGAAATTTGATCAACATTTTGAAATTTTTGATGTTTTAAAACAGAAATATATTTTTTGTTAGCCATTTCCCAATTGGGCACGCATTCCCATGCTCGGAGACAACAACAACCACGCCTGTTGAAGCGCATGCACCGACACCCTATCAGGAGAAAATAGGAGAAAGTTTCTCTACAATCTAAATTGGAGGAAGTCTTTCCAAACTACAACGTGTTAATATCTGAGAGTGACACCTGTCCAACCCAGTTAAAACTCAAATTCAAGAGATAACTCCAGTTAACTCAAACGTTAGCCACTTTTCCATATCTTTTTTTATTAAAAAAATAATTAATTATTTCTCACCACCATTTCCCTCTCTTTTTTTATCAAAAGAACAATTATTTCCCACCATAACCAAAACGAAAATGCTCAGTCCCTAAACCAGACCAGACTAGACTAGTCACTCACACTCTCTCTGTCTCCTTCCTTCAGCCTTGTACAGCTCAAATCCCTTCTCCATCTCTCTCTTTCGTTCTTTTCCCTTTCTCTCTTCAATTGATCTTAGCCGCACTCAACCAAGGCCCCCCCCGCCTGTCCCCCCCCCCCCCCCCTCGATCTTTTCATTGTTTCTGATAGTCCCACCCATCCACCACTCTTCGCCATTCCACCCATCCAATCACTTCCCTCTTAGTTGGCGCCACTCCATCCAAACCTCTCTCATTCTGCCGTTCCCACTCCCTTTCCCCTTCTCTCTCTCTGCCTTCCCCATCCCGCACCCAACTTGTCACTATTGAGAACCACCTCTCCATACCCTTCTTTTTGTGGCAATCTCAATGATGAAGATGATTATTTTTGCGGTTATCTCTGTGATGAAAACAAAGATGATTCTTTTGGTGGTAATCTCTGTGATGAACACAAAGACGATTTCTTTTGCAATAATCTCTATGATGAAAACAAAGACGATTGCTCAACCTTTTTCAAGGTTTGTTTTCCATTAGCAGATTTGAGATTTTTATGCATTGGTTTGTTATTTCTATTGTTGTTCATTGTTTGTGATTGATTTTCAAAGTTTGAATATTGGAGCTTGCTTGATCTTAGTTAAGTTTTGTAGCTTCGGATTCTGGTGGAATTGTGTCTAAAACTTATATGTTGTACCATCTCTATTTAATTTTCCTATTAGTTTTTAGGTGGGACATGATAATTTCTTCCCAACCGTCATTGTTAAATTCTGAGTAAAATTTATATGGGGTGGATAGAAAAGAAAACCATATCAACAAATGAACTTTGATATTTATCAGTCATACTATTTTGCAATTTTAATCATGTCATTGATCTGTTGTTATGCATAAGTTCATTTAGTAAAGCTTTTGAAATTCTGTTGTGATTTCAGACACCTAAACACTCTTGATGACCCTTTAATTCATGCAAAATGGATGAATGTAAAGAAAGCCATTTCCAAGGAAACAAAAGTCATAAAGCAATTAGATGTGGAGGAAACATAAGTTGTAGCCTTGTTTTGGTTTCCCTTTTAGTTTCTTGGTTTAGTTGGATAGTTTAGGTGTTGAGCTTTGTGGAGCCTAATTGTGTTTGATTCGGATTATTAATTGACCCGAAATAATATTGTTACAGTTTTTTAATGGGGTATATTTTCTCTATTTTTGCATCTCACAGGTCTGGGAATTTTGTACATATTCCCATCACTATGCAGTTAAATTGGTTATGATTTGATACTCTTTTTTTCTTGTCATCTGCTGGGTGTGCCTCTTTCAGCCTTATTGTGTATCTACAGCATTTTCGTGTGCTAAATTGGTTTGTGTTGGCTAAATGGGTATGCTAGGTAGCTTGTGGCTTTTTTCTAAGTTGTTTTACATGTTTTTTTTATTTTTTTTTTCATATGCAAATTTATTTTCCTAAACTGTTTACTTTTTTTTTTTTTTTTTAAATTCAAAAGGAGTCTCAAATAGTAACTACTCATGGAAGCCCAAAAAAATCAAGCACTGTAATAGACGCTCCAAAAATTGGCATGAAATTTGATTGTGATGATAATGCATATGAATTTTATAAAAATTATGCCCACCAAATTGGCTTTAGTGTACGGAAAATGGGACAAGTCATAAGGAGAACATTTTGTTGCTCTAAAAAGGGTGAACGAGGTGTTGACAAATGCCAAGAACAGGTACATTTTCATCGCCCAATCTTACGAGTAGGTTGTTTAGTACAAATGACATGTCAACTTCAAAAAGATGGTATGTTAGAAGTTGTTTATTTTCATGAACAACATAATCATGAGTTTGCTCCTTCACCAATGAAAATTATGTTAAGATCAAAAAGAAAAATTGCACTTGCTCAAAAAGCTATTGCAAATGATGCAGAGAAGTCTAGAATATCAATAAAACAAACTATAGATTTATTGAGTATGCAAGTTGGTGGTCATGAAAATCTTGGTTTTTTGGATTATGACTATAAAAATCATGTATATCGTGAGAGGAGAAAGGCTTTGAAGAAAGGTGATGCTTGTGCTGTGATAGAATACTTTCATAATATGTGTTGGAAATAAAGGAGAGATAAGACCTAAATTTTCCTTGGAAATTACACAATTTTATTTTACCAGAAGAGGTGGTGGAGATGAGGTGTGGATCAAGTCACTGTCTTGAAACAAATCGTGCTGTCTATTGTATATCCAATGTAGTTAGACAAATAGTTTATGCACGTTGCCTCCAGGATACAACAGCCCAGCCACCTTTGTTGATTATCCTTGTGAGCCTACACTGCTCGTAGGATATAAGCTCTCTATAGTACTTTCTTTTCCCAAAAAATTTTGTAAAAGATAAAATATTTTTGAGCAGTAAGAAGCAATAGATTGTTAAGTGTTTAAGACCAAAAAAAATTGTTTTTGAAAAGTCTGCAGCTTTCTAATTCAAAAATAAAAATGTGTGTCTAAAACTTTTAGTTCTTTCCATATATATATATAAAGCCAGACCCGTTGTTTGGCCTTAGCAAAAAAAAAACAAAAAACAAAAACAAACAAACGTTTGCAAACTTTAAAACTTTAAATGGTCATAAAATTGTTGAAATCAATGAGTGATGAATAGCTTTCTTTTTATACATATATTATATATAAACCGGTTAAACCCTCTTGCCAAAGTATATACATTGAGGTGAGGTAAGTTAATAGACAAATCAAGTTTGTCTTTTAGTGTCATAATTCCATTAAAAACAAAATTACAGCTCCTAACGTGGCTGTCTTTTAGCTATCAACTAATACTTTCTTTTAAAACTTTGACCATACACAATAATTACAACCAATAATGGAAAGCAATATATAATGCTATAACCCATCAACAGTAAATTATATAAATATATAGTTGTACAATATCTGATACTTTCTATCTATAATGTTGCTATTAAATATATTAAAAGAAAAGTTTTAAAGCAAAAGTTTATAAAGGAAAGTATACTAAAAGCTGGCAATATATGGTATTAAAATTCACATTAATTTTCATAAATTTCCTGATTAAAACCATTGACAAAAGCTATTCAAATTTTGAATTATATTTAAATTTCAAAATTTAGCAATCAACGTATCTGACATTAAGGGATAATTGATACACATAAATGAGTATTAAAATAAATATAATATTTTTTATAAAAATATCCAACAATATGAAATTAGAAGATTCATCTTACTTTTATTCTGTACAAGATGATGATGGTCTAATATTAAACATATTTTGGGCTGATGCTAGACCAATAGTAGATTATGGCCACTTTGAAGATGTTATGTGTTTTGATACAACTTACAGGACAAATCAATATGATCGACCCTTTGCTCCATTCATTGGGGTTAATTATCACAAACAAACAACTATCTTTGGTTACTTTATGATGAAACCATAAAGTCATTTAAGTGGTTGTTTAAAACTTTTTTAAGTGCAATGTCAGGGAAGCAGCCAAAAACTATACTTACAGATTAGTCTGCTACAATGGCTAAGGCAATAGTAGAGGTATTTGTTGAATCGAATCATCGTTTATGTGTATGGCATATTTATCAAAATGTTGCTAAGAAACTAAGTCATGTATTTCGTTCATAAAAGCAATTTGCAACTGATTTGAGCAATTGCATGTATGATTATGAAGATGAAGATGAATGGCTAGTTGTATGGAATAATATGCTTGAGAAATATAATCTTACTAATAATAAATGATTGTGTGAGATATTTGATCTAAAAGAAAAATGGGCCATGGTATATGGCCGACATATGTTTACTGCTGATATGAAAAACACTCAACGTAATGAGTCAATGAACAATGTGTTGAAGAAATACTTGAAATCGAAATATAATCTTTTGCCTTTTTGGGACATTACTCTAGAGTCTTGGTTGATAGGAGACGTCAAGAACTACAAGTTGAGTTCAAAATAAGGCAAACAACACCAGTTTTACAACTTGATGTAAAGATGTTGAGATATGCTGTAAAGTTGTACACCCCAAAAATGTTCAAAATGTTTCAAGATGGATATATGAAGATGGGGGATTGTAAAATTTTCAAGGTTAGTAAATCTGATACTATCATTGAATACAAAGTTAAATATAGGCAAGAAAACTCAAAAGCACCTGGTTAAATATGAAGCCTCAACAACTAATGTTCAGTGTAGTTGCATGAAGTTTAGCTTTGTAAGAATTCTTTGTGTCCATGTTTTGAAGGTTCTTAACAAAAAAAACATTAAAATACTTCCAACTCATTATATATTGAAAAGATGGACACAAGATGCAAAGGTTGGTTCTATCTAGAACTATCATGGTGTTGATATTAAAGGTAATGCTTAAGAGTCATTAGGAAAGCGTTACTCTCATTTATGTCACAATTTTCGTGAAATTTCCATACTTGCAGCAGAGTTTGAGATAATATATGATTATGCCAAAAGATGTTCTAACACATTATTGAAGGATTTGCAAGAAATGAGGAAAAAATGTTATTCTCTTAACATGGAGGATCAGATAGAGGTTTATGATGAAGTTGTTCTTGGGGATGTTTTACAAAGGTGATAACGGATGTCAATCCCATGAGGACATAACTTTTCAAGATATACGTGGGATTAAAACAAAACTTACTATTGGACGTTCAAAATCAAGGTTGAAAGGTGTGTTAGAACGGCCAAGAAATCCTAAATCTCAAAGAAAAAAGGCATGTGAGTCAAGACAGGTTCAATCACTTGGATGCCTAAATAAAGTAAGATATGTTACATTGCACTATAATATATGAATCTATATGTCTATAAATTTATTTTAAGTTTATGTGACAATTATTCTTTGCACATGTTATAAGCCAATTCCTCAGTTGACATTAATTTTCTTGAAGAACATAGTAATGTTGAACAAGTTTCACAGTTGGTAGATAATTTCACTCAGGTATAAATCTTTGGGTTTGAGTTTTCAAGTACTTTTCAACCTACCAATAATAATTATTGTGCATTTTCTTTTCCTGGATAATTACCAAGTTGCTCCATCTACCAGCTTTCATGAGAAGCAAGATGTTCATGGAAAGTAGTATAATACTAAAAACTCCACAAACTCAATGATATTTTCTTAGGAAATTTGGTAAAGCTCATCCATGTGATAGGCAACTTAGCCATTTGATAGATAGTAATTTAAGAAGTTACACAATTTCAATAAGGTTTGGTTTTCTTTTTCATAGGAAATCTGGTCACGCTTTATCCATCTCTTGTGCTTGGGGGAAGCAATGAATGTGTGTTAGAATTGTAATTGGAATTTATAAGCTAATCTTGCATCTCTCTTTTTTCTCTCTCTCTCCCTCCCCCCTTTAAGAAGGAAAAAAAGAAGGAAATGTTTCCTTCCCATAACAAAGCCTAAGGGGTGGTTTGGATTTGCAAGTTTTATCACCCATCACTCTGTTTTCATCACTCATAACTCAAAACTGGTGGGTCCCACGGAGAGGAAGTCTGTTTGGCTATGTTTTCAAATTTTGTTTCCATCACTCAATTCTCTGATTTTTGAGTGATGAGTTATGGAAACTGGATACAAGTTTTAGGTGTTTTCAAGTTATGGAAATAAAGTTATGGTGGCATTTTGGTAATTTCACTCAACTAATGGGCCCCACGATCAGTGTATAGTCATTTCAATGCCAGCCTTTGCTCCCCCAATGGCTCTCTTTATACCAAACCAAACCCCTTTCCCTTCCATTAATTTCTTTCTCTTCTCTTCCTAAGCCGGCCTCTGCATACCTACTGGTAGCTGCTCTCTCTCATCTCGATTTGCCACTCCATCCTATATTGTCACACAACCCACATTCAAAGATTATAATTTGTCAAACACAACTCAAATCATCAATGCAAATCCACTCGTGTGGTAGAACTTAATACACAATACAAAATGGGTAATCTCAAATTAATGTCAAGGATTCGAAAAGGCCTCAAAACACCCAATACTTTGACCAAAATTTGAAACCCACCGAATTGGAAAATCAATGAATCAAAGAGGAAATTACAAGCACCAAACCCATACAAAGGAAACCCATCGTTGATATACCCATAAAATTCCTAACTCAAACTAACTCAAACCGGAGAGATGTATAGAGCCATAATAACAAAATAAAGGAGGGCGAAGCAAAAAATTCATAGGTCATGATGGAGGAGATCGATGCCGCTACTGCTCGTCGGAGGTGATCTTACAAACTGGGTGCTGGTGGAGGTCAACACTAAGTGAGGTGAAGATCGGCGCTATTTGGACTCGGTGAGAGGAAAAGAATGGAGGGGTAGAGAGGAAGAGAGAACCGTGTGTCTGGGTATTGGGGGAGAGTGATGAAAAAAAAAAAAAAAGGAGAAAAGGGAATTTATGGGGAGAGAGAGGATACACAAGGGTATGGTGCTCAGGCAGTGGGTCAGGTATGGGTCCAACAAAAAGTAGAAATATTTGAGTGATAGGAAGCTGAAAATAGTGTGCCAAACGTGTGGGGGTTTAGGAAATTGGGGTATTTTAAGTGATGAGTAACGAAAATTGAGTGACGAGTGATGATTTTTTAAAATCAAACAACCCCTAATTGACTATGTGGGAGAATTAGTTATAAGAATTAGTTATATATATATGAATCGGGTTCAAGTTACACCTAGTGTAACTCTAAGTAATGTTACACCACTCAATATTTTTTTAATTGGATGCAAATATTGACAAATCCACCGTTAGATTTCATTATCTTCATATATTCTTCATGCTTGCAAAATTTCGAGGTGATCAAAGATTAATAGCCATATCATCAATCAATTGTTAAAATTCAAATTTTTGTAGTTTAAAATAATGCATAAAAGATGAGTTTATAGATCAAATAGTATATAGCATCCGATTGATATGAAAATTGGCAAGCATGTTAAGAACATATAAAACATGTAATTTAACGGTTGGATTTTTAAAATATTAATACAATAACAAGTTATTGGGTGGTGTAATATTGCTTAGAGTTATACTAGGTATAACTTGAACCCAACTCTCTCTCTCTCTCTATATATATATATAGAATGAACACCTCACTACTTGAAATAATAAGATAAACATGTCATTGACGTAAATTTGTTAAAATGTAGAATGTAGGAATCTATCTTTTATAGTCATTTGGTTGAACAAGACTATGTTGTTGGAAAAATTGTTAAGACAAATAAGGCAAGGTATATTCAAGCTACAACACAACATAAGACCATCCCTAAGCTCCCAAAGTTCAGCAGTAAAGTTGTTAGTTGCTCAGCGTGTCTTGTGAATCCTGCAACCCAATTTCCATGCTCATCCCTAATTACACCTCCACATCCAGTTTGCTCCATACAACCTATAGACGATCCATTAGTGTTCAACTTCTTCCACCCTGATGGAGGTTTCTCCCAACAGATTCTTTTGCTAGTTTTGCGGACTGGATTTCGTGGTGAAGTCACACAATACATAAACTCCAATGTTTGGTTGTAGATCTCCATAGGCAGATTTGGATTTGGATTTTTCCTATTAAAGACATATGAATTTCTGCTCTTCCATATACTCCACACAGCAAAGTTGAAATAACTTTTGTCTTCTCCTTCATTTTTAGTTCTTGGTTTTCTTTTCATTTTCTTGCTTACCCTTGCTTACATCCGTCCTCCCATTTCCTATATGTTGAAAAAATCATGATTAAAAATAAATAAATAAATAAATAAAATTAAACATCTTATAGATGTAAACATTAAATGATATGACATATATGATAAAAAAGAATAAATATAATAAGGCCAGTGGTGAATACAGTTTTCAAACATAATTTATTGAGAGATAAAATCAATATGAGAGCTTCTAAACCATGGTATAGAAGCTTGTATTAGCTAGTCCCTTTCTACAAAAATACAGTACTCAAACCACATGTACATGTCAAATAGCCCATGGTTTTTTTTTGGATAATGGGAATTATATATAAATGAACTAGTAGCACTCAAATTTGTACTCTTACGAAGTCCATTACAAAGTTAGTGCAAAATTTCACAAAGGAAAATCTAGCAATGCCATTTTATACATTATGGTTCTTGATTAGTGTTTTTCTCTAGTTTGATTTAGACTTTAATCTATTCAAAGAAACTTATTTTAACATTTACGAAGCAAAAAAGAAAGTTTGAACCTTATACCACCTTTAAGCCTTTATAGACATCTAGCATCATCAATTTTCAAAATTTCAATTACGACAATAGATTAGACAAAATAACATGACTTAGCACCTTTAAGCCTTTGATAATTGTGATCACAGTACATTAAACAATGTTTTTCTCAACAGCTTGTATCTCCCAGCTTCGTATTTGCTTTCCATAACAAAGGCTACAAACCTAAGAGCTACTATTGAGAACAAGTGCAGCGACTTTGCCTTTCAAAATACAAAGTACAAGACTTCACAAATTGCCGGATAAAGGATTAGGAATTTCAACTAAGCCATCCAAACATAACAGCCTATTGCATTTTGATTCCCCATTCAATCATTGCATAGAAAGTGCGTAATGCATTTACATGTAATACAAATATATATATATATATATATATTTATATCAAACTACTAATTAACACATCACAATTTTAATGCCTGCCCACAAACTATGAAAATCCACATATTACTTAAGCATGAGTTTGAACATTGAAACCATTCCCCTAAGTCTGCTCTGAATTATGCAGAAACAGGGGGTATTGGCTAATTGTTTCTCTGCTTTAACACAAGTCTGTAATGGCCTTTTCATTTTGCTGTCAATTTTTTATTTTCATTCTCATTATGTTCTTTGTAATCCTTCCTAAAACCCCACCCAGCCAGCAAGGAACTCCCTTGTACAACAGTTGGCTGACAATCCAAACTCCATTGTCAAATCCTCCTCCAAGAATCCTGCCACCCTCCTTCATAACTTCTAGTATCCCTACCCAATTACCACCGGTAATCAAAGTTTAGTTACACGCATACACAATGCATAATTATGAACAAAACAAATGTGAAGAAGTATGAGCTTGAAACAAAGAAGGTTTTACAAGAGGGGGCAACCTTAGACTGGCCCATAAAGGATAAACAGGAGTAGCAATGAAATCTAAAAACACACACATACACATACACACCCACACTGTCAATAGATAAAAATGGGTACCTTCTTCAATAAGGGAAATTTCATTGACATTAAGTTAATCATTGTCTTCGTCTCTTCTGTATCTGGTGCAAAAGCCAAAAACTCTCCCTTTGCCAACAATAATTCTAAAACTTGTTGGAAATTAGGGTGGGATATTCCTTTGCCCACTTCCACAAGCATTCCTTCCCTCCCGGATATACCTGTTCCAGTTCCATAGAAACATAACGGCATTACTTCCAAAGAAAAAAAACTATTTAGTCTCGTCCTTTACTTTCCTTTCATAAAAAACATAAATATAAAGCATATGCAACTAAGAACAAAAGTTATAATTTAAAAATTCAGCATTTCATCTTGAAAGACCATGGTACAAACAATGTCCCAACATCTATCTGCATTGATCGAGATGAGAATAAGAAAGATCCCTTTTACGCCTAATTTAGAAAGGAAAACAACTACCCCTAAATTTCTTTACTTTCTTGAGCAACCAATAATAATAATATAAAAGATAAACAATCAAGTTGACAAGGGTTGATGGAAACTCACGGCTGTGCCTGTGCAGGGTGAATCGACTTGCGTCCTAACTGCTATTAACTGTAGGAAGCAATATCTGCCAGAAAATTTCAACAAACAAATTCAAAAAATTTGTGTTTAATTGATCAAAATTTGGGTGGGACCGGCGGAGGTGGCATTGGTTGGGGCTGAAAACGATAGAATAAAGGGAGAAAGGGTCTGGAACAAAAGAGAGAGATGGGGAACCGATTTGCTTTGAAGGAGAGAGAGGACTGAGCGTTCAGGTGATGGTGGCGAAAAATAATTAATTTTTTTTTAATAAAAAAAGATATGCAAAAGTGGCTAACGTTATCTCTTTTGAGTTTTAGTTGGGTTGGACAGCCCGACGCAGTATTTTTATTTTATTTTTTTGGAGGAAATTTGATCAACATTTTGAAATTTTTGATGTTTTTAAAAAGAAATATATTTTTTTGTTAGCCTTTTCTCAATTGGGCACTCGTTCCTATGCCCGGAGACCACAGCAACCACGCCCGTTGAAGCACGTGCACCGACGCCCTATCAGGAGAAAATAAGATGAGTAATGTAAGACTCAATAAATAAATGGGTCCGGTTAATGTATGCCCTTAGGGCACACATTAAACTTTCTATTTTTGGAAATATTTTCTCGGGAATTGAAAAAGCTGTCATTACTTTTTCAATTCTCGAGAAATTTTTTTCCAAAAATAGAAATTAATGTGTGCCCTAAGGGCACACATTAGTAAAATCCTAAATAAATTAACCATCCACTAAGATAAATAAAAGGAAATAAAATAAGGATTTTGCAAGGACATTCATTAATGAAATATATTTTAAAATTTTAAGTAAAATCATTTTTTTGATAATTTTTTTCTATTTTTTTATAAAAATTATATCTAAAATTTTCAAAAATAATTTATTAATAAGAGTTTTACTAATGTATGACCTTAGAGCATATATTTATAAACCATTTAAAGAATTTTTTTATGGGAATGCAAAAAAGTGATTCACTTTTTTGATAGTTTTTTCAATTTTGCTTAAAATGTTTCCTAAAATGAATAATTAATTTGTGTTCTAAAAGCATACATTAACCGAACCTAATCAACAAATATCTTAAGGACACGTGTTAACTAAGTCTATTAAATAAAAAGAAAAATACACACTTTTTCAATCTTAATTTATCACCTAATGTGCAATGTCCTTTGGACAATAATCATATTGATGTCCTAATTTGAGATAATTATGCATTAATGTACCCTTTAAAGTATCACATTCACTTTTGCTTGACTGTTCTACTATGTAGTTGGATATTATTTTCTACCCATTTATAATGTTTATATTACCCCATACAAGCTCATAAATGACAATGAATTTCAAGCCATCACCTACCAAAAACTAAACTGCTTTTACAAATCCCCCATATGTAATGGTATGAAAATGCACACTTGATTCCTTAAGCACCTTTAAGATGGTGTACAAAGTATTACACGGATAATAGTTTAAGAGTAAGTGTGCATTCTCAGAGTTTAGGAGGCAAATGTTATGCAAGTAATAGTTTAGGAAGTAAATGTGTATTCTCATAATTTATGGGGTGACCTGTAATTTTCCCCAATTAAAATCTAACTCACACCCATCTCAGCAAAACTGGTGGAACCACCTTCTCTTTTCGTTAACTTGGAAACTATTTCATTTGTCTCCTCACTGTCCCTCGCAACTTTGATTGCCACATGTACCACTGAAAAATCGTCACCATCAAACAATAATAATTTATCACATATACATTTTTATCTTTCTAATTTAGAAATAGTATAGATTCAAGGCATCCACGCATCATATCAAAAGCTTAAAGGCATCTAAAAATAGAAAGTGAACTTAATGACATTTAGATTCAAGTGCATTGTATTAGGAGAAAGAGGTGATGGATGATGGTGAGGAGGATGTCAACAACTGCGAGACTTTGGTCTGCCAAGACACTAATTAGTTGCGTTCATTGGGGGCTGCTAGACGCCACAATTCAACAACAAAGTAGTAAGATGAAAGAAAATATGAAGGGAATGAGAGCGAAGAGAGATGACTTGGTGAGCCAAGACACTAATTAGCGAGAGACTGGCGTAAAATTTCATATCGCCACATCAAACCATCAAAACCATCACCTTAATAATACCCAATGGCCAAATCTTATCTCCTTAATCACTAACCCACACATGCAACTTGCTGCCATATATCACCATCTCAAACCTCAACCCACAACCATGAATCCACCACCATGAAAGGTTGTGATTGAGAGAAAGAGAGGAGGGGTTGGTCAAATGACAGAGAGAGTGGGAGTGACTAAGAGTTGATAATATGGTATTGTTAATTTTGTTAAGGTGGGTGTCAGTTGGATTTTTAATTGAGGTGGCTAATATTGATTGGGCCAAGTATGTTATATTGAAGGGATTGTATTAGGAAATTGCAAATGATATGCTCCTTCTAATTTATTCAAACCCTCTATGGCTTCTACTCCTGATAATAACTCTGTATTTTAATTGAGTTTGAAGTATATTTTATGTTCAAACCCTCCATTTTATAATCTTGCTATAATTAAAATAAAAAAAATGATCAATTACCATAATTACCTTTTTCTTAATCATAATTACCTCTTAACGACTATTATAATTACTAAATTTCATGTTTAGGCAAAAAATAAAAGACTATTAATAAAAACTATAATTATCAAATTTCGTATTTAGACAATAGTAAAAGAAAAGGAAAAAAAAAATCATTTTTTTAAGAATCATATTTTATTAAAATTATCTTGTGCATTGGTTATAGACTAGTTTATTCACTAAGGACAAGGTTCTTCTCCAATCAGATCGAAGAGACCTACTACAACATACTATGTGAAAATTTATTTGCAATTTATATGTATCACTTAAAACAAGTCACATGCCTTATTAAAATAGCTGTTGATGTCTATTTTTGCAAAAATCCTACAAGTCCAATGAAAAGCAAAGCTCGACTCTCTTTGGGCCGACTATACATATTTTGTAACATAACAGTACGTTGTTTCATTGGTTGAATTCTAACAAGATTTGTCACATTAAGCATCTTCTTTACTATCTGACTTAGCTCTAAAAGTGCAGCCAATCAGGTTTAGTCAACAAATTTCCTTAACCATAACTAAAATAGCTCCTTTATTTACCTCAGCAAAAGACAATATGAAGTTTACACTTATTTAACAACATAAGGGTCAATAGCTTCACTCTTTATTCAAAAACTAGACCCGAGGGACGTCCCAAGCTTGCTATAAAATCTTTTATTAGATCTTGCATTAAAAACTCATCAAAAAATCTCACAAATCCTCACTCCTCCAATCCCCATACTAACTAAACTCAAACCTTCTCAGTAACTTAAGAGTAGCAAAATATTAAGGGTTTGATGTGAATGTGGCAATGATATAGAGTCCTTTCTTAAAATTACTATCATGTTGTATGTACAAAACAGTAGATATAAGCGAGTGTTATCCATCTTTATGTTGTCTAGCACCTTTGGTGTCCGTTTAGCTAAAGGCAAAAAGGTTTTTTTTTTTTTTTTGGGTTGCTTTTTGTGTCAGTTTTATTTTATTTTATTTTTTTACAAATAATCTAACTCTTTATCCTTTATTTTTTAGTTTTAAAAAAAGTAATTACTTTTAACTTTTTGTCACACATTTAACATAAAAAATTATATAAATTTGATAAATACTATGCAAATAAGTTATTAGAACCTACAAGATACACAAACGAATACTTAAACTTGTTTTTGTGATGCATCTACTTATTGAATGTTTAAATTTTGGGTTTAACTCTTTAAAAAAAAAAAAAAAATTATCACATTTTATGTTTGGTAATAGTTTTTGTTTCTATTTTCGAAAACTTGTTTTTGTGAGTATAAAGAAAAAAACAATTTTCTTGTATATTTGAAATCAAAAACATGTTTGGTTAGTTGAATTAAAAAAAAAAAAGTTTTTTGAAGAAAAAAAAATACTAAAATATGTTGTTACTAGGCTTTGAATTCTAGTGCTAACTTATTAAATGAGACAGATTTATTAAATCAATCGCATGTTTTCATTTACTTTTGAAAACAGTTTTTTATATGTTTTCAATTTCTTTCGCAAATTGTGTTTTGAGAATAATTTTTGTTTTCAATTCATTTCGAGTTGTCAAACAAGTTATTTAGCCTCAAAAATAAAAAATTATTTTTGAAAACAAAAAATAAGGATAAAAACAATTACCAAACATAGCACTTCCACAAATTAACCACAATAATGACTAAAATAAATGTGTATATTTCTTTCTAACTATTTTCCGAATGGTTTGGGAGTAAACTTTCTCCACTACTAATAAGGTGATGTTTGGATACGCCTTGCGTTTCAGTGTATGCACGTTTTGCGTTTTACTTTTTTTTTTTTTTTTTTTTTGGGTTTTCACGCGTTTCAGGGAATGCGGTTACTGTTCATGCATTGTTTTATGAACAGTGACCGTAAATGTTGACTTTTTCACTGTGAACAGTGCATCTGTGCACTGTTTACGGACCCACAAATTTCACTTTTCAATAACTTTTTCATTAAAAATAGATCCCATGGCACTATTCACATATTTAAAAATTATTTTATTACAATATTTTTAATTTTTAATTTTAACAAAATAAGTTCTATCCAAATATTCTCTAAAAAATCGTCTCAAATCTAAATTGGAGGATAGCGAATTGGACAGTGTAGCACGCGCAATAAAAGCGAGCATAAGGGAGGTTTAGATAAGCATTTTGATTGGATATCCAAATCATATGCATGTAAAGCTGAGTTGGCGCTGTTTGTATTGTAAGATGTTTTTTAATTCTTTTTCTTTTTATTTCATTTGTCACTTTCTACAAATAAATACTACTTGTTTTCCATTAAAAAAAAAAAAAGAAATATCATATATCAGCAAACGGATTTTTTTAATAAATAACTACCACTAATTTTTTTTTTTATCGAAAGGGACTTTTTCTTTTTCTTTTTTTGGTTTGAGAATCAAAGAGTTACTACCAAATTTATAATAATAATAATAATAATAATAATGTTTAACCCCTAAAAAATTAATTTAGTAGAAACAAAATTTTATTTGTCAAATATATATTATTTTGAGCAAAATAGCAGATGTCTTAAGTATATTAATTTATAAAATGTTTTTTTTTTTAAATTGACTAGTTTCTTTTACAATTTTTTTATTATAAAAAAAATAATATTAAAACTTTTTGAAGTCTATCCTAAGTTTTGGATATTAATAAATACAGTAAATTTTATTTGCTTGTTTGGTCTTCCAACCGCCATAGATCACTATATATTTCCAAAAAAAGAGCACTGCCCTCTTCTCTTTCTTGTTTTGGTGTCTACCATTATAGTCTAGAGAGATAGAAAGTCTGAGATGGAGAAAGCTATCAACAGGCAACGTGTTCTGCTGGAACACCTTCGACCTTCCTCTTCTTCTTCTTTTGTTTACGGCACCGATTCTTCTTCTTCTCCTTCTCCTCCAATCGCGGTATTGCTTTTCTTTCTCTCTTTTCGTTTCAGATCCATTGTTATCTCGCTGAATTTCAGTCTAATCCTTTCCAATTTTTCAATTTAATTGTAAATCCTTTATTAGATCCATACCCATAATTTTTATAAAATTAATTTACTATTTGTTATGCTTATTAGACATGTTCGATCTCCGACCATATGATTTTCAAATTATAACCTTTCAATTTTATTATTATTATTATTTTTAAATAAAAAGAAAGAAATATTGATGATTGATAAAAATTTGTAGGCATCAGCATGTGCAGCTGGGGATAGTGCTGCGTACCATAGGACTTCGGTGTTTGGGGACGATGTTGTCATTGTCGCGTAAGCTTGCTCATCCTTTTTTAGCTTTAAATTCACAGTTATTTCCAATTTTTTTTCACCTTTGTTTTGAATTGAATTTCATGAATTTTCGATATTAACAGAGCGTATCGGACTCCAATTTGCAAAGCCAAGCGTGGTGGTTTCAAGGATACATATGCCGATGATCTCCTTGCACCAGTTTTGAAGGTGGGTTTTTATTGAATTCTTCTTCTTCTTTTTTTCCTGTAAAGTTTGTAAGGAGGACAAAATCCGATTTTTTTTTTTTTTTGGTTTATTGGGTATAGCGAAAAGTTTTTATTTTAGTGGTGTTCTATTCAGATGTAGCTTACTTTTGTGATAATTGTTTGGTTTATAGGCAGTGATAGAGAAAACCAATGTGAATCCTAGTGAAGTTGGGGATATTGTGGTGGGTACCGTGTTGGGCCCAGGATCTCAAAGAGCAACTGAATGCAGGATGGCTGCATTCTATGCTGGTTTCCCTGGTGCGTTTTTCCTTTTCAGCCTTTAATTTGTTAACCTTGAAGTTATTGGTGTTTTATTGCTCATGTATGTCACAATTGTGTTGTGCAGAAACTGTGCCTATCAGGACTGTGAATAGGCAATGTTCATCTGGGCTTCAGGCAGTTGCTGATGTTGCTGCAGCTATAAGAGCTGGATTTTATGACATTGGTAAAGAGAATATCTCCCAAAGGGAAATTATTAGGTCCACTGGTTATAGTCCGCCTCATGAAGGTGGGCCCCGTACACATGGGGCACAGTCATGTGAGAATGGAACAGGCTCCACCAAGCAGACCTAATAATTCACTCTGCCCCACCCTCCCTTTTCTTCTTCCTGTATTTTTTTATTTTCTTGGGTTAAAGATAAATATTTATCTTTATTAATTTCATACAGGCATTGGAGCTGGCTTGGAATCCATGACTTCTAGTCCACTGGCATGGGAAGGATCGGTGAATCCCAAAGTACACTCTTTCTCTCTCATCACGTTTTACTAATATGCATAAGATTGTTGGTGAAAATACATGACAGGATATTTAGGTTCTCATATGATCTTCCTTTCATAATTACAGGTAAAGATCTTTGAACAAGCCCAAAATTGTCTTCTTCCTATGGGGATAACCTCAGAAAATGTTGCACATCGTTTTGGTGTAACTAGGCAGGAACAAGATCAAGCTGCAGTAAGTTGAATGAACCTTTCAGTGTTCAAAGCATTCCAATGCATTTTTTTTCTATTGATTTTCTTAAATTTTTCCTGTTAGGTCGAGTCACATCAACGAGCTGCTGCTGCTACTGCCTCTGGTAAATTTAAGGATGAAATTATTCCTGTGCCAACCAAGGTATTTCAGTTTTAGGCTTTGAGCAGAATTTCACTATTCTATTGCACTTCTATTTGACTTTTTTTGTGCAAGAACATATATGGTTTTCATTAGGGCATTGATCCATATTTCATTTAAAATAGATTGTCGACCCAAAAACTGGTGACGAGAAGCCTGTTACAATCTCTATTGATGATGGGATTCGACCTAATGCAAGATTTTCAGATCTGGCAAAGCTGAAGCCTGTTTTTAAGAAAGATGGGAGTACCACTGCTGGTATTGGATACATAACACTCATGATTAGTTTTCTCATAAACATATCACATTTAGTTTGATTCTATACCATTTCATAATTTGGTACTTTTATCATAGGCAATTCTAGCCAAGTGAGTGATGGTGCTGGGGCTGTTCTCCTCATGAAGAGAAGCATTGCAGTGCAAAAGGGACTACCCATCCTTGGTGTATTCAGGCATGTAACTTCTGGATCATGCTTATTCATTTATCTTATAAGTTGCACAAATAATGTCCAGCACACAGGCAATATTCACATTCTCACTTTAATGCACAAAAGCCTACTTTATTATAGTTCTTGGTTTCTGTTGGTATTCTCACTTTCTGTTTGGTCTACGTATATTTGTTGGAAGCCTCACCACTCCCTAGTCCTAGTTTCTCTTGGAGGGCTAGGCATTCGGAGCTTGAGAAGGTTTAACTCTGCCTTATTAGCCAAATGGTTGTGGCGTTATGGTGTGGAGAATGATGCCCTTTGGAGAAGGGTAATTGGGGCGAAGTATGGGAACGAGTGGGGCGGTTGGTGTACAAAACCTGTGTCTGGGGCACATGGTGTTTGTTTGTGGAAGTCCATTAGAAAAGGCTGGCTGAATTTTTCGAAGTTCCTTCGGTATGATGTGGGTGATGGCACTCGTGTGAAGTTTTGGATTGATGTGTGGTGTAGGGATCGTCCTCTTAAGGAGGTGTTTCCTGACTTATATAATATTAGTAGGTCTAGGGATGTTTCGGTCTCTGAGGTTTTGTGCTATGCTAATGGGAGAATTTTTTGGGACCTTCAATTTCGCCGCTTAGTGAATGATCAAGAGTCTCAATCTTTGGATTCTTGTTTGGGTTTGATCTATTCCACTAAGGTGCGTGGTGTTGGTTCTGACAAATTTAGTTGGAAGCCAGCCAGCAGTAGGGGTTTCTTGGTGAGCGGGTATTATCACTCTCTTTCCCCCTCTATCGTCTCATCGTTCCCGTGGAAACTTTTGTGGCATTCGAAGGTTCCCCCCCGGTAGTTTTTTTTTCTTGGACTGCTGCTTTAGGCAAGATCCTAACTATTGATAACTTTCAGAAGAGGCATCTTGTTATTCTTGAGTGGTGTTATATGTGCAAAAGGTCTGGGGAATCTGTTGATCATCTTCTCCTTCACTGTCCTTTTGCTTTTGAGATGTGGAGTATGGTTTTTTGCTTGGGTGGTTTTTGCTGGGTGATGCCGCAAAGGGTAGTGGATTTGTTAGACTGTTGGTCTTACAACTTCAGGCGTCATCGTAATATAGTTATTTGGAGGATGGTGCCTCACTGTTTGATGTGGTGTATCTGGAGGGAGCGGAATGCTAGAAGCTTTGAGGGTCGTGAACGGTCCATTCTTGAGTTTAAGTCTTTTTTCTTTCTTACTCTTCTCGAATGGTGCTTAGTTTTACCTGCTTTTTCTTGTTTATCTCTTCCTGCTTTGTTTGATCTTTGTAATTTGGTTTCTTGATGTTTTTGCCTTCTTAGTACATTTCCTATGTACGGGGCTGAGTTCTTCTTTTTTATATATCTTCCTTTACTTATCAAAAAAAAAAGTTTCATGGACAGTTATTTGAAGTGGAGTATCATCCACCAGCACTCACCCAAACAAATAACCATGTAAATTAATAAGTATGCTCTGTAATTTCAGTGGCTCTTTGGGACAATGTAGTGAAACATGGTAAAGAGGTTTTGTCATGAATTTTCCTCGCCATGGTTTTACATTGTTCATTGACCTTACCATCCTATATTCTAGGATTCAAAACACAGTAAAGAGGTTCTTACAACTCCACGTAGGATGAATACTTCTTTCCTAGCCTCAACCTGGAAACCTTATTCATTTTTTTTTATATGTTAAGAGTTGGCTCTTTGTGAACCCTAGGGTATCACCCTCGGGTGGTACCGTGCCTCAAGACATGGATGTCACTAGTATGAATCTCCCCTTCCTCCTCCCCTCCCTTCCCTTGCATGTGCTAGGTGGAGGGTGAGGTGGGTTCAAGACCCACAATGTGCATGTGTTACCAATCAATATATATATATATATATATATATATAGGTTTACCCTTGATGTAGATAATTAATCACTTAGCGTTTAGCATGATTTACTAGACTAAATTAACCCATCTAGTAAATGAGGATCTATTTCCCCTTTGCTATTAAACTTTATGTTTTTCTTCACGTATCCAAAAAAAAAAAATAGACAAATAGACTAACAAACAAACTATTTTATGGCTAGTCCAATAAATTAATGCAAAACAATTGAAATTACTTCTAATATACTAAGAAAATTACCATATGTTGGTCCTACAGGACTTTTGCTGCTGTTGGTGTTGATCCCGCAATCATGGGTGTCGGCCCAGCCGCTGCAATTCCAGCTGCTGTCAAGGCTGCCGGTTTAGAGCTTGATGATATTGACCTTTTTGAGATTAATGAGGTATTAAACTATGGTAGAAATACTTATTTCGTATTCAAGAACTGTGAGTATATAATTAATCTGGAAATTTGTAACTGTGCAGGCATTTGCATCCCAATTTGTATATTGTCGTAACAAGCTAGAACTTGATCCAGAAAAAATCAATGTGAATGGAGGTGCTATAGCCCTTGGGCATCCTTTGGGTGCTACAGGTATATACTACAAAATTCAAAATAAGTTAAATTACACTATCTATAATTTTGAAACGCTGATATTACAAGATATATATAACATGCACCTAAATGCGCAAGATAAATAGAAGATGCAAGCATGATGTTATATGGTAATTCTTAAGCTTGTTTTTTGAGTGAGTTAGTATTACATCTCAAGCGTCTCATGAAGATGCTATTGGTGATTGACTTAAGTGTGTAGTTGGACCTTGTTTATTAGGTTTTATAGGAATCATTTTCTTGGAAATGCTCATCTGGCTAGTATGCCAATAGACAAATGTCCTGTTATATTTGAATCTCCAAGTCTCATCAGGAAAAGTTCCATAAGATTGGTTAAGAAGTCTATTCAAAATTGTAATAGTTGTTTGGTTACTTAGCTGCTTATTGTAGAATTCATCCTTGTCAACTCTCTTCCCATCCCATCCCCAACACCCCCCCCCCCCCCCCCCAAACCACCCCCCTTTTCCCAAACTCCAAAAGATAACAACACTCACACACAAACTCGTTCTTGTTTGGTTGCGTATTAGTAGGCTGTTGAAATCCTTGTTATCATTTGGAGAACCTACTTTATGGGCGCTCAAGCAGCACCTGCCAAAAAGGGCAAGTTGGGTTTTGCTATCCGCATTGTGCTTTTGCTGATGAGTAATACCTCTTTGAGCACAACTTTCATTTTGCAAGTATATTGTCATCATTAATTGATAAAGTTAGGTTCAGCTGCTGGATGCAAAGATTTTAGGTAGGAGCATTTGTCTATTTACTCTTTTGCAATATGCCTTGATGCATAATTGCTGAAGACAAAGTTTGGAATATCATTTTGATATCTGTTCATATCATTTCAAATTGGTGTCAAGTACATATTTTTTTAATGGATAAACAAAAGCGCTGTTTCCGGGGATTGAACCCAGGTCACCTATGTGACAAGCTTAAATTGTTGTCTTATACTTTAGTTAGAGCTTCAACATAGTATGGAGATTGTCTTTTATCAACAAAGAAATTTGTTTGACTGTTGTGTCTGTTACAGGCGCTCGCTGTGTTGCTACTCTATTGCATGAGATGAAGCGTCGTGGAAAAGACTGCCGCTTTGGAGTGATATCAATGTGCATAGGTACTCTATCTCCCTTCTCTGTGTGTAAATGATGTGCAAGTGCAAGCATGTTTATCTGCAGGGTATGCTACTCAATACAAATGTTTTTAACTGAAATGCAGGCTCTGGAATGGGGGCAGCCGCTGTTTTTGAACGGGGGGATGCTGTTGATGACCTCTGCAATGCCCGGGTAGTTCAAAGCAATAGTCTTTTATCTAAGGATGCTCAGTAGAATATTTTTTCCTGCTGCTTATGGCAAAGTCCTATGAATAATGTCATGACTGGGATTGGAACTCCTAGTAAAAGCATTGTAATAATTTGACATTATGTTTTGTTAAAAATCTACAGGGATTAAAGGATTGAAGTAATTAGTTAAAATTTCTTCTCTGCACTCTTATTCTGCATCTTAGTATCAAGTCAAATCATTTGGTTATGCTTAGGGTGTTAAGATGCAAACCTTCCCAACTATAGGAAGGAGGCAATCCCATATTTTTTTTCTCCAATTTTCAAGACCTCAAACTTTCTATGTAGTAGTCATATGGACTTACAAGTGCGATTTGAGTGCCCTCAGTGCACTCTGTCCAAGCGAATTTGAGTTAAGGAATCAACTTTTCCAAATTGAGGGTAAGGATACTTTTCAATCATCTTTTTTCAACTATCTATAAGTAGGAGTCGTGTATATTAATTAATTGCCTTTTCAACCTAGAGGAATTTTCCAGCAACCTGGTTTGTAGGTGAGCTTCTTCCCTTAAAGAATGTTTATTTAATTGTCATACGGAATATAGAGCTAGCTTGACTTGAAAAACTTGCACTGCCTCATCTTATAGAGATGGATGGGGCAGTTTTTTCTTCCATGATACTGAATCAGTTCCTCCATTTTAAAAAGAGCAATTAAGAGTGGGTTATGATAAATATGATGAATTCTAGAGACTAATATAAATAATTGAGAAGTGTAATGTTCACGGCATTTTTACAACAAATCTTAAGTGGCTAGTTGTTTTAGGATACAAAATAGAAAGTTTACTCTAGCCTAAGTATATATGTGTATGAAGCTTTCTACTGGAGACTTGAACCCGACTTTTATTGCCCATACCCCACAAGCACTTGTAGAGTAATTATCGCACCAAGTGTACATGGTGTTAAGTGACAAATTGTTATTGGTTGTGAATTCAAATAATTCAAATTAATAATAACTTATAGTTATCAGATATGATTTGTTGTGAAAGTGTTGTGATCATAGTATTTCTCTAAATAATTATTTTATGTGACTAAAATACATCTTCATTTTCAAAGTGTGTGGAACTCATATGGTAAGAAAAAAAAAATATAAGGTAAAATACAATTAACATCTCTAAGGTTTGGATGTATAATATATATTTTTTTGTTATTGGATGTATAATATATTCTTTTGTCATGTGCTGCTGAATAATTTGCAACGAGAAATGATGGAATATATTGCACATGACACACAATTTGGTCCAAATTCTAATAAATTACAGGCATTCAATTCGTATCTTCAACTACAAAGCTGTAGAGGCTGCCTCTGTTACTAGATGTAATGTATGATAGTATTAACTGGCAGACGAGATGGGCAACGAGCTTGAATGAAGGCGCTGACGGCTAAGATAAATGCATTGCACGGCTTTCCTTATTTTCTTGTAAAAAACACATGCGGTAATCTGAACATGAAAGCAATACAAGTTAGACATGTGAACTGGGAAAATTATGGATGGTAGCAAGGCCACAACAATAGTAGCTGAGAGCTCGCTGATGTGACTGCAGAATAATTTGGGAATATCAAGAGAGTCAATTTCTACCTAAGCCATTTCTGTTTGGTAGTCAGAACAAAATATTATGGTATCAATTCATACAGATGTACTTATATTATATTATATTAATAAACGTAAGTCCATGCTTTAAATATATTGTCAGTTCTTAACCCAATATTACAGCCAAGCCCAATAAGAATATATACATTCATTCACGCAAGGAAAAAAAATCTGCCTTTTATTTTAACCAATAAAAAAAAAAAAACTGCAATTAACCCTATTATTATTCTTATAAAATTTTTCTTAGAAAATGTTTTCTTCCAAAATCTTATGAAATTTTCCTTTAAAAAACATTAAATTAGAAAATCTTTTTCCAAAAACTCACGGGATTAAAAAAAAAAAAAAATCATTTTCCTAGAGAACACTTTCCAAAAACCCATTTCTCTTTCAAAGTCCATTTCCTAGAGAACCTTCTTCTTCTTCTTCTTCTTTATTTTTTATTTTTTTAGAGGGTGGGGGGACCCGATTCTTTAATCATGGGCTTTCCTTAAAAAGCCCCCCAAAAAAAAAAAAACTATTTTTCTAGAAAAAGTTTACTCTAAAACTCGGAATTTTCCTAGAAAAAGTCTTTTCCTCGAAACTTGTTTTCTAAAAAAAATCCCTGAGAATTGTCTTTGCCAAACTCTTTCCTTAAAACCTTTTTATAAGAATGGATGAAATTTTCATGAAAAACTTTTCTAAAAAAAAAATGCTAAGTTTTGGACTGGGCTGAAAGTTGGGCTCCATTAGGTGAGTTTGGTTCATCTATTTGAAAAAATGGTGGATTCAAAAAGTATGGTATGAAATTGAGTTTTTTTAAAAAGTAATGTTTGATAAAAGTTGTTAAAAAGTTTTTTTTTTTTTTTTTTTTTAAAAACCTAAGTGTTTGACTAACACTTATCAAAATTACAGTTTGAGGTATAAATTACCAAAAAGGGCAAAATATATACATAAGGAAATTTTTTCCTACTTATGGTTCCTAAATAGTAATAATAATAATAATAGTTGTTATTTATTATTATTGATATATTTTTTTAGAAGATTATTAATTTATTGTCAAAGGTCAGTAACAAATGACACTTTTAATTTTCATTGTAATGGAATACTCAATAATTATCTTAAACCTTCATAGTATGAATTTGTACAAATTATAATTTTATTAAGACTTATCTTTTTCCTTTTGTTATTTTCATATTCATTAATAGTTACTGCTCATTTCATTTTTTGTGCTTACTATAATGAGTAATGCAAGGACCACAACATTATCACAATAATTTTACAATAAATTTAGATGCCAAGTTGTTATTGATGGGTAAAAAAATAATGTTAGTGATAGTTCAAATTAAAACCAAAAACAGCTTCCTCCCTAACATTTGTTGTAATAAAAATATTGCGAAGATAATATTACACTAATATAATTTGTTAATTTTTTTCATAAATTTAACTTTTTTTTTTTTTAAGATTTTTTTTTCTTCACTTTTTGTCTCCCTTCTTTCACCATTTTCTGTATTTTCTTCCTGCCCTCGCACACTTGTTCACATCGAAGAGGCGAGAGAGAGGTGAATGTGGTGGAAGAGATAGTGAGATGTGGTGACATGGCTGCATAGGAGGACAAAGGATTGTGCCAATTATGTCGCAATGAAGCTCTACCCAATTTATGCTATTGGTATGGACGTCTTATTCATCATGATAAGGACTGTTCAATATGGCAAAAAAGGAAGGGGGCTTTGAAGGAAGGTGATCAACAATTTAGGTCATGGCTACAGGCATCCACTCCGAACCTTCCAAAGAAAATGTTGGTTCGCGTTGTTGGATATGAGGAGGAAGTCAGTAGGGAGAATGAGATTAACTCAAGTGTAGGGGGGACAATGGAGTAGGACAGGTTGGGTTGAGCACTGAACCAGTGAATGAGGGGAGAGAAGAGCAGTGAGCCTCAACTAATGAAGGACCATAGGCAGTTCAGGCAATATCACAAGAGGATCAGATAGGGGTTGGTATGGGTACTAAGGTCTATAGTTCACCGATTGGCGAGGAGCTTATGCAGTCTGATACTTCCTCTTCTTGGGATTTTCAAGCCTAATTGGATGATATTGACGTCGAGCTAACTCATTTTGATGATATGGGGGAGGGACGAGAGGGTGATTTCGTAATGCAGCAAGGTGGGATGGGGTCTCGGGCAGTCGGTTTGGCCATTTTTTCTGACAAGTTTGTTTACCCAGACGGAGCCATGCAGACAATCTTCAACAGTAGCATAGTTCACTAGAGTGCCTAGAAAATGAAGTGTGTCTAAAGATTTGATGGAACCAATCCTATCCAGACGTACGAGGCAAGACTTTGCCAAGGAGATGGAGGAAAAGAGTGGTAGTAGGAAGAAGCAAGTAGTTGTTATCAATGATTTAACGGTGGAGGTTGACGATTAGCCCCGCCGACAGCCATGAAACTCTTAGCATGGAATTGTAGGGGGCTTGAGAATCGTCGTACAGTTTACGAGCTTGTTGATATAGAACAAGCACAAGATCCCATGATTGTATTTTTGTCAGAAACATGGTTAAACAAGGAGCATATGAAGTGGGTTCGAGACAAGATAATTTTTTATGGATGTTTTACAGTGCCATCTGATGGAAGGGGGGGGGGGTTGGCTCTTTTTTGGAAAATAGGTGTCAATATGTGGGTGGATAGTTTTTTGAATTACCATATTAATTCCATAGTTCATGGTGGTTCAGAAAATGCGTGAAGATTGACTGGGTTCTATGGAGAGCCTGATACAAGTTGCTGAAGCGAGGGATGGAATATGTTAAGAATATTGAGCTTAAAACTGAAACTCTCATGGTGTTGTTTTAGTGACTTTAATGAATTGCTTGAGGTGTAGGATAAGCGAGGAGGGGTTCCTAGGACTCATAATTTGATGCAAGACTTTATGTTCTTGATCATTGTGGGTTTGTTGACTTAGGGTACTCAGGTTCGGATTACACTTGGTATGGTCAGCGTCGGGGGGAGTTGATTTGGGAAAGACTGGACAGGGGGGTTGCAAACTATGAGTGGTTGGCTAAGTTCCCAATGGGTAGGGTGAAACATTTGAATTGCTTCACATTGGATCATCGACCAATTCTGTTGTCTTTGAATGTGGATGGGGAGCATAAAAAATGGTGTCGAAAACCCTTTCGCTTTGAGGCAATGTGGGTGTCAGATTTTTGATGCAAGGAGAGCATGGGATTGTTCTCTGGATGGTACACCGATGTTTGTTGCTATAAATAAGTTGAATAAGTGCAAGAAAAGCCTGATGGCTTGGAGCCGAGATAACTTTGGTAATGTGCAGAAGAATATTAAGCAAATAAAGGATTGTTTATGGAGGGTAGAGGTGGCTATGGTCAGAACTGGTGATCATGAGGAAGTTGCTTGATTGAAGAAGGATTTGAATGATCTTTTGGATAAAGAAGAAAAGATGTGGCAGCAACGTTCCTGTATTCAGTGGTTAAAAAGTGGAGATTAGAACACTAGATTTTTTAATGGCTTGGTAACTCAAAAGAAGAGAAAGAATTTCATTAAGGGTCTCCGTGATGGGTAGGGAGTGTGGTAGGATGATGAAGAGGTATTTTCAACCATGTTGACTGATTTTTATTCCCAGCTTTTTACCTCTTCAAACCCACATGCTCTCAGTCGTATCTTGGAAGGGGTACAACCAGTGGTTATTGTGGAGATGAGAGCTGAACTTGGTAAACCCTATACTAGTGAGGAGGTATGCACAGTAATCAGGAGATGACCCCACTCAAAGCTTCGGGTTCAGATGGTATGCCTCCCTTATTTTTTCAAACTTACTGGACTAATGTAGGTATGGATATTACTCAAGCTGTCCTATCTAGTTTAAATTCGGGTTTCATTCTAAAATCTATTAATCATACCTTTATTACTTAAATTCCTAAAGTTAATAATCCGGAAAGGGTATCTAATTTTAGACCTATAAGCCTTTGCAATGTGATTTATAAAATTATTAGCAAGGTGATTGCTAACCGCCTCAAGCCTATGCTTAATTCTATTATCTCAGAGACCCAAAGTGCTTTTATTGTAGATAGATTAATAACTGATAATATCTTAATTGCTTTCAAGTCTCTGCATCATATGAAGACTAGTTGCACAAGAAAGAAAGGGTTCATGCCTATGAAATTGGACATGAGCAAAGCCTATGATAGGGTGGAATGGAGTTTTCTTGAAAGAATCCTCCTCAAATTAGGCTTTCAGGATTCGTGGGTGGATTTGATAATGAAGTGTATCACCATAGTGTCCTATTCTATTCTTGTCAATGGAGAACCCAAGGGCATAATTACACCTTTAAGAGGCCTACAACAAGGGATCCTCTCTCACTGTATTTGTTTTTGTTTTGTGTAGAAGGGTTTAAAGCTTTTTTGCGCAATACTGCTATAGGAAGAGAAATCCAAGGGTTTTCTTTATGTCGAAAACAACTCTACTCTTTAGCAGGAAGCTATCAAAGACAAAGTGGCACTTACTATTCCTGCCATTCGGCATTATGAGAAATATTTGGGGCTTCCTTTTTTTGTTGGTAGAAATAGGACGGCATGTTTTACTCAGATCAAATAAAGGATATGGGCTAGGATGCAGGGGTGGAAGGAAAAGTTCTTGTCTTAGGCGGGCAAAGAGGTAATGATTAAGGTGGTGGTCCAATCTATCCCAGTTTACTCTATGAGTGTTTTTAAGCTTCCGATTGGTCTCTGTAAAGATATTGAGGCAATGATCCGAAAGTTTTAGTGGGGTAATGGTGATTCAAAGAAAATTCATTGGGTCAAATGGAGCTTACCCTGCTCTTTTAAATCTATTGGGGGCATGGACTTTAGGGATTTCCAAAAGTTCAATAATGCTATGTTGGCTAAATAGGTTTGGCGTCTTATTCATTACAAAGACACTTTACTTTTATAGAGTGTTTAGTGCCAAGTATTTTCCTAATGGTAGCATTTTGGAGGACCCTATTCATCCGAAGTGCTCTTATGCGTGGAGGAGTATCTTGCAAGCTCGGGAGGTCATCCATAAAGGGGCAATTTAGAGGGTTGGGAATGGTGAAAAAATTGATGTTTGGAATCATCACTGGCTGCCTGAACCCACTAGTAGCATGATTGTGTCTCCAAAATCTGGCTCCTTAGTATCTCGGGTTTGTGATATTTTCTACTCAAACTCTAAGATTTGGGATCCTGGAAAATTGGCTAGCTACTTTCTCCCTTGGGAGGCCGAGGTGATTGGAAGGATTCATGTGAGTGATGGTTGGGATGAAGATATCTTAATATGGCCTTTAACTCTGGATAGTGAGTATAGTGTCAAGAGTGCCTTTGTATGCTAGTTAAAGCTAAAATTCTCTCAATGCTGAGTTCTTCCATGCCAGGTAATTCGCAGGTGGTATGGAAGAAAATCTAGAAGCATAGAGTCCCAAATAGAATTTGACATTTTCTGCAGCGTGATATGAAAGATTTGCTCCCTACCAAGTTGAATTTGAAAACTCGGCATATTCCTATCGTTGGCATTTGTGATGGCTGTGGTGGTCATTTGGAATCTCTCATGCATTGCCTATGGTTATGTGATCAAGCTCGTTCAGTTTGGCTGTCCGACTCGAGCTTTATGTTTTTGGTTCAGAAGCAATGCAGGTCATTCTTTGCAGTCTTGAAGGCTTTGTTCAATGAAGAGTTTGCTTTCAATTGTGCTTTGTTTGCTATGGTGGCATGCTGCTTGTGGCAGAAGAGGAACAAACTAAGGAAGCATCAAAATGCTTGGCAGCTGTACAAGATTAGGGACAGAGTTAAGGAGCTAGTTCGGGAGTTCTAGGATGCTAATCATAGGGAGCCGCAGAGACCTGTTCATCAACCACCTGTCCGCTGGTCCTCTCCACCTGAAGCTAGCTATAAAGCGAACTTTGATGCAGCGCTTTTTGTTGGAACAAGCAGTTTTGGGATAAGCGTGGTGTTTCGGGATCATTCAGGTAGTATTATCGCAGCCTTAAGTTAGAGGGTCAAGTCCATCCACTTGATTGAGATGGCCGAAGCTTTGTCAGCGAGACAGGCTATGGTTTTGGTTAGGGAGCTTAGTTTCTTCCATATTATATTTGAAGGAGTTTGTCTCTGAGTAGTACAAGCTCTTAGGTGTTCTGGTCGATGCAATACGTTGTTTAGGCACATTATAGAGGAGTCTAAAAGGCTTGGTTGTTCTTTACGGCAGTGTCAGTTTCAGCATGTTCATCGGGAGGGGAATAGGTTGGCTCATAGTTTAGCTAGAAGAGTAGTTTCAACTACAAATACTAATGTATGGGTAGAAGAACTACCTTGTGATTTGGAATCTGTTTTCCAATCTGATTTTCCTTAATTTCTTTAATAACATTTCGCTTACCTTCTTCTAAAAAAAAAGATCTATCGTGAGTAAAATTTTGTTGCCACATCAACAATAACATCTATCGCAGCTTATCAAAAAAATAATAATAATAATAATTTCCAATGCTTTAACACTCACCATTTTCAACTTCTTCTAGATCCCACCACAAGTAATTCTTGACCCTATTAATATAATCCCCCCCCACCTACAAGAACCTATTCCTCAGCTCGCTGTAGGCACTCAATTTTGCACCTATAATTTAATCAAGGAAAATGACTTGAATGACCAATCCATGTACCCCAAAAATCATACTTGCATTACATGCATCAATTTGTTCTTGCATTACATGCATCATTTTTTCTTTGCATTACATGCATTAATTCATTTATTGCATATCATAAAAATGATTTTGAGATTCTAACGGTTGCAGTGGTGTTTCCGGTTATCAAATCGGACTATCGGATCGAAAGATATTGCATGATCAAGTTTGCACTATCAACATGCATTGTGTATAGGTAGAATCGACCACACATGATCAATTTAAATTAATTCTGATTGGTTAAACAATTAAAATTAATTAAATAATTTTGCGATTGGTTGATAATTAGTGTTTAAAATAGGGATGCATGCATGGGAATAAAATGGATGATTGGATAACAATAAAACTGTGGATAATCTAAACTTTATCAAGATTTATTTTAGGGTATTTATTTACAAGATAATTGTCCTTAAATATCTTGAATTATCCAAAAAAGAGATGAAAAATCGTAGGCGAAGGATGAAAATGCGTTTAGGTACAAGGACCGGCCAAAAAACCCTAGAAGAAGAGTCTAAACGACACCCGAACATGAAAGTGCATTCGAAGCAATAGGGACAAGTCAGCACTTTTGGAGTGCCGAACGGTGCTCTAAAAGGGCCGAATTTCCCTAATGTGGGCTTTGGCCCAACGGCCTTCGGGTGACGATTATGCATACCCTTTTCGATCTTTTCGGAAAAGGACACGTCCGGATTAAAACCCTAATCCTCTATACCTATTTTTTAGAGTCTTCTGGCCTCTATAAATAGAGACTGAACCTCATAATTCAGCATTTTTTTTTTTTACACTGAGAGGCATACATTTTTTACTCTCAAACCACCCATATTTTCTGATCCCCTCTCTGAGTGTTGCTGCTTAAATTGGGGTTTTTAGGTTTCAAAGAGAATTGCATAAATTTCTTTGAACCCTAAAACATCCTCTCAAGAATAAAGAGTGCTCATGCAAGAGGTTGTTTCCTTCACCCTTTTTCTTGTGATGTGATGATGCATGTTATATCTCTTTCTTTTTCAAATATCCATGACATGAATTGTAAATTGTTGTTTCGTTAAAGCATGATTGTTTTTATGTGATTGTTATAATCTTTTTCTTGAATGTCAATAAATCTGCATGTGAATAATTATTTTTCTTAAAACAAAACAGATCTGCATCTTTATAAGATGTAGATCTGAATTTTTCTCAATATAAAAAACAGATCTGCATCTTTATAAGATGTAGATCTAAGTTTTTCTCAATATAAAAAAAACAGATCTACATCTTTATAAGATGTAGATCTGAGTTTTGCTCAATATAAAAACAAATCTACATCTTCCTTAAATGTAGATCTGAGTTTTCTCAAACAAAAAGAGATCTGCATCTTTATGAGGCGCAAATCTAAATTTTTCTCAAATCAAAACCGATTTGCATCTTTCTTAAGATGCAAATCTCTTTTTCTTAATACATGCAAATTGTTGAAATAAAGAAAGAGTGTGTATTATTGTGTTTGTGTTTATTTTAATTCATGATTGCATAAATTTGGACTATGAGTGAAACTCTCTTCTTAAAAAAATCTTTTTCATTTTTTTTAAACATATAAAAACATATTTGATTTATTTGTCATTAAAAACCATTTTTTTTGTCATCACAAAATATATTTGAATTTTTATCTCCAAAAACCACTTTTTTCTAAATACTACAAAATAGATCTGGTATTTTGACAAATCAAAATCAAATTTTTTTACCAATCAAAATAGATCTGAATTTTTTTTAAAACAAAAGAAAAGACTTCATTCATAAATAAATTTGTATGATTTAATTTTTCATTCACATGTTCAACATATCATTCATGACATGCATAAGAAAGTACATTGATCACAAGAGTCTAGAAGACCGGACTTTGTTTGGGCAGAATGGGTGCCTAACACCTTCCCATTCCGTAACCTAGCCTCCGGATTTAGGTTTTTGGTTTAGTAGATCTAGCCTTGTCTTCATTTGTTTTGAGTAGAATGTAACTAGGACAACAAGCCATGTAAATATTTGGTAGATTGTAACTAGGACCCAAAGTTATGTAACTTTTTAATTTTCTTTCAAATATGTAATTTTATTCAATCAATGAATGGAACTATTCAATCATGTATTTTGTAATTAGTATTTTTTCTTATTTTTTTGTATAAAGAAAAATAAGTAGCGACTCCATACCACTTACCCAAAAAGAGAGGTGCTCTAAAAGGTACCCAAATCTCTTTTTTGAGGGACGCTTTTCATCAAGGTCTCTCACACTTGCATTAACGACGGTGATGTCAACAAGGAGGATCTTAAGGAGGTTGACCAAAGGGGTTTGAATTTGAGTTGGCTTCAACAATAGTTGCTAGAGATGGTGCAAAGTAAAAGCTTCATGCCCACGTGATGGAGATCTCTTAAATTATCTCCCAGAAAATTTAAACCAAATTGATGTAATCTGGTTTGGCTTGGTCTACTAATTTACTTTCTAAGAATTTGGCTTTACATTTTTTGAATCCATTTGTGGGGGTCAAAAACACAAAACTACAAGAACTTGAACGCACTTTTGATGTTCTTGATGTATTCAACTAATTTATGAAAAGTATGAGACGAAAATCCACAATGGGAGAATCAAATAGATGATCAAAGGCCAAGAGAGCTAAATCAATACTGATTACAGACAGAAATAGTGTTCTTGAGGGTAATAAAAAGATAAAAGAAGATGAACACTCCTAAAAGCTCTTCTCACTTTCTCTCTCCTAGTTGCTCTCTCAATTTTTCTGGATCCCCTTCCTACTGATCCCCTTTTCCTTTTAAAGCCTCTCCCCTCCTCCAACTATCCTATTCTTCAGTTGGAATTTTGGGGTAATGCTTGTCCCATCAGCACACATTTCTGTCATTTTGTGATCATAAAGGCAGACTTTAGGGTTGTCCTTTCTATTTAGGCTAGTCAATCAACAATTAATGCGACTGACATTAGGTGAGAGGAGTCTTAAATGCGGAGGTGACTATTGCGTTAGGTTCTGCTTTTTTCTTGATGTATCCCCATGGTAATCCGACGAGACGAAGCCTTTTTGGTAAAAAGGAGGGATATTCCCTGGTAATATTGTGCCTCATCAAGAACACGAGCTCCGCAGGACACCTTGGTTTGCTTCCTCTGGACCATGGATGTCACGCCCCAAACCCGGTACCCGGATTTGTGACCATGACCGGCATGCTAATATCAAGCCTAAACCTGATATTAACAAGAACCAACTTAACTTTTACAAAACTTTTCCAAAAGCTTTCCTCATTCTTTTCATTTTTGTTTCTTTACTTAAATGATATAACCTTTCACTTGACATTCAGAGCATCTACAATGTACTCCAAAGAATAACCTAATTCACCAATTGTTCAAATTCAGAATTTCACATAATACATCTCTTAATACTTTAAGGTATACACTTTCATTAGATCCTAGAATACACAATAACTATAACGCTAAACGTCAGAATGCTAGTTTAGGATCTATACATATAAAACTAAAACCAGCTCCTTCCAAACTCGACTAAGACTCCCTCTGCTCCAAAATAAAACCTGTTAACTGAAAGAGTGGAAGGGGTGAGCTACACAGCTCAGTAAAGGTAAGAAATATGAGAATTCAATAAGGATGCATGTAACCAAATCATTTCATTCTATGAATATTCGAACAGGAGAACATCTTTTCATGCATAGTATTTTATACTATTCATAATAATAGCTTATACGCTCATCATAGAAAATAATTGTTCTCCTTTTTCTTATCGGTTTAATATTACTAAAACCTTTCGGATTAAACTTCTTTCACTTCCTACAAAGTCGCCATACATATATTCTCATTACAAAATAATTATTTTAACTTAAATCAGATAATCGGCAACTTTGTATTAAAATAGAAACGTCTCGGCTAATAAGAAAACTTTTCTTTATAAACTTCTTCTCATAAGATATTATAACTTTCATGATCATAAAACTTAACGTTTCATAAAAACAGATATCTGATAACTTTTAAACATAAACTTGCACTTTCATCAGAAACTTTATCTTTATAGCACAACAGAACTTTAGAAACTCTTATCTTTAATGAACAGCTTTTCTTTTCATTAGAAACTTCTTCTTGCCATGAGAGCTTTTACTTTTCACAATGCATTTTAACAAAATAATTCTCTCATGATTAATAACATAACATAGCTGTTCATAAATAACTTATTGGTTAGCCCGTATCTGATAAGTCTGTACTTATTTGGGAGGCTTCTAGCACCACGGTGCTAGGCATCCAGCATTCCCCACAATGCCAGGTATTCCCGGGATCACATCATCATAATACATATCTTCCAACCATGGGGGTAGGTTGGCTTCCCCCACAAGTTGGCCGTAACCAACAAGGGGCGGGTACAGCAGAGCCAGTCCCACTTAATGGCCAAATCATATAACATTTTCCATGGAAAGCTAGTAATTAACCCCTACTAGCAGAGTTCAGATCACCAGAGGACATAACCCGAAAACATTTTATACTTTACATCATACTGCAATTTCTTATTTTGCATAACATTTCATAATAATAGCATTTCCATTCTTTTCTTTAAACATCATGTTCGTGGAATCAGTAATAGCATCAATATGCTTAAATCATATACATAGAGTTTCGAAAGCTCACGAACATATCTTTGTCAGAATAATGATTATATGCCATATCTCTATTCAAAAACATTTTAATGCATAATATACTTTAAAATAACCTCATGACTTACCAAATGCTCATATAACTTATCCCTTACCTGAAAGCAGAGGAACCGAGAGCCTAAAGTCGAAGGAGCTTAGACTTGGATACTGGTAACACCTAAACCATAATTCAAAGCTTATTACTATCCATAATTCCTTGTCATAGACGTACACATTCATCTCAAAGCCTATCTCTTAGAATCAAGGAAATCCTAATTCCCATAACATAAAGTTCTCCAAAACATATGATACAATCATCAAACACATTTGCAGCCAAACCATAGAGAAACCAATCCATAAAATTTATATATGCTTCAAACATACCAAAAGATGAGCTTATTAAATTATAGCTCAAAACATTCATCTTAACTTTAGGATTAAATCCTCAAAGTTAGGCATGTCCCTTACTGTTCACTGTGCTATCCCAGCAGCATATGCCCCATTTGTAAAATACAAACGGGCTGTCCAAACACATCCAATTGTCATGAAATTTTACATAACTACGCCTCTATATGTCCAGTATAAACCATAAAAATTTCGGAGTCAAAGAATATACCCATGATTTACTAAAAATCACACAAGGCGGCATACTCAAATCTGTCCTGACAGAATTTCATGCAACTTATAAATTAAACCATTATTTTTATATTAATCCAAATGCTGTGAGACCAATTCAATAACAACCACAAGTGTCTTAGGTTTCATAGGAATCATCCCTAGCATCCAAATTCACTATATAAAATTTAATACATAATTTATCATGCATGAACACAGAATCTGTCACAGTGACAGCTTTGCAACGTTTTATCGTAAATTCACAAACAATTATCAAACGATGATATTCTCATATGGGGATTTTTTATACACTCATAAGACATTTTATAAAACACTTAAACACAGTCATTTAACCATTTAGAGCAAAATAAGCACAACCAAAAAAATCCCAGCAGCAGCATCAACAATACTCATCCTAACTTTTTCTTACTTCCTTAATCATACAAAATCATTAATTAATAAAAACCCTAATCTACCTTCAACAAATCATCAACACAACTTCAAAGCTTCTTAAAACAGCATATATATATATATATATAGACTTACAAGCTTTCCAATTTTACAAACCACAAAACCAACTTCTTAAGATTCCATGAAGAAATTATGGATTCTAAGGTGAGAGTAGCTAGACCCTTACCAAATTTCTGATTCCAAGGACAAATAGAATCACTCTTGCATGGAATAATTTCCCCATTTCCTAGTGGCTGGACCCAAAATTATGAGAGGTGGAGAGCTTGAGAGAATTTTCTTTCTTTTGGTTTAGGACCCGTGGGAATGAAAGGGAGAGAAGAGTTGAGAGAATTTTCTTTCTTTTGGTGTGTGAACCCTTGGACTCAAGAGAAAGACTCAAGGGAGCTTCCTAGCACTTTCCTTAAGAGAAAAAGAGAGCAAAATGAGGTGAGAGTTTCAGATTTATGTGTGGACCCGTGGAAAAATGAGAGCATGGGAGTTTCATGGAAATTCTAGTTACATTGAAAAGTCAAAGAAGAGATAAGATGAAGAATTATCTTTCTTTTGATATATGATCCGTGGATTTGAGGGAGGGAGAGTGAGAGCTTTTTAAGTCTTCTCTTTTCTTTGAGAAAGTCAAAGAAGAGATGAGGTGGAGTTTGTTCATTGCATGGTACTTGGGCATGATGTGTTGTATTTCCATTGGTTGCATGTGTAAGTGAAATTACAACCATAATATCTCATGCATCATACATAGTTAAAACACCACAACTATATATATATATCTATATATATATATATATATATATATCTGATAACTTAACCACTTAATATAGTTTTGTACATAATTAGTGTGTGTGTTTATATATATAATACAAATAGTCATTTCAATTATTTATAATCTTTACAATTTCTTATTCAATGACATTATAAAATAATATGTTTATTAAATGCTTTTATATTAATTTTTGCAAGTAAGTGGCTTAAAATACTAATAATACTTAACCACTTAAACACATAGTTTAATTATAAAAATTGGGTCGGGGTGTTACAATGGACCCCTTCAAATCCCCCCGAGCCTTCATGCGAACGCCTCACCGTGGAAGGGATGCCTTAACTTTTTTTCATCGGGCTAACGCTTTCGAGGTGGACTCAAATCTACTCCTCCACACCATCCAAATCAATAAACATGTTGAAATTTTAGTTTTAGGAAAAAAAATATAATCAAATAATTATGACTTAATAGAAATTATAACCATGTGATTAGGCCCAGTATATTTTGTAAATTGCATTGTAAAATAATCCAAGAAAACAGGAATCAACAAGCAAAAGTAATATTCATTCCCTTAGTACAAGAACACCATTCCTCCCTTGGGCCATGGCTTCTCAGGTATGGATATGACTTATGAATACTTTCTCCAAAAAATTTACCAATGAATTTTATTTGACTATAGTTTTATTGAAATTTTGTTTAAAAAATTCAAAATTTATAAATATTAGGACATAAACAAAGCAAATTTAAAGGGTCTGCTTAGAAAATTTTTTGTTAATCAACAACAAAAGAGAAAAATGTTGCTCCACCTACAGTTAAGTTTTCAAGTGCTCTAGTCATGGTCATTGGTGCTGGCTCTATTAGCGTTGCTATTATCAACGAGAGGGAGGAATGAATTCTTTTGGATTGGGATGATAACTGATATAAGATATTAAAGGGTGGGTTGTGGATTTATGCCACAAAAAAAGAGGACACAAACAAGGGTTTGGTAATTGGTTGTGTCAAAGAAAGGTAAGTTTGGAAATGGCGAATGTGGAAGAAAAGTAAGGTTTTTGAGAATGACATAATTTTAAAAGAATACCTATTTTAAACCATTGATTTTAACTAGTCAATGTCCCACGTCATGCAAGGATACCTTATACTTTTATTTTAAAATAATTTCTAACTATTCTTTTTGGCCCTATAACACTCATTTTTGTTCAGTTATATTATAAATATCACTAATAGGAAGAAAATAAAAAGAACCAAAATTATTATGAATATACATAATTAATAATATGAATATATGTATGTAGCCTAAATGAATTCACAATTATTTAATTATTTTGGCTAATTAAAGTGTACAATATCACGATAGGAAGAGGAAAGAGCAAATTGATGTGGCACTTAATAGTAAGAGTCTTATCAGGAAGATTGTAGAGAGTCTTTCAAAATGTGTGTCCTATTTTATGATACTAGCCCATATTTTGGAGAATATGGGAAAAAATTAATGTGAAAAGGTCATGCCTGGGTCATAATATGTAAAATAATAATTGAGCTTGGGCTTTTCAAAAGGTTTGGATTGATTTTAATTTAATTTTAAACTACAGCCCATCTTTTAAATAATAGTAAAAAAAAAAAAGTTAATGTGATTTTTTGGATAACAGTAATAATAATAATAATAATAATAATAATAATAATAATAATAATAATAATAATAATAAAAAGGGGTTAAAAATGTTAAATGAAATATTAGAGTACCACATGGTAAGAGCTTATGCACTCCTGTACAATATCACGATAGGAAGAGGAAAGAGCAAATTGATGTGGCACTTAATAATAAGAGTCTTATCAGGAAGATTGTACAAAGAGTCTTTCAAAATGTGTCTTATTTTATGATGCTAGCCTATATTTTGGAGAATGTGGGAAAAAATTAATGTGGATAGGTCATACCTGGTTCATAATATGTAAAGTAATAAGTGGACTTGAGTTTTTCAAAAGGTTTGAACTTATTTTAATTTAATTTTAAACTACCGCCCATCTTTTAAAAAACTGTAAAAAAAGAAAAGAAAAAAAGTTAATGTGATTTTTTGGATGAGAGCATTAAAAGTTAAAGTTAAAACCCTTTCCAGCCTCTATGTCTTCTTCTTCTCTCTCCAATATTCTGAACTTCCTAGACCCCTCTCCTCCATTGCACCCATAACAAGTCCAAATCATCCTTCTCTACTACCCTTTCTTTGTAATCGAAGTTGACAGCTAAAGGGCAATGTTGGATCAAACAATAATTTTATTGAGTAATACAAATCTTTACCACACCATAAATGTCATGTACACTCGAGAAGCACTTTACACCAAATTGGATGTGCAAATAAACATAAACACTAGGTGTTTTTTCAAGTTGCAAATATATGGATGAGTCTGGTTTTAGCTTTTTATTAAGCACTTTTTGATTTTGCAAGACTTGAAAAAATTGTTTCGCTTTATTTGGTTGCGTACTTTCGAGGAAACAGTGTTGTGGAACTTTTAGATGTAATTGGTGTTTGATTATGACGTTTATTTGGTCATGAGTTAGAACTTAAATCTATTTTTGGCTTAAAAGAAAAGATCTTCTTAAGGGAGGCACTGGGAGCATGGACTGGAAATTTTAATTAAGAAGGGAAGCCATTTATTTTTTGAGAGAGAGAGAGGGGATGAAGTCAATGCTCCTGAATCATTAATTCACTAAAAGTTGATGACATGACATGAGTACTAATGTTTTTTTGCCCTTAGATCTCATAGAACTTAGCGGTCTAAAAACTGTGTACCTCCTATAAAAAAAAGGTTAAAAATGAAAAATAAAATAAAAACAGACTCTCTCTCTCTCTCTCTCTCTCTCTCTCTCTCTCTCTCTCTCTCTCTCTCTCTCTCTCTCTCTCTCTCTCTCTCTCTCTCTCTCTCTCTCTCTCTCTCTCTCTCTCTCTCTCTCTCTCTCTCTCTCTCTCTCTCTCTCTCTCTCTCTCTCTCTCCAGAGTAGGCATTTGATCAGAGTTTAGATATGAGAGTCTTTCTCAAATCTATCTTTGAAGCCGAAGTTCCTACTGCAATCACATTTTGCATTTGGTGTACGTTCAGATTCGGCTGAAAGCGTCTGCGTCTGGTTTTTTTTTTTTTTTTTCACGCATTTTAGGGACAAATTTTACTGTTACAGTTACTGTTTATGAACAATAGCCGCAATATTTGACAAGTCAAACAATTTTCAACCACATCAGTAGATCCCGTGCACTGTTCACAAGACCCACAAACCTCACTTTTCAGTAACTTTTTATTAAAAATAGGTTCCACAGTACTATTCACACATTTAAAAATTATTTTGCTATAATGTTTTTCAGTTTTCAGCTATATCTAAACAGACCCTTGATCAAAATATATTTATGAGTTTCTCTCTCTCAATTTATCATCTTCATATTGAAAATAAAACCATGAAAACGAGTTCGTGGGTGTGACTAGACACCCTTTACGTTTATCTGAGAATAAAATTATCAAATATGGCCAACAAATTTTGTACATTCTTAGTCCATACTGGGATATTAGCAAGTAATTAATTGAAGAGGGGGATTATGGAGATTGATACCATTATATATGATACACCTATGAGATTGATAATTACCACATTTAATAAATGACCACTTATTTATATGGAGGGGATATTGGAGAATGATTTTTGGCTTACTCGCTTTTTTTTAGGTCTTTCAATTGAAAGGTCTTTACATTTTTTAGAACCCCATTTGAAGTTGAAGAATACCAATAGCTAAAATTAATACTTCAAGAACATTCATCAATCCAAGTTTTTCCAACTAGTATCTCTTTTGCGACAATAAGTTAGAAGAAATATTTTGTCCAATTGCCCATGCATAAAAACTTGATTCTATGTTCAAATTTCGTTTCTTTTTTCTGCTTAAGTCAAGCCCATACACCATAGCCTATCATGTGGCTGAGTGTGTGGGCTTATGTAGGTCGAGCTGCAAACATAAGAGAAACAACGACCCAAACCTGAAAATTTTCCTAACAGCAAACTTGTGGCTTTAAGAAGCACTACGTCAACCCCTTGGAGTTACATGTCTTTCATCCTACGTGCATGTATATAACTATATATATGTATACATATTTGTATACGCACACACTAACACACACAAATAGCATAACAATGCAGCACATAAGGTTCTCTAATGAAATTCAAACACATTGTTGTGTTGAATTCAATGGTCCTTGAGAAACATAACACTATTAGTGCTTCATTGGTCAATGCAACTATGAGTTTGAATTTAATTGGAGAACCTAATGGACAACATCAAAAGAACTATATCTATGTTTTTCCCTTAAGAAAATTGCTCAAGCATAGATATCAATTTAAAGGCTGTAATAAAGGATCGGGCTTAAATTTCAATATTAAGAGAGAATTGCAAGTGTCACCAACCATCCCCCAGAAAATGACCAGTACAACTGCAACGCCACATATACAACTGCAATGCCAGTAAATGACCAGTACACATACATGCTGCATTCAATCGCCCATATGGCGAAATGATTCCTTGCGCCATTTGCATGTGGTTGGGAACCCCAGTCCCAAGATCAGCCGCCTAAGCCCATGTCTTATTGGCCTCCAGCTCACATTGATCTGAAGTTAGACCTAGACTTCAGTATGCCATCCGAGTTGCATTAACTTCATTAGAACTTAAATTTTTCAGGGGATCATGCTGAAACCTCCAAAGCCAAATATACAAACTTTGCTAAAGATGAGCCAATAGATCAATTCAAAAAGAGACAATTCACCATTGACAACACCATCCCAAAGAATTTTTCACGGCTCTAATCATTTTGAGCCTTTCTTTAAATTGTTTATAATTTAAAAATCTAATGGAACAAAAGTAAGATAGCCGTCTGCCACTGTGCACAATTTTGATTACAACATCATCCAATGGGAACAATAATATAATTGAAACAATTATTACCTTAACCCCAGAATGAGAATGCTCCAGATGTGGAGTAATTCAGCACTAAACTCCCAGTGCAAACTAAGTGATGGAAGACTTGCAAACTGGGCATGATGTCCTTCTGCTGAGCCATGGATCAATGCACTGACAACAAAGAAGGGAAAAAAATAAAATAAAAGAAATAGTCAGATGTTTGATGGTTTATTTTATAAGAAAAATTTAATGTTGAGAGTGAGAAGATAATTCCTACATCTTTGTGAAATTTGTGTAAGCATGGGAGATGCCGAATGGTTTCTCCAATAGTTGGAATTTCAAGACAAATTGCACAAGCCTCTTCACTGGTATCAGTCTGACACAGAAAACAGAACAGCATGAAATAGCAAATAAATCTGCAAATACAAAAAACCAGTGCATGTCCACAGAAAAGGAAAGAACCAGACACACACACCCCTACCTGTACTGCAATTCATATAATTGACAGATAGACCAGACACACACACACACACACACCCACACCCATACCTGTACTGTTGACTGCGGAAGACAATTAATCTGATTGACAGATGCACCGGCATGATGGTGATTATTATCATCAAGAGCCAACAACATTTCATAATCATTTCTGCAAGAAAATGAAAATAGGCATGATCTACAAGAAAATGAATATATGCTATGCTTGATAAGAAACAAAACTGGGAAAAAAAGAGACCTTGGATATGCATTAAACATTAATAAAAAGAAGCAGAAAATATATAATGATTAACAAAGAGAACAGTTGATTAAAAAAATAAAAATAAAACTCCACTATTTATTAAGAATTAATAGGAAAACAACAGGAATTAGAGCATAAATAACAAAGAGAATAAAGTCTTACTCATTAAAATCACGCTGAACTTGAAAGGCATGATTAGCCATACTCATATCACTAAGGTCCCCAACTGCAGCCTCTAATGCTTCCAATATATCAAGTCTCTGCATGACAAAGCACAAGAGCAATTTTCATTTTAAAATGGCCCTTTACATGTCAATCACAAACCCAACATATCCATCACCACTGTCAGTTCAAGTGAGGTAAAAAGAGAATAATTCTTTTTCTTTCGGGGTAATTACATAAAATTAACCAAGTGTAAGCATTCTACTCCAAACCCTACGTGCGTCTCTGTTAACTCCAAACCCAAAATTCCATCCAAATGAGTCTTCCTCATGTGTAAAACCTAGTAAATAAACACAGCTAGAGGAATATAGCACCTCTTTCTTTAATCCAAAATACCAATGTGGTTCATGTCAAGAACATTTTGGGGCCCAAAGGGATCCCAAGCACAGCTCATGTAGGTTTTCATAACATTTCATTAACCAAGAATCATTGAGGATCCCTATTGTTATGTTAAAATTTGAAATCAGTGTCAAATTTTTTACTTGATCAGGGATCACAGTGCATACCATGAAAATTACAACAATGTCCCCTATTACTTAAAATCATAGCACCTTCAACCCCAAGTAAATCTCCATCCTCTAAAAGTAGCAAAAGGCCAGTTGAGCAGCACTGGGAATTTGGAACCTTATAAGAGCCAAAAACTGTGCATCCTCACGTGTCTATGAGCTCTAGCTTATAAATGGTACTCTTCCCTATAAGAGAAAGTTGGAGGATGAGGTCATGGGTTAATGGGAAGAAGAAAATAGAGGAGAGATTGAAATTTGCATTCATTTGGTACGAATGAAAACTAGGAGGATGGAAAACAAGGATGGTTGGCATTTAGAATCCAGCCCACAATATTTAATCCACCATATTGGTATAATAGTAATTAACAAAAAAAGAAAAAAATCATCACAACTAAGCATAGCCTGAAAGGCTATATTCTAACTTTTTAAAGTTTGAGGGACCAAAATTGAGCCTACACCACATATCAAGGACAAATATTTTTATTATCCTAAATACCAAATGTGGTTCATGTCCAGAGGTTTTCAGTGCCCAAATAGATCCCAAGCCCTAGAGTGATTTCCATCTTTAAAAATTGAAAAAAAATCCCAACTGCAATTCATGTGGGTTTTCATATTTTTTTTAATTTTATTAAGACTTATTGAGGGTCCAAATTGCCATGACTTCAAACTTATAAGATGGAGATTGATGCAATTGCAAATTGACATCAAGGTGAAACTCTTTAGTTTATTATGTAATTGCACCTCGTCCTTTTTCATTAACAAAGATCAAATTGCATCCTAAGTTCCTAACATTAAACTGGAATGCCTAATACTTCTAAGTTCAAATCATTGTTAAATAACCTGAAAAGTTCCCAAGAAGGAAAAAAAGAAGTTACAATGACAAGGAAAATATGACTAAAATCAAGGTATCTTCCCTCATCCAAAACTTGGTAGTAGTGACTACTAAAAAAAAATCAGTTTCAACATTGGTCCCATATTGGATTCCCTTTTTACCTTTTCTCTTTTCAATAAAACATGTGAATAGTCCTTTTACAATTTTTTTTTTTTACACAGCACAAAAGGATTAAGAATAGTAGTTTACAAATATTTTCCAAAAATTTTATGACCATGGTGTCCCAAAGTTGAATTTCAAACAATGCACACATTTGATCATCCTATACAGCTACACTATAAGTATAAGATATATACCATCAAATAAGTCTATACTAAAATATCAACTATATCACAGAATAATAAATAAATAAACAGGTGGGAACAGAAACGGAAGAAGGGGGGGAGAAAGAGAGGTACCATGTCTAAATCCATGTATGAAGGAAAGTGGAGATTCCTTCGACCTGATGATCCTGAAGGAGAATGTCTGGAGATGCGATTTCTCAACTGTGCTATTCTACTAGAGGTGGGAACTCTAGCCTGGGCTCCCATCAACTGTGCTATTCGACTAGAGGTAGGAGCTTGAGCCTGGGTTGCTCTCCTAACTGAAGGGTTATGAGAAGACCGTGACCGAGGTTGTCTAGACGAATGTGTTACTGATGAGCCTCTCTGACAAACATGCAAACCAAAAGAACTGTTAGTGAAAGCTAGTAGAACACTCTGCCAACGTACTCTAGCTCAAATGGCATTTCCTCCTCTTATAACAAGGTCGAGGGTGAGGACATGGGATCAAGACCCACTAGGTGTGTGTGCAATTAAGAATTTTTTTAAAAAGAGAGTAATTTACTCCAGCAAATGATTAAAAAACACCAAGTAAACGCATAAAACAGATACCAAATATGCAATAAAATAGGTGTCATTTTCCAGGGAAAAAATTCATTTGGGAATTTGTATTAACATTATCTTAATCCATCAAATCATTTTAGTCAAAAAGCAACATATCAGTCAACATGCTGATACAACCCTTCTTTTGAGTGAAAGCTATCAGTAAGATTACTGCAAAATCAACAGCAAATTTAGTACAGTTAGAACTTTCCAGGCCTCCTCAACAGATCCACAGTATTGAAAGATAATCATCACTCAAGTAGGGCATTAATATATTGCACGATCTTTTCCATATACCTCTAAACAAAGTATGAATAGGTAGGGCCTGCAAGTTTTGTTCTGACCTGCTACACCATCCTCATAAATACACAACTCATGCTATCATCCATCCATACAGGATACAACCTGTGATCTCACAATGTAGGCTTGAGTGCAAGTCCAGGAATGTATACATTACAGTTACTCAAATATTTGGAGGTAAAACCAATCTCATGCATTTAAAACTTGCTTGGCTCAGCCAAACTGCAGCCCTTGGTACGATAGATTTGTATTATATTGAAGATATTCACTATCACATGTTAAAATACTATCCATATGAGGTACTGACCAGGCCAAGCCATGGAAGTAAAAAGGCCCATCATGCTTCATAAATATATACAAACATTTGGACAGGTCCCCCACTTATTTACATGCCAAGGTATAATTGTGTCATAGTATTTAGTATTACAATCAATATTAAATGAAGAAACCAGTTTATAATTTCAATCAAAATTTTCATGATTATTATGTGATAGCAGAGATACAGTGACTAACATGAATCTATGGCATTTCATTTTTTCAGCAAATCATAAAAAATATAGAAGCTCACTCACAGGGTGTGTATCACTGTGACTTCCACCAGAAGCAGAACGGAAAACGTCCCACTCCTGATGCATCTCCCATGCTACATTTTCATCAATCTGACATAAGATCATAAACAGTGAGACACCTAAAAAAAAGAGCATCTGATTGGAAGATTTAATCACATAGAAAGGCATCCATATGAAGGAACCAACCTCATGACCTCCAACCACAGGCATCTCATTATATAGTTGTTCTTGCAGTTCCCGAGCCAACATCTCATCTGCTTCTAGTTGTCTTGCCCTAGCATCTGAGTCATCATTATTCGTGCGGTCTAAATCATGGGAGAGGTTTTGTCTCATTTCAGTTGATAAATCATCAACTTCAATAAGTGGACCCAAACTGCCCCTACGTTGACGAGTCTGGATTCTGGATGATCTTGAATTTGATGGTTCCCCATATGAACCAAGAATCACAATATCTGAGTCATCAGTAACTGATGTAGAGCACTCACCACGATTTCTTGAAGTCAATCTATGTTTCTTTTGCCTTCTACTGAGTGTATTTGGTGCATAATGCGGTCCAGCTATCTGGTCAACCTCAGAGACAATCTCAGCAGCTGTTTGTGCTGAATCACAATCTTTTGCAACATCACATTGAGCCCTGCGGTTTATTCCACTCCCTGTATCCCTTCTCTCTGCTCTGTCTTCATGCTGTTGACTAACAAAATTTCCAACACCATTCATCCCAGAAAGACACCCAGCTGCATCAGACAAAGGATTATCATTTTTCTTGGAACGACTCCGTGTACTTCTCCAACCACGTAATCTTTCGGGCAATGCAAATGCATCTCTACTAGCATTGTTGTGTCCGTCAGCTTCTCCATTATCAATCACAGGGCTGCTCCAAAAACATAACAGGCTAAAGGTATCAGAATACAAGTACTTCAAAAACATGACAGGCCGTTTTAATCCAAGCACAATTGGCAACAATAAAACAGGATCAAAATTTTTAACAATGTCATATTTTCAATTTTTTTTCTTGAGCTATTTGAAACTTCCACCAGAGTTAAGAAGATTTTAGTATATGCCAGACCTTTGACAAATTTAGACCAAAGAAATTAAAAATCAATAATTGCCTGAAAATTGGCACATTAAGAACGAATAAAATATCCAAAAAATAAGGCCAATTCACTAAAGATCTAAAAGTTATTCACAAAACCAACAGTATAATAAAAATCTAAGTGGTAAACCCTATATGTTCAATGCAAGTACATGCCAATGATGACCATCAAGAGTGCCCATCCGTCAAAATAATTCTTTAAAATATTTAAAGAAGTGTAACAACTAAGACGAGTCATAACTACGCTGACAGCAAATTGAAGAAGTCAAAGAGGAAGCATACAGAAACTAGATTTTTGAGCTAAATGGTCATTAAATAGTGAACACCAATTGTCATGTAGATAAGCATAATAAAAATCATGATGTAAGTTCCCATCAAAGTGCAACAAAGTACAGACCAACATCTCTTAAGGAAAAAGAAAAAAAAAATATGGTTATCAATTTTATATTAATGCGAAAATTACAGGAATGAGATAATATTGAAGCCATACCAATAAGTATCATGGCACAAGCATAACAAACTCCACAATGATTACTCATTCAAGACAGATCTCAAGACATGATCTTTAGTAATGAAAATTACACAAAAATCATAATTGAAATTAGGGCTGTAAATGATTCAAGTTTATTATCTAGCCTATTTGGTTTAGATGAGTGGTCTCAACTTATAATTAATTAGAGTCTTGGAAGGATATGAGTTTACTTGTCAAGCTTATATCAATTTTATTACCAAACTCATAAATAAGCCTAGGCTCAACTTGTTTTGTTACTTTTGTATGGAGTCTTGGTGTTCACAAGCTTGTTCACGAACAATATTTTTTATTTGGGCTTGGCTCGTTTATTAAACAAGCCTAAAACTAAAGCTTAAGCTTGACTTGTTCATATAAACAAACAAACATGAACAAGCTTTTTATCGAGCCAAGCCCGAGCTATTTATGAACAGCTTGGTTCAAGATGAACTAGACATCACATGGGACAAATGAAATTCTTCACATTGCTCAAATAAGACAGCATGTTGCGAAAGAAACTTTATACTAATGTTCCCCACTGACCATTTATTATTGCACTAAAAGAAAATTCAACATACTGCAATCAAAGGGACAGAACCAATGGTAAATTATGTCCTATATCAGGTTTCCAAGCTTATGTCAATGGTTAGAAAAAAAAAATAGTAACAGCCATTTTGACACATGGAAACATAGCCAGTAAGAAAAGTAACAATGACAAAGAACATCATAATAGTAGTTGCCACTGTCCATGAGAGAGGAAAAAGAAGAAGAAAAGAAGAAGATTGATACAAACCCATGGGTAGAACTCACCCTTGAAAACCAGCTTGCAAGGGAAGGGTGCCCAAAGCATATATGCACATGGTTAAGCTTGCACTTAAGCCATGTGGGAAACTTGGATCATAACATACCACCAAGCTCCTGGCCAACAACCATGATGGCTCACTCTATCAACACTAACCTGATGGTAGCCCTTTTTCTTTTTGGAGGCTCCACTCACCTATTAGTTATTCAATGACTTAACAAGATATTTTAATATAGCCTCTAGGTTGCCCCCTCCGAGGTCTGACTACAAAGCCGCAATTCATTTAATCTCATCCTCAACAAGCTATGTCCAATTACCCAACATGGTGGTTGGCTCTGATACCAAATGATACAAACTCATGGGTAGAACTCACCCTTAAAAATTGGCTTGCAAGGGAAGGGTGTCGAAGAGTTTACATTCACATGGTTAAGCTTACACTTAAGCCATGTGGGACACTTGGATCGTAACAAAAATCCAGGAGAAAACCACTGATTTTGCTGAGGAAACTATCAGAAAGACTAGGAAAAAAAGATATATCAACAAAAGTACCATTGATATTTTGTGGTACCCACTGAATTCCCAGGAACTGTTAAATATCAACTAAAGCTTATCAGATTTATGAATGTGAGATTAGGGGAAATGAATTATTGCTTAATAACATAAATATAACAATCATTTGGGAGCATCTACATAGGAATGAGCATTGTAAACAAATTACCTGCCAGTTATATGAATAATATTAGCCCCTGGCTTGTTTGCTGAAGGATGATTTATAACACCTTTTCCTTTCACTCTATCACCATTATTGTCTCCAGAAACTATATCACTAATGTTTATCAGAGGACTTTTGGAAACCAAATCAACATTGGAACTGGTACTCTGCTGTTCAGCTAATTGTTTTGCCCTTGTTGCTATATTATGTGGAGAGATACATCCATTGCGAACTAACCTTTTTTGCCCACTGACTCTTGGCATGGTAAGACAATGAACAGGAGTGGAAATCTGTTTTTCAGTGGACATAGCTGCCCCTTTTCCATGAGCCAAAGCCAAACCAGTACTTTTAAATGTATTGTCCTCTAATTTCTCCTTCCCCTTGTAGGCATTGCTGGATGCCTTTGGAGGAACTGGAAGGCAATATGAAGACGAACCACCAAAAGTTGGTATTTGTTCTTTTCTCTCATCTTCAGCGAGAAGATCTTCAAATGCATCCAATGGAAAACCGGTTTCAGGTTTTTGGGTGTGACCACTCTGTTCTGTTAAATATAAAGAGGCAGTGCCTTCTTGGAAACCAGATGAATTTGGAGGAAACTTAGTACACATGCCTTTCCCTTTATCCTTCTTTTCCATTCCAATGGAATGTTTCCTATGACTAAAGCTTTTGTCTATTGCTGGTCTCCTGAATAAGTGAGCATTCTGGGAGGTGTATGAGTTCTGCGGTGGGGAAATAATAATGGGGCTGTTGCAACCCTTAGGTTCATCATCGCTGAGATTCTTCCGAGACCGAATAACCAATCTTTTATTCTGGAAATTATCATTGGCCAGCCTACCCCTGCCCCTCAATCCATTCATACATTTTTCACCCACAAAATCAGGATTCCTCAAATGACCAGCTAATGATGAATTGCTTTCTCTTCCAGCACTATCCTTACCAATAATATGATGGGCAGCTAACCTATCAGGTGTGTCAGGAACATCGACTACCTGATCCAAGTCCATTTCGTCCATATCCTGCATCATTCAAAAAAATTCAGGCAATCAAATCCAATCAATAAATTCAGCAGACACTACAACTAACAAGCAACTTTTATACATAACATCAATCTCTCTACAGGATCCAAGAACTATATATCAAATGTACAATCAACAATAATTTAAAGGAAAAGTTTCACTTAAAAACACTTAAATGTAGGATCTTGAATAGCCAATGAGCTCTTGTTCAAATGGCACCTCCTTCACTTATAAGAGTAACCTGGAGAACGTGGTCATGGGTTCACCACCATCGGATGCACATGTAATTTATTGATTAAAAAACAAACAAACAAATGTGGACCATCGAATATCAATTACCCATTTAAGAAAATTATATATATTTTTTATTATTATATCAATCACTTACAGCCTCAACATTCCAATTAGTACAAGAAAGAAATAATTTCACTTTATATATTTTATATATATATATTCCCATGATCTGATATCAAGTGAAGAAAATTATATATATCATAATCACATCATGATCAGAAAATAATTCATCTTGGCTACTATAAATAAATATTACAAAAATAAATAAAATGTAACCGATCATATAAAACATACCCAGATAATAAAACTCACAGAAAATCATTAACGATCAAGGAATTGGTAGATACATTCTACAACAGCAAAATAAATAAATAAAAATATATATGAAATTAAAAAATAAAAACGAATCACCGATTTTGAGTAAAAATATGAAATATAAACATGGAGTGATAAAAAAGTTACCTAATTCAATGAATAAAAAAATTATTAAAAAAAGTATATGAGATAAGAGAGAATAAAAAAAAATTAAAAATAAAAATAAGAGAGAAATTGACAAAAAATAAAAGAGGAAAGAGAGAGAAGAAAGACCTGATTTAGATAATTAGGGTTCAAATCCAAAAGAGAGAGAAGACCAGAAGTTGAATTCAGATAGGAAGATTCCCAGGAAGACGAGGATGCACCCATACACTCTCTCTCTCTCTCTCTCTCTATCTCTATCTCATTTCTTTTGCTCTCCGTGTGCGTGTGTGTGAGACTCTCAATGGCGAGAGGGGCTCACAGGAACTCTGGGTCGGGTCGACTCCCTACGTTGGGTCGGATTCTTTACTTGGATTAGGGTTTTTTTCTTATTAAACTATTGGATTTTGTTAGGTTGGGCTTCGAAGCATTATCTACAGCCCAAACCTATTCAGCCATATGCCCCTTAAATATCAGCCCAACCGACCCAATACAAAAGGTGGGCTGAGCAAATCTTTAGGACATAAGCACAACAAATTTCACATCCTTTTTTTTTTCACACTTATAATTAGTGGAAACATCATTGTCATTTGAGACCACCACTTTATAGCACACCCATAGACTCCCACGTCAACAGGTGTGAAGTTTGTTGTCAAATTCTATAAACTCAAGTCTTTCTCAAAAGTGGGACAAGTTTTTATAACAATATTTTCAAAATACTTTTATAACAAATAGATGGTAAGTTTTTACCCTTTTTATTTGAATTCATCATTGAAAAATTATAAATAGTAAGTTTTTATTGGTCCTAATTTAAACTTATCACTGAAATTACTTTTTTTTGTTCACTATTAAGAATATGCCACTTATGATTTATTGTGAAAGCGTTATGAACAATAGCATTTCTCTTCTTCTTCTTCTTTTCACAACTTGGTTAATTTTATTATTTTTTTTTTCACAACTTGGTTAATTTAAGTGATTGTCCATTAGTCAGTCAACTCAACAACTTCAACATGTTAACGTGTTTGTCTGGGGAATGATTATTGTAGGGGCGAGCATTAGCTCTTAAGTTCAAAAGATGAATGGATTAAGGCCCAAAGAGCCCAATACAATAAATTTGTAGAGAGTGGGCTAAAAAGTTAGGTTTCAACGAAGTGGACTACACCCTTAATGGGCTAAGGATGGTAAGAGAGCAAGGAAAAGCAATAAATAGACAATGTGATGCACAGAAATTCTTCCTCGGCAATGTCCGAGGAGAGTAGTTCTTGAATATATTTCTCTTAGCTTTGATTACAGTTACTACAGTGTTTTTTTCTACAGATTTTGTGTCCCCTGCCCTTTGGAGGGTCTCTCACATTATATAGCTCCCTTCAGGCAATCTTAGCCCTCCATTTGTTGATTGTCCAATCCACCACTTGAGTGCTTGTCCCATCAAACACCTTCCCAAATCTCTTCTGAGTTGCGGTGGCCAAGGTAGCACTATTCAAGGGTCTTTTCCACGTAAATGCAGTCAGGAGTTTTGGTGGGATGCATTGGATGTGGAGGCAGCCACCATCCTGCCAGTCATGTCAGGGCTAACCCCCTTTCCAAAACTTTTTCTCAACAACAGGACCTCCTTTGGCAATGTGCCATTGACATGGTCTTATTGTCCAAGCGTGTGGCCTCATTGGCACGATAATGGGCTCCTCGGCTATGGATTCGACATGTGGCACAAGTACCTTATCTGAATTCTTGTGTCCCACAATTATAAACTAGCTTTTTGCTTATTTTTTGTACTTTTTGTGGTTCACTCACTACTTTTGTCTCAATTTTTTTGAAAATAAGTTAGATTTAAAAAAAAAAATTGCTAATGGAAATAAATAATTTCTAAACATGCTTGTCGTGACAAAATTTGTGTTCCTAAACTTATTGCAATAATTATCATTCATGCCCACATTGAGTAGGCTTCTTCTGATACGTTGTTTTCCTATATTTGTAGGGGTCACAAGCTATGAGAAACTTGTTCCATCGAGTAAAAGAGATACAGCTCTCCCATGTAAAATTATCTAGTGCATCCAATGTGATAATATATATATATAGTTGTAGCCTAAGGCTACAAATTACTCTAATAAATTGACATGCGGAAAAAATGGCATGTGCATTACACATGATTACTTAAATAAACTTAACCTAACTAACCCTAGTTAACTACACCACCTATTAAAAAAAAAAAAAAACCAAATCTATAATATAATTTAAAAAAAAAAAAAAAAAACAATCCTTAGCCTTAAATCACTGGATTTCAACATAATAATTAAAATATATAAAAAAAAATCTGGATGTTACTCTGCACCTATCCTTGCGCTTCTAGCCTCTTCACAATGACTCATGATTGTTCTTCTGATCCAACCCAAGCTAGCAACTGGTCTCTTTCTGTCAGACTTGCATATTCTGATTTGTGTTTTGTATTTTAGCTAAGCTTTCTCAACTTTTTCAACTTGTGGCTGTCAATGTTTTCCCATTTAGGTATATCATATATGTGATATTTCTTGAATTGTGAATTACAATTGAAGTAAATCTTGAATTTTGAATTTCAATTGTGCTTCTCCTTCACGCTCCACGACAATAATATTGTCTCAGAAGAGATGTCATCGATCTTTTCTAATATATGAAATTGCAATAAAAGGAGGGATTGGGGTGGTCAACGATGGAGACAGATGGGTTTGGGGTGACCGTGGTGGAGGAAGAAGAGGGATTGTGTTTCTAGGTTCACAAGAAGTTAGAGAGAGAGAGAGAGAGAGAGAGAGAGAGAGAGAGAGAATACGTATAGGTGTTTTAGTTTTTATCTTTGTTTTTTAATAGGTGGTGTAGTTAATTAGGGTTACTTGGGTTAAGTTTACTTAAGTAATCACATGCCATTTTTAACACATGTCAATTTATTAAAGCAGTTTGTAGCCTTAAGCTACAACTGGTTTTGTATCTAAACTTTATCCTATATATACTCCCCACTCTCTCAAAAAGAATGTAAAAGACTTGACCAATCACATTGTTTGTTTTGTTTTGTTTTGTTTTGTTTTGTTTTGTTTTGTTTTGTTTTGTTTTTTTTTTTTTTTTTTTTTTTTTTTTAGGAGTTGTTTGTTGTTTTGCATTTAAGGATTGAAAACTAATCATATACCTTCTTCTTCTTTTTTTTTTTTTTCTTTTTTTTTTTTTTTGTATTCAAATAATGAAAACTCTTCCAATTTCTTCTTGATTAACTTTTTTTTCCTATGTGAACAAACACATTTTCTTTTATGTCATGTGTCTTAGACAATATACAAGGTACTTGAATATTAAGTGTCTAGACCTTTTTGAATACTTGATTATTAATCAAGTATGTGCAATCCGTCGTCTTATACACACAAGGAGGAAACCCTTGAGGTCAACAACAAATTTAGTAGTGAAAAGCATGGATTAAAACCACACAAGTAATTGAATATTAATTTTATTTGTGCTAATTAATTAGCTGAGAAGAACATAAAATTAAAATTCTTGTTTCTTAGCGTCATTATTTAATTCTCCCATGAAAGAGAACAAGAATCCCCTCCCCAAAATAATGTAAGGAAAAAGAGAAAGAAAAGAGAGTGAACAATAACTTTATAGTTGTGAGTCCCAAATTGGTCATATTCAAATTAACAGGTTTTTTTTTTTTTTTTTTTTTTTAAATGTTGAGGATCTAGATAGATATCCTTAGGCCTAGTTTGGATAGAGGGGGAGTAGAGTAGAGTTAGCTGGAAATTAGGCTAATTTCCAGTTAACTCTACTCTACTTCCCTTTCATCCAAATTGGCCATTAAAGAGCTGCAAATGGAAATTTAATGAGATTAAGTGTGCGTTTGAATATTACTTATTTTGTTGAAAACTGAAAATTTATTGCTAAAAACATTGTAGTAAAATATTTTTTTATTATTGCAAATTACCATTTATTTATAAATTAGCTGGTTCATGAACAGTGCCATAGACCAACCCAAAAAAAAAACGCAATCTCAAAAAACGCAGCCGCAGCCACTACACAAACAGACCCTAAATGGAATGTACTAACTCGGGTTTGCTGCCACACTTTATGCCATCTATACATATGTCCTCTCCACTACTCATCAGTCACACATCCCCTTGAAGCCGATTGCACGTTCTTGATGTACTGGAAAGAAATAATATGGTCTTTGTTCAATAAATACATCAACAAATTACACAAAAATCTTGGATGTCAAGGCTGAGTCCCACATACCTTGTAAAGAACTCCTCTGTTAGCTTTAAATGCAGGTGGAGTCCACGTCTTTCTTCGCCGCTCCATCTCCTCATCTGTTATCTCAACATCTATTCTCCTCTTCTGAACATCAATGCTGATGATGTCTCCATTTTCAATTAAACCAATTGGACCCCCTTCCTGAAAAAGATTAGCAATGCATTCCTAGTTGTAGTTTGTGAAGAAAATTTGTAGTTTTTATTTCCTTAAAGATGGAAAAATTTTCTGCATTCCGTTAAAATTTTATATTGTTATCCTTCTAGATGAATAAAAAGCTAGTGCACCTGTGCTTCAGGGCATATGTGGCCAACAACAAATCCATGCGAAGCTCCTGAAAACCTACCATCAGTCAACAAAGCAACATCCTGTAGCATTCAAAAGCAGTATCCAAAGAAACGTCATTCATAGGAAACAACTTTTGTCTCTACTAAGTTAGAGCATTTACCATGAAAAGAACATATTGATAGATTAAATAGAAAAGGTACCAGTAATATCTAAAAGTAACCAATTTTTTTTTTTTTTTAAATTTTGAAGTAGATTCATGACCTTAAAGTCACTCTATTGATAAAGTACACTATAATTCGAACATGCTATATCTAAAAGTTGTCTTTTGGGAGGCTTTAGGATAATGATTTTGACTCCTTTTATGAAAAAAAAGACCACTAATCATAAGCCGGGAAAAAGTTTTTCCCCAAACCAGTTTGGAGTCTCCTTTAGCACAAGAAGTAGCTACTTAAATGATGATCCATGTGTATTTTAATCACATGACCTATTAAGTCATCAAACAAGGCAGCTGACTATTAAATAAGTAATGTAATCAGAAGAATGTGTAGATATAGTCATTTGAATTTCCATATAGTGAGTTGAAAGGATTCTCCTATAAACTGATTTGGAAAAATATTCTGTCCATAAGGCAAGATTAGGATTTAATTAAAACCATACCTTCCCAAGACCTGCTCCAATTATGGCACTTGTTGGTGTTAACATTTCAGGCATGCCTGGTCCCCCCTTAGGCCCCTCTCCTCTAATAACAACTACCTTACCCTGCAACATGACAAACATAAACAAGAAATCAGATATCCCATTACAACATCTAAGTTTCATGGTAACATCTTGTAATCACATGAATGCAAGCAAAACCAGAAAAGATGCTGCTATAAATGCAGAATGCAGCCAACTTACACGGTGCAGTTAACTAATTATCAAAATTTGCAGAATGCAAATAGGTGATACCTATGACATAAAAAAATTTGCAGAGAATATGAAATTTATTAACATAAGAAATTAGGAATTTAAACGTGGAAGAATAAGACCATTGAAGCTACAGATTTCACGAGTTTTGGCAGACAATGGACATTATACTGGTCTGTATGGCAAAAAACAAAGCATTAAGCTTAGAGAAGAAGCCTGAAAGGTAAACTTTCAGCCCCTCAATTCAGAGTACAGAAGTTTTTTCTGTTACAAAATCCATATTTCAGAGCTTTATTTGTAGAAGACTTAATAATAAAATTCAATTGAGAAAAATTATCAAATGAATAATAATTAGCCCTTTGGGCCTAAGAGTCCTTTCACAGATGTCTGTAATTCATACAATTTGAGAATATTTCACACAATTACCACTTTAATGGATTTCCTTATGCAAAAGATCAGTTGGGAGAATCATATTCAACATTCAAGGAAGCATTATTCATTATATAGGCTAAATGATATTAGAGAAAAGCCACCCTTTGGAATGAGGGGATATCTCCTGCATCCGCTGCATACAGCGTGTTAGGAACCCCAAATTATACCATATGCCTCGTAATCTCCTAATAGTTGTTGTATTCCCTTTAGTTAGTTGAGATAAGGATGAGTTAGTGAGGAATCGAGCACATGTAGCTCATTTAACACATGGTTTAATTTTTAGAGCACATGTTGAATCAACTAGCCAATTATGTTAAGCCAAGTGGGCCAATGGGATTAGAGCTAGTCTCCTATAAATACATGATTGTAATTTTAACATTAGATATTGAAGAATAAACCAATTGATTGCTTAGTGCATTTCCTCTCTCTCTTAATATTTCTCTATGGAAGGTGACTACCTCGAATTAAATCAATTCCTCGATGATTTTCATACATTTCCCTACAATTCCTTTCCATCTCCGTTAGGAACCACTAGATTCCTAACAAGTAGTATCAGAGCAGATGATCTTGAAAGGAGTGGATGTGACCAAAGAAAACTTTGGAAAGAAATATAGCAAATGGTGAACAAAGTTTCAAAGGATGTCAAGGCTATTTTAGAAAAGGTCAAGGTCTTGGCTGAATCGAAAAAGGCCATGAAAGATGAACTTTCAGGAGTGCAAGAGGCACTTGAGAATATGACAGAAAAAGAGTTTCAGCTTCTTGGTGCAATGAAAGCTGGGGTAAAAATGACCAAAGAAGAGTTGGAGAAAAATAAACTTGTTGAGACCAACCCAGGCCTTCTTGATGACGCCACATGCATCTCCATCAACAAGCCTATATTGCATAAATGTGCCAATGAAAATGTGTCACTTGGTTCACAGTTTACCAATCTTGAAGTTGAGCACATTGAAAAGCTTGCCTTATTGTTGATGGTTTCCATTGGAAAAGTAGTTTTTTAGGATCAGCCTATTCTCCTCAAGAAATGGGACGTGATAATATTAGGTGGGGGTGAAGTTGAACTTGGACCTAGCTATGGTGACCAAGTCTTTCTCTTACATGCCTATTACCAAGGCAAAGGGATAGATATACATTTCTCGGTGTTCTGGTCAGATTGAATTGTGCTGATATATGCAAGCCTGAAGCCCAAGTTGATGCTCGAAGAAGTTCTGTTGGCCACACTCATGGAAGCCAACACATATTCCCAAGCCTTCTTATCAGCAAATGGTGTCCAGAGGGCCCGATATGTTCACGTTCTTGGTGACAGCAGTGAGAAGTGCAAAGGTTCCAATGCTAGCATTGTTTTTTCATATAATGGAAAGTATCTTGCAAATACTGGAAGTCTTGGTTCCCTTAGGCTAGAGCACATGGAAGAGTTTCAAGAATTGTCTTCGAAAACAATGATATTCACAATATTACCAACACAAGCAAAACAAAGGTGGCAATGCAATGCAACTTTTACAAGGTCAATGCGGCAATGTTACTACTATAAATCCACCTGCCCTTTTCAATGTTACAACTTGACAATGCTAACCGACTTTTAGATCCAAAGAAGGTAACTCTACGGTTCACATTGGTTCTTGCCACTATTCATTGTTTGACATGGAGGACAACATTGAAACACGATGTGGATTTCCAATGAGTGCTGGTGTTAAGTCTAGCTTTTCAAGTTATGCTACTCTGTTCTGGACAGTGATTAATATCTTTGGAGTTGTTGGTGTGTTTGACAGTCAGAATGCCTTGAAGTATTGGTTTAGTGGCTGGTTCCCCCTCATGAAGGTGTCATTTCATAACAACACCTTATGGGCAAGGTGTTTTGAAGGGGAGGGAAGTGTTAGGAACCCCAAATTATACCAAATGCCTTGTAATCTCCTAATAGTTGTTGTATTCCCATTAGTTAGTTAATTAGTTAGTTAAGATAAGGATGAGTTAGTTAGGAATTGAGTACATGTAGCTTAATTCTTGAGCACATCTTAATGCTACTAATATTAAGGATTTTTGGCCTATCAGTTTGGTGGACAGTGTGTACAAGCTGATGTCTAAGGTGTTGGCGAATAGATTGAGGGTGGTGTTAGACAGTCTCATCTCTAAGTCTCAACATTCTTTGTTGGTGGGAGACAAATTTTGGATTCAGAGCTTATTGCAAATGAGTGTCTAGATAGTAGATTGAAGTGTCATGCTTCGAGTGTGGTCTGTAAGTTGGACATTGAAAAAGCCTATGATCATGGGAATTGGGATGCATTATTCTATTTGTTAGGTAGGATGGGTTTTGGGGTGAAATGGAGGGGGTGGATTAAGGCTTGCATCACTACTGTTAGTTTTTTTGTTCTTGTGAATAGATCTTTGGCAGGTTTTTTTGAAAGCTCCCATGGGTTGAGACAAGGTGACCTGTTGTCCCCTCTTCTTTTCCTTTTAATTATGGAAGCATTAAGTCAGATTTTGAAGAAAACTGAGGAGTGTAGTCTTCCTCGTGGTTTTCATATGGGGCCAGTTAACTCTATTAGGGTACACATTTCACACTTGCTGTTTGCAGAAGATATCATCTTATTTTGCGATGCTTCTAGAGAACAGTTGTTGTCCATTAGGCTAGCTTTGACTTGGTTTGAAAGTATATGTGGGGGAGAGTGAGATTGTTCCAGTTGGGGAGGTTGGTAATATAGGTGCTTTGGCTAACATACTCTGATGTAGGGTGGGTAGTCTGCCTATGAAATACTTGGGAATGCCATTGGGTACTCTGCATAAGATAGCATCCATTTGGAATCCTATTTTGGAGAAGATGGAGAAGAAAATATTAGGTTGGAAGCATCTTTATTTATCTAAGGGTGGTAGACTTACTCTGTTGAAAAGTACCCTTTTAAGTCTTCCTACGTACTACCTATCCTTGTTTACCATCCTTGTAGCTGTGGTTGATAGGTTGGAGCGTATTCAGAGAAATTTTTTATGGGAGTCTTTAGAGGAGTGTTTCAAATATCCTTTGGTAGCTTTGGAGAAGGTGTGTTCACCGTTAGAGATGGGTGGTTTAGGGATCAGGAAGTTAGTGCATTTTAATCAAGCCCTATTAGGGAAATGGTTATGGAGGTTTGGATGAGAAGGTACCCATCTCTGGTGGAGGGTTGTTGCAACTAAATATGGAGAGTATCAAGAGGGTGGAATACTAAAGTATGTAGAAGGGCCCACGGCTGTGGTCTATGGCGTGGTATTCATGATGGATGGGAGAGTTTCTCCAAACATGTGGCCCTAGTGGTGGGTGATGATTCTCGTATTCTTTTTTGGCATGAAATATGGGTTAGGGACAATTCACTTAAATGCTCTATCCTTAATTGTATGTGCGTTCAAATGACAAGAAAGCTTGCATTTCTGATGTTCTATGCTATCAGGAGGGAGGAAATGATAGAATTTGGAATTTGAGATTTTATTGGGACTTTCATGTTAGTGAATTAGGGGCTCCCTTCTCTTTCCATGATTTCATTCAATCTAGGATTCCTAGGGGTGTTGGGTGTGATAGTTCCTATTGGTGCCTTAATGGGAATGGCTAGTTTGATATTTGGTCCTATTACAATAAGATTGGGGGGGGTGCTTCTATTTCCAATTTTCCTTGGAAGGGTATTTGGAAAGTTAAGATTCCTAAAAGGGTGGCATTCCTTTTGTGGACAGCAGTTTATGGGCGGATCCTTATCTTGGATAATCTTATACTTAGGGGCCGCTCTTTGGCGAATCGGTGTTGTATGTGTTGCTGTAATGAGGAATCTATGGATCATATCTTCCTCCATTGTCCTGTAGCTCACTCATTGTGGTGCATATGCTTCAGGTTTTAGAGATCCAATGGGTCATGCTAGACTCTGTGGAAAGTTAAGAGTTTTTTTTGGAGCTATTGGCTGGGGAAATTTAATTCGAACATATGGAATTTGCCGTTTGATGTGGATTTTTTGGACGGAAAGAAATCGGCGCTCTTTTGAGGCTACTGAGAAATCACTAGTTCAGTTACAAGCTCTATGTCAAAAGACTCTTTTTGATTGGTCTAGGTATTGGGGCTCCTCGAATTGTTCTTCTATCATTGAGTTTCTTTCTTCTCTTAGAATTTCACCTTAAGTTTTCTTCCTTCTTGTTGTTTGTTTCTTTTTCTTGTGTTCACCATCATGAACACCTTGTATTTGCTTTCTTCGTTTTTCTATCTTGATTAATATTATTCTCATTACCTATCAAAAAAATAAATAGCCAATTATCTTAAGCCACATGGCCTAATAAGATTAGAGCTAGTCTCCTATAAATACATGATTGTAATTTCAACATTAGATATTGAAGAATAAACCAATTAATTGCTTAGTGCATTTCCTATTTTCCTCTCTCTCACTTAATATTTTTCTATGGAGGGTGACTACCTCAAATAAGTCAATTCCTCTACAATTCTCATACATTCCTCTACAATTCCTTTTCATCCCCATTAGGAACTTGGTTCCTAATGCAGCGGGACTCTCACAGCATGCGGGGCCCACATGTGAGAGGCTTGTAATATGCAGCAGATGCAGGAGATAATTCTCATTCTGGGAGAGCAATGCTTAGCCATGATGCTTGTTTTTCACAAAGAAACAAAACTTATTCACCAGATTTTTTTGGTAAGTAATGTCATTGAAAATGTGCAATATAGGTGCAACAGTCTTTTTTTAATATAAAATGAACCAAAAAGCATTAGGCATAACAGTGTTTTTTTTCTTTCAAGTCTCTGCACTCACTCAAGCAACTTTGGGTTCTGTTATGAAATTCGTTATTATTATTTTTATTAGTATGTTACACACATACCAAATGGGTTTGGAACCTATGCTGTCACACTCCACCTTGCTCTTGTGAGGGGTGGAAACACTATTTGAGCTAGAGCTCATTGGCACTTTGGGTTCTAAACTCTGTATAACTTAGTAACAAAACATCAAAAAATGCTAACCATACAGATTTGATTGTACAACAATGTTGACTAGAACACATACCTTAAAACTCAAAGGATCCTTTGAGATAGCTGCGACCATTGATTCCTCTCCTTCAAAGACAAGTGCAGGGCCTGTTGAACATTTTTGGGTAAATATTTTTGCAGTAGACTACACCAAAATATAGATTTTAATTATAAAACATAGAACTTGCATAATAGCCCAAAAGTAGAACATATAATAAAACCTGAGAAATACAGCCCCTCTTTTCCTGTGATTTTTGCTACAGAACCATCTGGCGCAATATTTCCATATAATATCTGGATGTGGCCTGTTTTCTTTATGGGGTTTTCCATTGGTCTAATTATATCCTATATGAGAAAAGGAAAGAAAGAACTGCATTAAATTTCATGTCTAATCAACAGTAAAAGTGACAGAAACATTGCGAATAGAAGATGTCATAAATAAAAACATAAAGGCTGTCAAACCTGCCCTGTGGCTAAGGGAGGGAAGCTTGCTGCATTTTCAGCCAGTGTCTTCCCAGTAACTAGAGAGAGAGGGGGGGAAAAACCCTTTTAGGTTAATTATGAGAATACTAAAACAAAGTACTTGTTCAGAGGAACGCAACAATCCAAATATATGTACCAGTCATACAATCCCCATCTAAAAAACCAAGCTCCAAAAGGTAGCGGATGACTCCAGGCGTTCCTCCAATCTATCAAAACAATCATTATGGGTTCATTAAGAGGAAACGGTGATAAACAAACTAAAGCAAACAATATAAAAATTTTCATATCCAAAAAAAAAAAAAAAAAACCTTCATAGTAGTGAAATGAAAGCACAAGAAAGGATATTTTATTAAACAGCCAACCTTTTGTACATCCTCCATGACATATTTGCCACTAGGCTTAAGATCTGCAAGAAATGGAACCTCATCGCTGACCTTCTGAAAATGATCAAGAGTTAAATTTATACCAAAAGACCTGCCAATAAGAATCCCATTAGCAACCTCTATGTGATTTAATCAATGTTATGCACTGGAAATCAGGTACCAAAGACTCCTCACCTTGCAATAGCAATTAAGTGTAACACAGCATTTGTAGACCCACCTAGTGCCATGACAATAACCATTGCATTACGCAGGGATTTTGGAGTGATAATATCTCGTGGTTTCAAGTCCATTTTTAATAATTCCAAAAGATATTTTCCAGCTAAACGGCACTCATCCAACTTCAATGGATCTTCAGCAGGTGTCGAAGAGCTTTAAAGGAAAAATAGAACTATGAGGATTGTATTACATTGCTAGCTGATGCCAATTCAAGTGATCAGGCAGAGACAAGTTTCTACCTGTAAGGAAGTGACATCCCCATAACTTCAATAGCAGAGGCCATAGTATTGGCTGTATACATCCCACCACAAGCTCCTGCCCCAGGACATGCATTGCGGATTACATTCTTCCTCTGCTCATCACTTATGGATCCACTGACAAATTCTCCATAACACTGCAGTAATTAAGATGACAAATGAACTAGTTACAGTATTAGGATAACAAAAGAATCTATTACAGCATTTACATGTCACAGATTATTTTTATTTTTTCCGTAGGCAACAGATATATATCTTCATACAATCACATAATAAAATTGGAAGTAGGTACTTAAGAATTTAATTAAATATGACCTCAATATCTGATCAAGATATTCAAATAATGTGTAAAACTAATTAAGCAAGATCCATCAATTAGTAGGTCCTAGTTTTTCATAGATGCAAAAGTAATGCAGCAGCATATGACATACACTAGAGGCACCTTTCTAAGCACTGCTACATGTAAATCAACCACGGTTACATGAGTTACAATCCCTCCCTCCCCATGCAATAACAATTGGTGATTTGTATCTCTTATAAGATTTTCAGTCAAGTTTATACCTAAAAGTCATGACAAAAAAAAAAAATCCAACATACCAAATTCCCTTTACTGGAACAAAAAATTATATCTCCTTTCAACTATTCCATGACCCATGTGTGGTAAAACTGTAAAAGCATAACTTATGAAGTGTAAATGCAACAGAAAGCAATTTCCATAAACTTTATTCATTATCTGTGTTTTTTTTTTTTAAAAATTCATTTTTTAACATTTTTGAGCCCAAGTTTCCATATAGCTTATCACACAAGAAGTCAGACGCACATCTTCAATGCAATGAAAGTTCAAAGGTGATGTGGGAGAGACACATCAAGCTATATGCCCAACCTTGTTTTCCATGTCTATTTCTTCCTATTATATTCATCAGCATAGCCTAAATATCTGCTATTAGCTTTGGCTGTTAAATAAGTTCTTACAACACAATTTAATAGTAGTGTTTAAAGGCTCAATGCCTAATCTGCAGAACAAAACAAAAATGGTACTAGCACACTTTGATGCCTTTCTCCAACTCACTCAACGAGTAGTCCAAACAGGATTGTGACTCTCACAGAATTTATTAGAAATATCTCACTGAAGTAGCATTTCCTATACTGAGGTGTGGTGTTACAAGCTTAATTGCACTAAGCTGGATTGACAATTGATAACCATCAGATTACACCAGAGCACCCATAAAAGGTCAAGCCTGTCACTGAAAACAGCCAAAATTATAAAACCCAGATTATTCAGCCCAAAAAGTTTTACTTTTATGTTTCAAAATACCAGAATAACAAAAGAATAAAGCATTCCATATATCTATTGGACTAAAGTGGCAATGTCAAAACTCTCCGTTGGTTCTTTTATAGGTGCTAAAGGTTTCACAAAAGGCAGAAAAAAGAAAATAAATAACAGTAAATTAGTGCGCATACCTGAAAGGCAGATACAATATCATAAGTATGGCCTTGAAAATGACCAGGCTGCAAAAGGGGGAAAAAAATCAAAAGAAGATACTTTATTAGCAACTTAAAAAAATCTTCTACTCTCTAACCAGCTACAATTTGAATACGGGAAAACAAAAAAGAAAAAGAAAAAGAAAGAAGTCAGATTTTTACAAAAAAACTTTAAAAATTATGTGATTAAGCATATGATAGATGATCATTATTTCTCAATCACTAATAGACTAATGCAGAAACAAATATATCTGGCACAATTCCAATAAATCATTTATCTTTTTTTCTTCTTAATTTGTAGAGTTCCTTTCAAAGTCCAAAGAAATTATTTATTTTGGGGACAAGTAATAAAGAGTTCCCGTTGTAGTTCAAAGATAATTAATGCTTCTAGTTCATCCAACTAGTGGATACCTCACCATTTGCTCTACCACCTCATAGACATACACACTCCTATTCCAGCTTATTTATAAGACAAATTAACTCTAGTGTCACTAATTCCAAAAGAACAAGAACTGAAATTTGATAGTAACTTTGGAAAAACTTCACAAATAACTTTTCTGTAAGATTTATATTTACAGATGGTGAACATCAAGTCTTTATTAATTAAGATTACAGATTAAAAACCTAATTTTTAAAAGCAAATCTTGTTAAGTAGTCAAAGTCTGAACCTTGATAGTTCCACCATAAACCATGATACTTGGTCTATTAAGCTGACCCATTGCCATTATTGTTCCTGGCATCTGCAAAAAAAAAAAAAAAAAAAAAAAAAAAAAAATAGAAGCATAAGACTCACATAATTGTACAATTGCACAAGAAAATAGCCGATTTACCTCATGCCAATTCTACTAAAAAGGAAATTAAGAAAGAAACTAAATCAAAAGCAACAGAGCGTAACTATCACAGACTAGTAGTATAGCTGGGGGAAAGAGATGAGAGTTCAGTTCACCGTGGATACTGGATAGTGTACAAACTGTCACATTACTTAAAATTCTAAATGGCATATCGCTCAATACAGCCTGAGATAATCTGAGTTATAGAATGGATCCATTTCAAATGGAGAGATTGTTTTTCCAAAATAATAAGTATAATGGAACAACAAATTCCACAACATTTTTCACTCATTGCACACGGGGCTGATTGTGATGTTAGTGATGATCCCACTGAAAATGATGTTGTGCTGATAACAATATGATACTTGTCCTTGTGAAGCAAGGGTATGTGGGTGAGAAATGAAACAAAACTTTTTTTAACATATGGTAGTTTTTCTTCTTCTTCTTCTTCTTTTTTTTTTTTTTGATAGGAACATATGGTACTTTAATATCAAAAGAGAAGCTCAAACTTTAATACCAAACATTGCTTCTTCTTTTTTTCTTTTTTTTCTTTTTTTTCTTTTTTCTTTTGAAGTTGTTGATCATACTCTCAATAAAGAACGTGAAAACTCAAAAGTAAAAAACACCTAGAATATCACAAAAACCAATCAAAATAAAATTAAAAAAAAAATAATAATAACGAAATAAAAGTGAGAGAGACTCACATTCTTGTCACAACCAGGAATAGAGATATTGGCATCGTACCACTGGGCACTCATGACAGTCTCGATGCTATCAGCAATAAGGTCTCTAGACTGTAGGCTATAAGACATGCCTTGAGTCCCCATAGAGATAGCATCACTGACCCCAATAGTATTGAACCTGAAGCCCACCATGCCAGCCTCACGTACCCCTTCTTTCACAGCCTCGGAGAGCCTGAGGAGGTGCATGTTGCAAGGGTTGCCCTCGTACCAAACCGACGATATTCCCACCTGGGGCTTCGACAGCTCTTCCTCGGAGAGACCTACGCCGAGGAGCATAGCCTGAGACCCGCCTTGGGACTTGGGCTCAGTGATGCGAGAGCTGTACTTATTTAGTTTCTTTTGGGTTGGTGTTGATGAGGTTGACGATTCATCAACAGAGGAGAGGGATGAGCGGATGGAGAAGAAGGTGGTGCGGTGTGTATTTGGGTGGTGGGGGACATGTTTGGTGGTTGCGCTTAGGCTGGCGCGTGAGATTGGGTTTACCAGCGTGGCTTGCATTGTTGGTGGTGGTGATGATGATGATGATGATGATGATGAGGAGGGTTTAGCTGGGAGGGGATTACTATTACTGCTACTAGTGCGTGCCTTTCTTAACTTTTGACGTTTGAAAGAAGTGAATCTCTCTCTCTCTATTTATTTATTTTAATAAAATAAAAATCGGACTTATAAACTATGGTTGTGCCAAGTGGTTTCATCAAATTACAATTTTTTTTTTAGATTTTATAAAAAATAGATATAATTTTTTTAGTCTTATCTTCTTCTCTTATAATTTCTAAGATGATAAAAATATTAATTTGATTACAATACAAATTCTAATCCTTTTATTATTAATTTATTTTTTACTATTTTTTTTTCCTCTTTACACACTGTTATCTCTTTTTTTTCTTTGGATTTCCTCTTCACATGCCACTTATTTTTAAGATTTAGATTTCAGCTTTACAATTCTACAAATTTATAGATAAAAAAAACATCTTATTTGTTCTTATAAACTATTGCTTTATCACTAATTTTAAGATAAAAATAACAAAATTTTTAATATACCTACTAATGCTATCTCACCAAATTTTAAAGTTAAAAAATTAAAAATGAAAAAAAAAAAAAAAAACCAGTGGGCATAGTTAGGAATAATTAGACATGTGCATGAGTTGGAGAGGTATAACCCATATCTATTTGATTATTGAGATAAAACCAATCTTTATTATGATTTTTTTACTCTTCATACACAATTACTTTTTTTCTTTTTCTTTTTACGTGAATAGAAGGAGTTGCGTACACATTGGAATATATATACACATTCCAGTAATGGCGGAGCCAGGAATTTATATTTGAGGGGCCATGTATAATTTTTTTTTTTTTTTTTTTTTTTTTGTGTGTGTATGAAATGTAAAATAGTAATGTACAAAACTTCATAACTGAATATGTATAAACCAAAGTATATTTAATTAAAATTAAACAATCATGAGACAAAATTGAAAAAATGATTTAATATCTTTAATCAACTATAAAATGGGCAAAGTCGCAAAACATACAATAACATAAAAGTTAAACATCTTTGTTCAAAACTGTAACTTACGCTCTTTAAGAGATCTAAAGTCATCAAGTATTGAGTTAGTAGTGAAGTTTAGCAATTTCTTTTTCAATGTAGACAACTAAGTTATCTGAGAGAAACTCGTCCTCCATTTTGTTACGCAGTCTTATTTTAACAAATATATATATATATATATATATTGTTTATAATATATTGATTATTATAATAATAAATAATATATTATAAGAATTTAAAAAAAGAAAGCAATGAAAATAAAAATAAATAAATAAACTAAACAAAGAAAATACAAATACCTGGAGCACACAGCACAAGCTCAAGCACAGAAGCTTCACAAAATGAGCTCGTATATGGTGTACCTGGCATATATGCTGGGTACAACATATAATTTTCATCACAAAATTGAGTCACAAATTGAGGGGCCCACAGCAATAGGTTAATGAAAATGATAATGAGAAAGGGACAAAATTAGTCACTTTTTATTATCTAAATTCAACACATAGTACGTTTACCAAAGAAAAATTGAACACATAGTACATACATTACACTATTGCAATTCTGGAAAGTGCAAAACCTTTACTTTTAAACAAAGAGACAAAACTTTTACTTTTAAACAAAGGGACGAAAAGCAAAGAACTAAAATCGGAAAAGATAAAAAAAAAAAGAAAGAAGAAGAGGGCAAAGGCAGTGCAATGGCGAGAAGGACTGAAGGAGGCTGAAGGCAAAGAGAAAGAACTGAAAGAAGAAAAAGAAGAAGAATGCAAAGCCCAAGTCCTCAACGGAGACAGAGAGAGCGAGAGAGAGAGAGTCACCTGTGTAAGTCTGTAAGAAAGATTTTTTCTATTCTGCAAGATTGTTGCAACTGTGTGGCCGTGTGGGAGAGACAAAGTTTCAAACTTTTCAATTTTTTTGTCGTGTACAAGTAAGCCTTAGATGTATTGGGATGAAAATTAGAATTTTTTTTCACTTTTATTTGTTGAGGTAATTGTGGATTGTATTTTAATTTAAATGAAAATTGTGTTTATTTTTAGACTTTATATAGGTATATTATCAGGGATGGGGGCCAAAATAACAAGATTATTTAAGAATCTTCAAATTATTTAAGATATTTAAAAAAAAAATTATAAATTTTTTCAAAAATTTTGGGGGCCCAAGGCCCCCCTTGGTCCTCAAGTGGCTCCACCACTGCATTCCAGTCTACTTGGTAACCCTATAAAGTCATTTATTTATTTATAAAAAAAAATAAAAAACATAAATTTATTACCCGATTTTTTGTTTTTTTGATAACTCAAGTCTTTTTCCTATAGAGACAGACCAATTAGAGAGAAACATTGAAATTATCAAGTTAGAATTATGGGTGTCCTTTACGTGAATTGAAATTTTTTTATGATTATTATTATTTGAAATTATCTATTAGATAAAATTATTATGATTTTTTTTTTTGAGATTATCAATTAGATGGAGACTTTTGAATCCTAATTAAGTTAGGATTTCTAATATATATATATATATATATGTAGAGAGAGAGAGAGAGAGAGAGAGAGAGAGAGAGAGAATTTTTTTAGTGTATTCTTATATATTCCTACCACGACTGCTTCTTCTTTTTATGGCTTCTTCTTTTTGGTTTTTTTTTTTTTTTTGATAGAAAGTAGAAACACTACTTATTATTCTAATCAGTACTCTCCCCCATTATAAAAAATTCTCATTCTCTCATAATTTTTATGTTGATTAGAAATCTAAGGATATGTTTGGTAACTGTTTTTTCTCTTTATTTTTTGTTTCTAAAAACAATTTTCTATTTTTGAGACTAAAAAACTTGTTTGGTAACCCAAAATAAATAGAAAACAAAAACTGTTTTCAAAACTTAATTTATAAAGGAAACTGAAAACATACAAAAAATTGTTTTCAATTTCTAATTTTCAAAAGTCAATGAAAATATGCATTTAATTTAATGGGTCTATCTCATTTAATGAGTTAGCATTAGAGTTTAAATTCTAGTAACAACATATTTTAGTATTTTTTATTTTTTTCTTCAAAAAACTATCTTTTTTAATTTCAACTAACCAAACATGTTTTTGATTTCAAAAATACAAGAAAATTGTTTTTTCTTTATATTCCCAAAAACAAGTTTTTAAAAATAAAAAATAAAAACTGTTACCAAACATAACCTAACTCTCTTTTTGTTTTGTTTTGTTTTTTCTTATTACTTAGGTTTGTATTACTTAAGGCAATTTGATATTTGTGAAATCCATAGCAGAATGCTTTATCAAACCTACTATCCACACTATTGCAAGTATGCATTTCTCTCCTTCTTTTTTGTTTTTGTATTTTATAAAGATTTTGCTTATGAGTCATAAAGGCAATTTTAAATCCATGAAATCCATTATAAAAACCATTATAAATACTTACAGTTTATCTATTTATTATTTAAGAATTATCAAATTTTGTATTCTCTCCTACAAGGGTTTGTATTTCTGTTATGTTTAATTTACATATACTTTTCTATTAAGCCGTGCATTGCATAGGCATAACACTAGTATATATATTTTAACTACATCATCAAACAAATGTTTAAATTTAAAATTTTTGTGATCTAAAATTATGTATAAAAAAATATTTTTATTGATCAAATAGTAAATAACATCTTATTTGAATAAAATTTGACATGTACGTTAAGAACATAGAAAATATGCAATTAAACAATTAGATTTTCAAAATTCACATCCAATATAAAGATTTATGAGAAATTTAGAGAGCAACTAGTTTAAAGAGAAATCATGTCCCTTATTGGGGGATTTCAAATCAGTAATGCTATTTGTCTATACCATATTTTCTCTGGCCCCAATTCATGAGTCAAAACAAAGACCAAAAAAATAAAAATAAAAAATAAAAATTTTGACAAAATGTGCAAAATTATGAATTTTGAAGACAACAAAGATAAAAATAAATACAACATGATTGGATGGCAAATCAAAGGTCACAATATTTATAAATAAATAAATAAATAAAACCACTTGTAGCAATTAAGACCAAAACCCTAACTGGGTATGGTCAAAAAGTTGACTTTTTTATTCAACTGTTGGATCATATTGAATTTTGAACAGTTTCGTAGGACATATTTTCCCTTTGAACGATAGTATACAAGCCAAAATCGGAGTTAAAACGAATGAAATATCACCAAAATACCAAAAACCCTAATAAAATCTTAACTTTTTTTTATAGGAAAAACTAGCAATTTTTTCCTAATTTCGTGCAATAAAATGTACTGATTGGGCAAGAATTGGAACAAGCAGACTAGAACATCTTGAAGAACAAGGTCTCAAATAATTTTCATCAAAAGGGCTTGACGATATCTGCTTTGGATTGGAAGATATGTAATTTTCAAGAAAAAATGTCACAAAATTGATTAGCTCTGCGTCACCTTCCTTCCGAGTGCAATATCTCTCGACAACCAAATCTTCAAATTGAGTGACAAAATAGGCTGATGAGGTGGCAAAAATGGGAGGCTAGCATAAGTGTAACATGTTACACTCATGCTAGCCACCCTTTGCCTTGGGAGGCTAGCACAAGTGTAACATGTTAGACTTATGCTAGCCTCCCATTTCCTCATTTTTCCTATAAATACTCCCCATTTTTAAGAGAAAATGAGTGAAAAATAGAGAAATCGGGAGAAAAAAGTGAGGAAAATCAGAAAAAATTAGGAAATTTTGGAAAAATAAGCCTAAAAATTCTGAAAATTCTCTCTCTCGGAAACCCACCCAAAAAAAAAAAAAAAAGCCTCACCATTTTTGTTTGTAATCTTTGTGGGTAAGGTTATAGAAATGGGTTAGTTTCTTAATAACTATACCCATCCCACCATCTTTATTATGTTGTCCACATCATTTCCAGATATATAAAATCATTTCTTTTTATCTTGCTTGTTGTTCATAGTTGCTTTCTTTTCTCATGTTCTTGTGTATATTGTGTATATATCACTCTCTTTATTTCTATGTGTTGAGGGCCATTTGTGGAAGCCCAGGCAGACAGAAAGAAAGCCCAATAATGAAGGCAACAAAGAATTGACAAAATAGATAGAAAAACCCATTAGGCCCAAGCGGCAGGAATAATGGATCATAGGCCCAACAAATAAATAAATGGGTCTTGAAGAGACAAGCGGGCTCCAAAAAGCTAGGAAAAGAAAGAAATAGCATCCCATGGGCAGTGTATAAGGTAGAAAAGTGAGAAAGGGCCACCGTAGGGCCAAGACAATGCAAACTAAGAGAGTAAGGAGTTTATGGCAGGCCCATGAACCCCAAGGATAAGAATAAGGTTATTGGGCCGGGGAAGCCCAATGAAGTTAGTAAAAAGCCCATGGGAGTGTGGAATTAGCAAACGGGCCAAGGAAGCCCAAAGAAAGCAATCGGGCCGTGGATGCCCAAAGGAAAAAGGGACATAGGAGTCCATAAGTAAGAGCAAAACAGTGCCCGTGATAAGCCACTGAGAAAAGGAATAAGCAACTGGCCCAAAAGAGGTCCAGCAGGATTAAGTTATCACGGCAGGAATAACAGTTCAACGTTGCAGGAAATAAAGAAAATCAAGAGTGGACCAAAGAAATGTAAGGCCCATCCTCAGACAAAGCCCAGCTCTTGAATGGAGTGGGAAACCAAGGAAAAGCCCACATGAAAGGTCAGAAAACACAGACGGAGAGTCTCCAGATCACAGCAAACGCATGAGCAGCAGACAGACTCTTGGACACATCTGAAAGGGAAGCACGCGCAAGGCCCAGGCACCACCAGCCTGTACCCAGCCAATATAGGACGTGGTGGGGCCATGGGCTAGAGGTAAGAGGTAAGGGGGTATGGTTTGGTGGTGGGGAGAGGGGAAAAGATCTGTTTTGCGGCTCCTGCCCAAGCCCTTTTAGGAGGTACGTCCTGCTGAGATGACAGACTACCCAAAAGAGGCAAGTTTGAGGGGGAACCGTTGGGTGCATGCCTTGAGAGTAGAGAGAGAAAGAATTTATACCGTGGCAAGAAAGAAGTGTTATGGTAGACTGAGGAATGAAACAAACCTGCCTTTGTCTAGCAAGGGTGAATGTCGCACAGACTTGGTGATCGGCAAGTACGCCCAGACCAGACAAAGGCGGTTAAGGGGCAAAATGGTAAAAGATCGGTCACGGCAGGCACTATAAAAGGGCCCTTGCCGTGCCCTGAGAAAGAGATCGAAAAACAGAGCATTTACGGAGTAGAAAGAAAAACAGAGTAAAAAGAAGAGAAAAAAAGATAAGAAAGAAAACAGAGAAGAAAAGAGAGAAAATTAAGGAAGAATGAGAGGTAATACAGTGGGCATGCACCGGTAGATCGGTTTCCCTCTCTCCCCCTTCAAATCTTGCTCTCTTCCAAAACGTAAACAAGGACTTCTTTTTGGGCAATAACCATTCAGGTCCGACTCCCTCAAAACCATTAATCCCCACGGCAGGATCTTTTTCCTGGGAGATTATTTGCATTGAGAAGAGGCGTTCTCCCCTCTTTGGCTTTGCTTCGGCAGACTAGACTTAAAACTTGATTTATGCCCATTTGATTAGTTCGTATTATTTTCTTTACTTTCTCTGTGATTGACATCATCATGACTGTAATCATGCTTTATAAGTAGGGATTACATAGCCATTTATTTAAATAGTCAGAATACTCTGTTTTGGTTATTATTATTATATCTGCCTGCCATAACTCGTCTGCAACAGTGCTGCTTGCCGTAAGTTTACTCCTGGCAGACAAGGCATAAGTTTGTGCACAAACTGGCCCAAGTTGAGTTACAATTGGCTCGGCCCGAACTCCCTTACTCAGAAACATTCAGGCCCATCACCGTAGGAGGTAGCCTAGCCCAACACACCATACACAAAACAGGCCTCTACATTAAATTGGCAACTTCACTGGGGAGTTGGGAAGCAGATAGGGGCAAAGGAAAGGAAAAGAAAACAGAGCCCCTCACAAACGATGCCACCAAAGTCCAGGACGACACGGAATATGAGTGCCGTACCTTCACAAGCAGAATCCAGGCCAACGACGCCTCACCAACAGTAACTTAACCAAACAGAAGGTGCCAACAGAACGGGGGCTGATCCTTAGCCTCAGACAAGAGTCCCCGTGGACAATGTCAACACTTTCATCGAAGTATTGCAATCATTACAGCACTCGCAGCAACAAATGATGGAAGAGATCCGTCAACTGAAGGCAGACAAAACAAAAGAGAAAGGCAGCCAGCATGACCCGGATCATGCGGCAGACATAGAAGAGACACTGGCAGGAGGTGTCCCACAGAACGCAGAACAGCGTTTCATTACCATGGCTGAGGTAGCGGCTCTCTTGGAGCAAGAGAGAGCCAGAACACCAAAGGAGAGGTTTTACGCACGAAGACCTCCCTATCCTCTAAAAGTACTCAGCAAACCGTACCTTGAGAGGTATGAACCAAGGGTCTTTGTCCAGTACGATGGCAGGAAGGGAAGTGCAGTAGAGCACGTGAGCAAATTTATTGACACCCTTGGCCCTTATGCAACAGACGAAGACTTATGTCTGTGGGAGTTTTCAAAGTCATTGTGCTACCGGGCATACACCTGGTACATTGGCTTAAAACCAGGATCCATCCCAACCTGGGATGACATGCTGGATGTATTTTGCACTAAATACTTTCACGGGGAAGTAACAGAACAGCGTTTCATTACCATGGCTGAGGTAGCGGCTCTCTTGGAGCAAGAGAGAGCCAGAACACCAAAGGAGAGGTTTTACGCACGAAGACCTCCCTATCCTCTAAAAGTACTCAGCAAACCGTACCTTGAGAGGTATGAACCAAGGGTCTTTGTCTAGTACGATGGCAGGAAGGGAAGTGCAGTAGAGCACGTGAGCAAATTTATTGACACCCTTGGCCCTTATGCAACAGACGAAGACTTATGTCTGTGGGAGTTTTCAAAGTCATTGTGCTACCGGGCATACACCTGGTACATTGGCTTAAAACCAGGATCCATCCCAACCTAGGATGACATGCTGGATGTATTTTGCACTAAATACTTTCATGGGGAAGAAACGGTAACGCTTACAACTCTGCAAGAGACCAAGCAAGGGAATGGAGAGGATCTGATGGAATACATCAAACGGTTTAGGGACATAGCACTTGATTGCTATGACCAATGTGAAGAAAGGACGTTAGTAAAAATGTGCATGACCAATATGATTCGGGAATTCAGAGTTGTCTTGGAGAATCTGGAGATTTCCTAGTTCACACAGCTATTGCAGAAAGCTAGAAAGATGGCTCAGTCCGTGAAACCCAGTTCAGACAGGAGAAACGCCCCACAGGCTATGGCGGTGTCCATTGGAAACCAGAGACGGAAAACAGAGGGGAGGGAGTATGATACGCCCCCACCCTTACCATGTACTCCTAAGGAGCTGGATGTGCTACTTGACAAATGGATAGCGAACGGGATCTTTAAACCTAACCAGGTTTTTAGAAAGCCTACGGAGGAAGAAAGGAGGGATCCTCGCTTTTGTCGCCTACACAACTATGTACAACATCCCACCGCAGAATGCTGGGCGCTCCGCAAGCTAGTGCACCACAGAATTAAAGAAGGCACATTAGAGCTGACCTAGCAGGAAGTCCAAAGAAACCCACTCCCAAATCACAAGGGAAAGGGTGTAGCAGCAGTGGTGATATGTGTAGACCTGGGAGAAGACGAGGAAGAAAACTTGGCCCTGCCTGCCGCAGCGATTACCACTCTTCAGTAGAGTGCCAAGTTCAAAAATCTATTTGACCAGTTGGGACTTACAGCAAAAGAAAGAAAAATAGCCATGAAGGCTTTAGTAAGCATTGCCTCCAGGGTAGGGGTGGAATGCCTGTCAGCAGAGATGCCAAAAGGCAAGGCCTTCCTGTAGGAATCAACAGAAATCACGTTTAGTAGTGAAGATATGGAGGTGGGGCACCCAGATCATAGGAGGCCTCTCTATTTAGTAGCATCTATAAATCAAATCCCCATCAAAAGGGCCCTGGTGGATACGGGTGCTTCCGTAAACCTCATTCCGTTGAGCACCTTGCAAGCCACAGGAATTTCAGAGAAAAAGATCCAAGGATGCCCGATGGAAGTAACGAGGTTCGGTGGAAGAGGTGAGTACACCGCAGGCCACATTCAATTATGGTTGAAAGTAGGCCCTATAGCCTCTTTAGCTCGCTTCCACGTGATTAGAACGGAAGTATCTTACCATGTGCTTTTGGAAAGACCCTGGTTACACAAACACCAACTAGTCCCGTCCACCTATCACCAATGTGTGAAAGGAAGATTGAATGGCAGGATGATACGCATAGCTGCGAACCCCTCGCCGTTCGAGCAGGCAGAAGCCCACTTGGTGGAAACCATGTTTTATGACTAATGGGCTCCATTTGGGGAAAATTCGGTTTCAAAGCCACGAGGCACCTTTGTGCCTAGGTGGGAAGATGTTCAAGATGACCCAGAACCCGACTTAAGAGAGCTATTGGCGCGAAAGAAGAAAAGAAAAGAAGCGTCTGCCGTAGAGCCAGACGAGATACCTCAGTACATCAGGGTCTGAGGCCTTGATGGCAGGATTATGTATAAATTATGAAGGTGTGTGGGGCCCACAGGTGAGATGCAAGTGGGTCCCACCCAAAAAGGGCAACACAAGAGTTTGGCGTGTTGCGTTGCTGAAGGAAGTTTGGGAAAAGAAGAAGAAAAGGATGAGGTAGTTGCGGCAGAAAAGGACATCCAGGTTATGGCAGAGGAAGAGTTGGAAGAAGTTGACTTAGGGTCTGATTCGTGAGAACCAAGGCCTATCTCAATTAGTGCAAGCCTGACAGAAAAGGGGAAGTCAGAACTCATACTGTTGTTGAAAGAATTCAAAGACGTTTTTGCTTGGGATTACAATGAAATGCCAGGACTCGATCCCGGGCTTGTTGCGCATACATTGAATGTGGACCCAGAGGCCAAGCCGGTGGCCCAGCCTGCCAGGATACTTCACACAGAAATAGAAAGGCAGATAGTCAAAGAAGTGCAGAAGTTGCTAGCCGCAGGATTCATCAAGCCTATCCAGCATCCTTGCTGGCTATCCAACATAGTACCAGTAAAGAAGAAGAACGGCCAGATAAGATGCTGTGTAGATTTCAGAAATCTCAACAAAGCTTGTCCAAATGACGAATTCCCATTGCCGAACATGGATTTACTAATAGACTCCGCGGCAGGAAACTCCATGTTCTCATTCATGGACGGTTTCAGTGGGTACAATCAGATCAAGATGGCGCCAAAGGATGCAGAGAAAACTGCCTTCAGAACACCCATGGGCAATTTCTACTATACTGTGATGCCCTTCGGGTTAAAAAATGCAAGTGCAACTTATCAACGAGCAATGACGGCCATATTTCACGACATGATGCACCAGGAGCTAGAAGACTATGTGGATAACATAGTGGTTAAGTCAAGGAGAAGAGAAGAACACTTTCGGGTGTTAAAAAGAGTATTTGAAAGATGCAGAGCTTTTAAGTTAAGAATGAATCCCCTCAAATGCGCATTCGGAGTGTCCTCTGGGAAATTTTTGGGTTTCTTGGTTCACAGCAGAGGCATAGACGTGGATCCGGCCAAAGCCACGGCCATAGCAACTATGAGACCTCTGGCCACAGTAAAAGAATTGAAGAGTTTCTTAGGAAAAGTCTCATATATTCGGGGATTCATCCCTGGGTTGGCATCAATCACCTCTGCCTTCACCAAGTTGCTTAAGAAGGGGAAAAGTTTTGAATGGGGGGAAGCGCAACAGATGGCCTTCAAAAGGCTACAGCAGATAATGATGAACCTCCCCACGGTGCAGGCCCCTATTCATAAAAGACCACTGCTACTCTATCTGGCCACCAACTCGCACGCCATCGGCGCACTAATCGCTCAGGAAGATGGAGGTGGTATCGAGCAGCCAATATACTACATCAGTCGTGCCTTAAAAGATGCAGAAACTCGTTACCCAAGGGCAGAGAGAGCATGCCTAGCCATTGTATACGCTTCGCAGAGGTTGCGTCACTATTTCTTGGCCTACGAAGTATGGCTGATGACTAAGTCCCATGCCATTAAAGCTCTGTTACAACAGCTGATTCTCTCCGGTAGGATATCCCAGTGGTTGCTACAATTATCACAATACGACTTGAGAATGGGGACACCTAGAGTAGTGAAAAGTCAAGCTATAGCAGATTTATTGGCGCAGTTTCCAAGGGAGGAAGAATTCCCACTGGATGATAAAGTTCCAGGGGAAGTAGCTATGGTAGAAAAAGTTAGGGAACAGTGGGTAATGAAATTCGATGGGTCTTCTACTACTCATTCCGGAGGGGTGGGAGTAGTTCTGTATCATGAAGAAGACAAGGCAGTGGCGCTGTTATTTAAGTTGGAATTCCCTTGTTCAAACAACACGGCGGAGTACGAGGCCTATCTAACTGGGCTTGCCACGACGCTTGAAATGGGAGTCAAACATTTGAAAGTACTGGGAGATTCGAACTTGGTCGTCTGCCAGGTCAAAGGAAGTTTTTCCTTAAAGGAGCCTAGCCTAGCCCCGTACAGAGCGATGGCCCAGAGAATGGAAGAAAAATTCTCAACCTTTGAGATAGAACATGCTTCGAGAAATGAAAATCGGTTTGCGGACGCATTAGCTGCATTGGGTTCGCAAATAATCTTTAAAGGGAATAACACTAGTATAGAAGTCAGCAAGAGGGAAGAATCCATCATTGAAGTGTTGAAGGAAAAGTTCCGGGAGTAACAGGGCGAAGGGGATTGGCGAATCCCTATAAAGGAAACCTTGGTGAAGGGAGACGATGCAGCAGAATTGAAGATATTAAAAGACTATGTCTTGGTAAAAGAAGAGTTGTACCGCAGGATGCCAGGTGGGGTTTTATCCAGATGCGTGGGGCAGGAGGAAGCCCAGAGAAAATTAAAAGAAATACACGACAAGACTTGCGGGTCTTGCGGGGAAGTCCATCTTTACCGCAGACTCCAGAAGGCAAGCTTCTATTGGCCAAGCATGGGTAAAGACGCAGATCAAGTCCAAACCCAGTGTGGGACCTACCAGCTTGCGGCAGACAGGGAGGAAAGTTACGCTGTGTTCATCAGCGAGGATTGGAGAAGCCTTTTCATGCAGTACCTAACAAAAGGTGTCCTGCCACAAAGGCACAGTGAAAGGTACAAGCTTAAGAGGTTGGCAACACGTTACTTCTTGCATAACACGGTCCTTTTCAAAAAAGGATATGATGGAGACCCTTTGAGGTGTTTGGGCCCTGAAAAGGCTAAAGAAATGATAAAAGAAATACATTCAGGGGAATGTGGTGAATATCAGGGGAAGAAAAAACTTTACAGATGCCTGTTGCAGATGGGTTACTACTGGCCAACCATGAAGAAAGATGCGACAAAATTTGTAAAAAAGTGTCACAGTTGTCAGGTACAAGCCAACTTGATTCATACCCATCCACAAGGCTTGCACAACATGGTCACCCCATGGCCCTTCCACACTTGGGGGCTAGATTTGGTAGGGCCAGTCAACCCACCATCACGTGGATACATATGGATATTAGTGGCTACAGAATATTTTACTAAGTGGGCAGAAGCAGTGCCACTCCGCAAGGCCACAGGGGGAGCGATGACAAACTTCATCAAAGAAAATATAATTGTGAGGTTTGGGGTGCCCCATAGGATCATCAGTGACAACGGCACACCATTTGTCAACAGTGATGTAAGGAGAATGCTAGAGTTCTACCAAGTCAAGCACCACAGGTCATCACCTTATTACCCTAAAGGGAATGGGTAGGCAGAGGCAATAAACAAAACTCTCATAAAAATCATCAGCAAAATGAGCCAAGAGTATACGGGAGGATGGGCGATACACCTGCTAGATGCTCTTTAGGCTTACAGAAAATCACCAAAGTCAGCCACAGGCTTTTCACCCTTTTCCTTAGTCTACGGAACTGAAGTAGTGAGTTCGGTAGAAATAATGACACCGTCCCTAAGGGTCATGCAGATGCGAAAAAAAGAAAAAGAGGGAGAAGTCTTCGTGGCAAAAAGGTTCGAGGATCTAGAAGAGCTGGATGAAAGGAGGGAAGAAGCTCAGGAACGAAGTCGAAGGTACAGGCAAAAGATGACTGAAGCTTACAGCAGAATGACCAAGGAAAGAGTGTTTGCGGAAAGACAACTAGTGTTAAAAGTGGCAGACTATGTCAGGCGAAGTCTGGCGGGACCATCCAAGTTCGCACCAAAATGGGAGGGACCCCTTGTGATAAGGGAAGCGTATCAAAGTGGGTATTATCGCTTAACTCAAATGGATGGCAGGGACTTGATGGATCCCATCAATGGAAAATGGCTGAAGCGTTATTTTACTTAGAGAAGAAAGTTATGTGGTTGTCCCTTTCTTTAGTTTTTTGTTTACGTTTCCTTCATTTTTTCTTTTTTTTTTATTCCTCCAAGTGACTGTCACGGAAGAAATTGTAACGTGCTTTCATGAGTATGCAATGAAAAAGTACGAAGTATTAACATCATGTCATAGCAATAGTAAAGAAAAAGTAGCAAAGTGTAGCATTATTACAAACCCAAACTGTGGCAACCACAAGCCAAGTAACTACGGCAGGAAACATACAAGTGTTTTGTGTGACATAACAAAAACAGAGAAACAGAGAAACAGAGAAAAAGAAAGGAAACCGCGCCATCATCAATGAAGTCCGGAAATGAGACTCTGATCTCCAAAGCGACTAGACCCACTAACGCCGGAAAGAAGACGCTCACGGCGACCCTCCAAATCCACCACCTCTTTCTTCAAAAGCTCGATTCGGGCGTCTATGGCATCAACGACTGGCTGAACTCTCCTCATGAAAAAGGCTCGGGCAACCTCATGTAGATGATGAAGAACAAACTCCACGACGAAACCCACACTAATTAGCTCTTGAATCACGGCCCTCTACTACAGGATCCTCTCGGCAGAAACAGAGTCAATAAAGTTATGCTCAATGTCGTTCAGCACACACCTCAGCATTTTCATGAAATGCTCCCTAGCAGAACGAACAAGGCGAAACTACTGCATAAAGTTGCCGTGACGGCTGTAGATCATCACTAAGTGAGAGATGCAGTCCTCAGGGACTCAGAAGCCATAAAAGTCTACATAAGGAGGACCGAAAGCCCAGAAGTCTGCCGGACCAAGGTCGTTAACCTCCGGCTAGTCAAAGCAGGCAAGGAAGGTCACAGCATCATCCGGGACGGCGGCAGAACTACTACTCGCCTCAAACTGAGAAGGGATAGTAGGAAGTGGACCTATAAAAAAAGGAAACGCAAGGCAAATAAAAAAAAAAAAAAACCATGGCACGGGAAGAGAAGACTTGCAGAAAAAGAAGATGAAATAGGAAGAAAAGGAAATTTGCCAAAGTTACCAGGAATGGGGGCTACGGGTGTAGCAGAAACAAGTACTGCAGGCACAGAAGAAGCAGGAGTAGTAGGTACGACTGAAATAGGTGCTGAAGGTGCGGCAGGAATAGGCGCTATAGGTGTGGCAGAAGCAGTCATTCCCACGCCTGCTGCAATTTCTGGCCCCTTAGAAGTTTCTGCAAGCGGGGAGATAAGTATGCAAATGAAACGCAAATACAACCAAAAAAAAAAAAAAAAAAAAGAAGGGGAAGGAAGACACATACCTATGAAGTCAGGCTCGTGCGAAGCACTCCCCTCTTCATCGGAATCAGAAATTCTCTTTTTCAGGACGGGTGCATCATCAGGATCCTCAAGAATGTCATCGGATCCCTCTGAGGATAAGTCTGTATTAGGACCACGGGTAGCGGAATCGGGAATGGAGGAAGGAGTAACAACAAGTGAGGCACCTCTCTTTACAGCCTGGGAGATAGCTGCGAAAGGGTCACTAGTCGAAATCACAAGCGGCAGAACGGGAGAAGTGACCTTGGTTTGAACAGCGGCAGGAGGAATGGCGCCCTCTGAAGGAGTGGGTCTCTCGGCAGGCAAAGGTGTAGTCTCACCAACCCCTTCGACATGAGTACCCTCTCTAGGTACCGGCTCGGCAGAAGGGGTGGGAGTTTTGGCAGGAGCCTTATGTGCAGCAGTAGAAGGAGCGGGCATTGCGAATATTGCATCGGTCCCATCAAAAAAGCCTTCCATGGAACCCATGGAGGCGGAAATCTCCTCGGTAGTGGGGAGATATATGGATAGAGGCTCAGGCTCCTCCTAAAAAAAATTTTTTTGTTAAGCAAAAAAAAAAAAAACAAAAGACCCATGGCAGAGGCGTGCGAAAAAGAAAAAGAGGAGAGAAGTGAAGAAAAGGGACTCACCTCAAATTCAGGCTCATCAAGCAAAATGGGGCGGGTAACTGATGAGTCTTCCTTATGCTTGGACTAAAAGAAAAAGAAAAGGCAGAGGAAATTAGCAAGTTAGCCGCAAGAAGGTTAAGAAGTATTGTCAAAGAAGAAACAAAAAAAAAAAAGGGGAGAAGTAACTTACCCTCCGTTCAGCGGCAGATACGAGGTGAGGAGTAGTTTTCCTTTTGCTACCATGAGTTCTGCTAGCAAAAGGAGCACCTGTAGGAGGTAGTGGTGTGGCAGGCTTGGTTTTGCGGCGGACTTGGGTTTGGCAGACGCTTTCTTGCTCGGTACGGAGATGTTTATTACTTTAACTCTTTTCTCCCAACCAAGGGGATAGTCACCAGCATGCCAGAACCATCATTTCTTCTCTACATCCCATTCAAAGATGGCTGACCAGCTTTGTTTTCTAGCATACGCCAAAACAGACTTAGAAGGAAGCAGCAGGTGAGGGTTAACTGAGACAACCATACCTAGCCCTTCAGGAGGAATAAGGGAGAAGCCACGACTCCCCGCTAACTCAGTCACAAATGTAGCCATCACTGCATGCCAGTAACCGTGCATGGGAAAAGTACAGACACCCTCCCTTAGTGAACCGGGAACTGTAACGGCGTTGAAACGCTTCCTCCAAAACTCAAAGGCAGTGTGCCGCATGAAAGGACGGACTGACGTAGGAGATTCCATGAGGAAAGAAATGTCATCGGGGATGTCTTGATCCAACCCAAACTGCCTTCTCACCCGGTTGGCAGGATAGTGAACAAACCTAATGCCTTCATCAGCTAGGTAAGGCAACCATTCGGCATTGGTAGCAGCAAGATAGGTAATCCTAGTTTCATCAAAGCTAACCAATGGGGAAGTAGTCCTAATGGTGTCAACAAACGAACTCATGGCAGAATCCGCACAAGTGTAATCTGCACCCAAATTTCTATAGGCTCTCCAAGAGAAACCGACGCCCTCATCAAAAGATTCAACCACAGAATAGCCAATTGGCTTCAAACCAGACCAACGAAAAGCAAGTGGAAAATCGGATTCAAACCTGCCACAAAAATCGGTAATCACTCTCGGACATGTCTGGTACTTCTCTCTGGTAAACCGAGCGGGTCTACACTTTGTCAAGTACTGAGCACAACGCTCAAACAACAGCTGCTGAAGTATTGTACAGTGAACGGAAGAGGTAACAATGTGGCAGGACCCAGCCTGACTCTCATCACTACGGAGAATATCTAATTGAACATACAAGTGCCCCAGGAACATGGGGGCCAGCGGCAGGCTCACTCCAGCAGATATTTTGATAGCCAAACGAAAGTATAAAGGCTTTATGGCGTAGTGGGGGTGGGACCCAAAAACAAACTTGCAAAGCCAAAATGCAATAAAAGCCGCACGGCGGGCAGCAACAGAAAACTTAGAGGAAGAACTCACCCAGTAAGACAACTTGGCGTTTTCGACCATCATTTTCCTCAGTTTAGCCTCAATGGTCTCTTCCTTCGGAGAAAGCTCTAGGGTGGCAGGTCATGGTGAGTTCGTCGCACGAGAAAAAGAAGGTGTGGGTGGTGGTGCACCATCGCCGGACCAAATGACGGAGGTTATAGAGGTCCTGAAAATTCAACAAGTAGTGAGATAAGACTATAGCCTTCAAGACGCCGGCTTGCTACAACAAACCCATAAAGCCCGTGTCGGAAAGCTCACTGTCAACCCATTCCTTCCAACCCGAGGCTATGCCGGGACCCAAATTCAAAATGAAGGGGTACGGGAAGCGAGGTACCTTGGCGAATGGACAGATCAAGGATTGAAGATGCTAAAGGAGCCCAAGAGATGTCGGGGTTTCGCCGGACAAGGGCAATCAATACACGACCCGGCGGCGGCGGTACATAGTCACCAGGGATTTTTGGGAAGTGAGGATTGAATTTGTACCATGGGTCGATTAAAGGAGCGCATTCGTTGTCGGGGTCGTGCTGCGTCTCTTCCTCAGCGGACCGCTCCGAATCGGAACGTTCCATCTCCTCGCCCACATCAGGAACGGCGAGAGAATCGGAAGCAATCGCCTTCCCTTTGCGGCGGGAAGAGCCTTAGCTTTTCACTGGTGACATGGTGAGGAGGCTTAGTCAGAGAAAATGGGTATGGGTGTTTGAAAAGAAGAAGGAGAGTAAGAGACGGAGAGTGTGTGTTCTGGGAAAAGAAAGAGTTTGTGATTAAAGTGCAGAAGGATTCTTCCTTAAATACCCAGGTCATTAATAACAGCACAAAAGAAGGTGACGGGTCAGCCATCAGAATGGGATGAAATTAAAGAAGCGGCGGCTCTGTTTCGAAAATAACTGCCAAACTGGGAAATTCGAAGAGACAACCCTGTTCGCGGCAGGAAGGAAAATATATATATGTATAAGAAGGGGTCCACAGCTTAAAAAAGACCCGCAAAAAAGAGAAGAAGAAAAAAGATGAGAGAAAGGCAAAAACGCCTTTTCATTCACATATGAATCACAAGAACATTTCATATGTTCAGGGGGCTAAATGTTGAGGGCCATTTGTGGAAGCCCAGGCAGACAGAAAGAAAGCCCAATAATGAACGCAACAAAGAATTGACAAAATAGATAGAAAAACCCATTAGACCCAAGCGGCAGGAATAATGGATCACAGGCCCAACAAATAAATAAATGGGTCTTGAAGAGACAAGCGGGCTCTAAGAAGCCAAGAAAAGAAAGAAATAGCATCCCATGGGCAGTGTATGAGGTAGAAAAGTGAGAAAGGGCCACTGCAGGCCCAAGGCAATGCAAACTAAGAAAGTAAGGGGCTTATGGCAGGCCCATGAACCCCAAGGATAAGAATAAGGTTATTGGGCCGGGGAAGCCCAATGAAGTTAGTAAAAAGCCCATGGGAGTGTGGAATTAGCAAACGAGCCAAGGAAGCCCAAAGAAAGCAATCGGGCCGTGGATGCCTAAAGGAAAAAGGGACATAGGAGCCCATAAGTAAGAGCAAAACAGTGCCCGTGACAAGCCACTGAGAAAAGGAATAAGTGGCTGGCCCAAAAGAGGTCCAACAGGATTAAGTTATCACGGTAGGAATAACAGTTCAACGTTGCAGGAAATAAAGAAAATCAAGAGTAGACCAAAGAAATGTAAGGCCCATCATCAGAAAAAGCCCAGCTCTTGAATGGAGCAGGAAACCAAGGAAAAGCCCACATGAAAGGTTAGAAAACACAGATGGAGAGTCTCCAGATCACGGCAAACACATGAGCAGCAGGCAGACTCTTGGACACATCTGAAAGGGAAGCACGCGCAAGGCCCAGGCACCACCAGCCTGTACCTAGCCAATATAAGACGTGGTGGGGCCATGGGCTAAAGGTAAGAGGTAAGGGGGGTATGGTTTGGTGGTGGGGAGAGGGGAAAAGATCTGTTTTGCGGCTCCTGCCTAAGCCCTTTTGGGAGGTACGTCCTGCTGGGATGACAGACTACCCAAAAGAGGCAAGTTTGAGGGGGAACCGTTGGGTGCATGCCTTGAGAGTAGAGAGAGAAAGCATTTATACTGTGGCAGGAAAGAAGTGTTACGGTAGACTGAGGAACAAAACAAACCTGCCTCTGTCTGGCAAGAGTGAATGTCGCACAGACTTGGTGGTTGGCAAGTACGCCCAGACCAGACAAAGGCGGTTAAGGGGCAAAATGGTAAAAGATCGATCACGGCAGGCACTATAAAAGGGCTCTTGCCGTGCCCTGAGAAAGAGATCGAAAAACAGAGCATTTACGGAGTAGAAAGAAAAATAGAGTAAAAAGAAGAGAAAAAAAGATAAGAAAGAAAACAAAGAAGAAAATAGAGAAAATTAAGGAAGAATGAGAGGTAATACAGTGGGCATGCATCGATAGATCGGTTTCCCTCTCTCCCCCTTCAAATCTTGCTCTCTTCCAAAACGTAAACAAGGACTCCTTTTTGGGCAATAACCATTCAGGTCCGACTCCCTCAAAGCCATTAATCCCTACGGCAGGATCTTTTTCCTGGGAGATTATTTGCATTGAGAAGAGGCATTCTCCCCTCTTTGGCTTTGCTTCGGCAGACTAGACTTAAAACTTGATTTATGCCCATTTGATTAGTTCATATTATTTTCTTTACTTTTTCTGTGATTGACATCATCATGACTGTAATCATGCTTTATAAGTAGGGATTACATAGTCATTTATTTAAATAGTTAGAATAATCTGTTTTGATTATTATTATATATCTGCCTGCCGTAACTTGTCTGCAACAGTGTTGCTTGCCGTAAGTTTACTCCTGGCAAACAAGGCATAAGTTTGTACACAAACCGGCCCAAGTTGAGTTACAATTGGACCGGCCCCAACTCCCTTACTCAGAAACATTCGGGCCCATCACCGTAGGAGGCAGCCTAGCCCAACACACCATACACAAAACAGGCCCCTACACTATGTTCATATTATTGTTGATTGTTTATGTTATTATGCTTGTTTCCTTAGATGGGTATTGGAACATCTCCTATGACTTGTGTGGGAAGTACTCTTAGGGGGAAGAAATCTCATCTCACCTAGGCATCTAGGGATTTTTACTATTCTTGCTTTTAATTTATGTCATATCATTTATTTTCCAAGCAATCTTTTTCCTCTTTTACTTTATTGCACTTATATATATATATATATATATATTATACTAGACTCTTAAATAATTTTTTTTTTTCTCTAAAAAGTATTTTTTATTTCATCCCTCTTAAATGGTTTTTAAACCACCAATAAAGCACAATATGGGTATGTCTTCTAGGAATGGGTGATGGCTTAGAACTCCCATTTCCTTGTGTATAAAATCTAAGGCTTGAAAGAAATTAAAATCTATTTAAGAGAAAAAAAAAAAAATTTCAATCAGCCTTTACAATATTTCAACCATTTATTTCTATGCTCTTTACTTTTATGTCATTTAAATTTCAGCTCTTTATTTTTATGTCATTTAAATTTTAGCTCTTTACTTTAATGTCATTTAAATTTCTACACTTTATTATTGTTGTTTCTTTACATTTCTCATTTTTAAAGTTGCCATAAAATAAATATGCTTGGGTAAAACATTATTTATTTATTTATTTGGTTAAGAGAGATCTTTATTGAACTTAAATAGCCATGAAAGGCAAAGTATTGGCTACACGCCTTACATAGTACAGACTAGTGGCATCTTCATTAACTAAAGCTACAATATCAGGGGTAGGGGGATTAAACAAAATAACAAAATCTTTTTGCTGCATACATCCCTCCTTTGCCAATCCATCAGCTGCCCTGTTTGCTTCTCGATAGGTGTGATTCACCCTGGTTTGTTGGAACCTGCTGAGAAGGTACCTATAATCATTCAAGAGAGAGTAGTAGTCCTTGTTAGTGACTGAATTAGACAAAACCAGGTCTACCACCACATTATTGTGGTTTCTTTACATTTCTCATTATTAAAGTTGCCATAAAATAAATATGCTTGGGTAAAACATTTCCCCTACATACTATTCTAAAAAATGCTTTTTCAAAACCTTTTCTCACATTTTTCTATAAAAAAAAGTTTTTCCTTCTTCTTCTTAAAATTTTTCAAAACAAATATAATTTTTTAAAGCTTTTCCTTTTTTTCAAAATAGATTTCAAAGCAAATTTTTTTTTCATGCTTTTTTCCTTTTTTTTTTAAGTTTTCAAACATTTTTTTTTTTAAAAAAGGGCAATCCCGAAATCTTTAAAAAAAAATTCAAAGGATTTGAAAAGAAAATGCTTTCAAAAAACAAAATGTTCTCAAAAAACGTTTTCATACATAAAAGGTATTTTTTTTTTATTCTTCAAAAAATAAATGTTTTCAAAAACTTTTTACCACGTTGAAGAAATTTGTTTTCAAAAAAAAAAAAAAAAATTGTGATCTTTTCTTCCTTAAAGGGAGCCGAATTTTTGCCAAAAAGAAATGTTTTCAAAAATAAATGAATTTTACCATGTTGGCTTTTCACACAAAAAAAAAAAAAAAAAAAAAAATCTTTTGAAGAAAAAGTGTTTTTACCACATAAATTTTTTTTTAGAGAATTTGTTTCCAAAATCTTCTTCCTTTCTTTTTTAAGAAATCTGAAAATTGTGTTAAAAAAAAAAGAGAGAATTTTTCTTTAAGGAAAAAAGAATTTCTTTTTTCCATGTTGGATTTCCTTTAAAAAAATATATATAAACAAGAGTCTTAAAAAAATGTTTTTTCTGAAAACTTCTCCATAAAATCTTTTCTAAAAAAAGCATGTTTTTTCAAAATAATAAAAGTTAACGTTGTAACTTTTTATTTTTTATTTTTTTTATGCACTTTAATTTCAAACCTTTTTCTTAGAGTAGTTGTAGATTTAGGATTTGTGTTCAAGGCTCATTCTCTTGAGTCCTTGAACGCCCATAAAACTTACATTGTCCCTATCATTTCTTGACACTAATGAGTTTCATTTGTCATCTTTTTTACATGATAAAAAATAAGAAAATTGTGAATGACAATAAGGTGCTATTCTTCCAATTCCCTCTCTTTTTTACGTTTTAATTTATTTTTGTGTAGTATTCATTGTAAGATTTTAAGAAAATTTTATATGGCCCACATTTAAATGATAAATGAAAACTCATGTTTTAATGATTTTATTTGTGAAAGACGTTATGATAAATAACAATTTTTAAGTAACTCTCAATTGGTATAACCCATTTGGTTAATAAAAACCTTGAAATTACAAGTTTTAAACTCCTTGATGAAAAGAGGGTTATGGAATAAATCTTAATTTAAAAGGGTTCATAGTCTAGCTTATAGATATTGCCTGTCTCCATCAAAAGGAAATATGTGAGGTAAAGGCCATAGACTAGAAAACACTTTTTATATACACTATCATATAGTGAATCTTGTTTTTCTCTAAACACTTAAACAACTATAGCTAGAGCCTAAAGGTATGTTTATGTTATTTATTTTCCGCTACAACTTTAAATTTTATCTTACATTCACATGATAGCTATATAGTAAATAAATACTCACGTGCTAATGTATAGTTTACTTGCATGATCTTTCATATATTACCTATGTATATACCTCACATGTTTTGATTGCATATATCCTTTGGAATTAATATTCACATGTTAGCCACACGTAAATTGTGCACACCCAATATATGGTTAACAGGCTCAACCTATATTTGAGCTCACAATCTATTTATATTGGGGGCTTTGAGTTTCCTACTATGGGTAGTCCTATGCTTGGAGACCCAGTTGCACACTCTTGTTTTGCAAACCCTTCTCTTTTTTCTCACAGAGCTGCTCCCTTTTCTCTTGATATAGTCGCTCTTTTCTCTCTATTTTCTCTCCAAAATTGCCAACCCCCTAACCTCTCACTCTATCCTCCTATTTATAGCTTGAGGTAAGTGGAGGTGTTATGATTATTTCCTGATCTCACTCATGCGGATGGGGGTCCAATTCCATCACTTCTAAGTGGATGTTCTGTTGGGAACAGTGGTAATGGCATTGGAACTGGTTCCTGCCTCCAAAAGGCTGTTCAGCAGCGATATTCTCCAAGGCAATACTGGGCCGTCGAGACCTTGTATCCCCGAGCAATCACACTCCCGACCAAGTTGAAGTTGATCGGGAGGGGCTCACTTTTGACGTTCAAGACATAATGGTCCCATTATGGTTTTTGGGTTCAGATTGGGCTCTAAGGTGTGTTCGGATCAAGTTCATAGGTTTGACAAGGATAGGGCCAGGTGTTGTATCTCAGGGCTAGGGCCTAAGGCCTAACGAGCCTGGGGCCCTGCCCCGTACGGTACCACAAGGCTAGGATCCAAAGCCCAATGGGCCCAGGGCTCTGCCCCATACATAAATATTTACTCACATGCATATATACGTATATTATTTGCAAAAACCTTTTTAAAAAAAATTCAAAATGCCAAGTATTCTATTTCTTCATAAAAAGTTAACATTTGAAATAAATTAAAAGGAAGTATTATCTTCGGATAGGCGTTGTGGGGTGCCTAACACCTTCCCCACATGTAACCAAACTTCCGAGTCCAAGATTTTTTATTCAAAAACTTTTGGTATACCTTAATTAATGAACCTTTGAAATTTGGTTTAGTTAATTAGATAACTCAAAATAAATTAGACATCTAGGTGACCAATTACACCTAATACAAATCCAATGATTGGTGGTGACTCCTAAAATAAAAATAAGAAAAGTGGACTTCCCCCACCCTAGAAACACAAGTACACAAGAGTCAAGTTGCCAAAAACCTAATGTATGACCAAACCTAGAAATTCCCTCACCCATAATTTTTCCTAAAAGGGTGGCATCCACACTATTGCTAAGGACCACAGCTAAAAACACACTTTGCTACAACTCATCTATATTGTAGTTGTGAGTTGTAGGTTGGGTTGTAAAGAAAGCTATATAGTGGGTGACTACTAAATAGTTAGTCTCAGTCGCAACTTTAGGATTTTTTTTTAGGTGATCATTAAAAAATTTAAGTTATACAAAATTTAATAAAAATAGAATTTAAATATATTGACATCCAAAAATAAAAAAACACATACACATAAATACATGAAATTCTCAAGCAACCCAAGTCCTCTAGATGGCTAATCCCAACGATATCCACCAATATCCCACTTCTGAGATTTCCTTTAATGTATTCTTTCCTTCTTCTTGAAAAAATTCGAAGATTAAAATGAACACATACTAAATCTTTAGCACCTTTAGGAGTAGTTTTGTTCCTCTTTAAACAATAAGTAAAACCATGTGTGCTCCACTTCCTCTCAATGCATGATGACAAACAAGGTTGTCCAAGAAACTTTACAGCTATGCTTTAAAGCATAGGTAATTTGGACCCATGGACTAACCACCAAAGCGATGAATCTAAGCTCCACCTTTCTTCCCTGCAATCATCATCATAGCTCAAATGTCTTGAAAATAAACCAAACTCCACATTCACCTTCTTTTTATCATTAGGATTAGGAAAAAAAAATCTTTTGAAACACTTGTTTCTCTCCTCTAAAATTTCAACATCCTTTTGTGGAAAAACACAATCTTTTGCTTCATCAATCCATTGAATGATGGTATAATAATTAGTTAAAAATAAATAAATAAGTAGTAATAATAACAATAATATTAATGAGTTTTATTTCAAAAGGTTGAAAAGGAAAATATTAAAAAGATAGAAAACTAACTTAGGATTCAAGGAGCAAGCTAGGCAATGAAGTGGTGTGTAATTTATGTTCCACCAATTAATGAGTGTATTGTGTACCACCTCATAAAATGGAGATGACTCATATTCTTGATTGCCTTCATGCTAGTATATTTCATTCTTCACTTGTTCTGTCATTAAATCCCACATTTCATACACCTTATGAAGAATAGGTGCATTTGTGTCAGCCGCTCGAAGCATCTCATAAATAGGTCTTGTGAATCGAAAAATATTGTCAACCACCCACCACGTATCATTCAAAACAAAATCTCTCACAGTTTGAACTTTTCCATAATCATCTTCTCTATAAGACATCCATTGGTCATTAACGACCATGGCTCTAAGATTTCTTTTTACTTGTAATCTTTTAAGCATGGTGATTGTTGAAGCATATCAAGTTTCAACAACATGATGTAATTTCAAAGGGGAAAATACATTAAAATTTCCCAATCTCATTGAATGATTCATGATAAAAATATGAATTAAAGATGACTCATCAGCAACCTACACAATCCATTGACATTCATTATGTGTGACATCATTTTGCGGAGAGCATTTAGGTGCACTTATATTCTTCAAAGCCAATTTGAGGGTATGCACAACACATGGTGACCAAAATATATTGGGATATTATTATGATCCTAGAGTCCTACATGTATTAAATGTAATCTTAACCATGTGTATATAAGTTCTTAGACACCTTCCTCTTGCAAGCCAGTTTTTAAGGGTGAGTTCTACCCATGAGTTTGTAATTGTATCACTTGGTATCAGAGCCAACCACCACGCCGAGTAATAGAACATAACTTATTGAATATGGAGTCAAATCAGTTGCGACTTTGAGGTCGAATCTCAGATGGGACGACGTAGAGGCTAGATTAAAACAACTGATAGATGAATGGAGTCGCCAAAAAGAGAAAGGACTACCATCGAGTAAGTGTCGATAGAGTGAATCGTCGTAAATGTCGACTGCGGAGCATGGTGGTATGTTATAATCCTAATGTCCCACATGGATTAAGTGTAAGGTAATCCATATGTATATAAACTCTTGGACGCCCTTCGCTTGCAAGCCTATTTTCAAGGGTGGATTCTATCCATGAGATTGTATCATTATCAGATATCTAACTTCAATAATAGATCTAACCGACTTCATAACAACTGCATTATCAGTAATGATTTGGACAACATTTTGATATCGAACCTCAGGTAAGACCTCTAGAAACAACCTAGAAATGTAGTTCTTGTCTTTGTACTCTTTGGTACCATCAATGGCTTTTATAAAAAGGTAGATGGAGCCATAAAATTGATAAGTTGCCTTCTTTGGGCATTTGTCCACCCATCACTTACTATGCTTAAACCCATTTCTTTCCAAGTTTCTTTAATTGTCTTCAACATCTTGTCGATAGTGCCATCTCTTTTTGCAGGAAAGTTGTTCTTAATTTAAGGTAACTTAGAGGAACATAGGCTGCTAAATTAGTTACTAATTTAATCATCTCACAAATATGTGTTCTTAGCAAAGTGAAAAAAGTAAACAACCAGAAAAGAATGTCATAATAACAAAAGATTGCAACATAGTTTGAAAAAATGTGTTTTTTGGCTATTTTTTCCCTTGAGGCCTTCCTACATATCAACTTGAATCCATAGCCTTTTATTACTGGCACATTTATTGATCAATAGATGCCACTAGCCACCCCTGTTGAGGTTTATAAAACACCTTGGTCCAGCCTAGGTGGTGAAGGCCCAATTGTATAGGCGTGTCCTTGTTAGTTTAATCTTGGTCTCCTATTCCAAATAGAAATAGGGGAAGGCAATGATATATAAGCGACGCTAACGTAAGAGCAACCGCATCAGAGGATGTAAAATTTCTATCTATCTTGCAAAAGAAACATACTTGTTCTATTTTACACACCCATTTTTATAAAACACTCACATCAGTTTATTTATTCTAAACATTTATTCAATAAAATATTCATTCTTTTACATTTTTTTATTATTTCCTTCAACAATGCAAAAAAGAGAGTGAGGCGAAGGAGAGAGAAACAAATAATAAAATATTAAAATGCACGGTTACTGTAGCACTTTTGTATATATGCACAATTTTGCAAGCACTGATGTGCATGTTTTAAAATGTGTAAAATTAATCACTTTTTGTATTTTACAAAATTTGGCAACTTTTTATGCGATTACTTTAAAGGGGGTTTTATGAAAAAAGGAGAGGCAGTTGCGTAAAGAGAGAAGTAAAGTGTTCAACCTAGAGTGAATAAAGAAAAAGAAGAGTAGCCAGGTGTATGATGCAGTGAGACAAACACAAGAGAAGATTAATTTGAGATTTTCTCGAGGGATAAGTTTTTTGGATACTACAACCACGAGTAGTTGTTTTATTTTGAGTGTGACTAAAGATTTTAGGTGAGTTTATATTATTCCTAGAGTATTATTGTATTTGCTGTGGATCTTAAATTAGACATAAACTTGAAAGGATTTGGTAATTGATTTGATAATAGTGAAATATCTACAGCTCTGTGGACAAAGGTACATTATCCAACCACGTAAATCTTGTCTTGTATGACTATTTTCTTTAGCACATATTTATTTTTCACATCTCATATATCTAGAAATTGGGTTAAATATCTAAGAACACCCCACCTTTAGAGAATAACTTTTTTCTTCTTCTTATTTTATCCCTTTTGGAATGCCCATTCATCCATTTGTTAACACCCCATTTTGTAACCTGCATTTAACCTCACATGGAGGGTAAAAGGATAATTTTGCCTTGACAATATAGATCTTGATTCTGGTCATTAAATCCTTAATCTCATTTCACCAAATTGGTCTTGATGTTGTAACGATCAAATTGAGTGGTCATAAGCCTTGATCGGACCATCAGATTGAAAGTTATCATCAAATCAAGTTTTAATGGCCGAGATACACTATCACAAATTGAGTCTGACTATATGTGATTATGAACAATTGATTCGAATTGGTTATAATTATAATCAATTTGAGATTAATGACGTGTCATAACTTGATTGGATAGGACTACATTTTATGGTAAGGTTGTACACACTTAATTAATTAAATAGTTAATTATTAATTATTTAATGAGTAATTCGTGCAATTATCTTTTTAATTAGGGTAAATTTGGAACTAATTATTTGAAATGGGAGTGATTGGAGCCTATTAATGTTAATTGGAACTAATTTAGGATCTATTAATGTTAATTGTGCTGAAATTGATTTCTAACAAATGATATCTGCTCACCATTTCGTTGATATCTATTTTAATATTTTGAATTTATGAATGAGGTTAATTTTCCCAGAAACTAGACATCCAGGGCTTCAATTTGAACATAAGAAAGAGACAATTTCGATCATAATTGAGTAAGATATGATTTTTTGAATTTGGCTCTACAGGTTGTTACAGTAGTTACGGGAAAACCAAATTTTGATTGCTCCTCACTCCCACCAATCTTTACATTTAATGCACTCGATTTCCTCAAAGACTAAAATAAGGTTTAGGTTCATGATTCTTTGTCAACCTTCATTAAATGACCTCCCATTCATATTCTTTCCACCAATACTATATAAATCTCACTCTCCTCCATTCCAAGATACTAAAAAAAAAAAAAAAAAAACTCCTCTCTTCTCCTCTCTTGAGTTCTAGTGAAGTAGAGTAGTTTTGTTATATCTTAGTCTTTCGGAGACTCAAGGTATTGAGTGAGACTCATTCTCCCTCTCCTAGTTCTTCTTTTCCTTCCACCCTTAAGACCTCCACCAAGAGTCTCTTCCTCCACTGTATGGATCTTGCATGAATGTATAATCTATTTCTCTAAGGGTCTGTTTGGATACCGTTTATTGTTGAAAATTGAAAATTTATTACTAAAAACACTGTAACAAAATAATTTTTAAATGTGTGAATAGTGCCATGAGACCCAATTTAAAAGCAAAATTTGTCAGATTTCGTACTTGCAAGTCCCTTGAACAGTGCATGAGACCCAGGGAAACGCAAATACAGATGCAAAAAAGCAGTATGCAAACGCACACTAACTTGTTTTTTGTGTTGTCATAATGAGAATTTAAGATTAAAGCATGATAGTAATTATTTAAATTCCCTTGAATATGTTTGAATGTTCTTAAATGTTCTTATATGTTTTTCATATGTGCTTGGTTGTTCATCATATGTTTATGCATAACACTAGTTTTGATCTTAAATCCACATCAAAAATATGAAAAAAGATGTTTGTTTCACAATTCTTTCAAATCCTTGAATCTAGGATATCACCAACCACCCACATACACTAGAGTTTATTTTTTAATCCAAATGCAATGCTTAGTAAATTAAATTAGAGTTTATCACACACACACACATTTTAAATTCAACATGCTAATTGATTGACATATTGGATGATATGATATGAATGTTGGCCACCATAGTATAGAATACTGTTTTCACTAGGCAGGGTGGGTGCCTAACACCTTTCCACCTTGTAACATAGCCTCTGAGCTTAGATAAAGGATCAGTAGATCAAATGTTTATCCATGTAATTTTCAATTTCTAGATTGTAACTAGGAAACAAAGTCATGTACTTTATCTTAGATTGTATTTAGGACCAAAGCCATGTAATTTCCTATGATCAATGTAAATTCATTTGCAAATCAATAAAATGAAGAATTTTTCAATTTTGGTTTTCTTATTTTTTCCAATAATTAAATAAGTGGTGACTCCATTGTAAAACCCTTAATCTAAAGGGAAAAATATAACTAGTTGAACTTCCATTTTGAGAGGTAATAACATGACTCCACCCATTCATGTGGGTTTGGCCCAACATTCAAAAAGGGGCCGGGGGCACGGTATCTTAAACCATTTTAACACTTTCATTTATTCTATGCCTAGTTTTATGAACATATTGTTTCTTGATAGCCCAATAATTTCATATTGTTTGGTGGAGGCCTAGTGGGCCAAGTCTAATATATTGCAAAGGTAGAAGTCATGTTGGGCCAAGTCTCAATTAACCTGTTGGTGTTGGAATGCCATCCTTTAAGAGAGTAAAGTTATGTCCTTACCTTCTTCTTTTTTTCTTTTCTTTTTTTAAGAAAATTGTGTCCTTACCTTTAGCTAAGCTTTATGGGTTCTAATATCACTTATGAGATTGAGAGCAATTCAGCTCCTAGAAAGAGCTGAGTCAATCTCTTTAATATAAATTTTCTTTATTCACCTAAACTAAGACTTTTTTTTTTTTAAATAAATAAATAAATAGTTGCATTGAGATAATTAAAGATATGGATATTGAAATTTTATTTTTATTTTTTTAATTATTAGAAGAAAAATGACTGCGGATTTTTTGGTTGAGAGACTTAGAGATCAATATGGCATTTGTCGTTCATGCAAAATAATGTTTTTCTTTAGTTTTTATTATTCTTGTGTTTTACTTATATTGACTTACATATGTTTAGAAATAAATAAAATTAACCACCGCACACCCTTGGTGCGATGGTCACTTCACAAGTATAAGTGCTTGTGGGGTGTGGGGGGTAAGGGCCGGGGTTCAAATCTCCAGGAGGGAGCTTCACACACATATACACTTAGATTAGGCTAGAGTAGAAATTCTATCTTGTATCAAAAAAAGAAATAAATAAAATTAAGTTTATTATTATTTAAATTATTCAAAATTCATTAGATTTTTATATGTTTCAAATTGTTTAGATCTCTTAATATACTCTAATTGTGTAACCTATAATTAATTTTTTTTTTTAAAATCTTGATCTAAAAAGTTTAAAAAATATCCATATGATTTAAAAGATATTTCATAGCTTACAAATTGGTTAAATAAATAAAAAATATTTTTAAGTAATGTAAAAATACTAACTTTTGGGAAATAACATGTGTGAAAAAAAGTATATATATAATAAATAAATAAAGAGGATTCTCCTCTTTCAACTGAATTTTTATGTGGTTCAAAAATACCCTCATTAATGAAGGGTAACTTCATTTAGAAATATGGTCATAAATGTCAAATAAAAAATTTCATTTTGAATTCAAAAAGAGAACTCCTAAAATTTAGGATTTTTTCCCTTCATATTCAAAAAGAAATTACAGTTACTATTTATCTTTAAAGTTCATCATTTTTATTTGTTTGAAAAAATATATATATATATATATATATTTATAAATTATAATAGATAAAAATTATTAACTTTTACAAAAAAAAAAAAAAACAAAAGAGCCTTTGAGTGCGTGCTCTATATATATATATATATATATAAAACCAAAGCCTCTGAAACTTCCACAATTTTCCACGTCAGCACAATATTTAAATAAAATTATTTTTGTTTAGTCAAAACTTAATAAGGATTGAAACTCTATCTTTCTAACAAGTCCAACTTAAATCAAACTCAAACTTAAACCGAAGTCTTTGACTTTTTGTTGATCTCTCCAGAACTTGTCACATCATTATTTTTTTTAAACAAAATTATTTAAATTTTTTACACCTCATTATAATTTATTTTATTTTTTAATTTCTTCAATTAGATTGAAAAAAAAAATAACAACTAAAAAATACAAACATAAATTGTATCAATCCAAAGTAGAGTTCTAACGAACACAAAATTTCATGAAAAAAAAAAAAAAAAAAAAAAAAACCAAATAACCGTGTAGATATATATACATTCTCCACTTAAAAGGAGTCCAAGTAAAAATCAAATACCTCAAAATTCTTGAACTCTACGTTAATACTGTGTATATATCAAACATTTTGTTTTTTATTTTTGGAGGGGGGATATATACAAATGGAGAATGTATATAATCAGGTTTTTTTTACTAAAGATGTAATAAAAAACTGGATAATACTTCGAAAACCACTTTTTTGAAACCCTAAGATTGAAAGGGTAAAAGCAAACCAACATCAAAATCTGAATCATATTATTAAACAAATAGAAAGAGTTTTTTTTTTTTTTTTTTTTTTTTTTGTGTATATAATAATTGAACTCTTCGAATACTAAAAGATCGTGATATATTAGAACTTTGGGAGACTAACTACTTGGTGGAGAAATTATTGGCACCAACAAGCATAGATGGCTCTCAGTGGTGACTGCTTGATTGGTGAGGAAGAAAAAGAAGTCGCATCATATATATATATATATATATATATATTGAAGATAACTAATATTTCTTTATTGTGTAGCCATATATATTTTGTTTTGTTTCAACAATTCCTAGGTAATGAATCTTCTGATTCGTGAATATTTTAAGTTTTGACTTCTTCATCAAATTGTAACACAAATTCCAATCAGATAGGAGCAATTTATGTAATTGTATAGTTTTATAATAAATTTAAGTTCCCGTGCATTGCACGGGTTAGCGGTTAATATATATATATAAAACTGAAACCTTTAACTTTTGGTTGACCTTTCCACAATTTTTCACATCAGCATTTTTTATTTATATATATATAATAATAAAAATAAATTTTAAAAAACATAATAGGTTTTTCTTGCAGGAAAAACAAAACTCGTCGGTTTGTAATTAGATAACTCTCAATGTTTTATTTCTAAAGAACTTCTCAAATTTATACAAATACATCAATGTTTCAAAAGCATAAAAATGGGACTTCCGACTAAAAACAAGGACTCCAAAGTCCATCAACTTCTAATTCTTTATATATTTTGTTCCAACCGGTTTGGTTTAGATTTACGTCTCTTGTTAGGACTCTCACTTATATAAATATATATATATATATATATATATATATATATATATAAATAAAGCATTTACCTTTATTTTCTTTGTGCTTTCCTTTGATTTGATCCCTTATGTGCAGCTTGTATTCTACAAAAACATTTTGCTCTAATGGAAGACAATTGCATAAGAACAAGTAGACTGATCTCACTAGATTTTTTATAGAAGAATCTCCTTTGGGATAGACCTAAAAAGAGTTACAAATAACAGTATAACAGTTGCTAAGTTCAGAAAAGCAAGATTTTCATTTTTATAACAATGTTTGTTTTTGGTTTGTGTGTGCTGCAAATACGTTTGGTAGTCTTCTCTTTGATTTATGCTCTATGGAAATTCGTATTTGGTTTTGGTTTGTTAGTTTGAGTCACAGATAAATATCTCTTTGAAGGCATTGATAAGCAATGTAAATTTCTCTTTGTTTTAGGTGCAACACTTAATTTTTGAATCTGTGAGGGAGAGCTATTTTGGTTTGGGTATTTTCTCCTTGATAGTCTCTTGTATTGATTTTGGTTCTTAGAGCACTTTCAAAACAAAGGTATGTAAAGAAAAAGTTTTTATTTTAATTTGAAAAAGTTCAAGGAAACATAAAAAGAAAAAGAACTAAAGAACGCACAATCTATATATATATATATATATATATAGTGACTGTATTAGGCAAAGTTTTTTGGTGATTTTTGTTTTTATTTTTGGAATTCTTTTAGTTCATGTGTATGTATGTATGTATTGGGTTTAATAAAATTGGAATTATCTTTGAAACTTTGATTTTGATTGAATAATGAAAGAAGAAGTATGTTCCAATATTTGGAGTCTTCTGCAATCCGTATATGTATTGTTGTCGTTTAAACTTGGTATTTGAATTGTTAAATTGTTAATTCACAGTTTCATTATTCATCTATTAATCATGAATAATAATATTGTTATTTTCAACCATCTCGATACGGTATCAATGATGTGATTATTCCGAATTCTTTTCTTTAGAGTTTAGATAGAGTTTGCATGCAGTTTTGGTGTTGGCATGTGAGTGTATTCCCTTATCTTATCCCTCTTCCCCTATATGTGTGTGTGTGTTTATCAAATAAAAAAAAAAGAGTTTAGATAGAGTCTATTTTATGATTAAAAAAATTTATAATTAAAAGACTTTTGAAATTAAATTTTTTTAAAAACAAATTATTGGACACGTTAGATCTTAAATGATTTCTATTAAACTCCATCCTTTATGGTATCATTAAAAAAGAAAACTCATATGGACAGGCATTAGGATATTATTTAGAACAATCATAATATATTACACACAGCTAACTATAATATTCTATGCTATAAAATAAAAATTGGGCCTATAGCTATCTTCACTTTTAGGTGAAATAGAAACTCTATTAACTAAGTTTTAAGAAATTTAAAATTCTATTTCAAAAAATTTCCAGAACATTAGATTTTGTTTTAATTGTTTTAATCATCTATCATAATAACATAAATTAGATTGGTGGTGGATAGTAAATTTAATTGCAGTTGAGTATTGTGTGAAATCATCACCATAGAATAGCTCACACAAGTATGTGTTATGTATACATAACACATTCCAATGTTATGTAAAACCAATGATATGAAAGAAAAAGAATTTTTCTAAACCATGATATTGAATAAAAAATTACTTATTTTCATTCATTTTCAAGTTATACATTTTTTTATAAGTCAAGTCATAGACCTTTAAGCAAAATAAATAATTTTTATTTTTATTTAACTATTCCGTGTATAGCGCGAGTTAGTGACTAGTATACTATATAATAAAAGTTGGGTTTATACGTCGTGATTGTGCCAAGTGGTTGCATCAAATTACAAAAAAAATCATTAAATTTTTTTTAAAAAAATAAATTTAGTTGGTTGGTGTCATACAACCACTATGCTTAAGAGAGAACTAATATATCCAAAAAAAAAATTGTTGGTGAAGATAAAAATTTGACATGTGGAAGTTTCATACATATGATAGAAACTTAAGATTTTTTTTTTCTTCTCTTTTAAAAAGTTTAAACGTCCCATAATTTTTTTTTTTTTAAATATAGAATTAGAGTCCCACCTAAATTGTTAAATTTGAACAACATGCATAATGGTATGTAGCATATCATATACTATATAATAAAAGTTGAGCTTAAAAGCCGTGATTGTGCCAAGTGGCTTAACCAAATTATAGAAATTTTGTTAGATTTTTAAAAAATAAATATATAATTTTTGTCCTTATTTTCTTCTCCTACAATTTCTAAGTTGATAAATTTTTTAATTTGCTTACAACTCTAATCCCTTTTGTGTTCGTTGTTTGCAGTAAATTATTGGATGAGTCAAACAGTGCAATAAAAGCTATGAATGAGAAGCAAAGGACGGTGAGATAGGAACAGTATCTATCCAGCAAATATTTTTTAACTAAACCAAATAATCCATCCAAGTTTAATTAAATAATAATACTCCATTAAATAATGGTAAGGACTCAATTTGTAACGATCCCAAACTGGTATTGGGTTCGTACATTAAAGGCCCAAACAATAAAATTTGTAGAGCGTGGGCTGGAAGGCTAGGCCTTGGTCACCGAACAGTGGTTGGTCATGGTGTTCATGGCGGGCGCACAGAGGTGAACTAAGTTTATTCAAGGATCTTGTCCATGAAGCTTCATGTTCTTACTATTCCTCTCTCTATTTGGATACCATGGTTCCAGCCCCCTCCCTTTCGGCGCATTAGCCCTTGCATTATATATCCCTTCCCAGTTGATCTTGACCTTCTATCTGTTAATCAGGCAGATACCTACTCGAGTGCCTGTCCCATCAGCTGCCTCCCCCCACTTTCTGTTAGTTGCAATAACTGAAGCCACACTGTTCAGGGGTCTTTTCCCATCAATGTGGCTAGGACGTTTGTTGGCGCATTCAATGCGAAGGTGACGTCTTCTCCTTGAACCAATCCCACACTGTACCCCCGTGCGTGTCCCATTCTACTCGCCTTTTCTTCTGGGAGTGCTTTGGAGGCTGCCTTTGATGACGTGTCGTTCTTCCCTTTTAGGCTTTGGGATGCCGAGGACATGGTCATCCTCGGCTGCATTCCTAGACTATTTGGTATTTTAATACTTGTCCTCGGCAACTATTCTCCTCGACGTAAGCCTTAGGCCCTAATGGAAAGTGGGTTGGGACCACAAATTCTCTGGCCCCACAATAGCCTCTCAAAATCCTGCTGTCCGGATCCTCGGACGGAGAGGAGGGTTTTGATGACATCAGGCCTCTGTCAAAGCTTGTCAATCCTTGTCATCTATCAGTTCTAGAGACTCTTCGTCTGCCCGAGACACGTTTTTGGAGCCTTGGAAGGTGAAACGTGTCTTCATTAAATGCAGGCGGCTCTGTGCTTCCCACGTTCAACGGCGCGATGGTGATCTAACGATGGAGATTTCCTTACCTTTATGGGCGGGAAAATTCGTGCAGCTACTTTCGATGGGAGGTATAAATAATTTTTGGAACGGATTTGTCTCTTCACTTTTGCACTTAAGAGTTCTAGCGCACATATCCTAGGTTCAGCCAAACTTTCATCCAAATTCAAGTCTATCTCCAGCACAAAAAGTCTATCCGAGGAACCTTTCCTCTTTTTTGTAAGTTCTTTGCCTTCACTAACTCGTGCTTTTTCTTTTCTGGATTTATTTTTCTCTTGTTCCTCTCCTTCTCTCGTCATCTTTTGAGTTTGTTTAGTAGTTCTTTAGAGATGGTTAAATTGAGAAAATTGGTTGAGACTGAAGAGGCGATGGAAAAGTTTATCGCCGACTATAGGATTCCCCCTAATGTAAGTTTGAGGCACTGCAAGGTAGGGGAATGGCATCTTCAGAGAAGGACGGGCGAAGTGGTAATTCCCATTCTCGCCTTCGTAGAGGGGGGTGTGAGAATCCCCATGGGGCCGGTAATGAGGAGTTACCTTAGGCATTTCCGATTAGCTCCCACCCAGTGCGCTGCTAATATGTTTAGGATTCTGGGTTGTGTGGATGCCTTAAACGAAAAAATGGGGTTAAGACTAACCCATCATGATGTAAATTGGTGCTACAATCTCCAAAATTTGAAGGGCAAATCCTACTACATGAAGACGAGAGACGATAGGGTTCGGCTAATCCAATGCCTCCCCGACTCCAACAAGGGGTTGAACAAGGACTTTCTTATCGTATCTAGAGAATGGCATGATGGCCTTCCTTGCCCAATGGTGGAGGGAGAACCAGGTGGGGTATAGAGAGTAGGAGGGTGTCAATCCTTTGCGTCGTTTTAATTTGGTGTAGATTGGTTACTAACCATGTACATGCCTCTTTTTGCAGATCCAAACGCCTTTCACCGACACTTTCATCTGGTTAACCGGGTTGATTTGGAGACAGTTCTTCAAGTGGCGGTTTTTGTAAATGACGAGGATAGTCAAGTCAGAGCCGCTCACAAAATCTTAGGGTACAATCCCATCCAGAAGTCATTTGCCAACCCAAAGCACGTGATCAGCGCTAACAATCCTCGGCTTCCGAAAATCACCATAGTCGAACAAGGGTTTTTGATCTCCGAAGGATCTCCTATCCCAGAGGGCATCCCATTGGTGGACTCCTCCCCGTCTTATCAGACAACGGAGGACGAAGGTGATTTGGGTCTGTCCGAGGAGGGATTTGGGGCATTTGACCAAGCTGACCCATCCGAAGATCCTTCTGGTGATCTGGGTGAACCTGACTTATCCAAAGCGGAACTGTTGTCAGTGGGAACATCCTCTAGAGTCGAGATGGGTCTTAAGAGAAAGCCCCCGACCAGCTTATTCGACCTCATTGAGGGTCAACCAGGGAAGGGTGCACAGGGAAAACCGCAATCCGGTGCTCCAACTCCCCCATCTCAGCCCCAGCCCGTCTAGACTAGGTCCTCATCTACTAAGTCGCAGCCACAATCTCCCCGCCCCAAACTTCCTGCTCCTCCTCAATCAGCTCTGCCTCCTCGGCCGGAACCCGCTAACTCAAAGAGAAAGAGGAGTCCCAAGGGTAAGGAACCCATGGATGGGGGAAATCCCCAATCCTCTCAGGAGAGGGACGAAACCCCGCGAGCTCAAAAACAGTTAAAGATTGGGCACCAAAGCAAGGGGAAAGGGATTGAAGCCCAATCCACGCCGAGTGCTTGGCTTCCTGCCTCAATGCTCCACGGGGAGCCATTACTGGAAAACGCGTCCATTAAGAACCTTGGAGACGGCAATGGTGGTTATGTGGCCGACGCGTTAGGGAGAACCATGCTGCTTCCTACTGATATGGAAGAGTTGAAGAATATGAGGATGAAGGAGGTTTTCCTCAGCGTGAAGAGGTACCTGGGTATGGTAAGGCTCCTAAAATTTATAACTCCGTCAATTCTTGCTCCTAGATTCTCGTTCATAATGTGTTTGTTTCAATTGACAAGCTATCCAGGCTACCTATAGGATGGAGGAAGAAGTTAAGGGGTAGAGTAAGACCGCCGAGCTTGAGCGCAGTAAACGAATAGATGCTGTGCGGACCCTCAAAACTTCCGAAACTGACCTCGCGAAGGCCAGGGAGGACTTAAAAGAGGCTACTCGAGCCAGGGATAGTGCCGCGGCAGGTTTGACTGATGCCCAAAAACAGGCCGAGGAACAGACAAAGTGCCTACTCGCTACCAAGGAGCAATTGCAGATTGCTAAGGAGCAAATCAGTGATTTAAAGAAGAAACTTATCGAGGCAGACAATGCTAAGGGCGTGGTGGAATTTGCCAAGGACGAAGCCGTGAGGGCCAAGCAGGAGGCTGAGCTTGCCAAAACTGAGGTCGAAGCTACTAGGAACAAGGCCGTGGAGGAGGGTTACGAGGCGGGGGTGGCTGAAACCCAGGCCTCCCTTAAAGCTCAAATCCTTGGAGTATGCAGGCTATAATGCTCCTAGGTTTGGGAAGAGGCCCTCAAACGAGCTGGGGTGGAAGTTTCGTCCGACTTGTGTTAGGCGGAAAGCGTATTTTATCCTCCAGCCATTCGTGAGACCGCCTCCGCCAGCTCCGAGGCTATGAGTGCTCCACAGGAGGCTGAGGCTGCTCAGTCAGAAGTTGCTCAGATCATCGTCACTCTTAGCGAGTCGACTGAAGGAGGAGAGCCTCATGATGTGACAGAAGCACCTGGAGGTCTGAATCCTGAGATGCCTAAAGAGGGTGCCGAGCCTACGGTCAGTGCTCAGATCTCTGGTGCCAAGGAGCCAGCCATCTTTGTTCAGCCCCTACAGGCCATTCCCCTTAATGATGTCCCCAAAAGCACCGAAACTGATCCTGCTCAACCTTCCCAAGAAGGGGATGTCTCCCAGGGCCCCGAAGCTAGTCCTGCTCGGCCTTCCCAGGATGTGGCCAAAACGAGATCGAAGAAGTAGAGGCCCTAGCCAACTTTTGTATTTGTTTCTAGTTTAAATGTTAACTAGTTTCGCTTTTTTTTTAGGACTTTAGAGTTTGCTTGCAGTTGTACTCTTTGACCACTTATATGAAATTCTTTTCTTCCTTTTTCCTTTAAATTACATGTTCGTTGCCCTTGCCGATATTTACTATTGTTGCGAATCTCATGGTTTTTGAACTAGTTATTTTAACATGTATGAATGGTTGTGCATATGATTTATTTGGGATTACATCCCGGAATTCTAACTTACCCATGCCTATGAGGCGTTGAACTTGTATCTGACCATACTTCTGGGGAGCCAATGGTATCATCCGAGGTGTTGAGTGTGTTGTTAGGCCGAGTCTGGTACTTAGGTTTGGTTCTGTCCAAAACTTAGATTTTCTTTAAGTTTCGAGGATTAGCCCCTCGGCCAAGGTGTGGGGCGTTGAACTGACGTTGGAAGCCCCTAGAACTGCCCGTGCCACTGGTGCTTCGAAGTGTAGCCCCTAGTGGAACTTTATATTAGGGTAACAACAGCAAGCTGTTGGAAGTGATGGAAGGGCTTCCGCAGACCCTTGTTTGACAGGAGCTCGACCCTACCACCACTTGGGCCAACGCACAAGCCTTTCCCACAGACGGCGCCAATTGTAAGGACTTAATTTGTAACGATCCCAAACTGGTATTGGGTTCGTACATTAAAGGCCCAAACAATAAAATTTGTAGAGCGTGGGCTGAAAGGTTACGCCTTGGTCATCGGACAGTGGTTGGTCATGGTGTTCATGGCGGGCGTACAGAGGTGAACTAAGTTTATCCAAGGATCTTGTCCATGAAGCTTCATGTTCTTACTATTCCTCTCTCTATTTAGATACCATGGTTCCAGCCCCCTCCCTTTTGGCGTATTAGCCCTTGCATTATATATCCCTTCCCAGTTGATCCTGACCTTCCATCTGTTGATCAGGCAGATACCTACTCGAGTGCTTGTCCCATCAGCTGCCTCCCCCCACTTTCTGTTAGTTGCAATAACCGAAACCACATTGTTCAGGAGTCTTTTCCCATCAATGTGGCTAGGACGTTTGTTGGCGCATTCAATGCGGAGGTGACGTCTTCTCCTTAAACCAATCCCACACTGTACCCCCGTGTGTGTCTCATTCTACTCGCCTTTTCTTCTGGGAGTGTTTTGGAGGCTGCCTTTGATGACGTGTCGGTCTTCCCTTTTAGGCCTTGGGATGTCAAGGACATGGTCATCCTCGACTGTATTCCTAGGCTATTTGGTATTTTAATACTTGTCCTCGACAACTATTCTCCTCGGTGCGGGCCTTGGGCCCTAATGGAAAGTGAGCCGGGACCACAAATTCTCTGGCCCCACAATAATAATACTAATAATAAATACAACCCAAATTCTTCATTTAATCATTTTTTTATTCTTAATATTACAATCCAAAGTCTTTAACATTTAATTTCTTATAAAAAAAACATTTAATTTAATTTATTTTTATTTTTTAAAAACACCCCATGATAGACACAAAATTATAATTATTCTTATCAACTTTTTCTATACATCTCTATCAATTTTTTAGATAAATATAAAAATTTAGTTATTGTTATTGAAGAGGAAGAATATTGGAGGTGATGGATCAGATTATATGGACGGCCTGCTAAACAAATGGGCCAATAATAGACGGATCCTACATGGACGGACAAAAGGGGTGGACGGACCAAAAGGCCACATGGCACTTAGTTGTTCATTATGTGGGCCCCAAGAAATCCTAAATGGAAACAACTTGTGTCTCACGGTTAACCCTAATCTATAGAATCCCAATACGAATAGAATTCTAATACAAAGAAGATTCTGGAAGATACACTCATTAATGAAGATCTTTCCTATATGGAAAAGACTTGCTACGCAAGCATAATAGTTCAATTCTACACCACTATAAAAATCCAAAGACCCTCAGAAAACAAGTACGTATAATTCACCTCAGCTCTGGCACTCTAGAGTTGCGAACGCTCGGTGACATTTTTCAAAAATGTTTTTCATATATATAATATTGTATATCTATATTTAAATAATTTTTCAAAATATTTTGGAGTTCAATAGAAATTATGAAATCAAGAAATTAAGGGTTACATAAGCTAGGAACATGACAGTGATATTAATCTAGTCCTAGTGGCTTGTGGGAATATAGTATGGTGGAAGGACATATATATAAAATTGTAAGCAATAGGACCTCATTTGTAATTCTCTAATCTTCAGGGGTCAATTGCAATGTGTTGATGGATATTATTGCAATCTGTAGAAGTTCAAATATTTTCTTGATATAGTTGAGAAAATTAAGGAATAATTTTGAAAGAGTTTCAAGATAAGTCAATAACGTTCAAAAAGTTATTGATGAATCCTTTAGCTGAAGATTAGGATCCCACATCCAATCTCTCTCTTGGGTTTTAGAAGTCTTAAATAAAAAATAAGATTTTAAAATATCATATCAATTGTTGGCCATTAGAACTATTGAGTGATACTACAATCTTCTGAAAACTCAAAAACAAACAGAGGGAGAGATGTGAATACCTTGGGAGGCAACACGCTTGGGTTGCTAAGAGAGGTATGCAATTTTGTTCTATTTAGAATCCATGGTTGTGTGTTACAACGATTTTTAAATGAAGATATAAATTTTTGTTTTATATTGCTTCCGCAAAACTTTCACAAAGGCGACATGCCCAAATCACCATACACAACCCCAATGCTCTGAAATGCTAGCTTCATTATGCTTCCCCAATCCAAGGCCTGCACTTAAACACTTCAAATATCATATTTGAAATGAAATAATAACAACAATAATAATTGGATTAGTTTTTTTTTTTTTTTTTAGACTAACTTATTACTTTATTGCTTATCTAACATTATATTATTCCTATAATTTTTAAAATAGGCTATATATATCATAAGAATAACAAGATAAACGAAAAGTTAAAAAGTGAAAACAAAAATAATACCTGAGAAGATCCAGGGGCTTGATTGGTGGTGAATCTGTCAGCGTCCAAATCAAAAGAATCAAATCTAACAATATTTTTCCAAGAGAGTTTTTTACATTTGAGACCATTGTAAATCCCAGGTTGATCAACTTCATGTTCTTGTTCTTTTTCTTCTACATGATTTTTTTCTTGTGAGCTTTCTTCTTCTTTAGCATCAACACCCTCCATCTCACTCAAACTTACAATCTTATGACCTATCTAAACTCAGGAGTTAAAATTGAAATGAGAAAGCCCTTAATTAAGCAAGGTAATTTATAGGCTCTAATTGCCGATTAGTTTCCACAAAATAAAAATTAAAAATTAAAATTAAAATCTCTATACCATTGAAAGCTTAAATATATATCCTACCAGTAACTAGTAAGTCCTAGACTTCTAGTCCTACTACTACTAGTAATCTTTGCCTAAAAAGTCTACTCTTGAACATATATGCATCAACTATTTAAACAGAAGGATAAATATTACAATCAAATAATTTCGAAAATTACAAAAGAATAATTAAAAGTTTTTTTTCTCTCTAATGTAGAGGATTGAATTTCGTATTTTTTTATTTATTATTTATTTAAGTTTAAGGCTAATCCTGTTTCTTTTAGTTGTATTTGCTTTACTTCGTGGAAGGGATTGACAAGAAAGGCCTGGTTATAGATAGAAGTTTATATTTATGGCTTGCGTGATGATATCAAGTAGTACGTTTGTGATAAGCCACACTGAATTACCAGGGTCACACACACGGTTTCCACACATAATTTTAATTGGTTCTTGGTTTCTTAATCCACACAACACAATGCCACTCAAATATGTGTTTGAATATAAATTCAACAAGTTGTGTATATATTTGTGTTTTTTGACATATGTATTGAAATGAAGTATTTCGAATTTTTCATCTTTTATGCATATCTTTAATTTGTTAGTATAGTACCTAAATATGGTGTTTGAATTGCAAAATAGGTTAATAAAAAATTATTATTTAAAAAATTATTATTTTTTTAAATTAAAAAAATTTTAATAAAAAAAATAACCTATTGCAATGAGATTTTCAAACTAAATCGTTGCAATATATGGAATTTTGCAACGAAAATCTAGTGTTGCATAAACTTATTGCTTTTTTTTAATAAAAAAAATAACCTATTGCAATGAGATTTTCAAAGTAAATTGTTGCAATATATAAATTGCTGCAATATATGGAATTTATTGCAACGAAAATCTAGTGTGGCATAAATCTATTACCTCGGAGTTTATTACAACAGCTTGCATTGACTTTTTTGTCGGTGCAAAAACACCTTTTTAAAAACTACAGTGGCTGCAGTGGCATCAAACACTACATGGTATTTGAAATGGATTTTCATGCCATTAGCAAACCAAGTTGAAAGAAAATCACAACAAACTGATCAAAAAGTCTAGACCTCATAAGTCATCCCCACCTTGAGAAGACGATTGTGAGGAATCATGAAAACTTCATCTGCTTGTCTCACACATCTTTTCAACCAATTATAGGCCTAGTTTATAGCTAACTTCTTCAAAAGGCTAGACCCCATTGAAGCCATCACTTCATTTTCACCCATTAGATAAGGGAAATTCCATGGACAAGCTCAGTGTAAAATAGGGCAACACCCGGAACCTGATGGATGCTAGGATTAGAGGCTACCTCCACCAATTTACGAGTAGAAACTTTGTTTTCTAGTTCATACTTGTACTTCTTCCGGTAGCCATAGTTCCATAAATACATAATGGTCATAAGAGTCAAGGTAAAAGATAGAGGAAGGTACCCTCCATCAACAAACCTGTAGAGTACTGAGCTAAAGAATAGGAATTCCAAGAGCCCTATAGTTAGAGCATACATGATGATCAAGTAGATGTTTGTCTTCCATATCATGACCATCACAAGGAGAAGAAATGAAGATGTGATTGTAAATACAAATGCCACTGCAATTCCTGTTGAAAGAATATCAAGAAAAAAAGTTGGAAAAACTTGCACATGTAGAATTCAAAAGGAAGCTAACAGAAAATGATTTCATTCTTCACAACACAACATAGTAAAATAACATATTGATACAAAGAATACAACTTTAAGTGTTCGTTTGAATGATTTGTATGATGGAATTAAGTTGTTTATTATGTTTATTTAGCTTATGTACAATGTTTTGAAGCAACTTTTTCCTCACTTAATTTTAGAACCTAAAAAGTCAATGAAAATAAACTCTCATAAACAAGCACAAAAGACATTTTTTGACTACTTTAACTTCATTTTAGGACACTTCATTGCTTTGAAACATCATCATCATCATGGGAAGAGGATTTTGAATAAGGTTCTCTCCAGGTAATGCTTGACGCTAAGCCACAAGACTCTTAATATTTTTATGGCTTTTGAGTTTCGACAAGTCTTAATTCATATCAACATCCAAATAAATCCAAAAAATTGTTCAATTGTCTTTTACTACCTCTCAGAATTCTAAAATTATATTAAAAGATAAAGAAAAGTTTGAGGTGATTTACCATAAGCGTTCCCTATCTTCAATGTATTTTTGAAGCCAAGAGTGACACCCACACAAGCCAGCATGAGAAGGTTGTTGATCTCTAGTACATAAACTTGCCCTTTGTATTTAGTGGATGTGTGCACTACGTTAACCCATGGGAAATAGCCAAGGGCCAAAGATTGTTGGATGATGGAGAAAGAAGTGGAGATTAACGACTGACTAGCAATGATGGCTGCCATTATAGCCACAATAAACATTGGCCAATACAGTGGTTCTGCATAAGAGAGAGTCATATGAAAATAAAGATACCACCTCAATATGATAGCAAGAGGGGAAAAAAAAACACCATATTATAAGGAATAGTAAACGTACTTGGAACAAAACTATAGAAGGCATTGCTAGCATCCTAATTAGGTTTTCAGAGATATGAAGCTTGATCAAAGTAGGCAAGAACAATCGAGGGAAAAACTATAGTGCATGAGCTTATTTGAATTGAACGAACACTGAAGTGACCAAGATCTGCAAACAATGCTTCAGAACCTGACATTGTTTGACCAAGTTCACCACATAAGTAGCATCTATAGGATTAATCCTAAACAAATAAGCAAAACTAATATTTTTTTAGTTTACAATAGTAAAAAAGAGCATGAGGTTTAGAAAAATTTCAAATGGATCCATTATACTCTTGGTTTAGTGTTGTTGGTTCTTAAGATATCAAGAATGACAAAATTGATCCCTTCATCACTTCTGTCAATTGTGACAATGAGACTAATGTTCCTCAGTAGTCAATAACATTAATTTAAAAGTGCGAAGAGACCTGTTTGAACTTAACTTAAACCTCCAATGAGTCTGTTTTGCATATTTCCATAAATTTATTGGTTTATGAAACTTCAAGCAATACTTAAGAGAACAATCATCTGTTAGGACTATTCAAAGTAAGTTCATAGTCTTGGACAAGACATTTGTAGAAAATTCAAAGCATGTTCTTAATAAAGGAAACCATTATTTGCGATGAAAGCGCAATCAGGGATAATTTGGGATTTGAGATGGACTGATAATGAAGTTGCACTTAACCATTTTACTAGGAGCATTGTGCTTGGATCATCAAGGATTTTTTCTAATCAAAATTTACTATAATTTTAGAAATAATTCCAATCACTACTGTAAATTGTATGTTTCTAAAGCTGAAACCTGAGACAGTAGCTATGCAACAACCTAAGTCCATTACTACATCTCATTTCTGTACATTCAAAGTGCTTAAACAATGAAATGAGATTATGATACACACCTGTTAGGCATAGGATGACGCCTCCAAGAGAAATCCATGCATTGTTCTTATTCCTAATGAAATTGTCAACAATATACATTGGATTGATTGCCTTGATAACCCCTGGATCATGCTTCACAAAGTTGTACATGCCAATAGTTCCGATGAAAATAAACCAAATTGTTAGTATTGGAGCAAAACTTTTAACCAATTTTAACTATCCCAAATCTCTGAACTTGGAACAAAATACTCAAGATTCCTACTGAAATCCACATGATCATATTATCAGTAAGCGCACTAGTAGCTTCCTTAACTTCCCCCCACTGCTGACAATACTACATAAAGGAGGAAATCATAATGTAAATTATTATTCAGAATATTAGATACAAAGAATTCATGAAATGTGAAGTTATAAATAATTGTAACTAAGCTAAATGAATTGAATAAACAACTTAAATTTTACACCATCTTAACCAACAGTAAAGAGATAAGTAGGACTTAGGAATATCACTCTATTGTACCTGATATGCATAGTGTGAGGATGCCATCTCTCCAATCACCATGGAGGTGCCAAGCGTGGTCATGAACAAGATGAAATACTTTAGTATTTGGTTACTCTCAAGCATAGATTTGATAAAGGATGCTCTCTTTAGCCGTCGGTTTGGCACATCTAGTCGGTAGTTAGACACTTCTTTGTCTTCAGCCTGCTAGTTGGGCGTCAAGCTGACCTTGGCATAGCGGCATATGAGAGAATATAGAGCGAAAGTTCCTCCTGCAACAATACAATTTCCATTATAAAATAATGAATAGTTTGATGACAATGTATTCCTTGCTAGCAATTCAATATGTAACATATCAACACCATTCAAAGTTCAAAGCATTATTATTGACACACTAATATAACATCACCCAATGTCATTTTTATTTTGTGTGCAAGTCTTATCATCAAGAAATATTAATTTCTTTCTAATTATCATCTAGCAATAAAAATGAAAATCCAAGAACTACAATAACTAATCTATTAAAATAAATTGCTAAGCATGAGAGAAGATTATCAATTTCCATCGCCGTTATCGTTGGCTGTCAGCACAATGAAAACATACTTGATCAAAGTAATTAACATGAGTGAGTAAAAGATTAGAGACAACACACCAAGTATATCATCATTGTGCTTAACCCCAGTAGGAAAAATGCTCGATAACACATACAAAGGCGACGTGCCCAAATCACCATACACAGCCAATGCTTTGAAATTCTAGCTTCATTTTGCTTCCCCAATCCAAGGCCTGCGCTCAAACACTTCACATAAATAAATGATTTATTTATTTTTAAATTAAAAAAAACATTTTTTTAATAAAAAAATAACCTATTGCAACGAGATTTTCAAAGTAAATCATTGCAATATATGGAATTTTGCAATGAAAATCTAGTGTTGCATAAACTTATTGCCTTTTCTTTAAAAAAAAAAAAACCTATTGCAACAAGATTTTCAAAGTAAATTGTTGCAATATATGGAATTTATTGCAACGAAAATCTAGTGTTGCATAAATCTATTACCTCAAAGTTTATTACAACAACTTGCATCGACTTTTTTGTCGTTGCAATAACACCTATTACAACGACATTAGTTGTTATTGCAACAACTTTTTTTGTTGCATTAAGTCTTTTTCCTTATAGTGTATTGTAAGAATAATAAAATTTGAGAGAGAGAAATAAAATACCTGAGAAAATCTAGGGACTTGATTGGGGGTGAATCTATCAGCCTCCAAATTGAAAGAGTCAAGTCTAACAAGGTTTTTCCTAGAACGCTTTCTACATTAGAAACCGTTGTCAGTCCCATGAATTGATCAACTTCATGTTCATGTTCTTCTTCTTCTACATTATTTTCTTCTTGTGACCTTTGTTGGGTTCTAAGACTTTAGGTTTAAATGTATTAGAATTTCATTTTGTAATGTTGGCAAACCATGATCAAAACGTTTAGTCTTGTTTTAGACTTGCTCAAAGTATGTTTATGTGTAAAACTGGAATCGAGTGTACTACAGGATTTACTGTGTAAATCCACCTGGCTCGATCGATTGAGAATTAGACTCGATCGATCGAAGCTCATGCAGATTATTTTCCTGCAAAATTTTCCAACTCAGCCCAAGCCCGTTTGATGTGTAGGGTTTTATGTTTTGCCTTAAGTATAAAAGGAAAAACTCTAGCCACATTTTATAGTTGTTGTTTATGCTGTGTATGTGAATCTCTTGTAAGATCTAGAGGTGTTTGCCTTCACATATACTTAGGGTTATCAAGAATCAAGATTATGTCAAGAACTTGATGATAGTTCGGTTGCTGCATAAAGAGCTTAAAGATACACAAGCAGGAGTGCTTGTACTTGCTGTGAATCCAAGAAAGAAGTAGTCCGTGGACTCGGAGCTATCATGTGGCCGTGGTAGTAAGTTTCCTACTCGAGGTAGCAATAGGATGTTAGTGGTCTAAGTCGCTATTGTGTAAACTTCAATTCTTTCATAGTGGATCTCTTTTACCTTGAGGATAGCTAGGTTAAATCCTCCCCAGGTTTTTTATTGATTTGGTTTTCCTAGGTTATCATATCGTTGTGTTATTTATTTTCCGCACTTTACAATGATATGATATATTTGTGTTAACCTAGATTTGAATAATTTGACTAAGTAATCACTTGGCTAATTGACTAGGTCAATCTGGTTGTGTTTTAAGAGGTCTAAAAATGTACAACCTTTCTTCTATGAAGTCACTATCCTCTATCCCAGTCGAAAACACAATATTTTGACCTATCTAAAGCTTCAGGACACAGGACTTTTGATGGAAATGAGAAAGTTCTCAAAGCAAGTTTATTTATGGGCTCTAAAATCCTCCAAGTAATAGCCTATTAATTGATAAGTCTATTTCAATTTAGTGATATTTTTTGCTTTTCTTTTTAATCATAATTTCTGTAACTATCAAATTCTTATAAAGAAAAATAGCAACCTTGTTAGATATTTAAATTTTGCACTAGCCTACATGGTAGAGATTTAATTCTGTATGTAGTCTAATATTTGTTACAATAAATAAAATAATATTATGATTTCCAAAAGCGACTCATTTCTTGTATTCTACTTTAATTGCTTTACTTAAATGCAAGGGGTTGAGAAGTTATGGATAGGAGTTTTTATATGGCAAGCATGGTATATATATATATATCAAGTTGTGCTCCACCAATTGTAAAATGCCATAGGTCCAACTTTTATGGGCAGAATTTTTATTCCTTTTTCTCAATTTCTCTTTATTTATCAAATGGATAGATAGTGGGAGAGAGGGGGTGAGGTTTGAATCATATGCATATGACACCATAACGAATGTCATTATTATTGAACTATAACTTTGTTCAATATTTAATGTTTTACTTTATACTAAACTAATTGTATAATGATATTTTTCTCAACCAAAAAAAAAAAAAAATTGCATAATGATATGTATCCGATTTTTTTTTCTTTTTTCATTTTATACATTGTTTATTTTATGAAGAAAGAAAAAATAGTATGCAACAAGTTTATTATATAAAGTGGAGTAAAAATTAAATTTAAAAAAAAATGGAACACGAAAAATTGGATAGAGAATTTTCATTCTACCATTGACTAGTCATGATAATACAAATTATTTGTATCACTTTTTGTACTCCACTTTATTTTTTTAAAAAAAAAATTGTATTCCACTTCGTACTCCATTTACAACTTTATCATGTATTCTTTTTACTTCCCTTATAAAATCATTGAATTTAAAATTAAAAAAAATAAACACATGACATACCACAATTGATATAGTATAAAGTAAAACATAAAAAATGGCAAGGTAAATTTGTATTCAGTCCCACACACACGGTTTCACTCAAAAATTTTAATTACACCTTGGCACTTTGTTTCCTAATTTTCACCATGCTATTCTTTTTTTCTTGTGCATTTAGATACGTTTATCTTTTTATTAAAACTCTCTCAAAAAATGGAAAAAAGAAAAAGAAAAAGAAAAAAAAAGATACGTTTATTTTCATATATAAAATGGCAGAGAAAAAGGGCCCTTTGGCCTTTAAAAAAAAAAACCCCCTCCTCCTATATTTGTTAATAAAAAATTTAAAATTTTGTTTAAATTTTACTCAATTAACACCCACATATTTTATATAAAAAAATATTAATTTTTTGTTTTTGCATATTTACCTCATATATGAATGGAATTTTCATCCTTTTTCTCAAAAAAAAAAAAAAAATTGACCACCTCATTTTTTTTTATATAAAAAAAAAAGTTTAAAAGCTCAGGAGCATTAATGTCTAATCTTTTTCTTGATAATATTCACTTTTATTCTACCATATATAACTCATAAATTTCATGAGTTTTTAAAGCATACATTCATGAAAATATATGAGTAATGCTACAAACACAAACTATTTTACAATATTATTACAAACTACTGATGTGGCTTTAGAATTTTCCAAATAGCTATTATAAGTAAAAATGAGATGTTAGTGATGGATCGATCCATGTTAGAACAAGTAAAAATTTGCTACATCAGTATTTTATAAAAATGTTGTGAAATAGTTTGTGTATGTAGCATTACTCAAAATATATAAGTATTAATAGGCCTCTTTTTATATATATATATATATTAAATGTATTAATACTCATTTAAAATTAATTAAATCGTACTACTACTCATTTAAAGTATTAATATCTCACTAGCTGCGTCATTTTGTGACTATCTTTTGTCTTAAGACTACGCATGTAACCAGTGTCTTCCTATCTTGAGACTGTGCGTGTAACCAGTTTCCTCCTAGTACTCCCAGTGACCATCTTTTAATGGACAACAACATCAACGTCAGAGAGTATGTATGGACTGACAGTAGTGACTCCAATTTCAGTACTGATTTGTTTGAAGAAGAAATGGAGTCTGATCTACTATCAAGCGATGAAGATGAGGTGCCTTTTGCAAGGCATGGTCCTTTGGTTATACTTGATGCAAAGGATGTTGCAAGTCAAAGGGAATTCTGGAACTTTTGTGCCATTGGGTTTATAATGGACTATAGAAAATTCTCCGTTCATCGTTTACAGCACATTATCAACCATGTATGGCGGATCAAAGGGAATGTAACTATTGTTGGTAGGGATTCTTACTTCTACATTTTCCATTTTGAGTTTCTGGAGGATCTTCACCACATCTGCCATGAAGGACCTTGGGCTGTGGATGGTGCCCTTTTGGTGGTAGAAAGGTGGAGACCTAATCTAATATTAGGGAATTTGCAAATTAACTTCATTTTCATGTGGGTTCAGTTACACGGATTGCCTTTAGAGTACCAATACCCTAAGTTAGTGGAGAGAATGAGGCAGATGATGGACAGAGTGGAGCATGTGGATTGGGAAGATACTCTTCCTAGGAATATTCGTTCCATGAGGATCAAGGTTCGTATTGATCCGTGGCTACCATTGATTGTTGGGTTCATGCTCCGTTTGGATGATAGGTCAAGGGTTTGTATACAGTGTCATTATGAGCGTCTCCATAAGTTGTGTACGAGATGTGGGCTAATCGGGCATACAAGGGGGCATTACTCTCACAGTTTGGATGATGTGGAGGTAATATTGTTTAGACAGAGGCTTTGAATACAAGAACTATATCAAGTCCAGTACAGGTTTGATGAGCTTCAACCTCAATTCACAAATGAACTTCGTGCTTTTCATAATCATCGGAGAAGATGGACTACTCAAGTTCGTTTTGGACAGGTAACCTAAAACCCTCATCAAGCTTATAATCATCATCTCTTTAATGAATACCCTGATCCCAGTACACCTAGCACATCCCATTTCCAACATGCAACCAATTTACCATCTAATCCGATTCAAGCCAATCCCACTTCCATCATACAGACAGCAATTAACGTACTGAACCTTAACATCACGGACCAAAATATCCAACCCTCTCAGAACATACCTATTGAACCACCCACTGTACCCCAAACCCCTATTAACTCCCCTACCACAATGGAATCCAACCAAGAGCATTTAAATGACATTCTGGGTAACCATAATACCCCTGTTGACACCAAAATACCACTCATCTCAAATAGAACATCTTGGCAACCACCTACAAAATCTAATTTACAACGGGCTTGGATCAGGGACGGACCAACACTACGCAAGAGGGGGGCCATTCCCCCCCCACAATTAAAAAAAAAAAAGTATAAAAAAATTAAGATTTGCCCTTATATATATATATATATATATATATATATATATATATATTTGTCTATTCTCCTCTAAAATATTTAGATATTGACCTACAAGAAAATAAATAAATAAATAAAATTCATGTCCCTTTAACTACAAAACCAAAATAAAAAAATATGGACTAAACAAAAATCGCACACAAAATCTTATTTTGTATGTTATACTTTGTTAAAGTGTTTTATAATATAAAATGTTTAAGAAATACTTATTTTGTAGGTAGTATTTTGTTGAATATGAAATAGATGTTAGTTTTTATTTTCATAATTTTTTTTTTTTTTTTGGTTTTAAGCTTTGCCCCCCCCCAGGTATGAATCCTAGTTCCGTCCCTGGCTTGGATAAAGGGCAATGATCCTTTCATCACTAATGGACAGAGCTTTAACCCACATTTTGTGGACTCAGAATCAGGTAGTGATACTACTACAATCCTGTTCAACCTGGATAGATTAAATGAGACTCGTCCAAAGGTCATGCAGTGCCATGGTTGGGAGAAAGGATGTATTCCTGAGTCCCCAGACTCCTACATTGAAAACCTAGTTCAACGGGTAGACAGAGGGAGGTTTAGATTTGAATTGGGGGATTTAAGTGATGGGCCTAGGTTGATGACAACACAGATAAGAAATTCTGGTCAAGGAGTGACACAGGAAGGCCTTCAGGGTGGGAATTTGGGCAGTGATGTACCCATTGAGTTAGGGCCCAATGTAAGAGATTTGGGCCCATTTGAACAATTGACCTTGGGTGCAGGACCTCTCACTTCACACACAACACCCACCCCCACTATCCAAACACCTAGCCTCTGGTGTAATGAGTCTAGACCTATGCTGGATGGAATGGAGACTTCAAAATCTTGCTCTAGGAAGAGAATTAGAAAGGAAATTGGCAAATTTGGAAGGAATATCAAGCAGAGAATTCTATGTGTTGTGTTTGACAAGGAGATGACACATGAGGAAGGGGATTCAGATCGAATGGTATCTTTTGAGGCAAAATCTAGCTCTAGTTCAAGGCTTCGAGAAGCTGGCCTTCAACAGCTTCCCCAACAACCATGAAGGTCCTAAGCTAGAACTATAGAGGGATGGGCAGCCCCTCTACAGTTTTGTAATGCCAAAAAAAGGCCCAAGTAAGCAAACCAGATATCATATTTTTGATGGAGACACGGCTAAGTAAGGACAAAGGCAAACAACTTTTGGAAAAATGTGGCTTTATGGAGGGTTGGGAAGTCCCTAGAGAAGGCCTTAGTGGTGGACTACTTCTGGGAAGGATGTCACCTTACAAGCTAAGCATTCAATACAGCTCCAAACACCTGATCCATGCAAATCTCCTTGATAACAGACGTAACCCACTATCTATTTCCTTTATTTATGGGCATCCAATTCAGTCTAAGAGAGACATAGTTTGGTTAGATTTAAAATCTATTAGTAGAATTGCTCAGAAGAACTGGCTAGGGATTTTAACCAAATCCTCTCCCAAAATGAGAAGTTTGGGTTTAAATCTAGAAAGATTGAGGGTGCTGAATTACTCCAACAAACTTTATTTGATTTGGAGCTTTGTGAATTAGAAGCTAAAGGCCAGAAGTATACCTGGACGAATAGGCATGGGGATGATACCTTTGTTATAGAAAGGTTGGACAAAGCCTATGCTTCTATTGATTGGATTAATACTTACCCTCACTATGACCTTCAAAACCAACCTATTATAAGATCTGATCATGGGGCCATTTTGTTAGATTTTGATCTAAGACAACCTTTTAGGAAGAGACCTTTTAGATTTGAGAGGATGTGGCTCACTCATGTTGAATGTAAAACTATGGCACAACATGCATGGACTACTCACACACAGGGGTCAAGGGCCTCCAGACTGCAACAATAAATAAAAAATGTTAGGAGGAAGTTCATTAATTGGAATAGGAATACCTTTGGAAGAGTGGTTAGGGATTTAAAAGAAAAATAAAGGAAATTGCAAGAAATCCAAAATGCAATCTCCTCTATTAAGGATATTAAAGCTGAAAAAACTTTAAGGGAAGAGATTGAAAATCTCATGATTAAGGAAGAACTTATGTGGTCACAAAAGGCTTGTAGTGATTGGATCATCCAAGGTGATAGGAATACCAAGTATTTTCAAACCTTAGTGAAACAGAGAAGAGCCAGGACTAGAATAACAATGCTGAAGAAGTCTGATGGACAACAAATAGAAGATTTGAATGAAATTGAGGCACTCTTGGTTGATCATTTCAAATCCCAATACAATGAGTCTGATTCAAAGGATATGCATAGCATTTTAAGGGAATTAGAAGCTCTTTCAATACCAAAACTAGACCAATCCCAAAAACAACACCTTGATAGGCAAGTGACAAATGATGAGATTGAAGAGGCAGTTTTTCAATTGGGATCCAAGGCTCCTAGCCCTGATGGATTACTAGCTCTATTATATCAAGAATTTTGGAGTGTTGTAAAGAAGGACATCTTTAACTATGTGCATGCTTTCTTTCACTCGAGCACCATGCTTAAGTCCCTTAATCAAACCTTCATCACCCTCATTCCTAAGACCTTTCCTATTGAGGAGGCTACTCAATTCAGACCTATTAGCCTCTACAATGTTACCTACAAGATCATATCCAAAATCCTTGTCTTTAGACTTAAACCTTTGATGGATCAGCTTATAACTCCATATCAGAATGCCTTCATTAAGGGTAGGATAATTACTGATAATATTCTGCTTGCACATGAGATTTTTGACACCTTGAAAAAGAAGAAAGGTAGGAAAAAAGGATATGGATCTTTGAAGATTGATAAGGCCATTTTTCTATTCCCTTTCTAGCGTCTGACCACTTTTCTTTTATGTGTGCCATAGACTACGCTACTGTTAAACGTAGCGAGGCGCAGTTTAGGTTGAGGCATCTGGGTCAGCAGCTCCTCCCTCCCGTTCGGCTCCATCTTGATCTGCTCCATCCATATTCGCTCCCTCCTCTTCTACGAGCGATGTGTCACTCGGAGACATCATGGCGCAGCTTCAGTGCATGGATGCTCGCCTTGATAGACTCTCTACAGAGCTGTATCAGGTGAACGTTCGTGTCGGCTGTATTGCACTGCAGCAGGCATGGGTGGCTTCACTCCTGAGGCTTCTCCTCCACCTCCTCTAGTGGCTTCTGATTCTGAGGCTGAGGATGATGATGATGGTGATGACGATAATGCTTTCGATAATGGTGATGACGATAATGCTTTCGATGATAATGATGATGGAGATGCTAGCTCTACCAATGAGATGTCTACTTGACACTCTTACCCTTTGTCACTCGTGATAAAAAGGGGAAGTAGTTTTGGATATGAGAGTAGTCATTCTTAGGGAGAGAGTTAGTGTTGGACATTTTTGTTAGGGGGAGTGTTGATATCTGAGGGATGTAGTGAGGATTATTTGTATTTTTTCTTTTCTCCATTTTAGATACATTTATTCTTATACATGGGTCTTGTGACCATTATTGACATATATTGTACGTATCTTCTTTATATATTGATGTATGTTTCTTTTACCTACCCTTACATGTGTTGTTTCTTTTCTCTCTTTATGCACATGCTTTTTATTACTTGTATGCAATCTATTATTTCTGTTTCACATAAATATGTCTTGCTAAGTTTTGTTTAAAGTGTTTTAGAAATACAAGTTGTCAAAGTCTACTTGCCATAAACTCTCTTCTTGCAAAGTTTTTCAAGAGTTTGTGTTAGGATAGATTTTATTGTATTCAACAAGTGAATATGAGTTGAGTGATTTATGACTTCTCTCATATATTCATTTGTTTGTTGTAATTTTGTCACGGATTGCCAAAGGGGGAGATTGTTAGAACATATGTGATTCACTTGTTAGGAACATATGTCACTATTTTATGTAATTGGCTAATCTTTTGACAAAACGCACTTTACTTGCATTTGGGTAGATCTAGGATGTGTTTAATACTTCAAGAAACTGTGTTTCAAGATCAAGTGTTAAAACCATGCAAGTCTGTCCAAGATTCAAGTTGAAAAATGCAAGTTCATTAAAACTCGACAGCTAGCTCAATAGCTAGTTATCTATTGAGCTTGAAGAGCTGTTCCAGCCCCGTGACTCAACAACTGCTCAACAGTAGCTCGACAAACAGGCATCTGTCAAGATTTATGAAAAACAGAATTTCAGTTCTGTTTTGACTCTAATTAGTGATTATGTGTTTGAGCCTTTTTTTCTCACAACCCTAAACATATAAAAGGATTATTTTAAGGGTTGTTAAAGTGGACACAAGTTGCACAAATGTTGAGTAAAGTTTGTTCAAGCAAATTATGACCAGAGACAGAATTTGTCCTGTTGGTTTTTAGACCCCTTAAAAATACAATTGTATTAACCTAGGTAATTAGCCAAGCTGTTACTTAGTCCAATTTAACAAAACTAGATTATCACAATCAAAACAATCATATCATGCAAAGCAGCGAAAAAATAAATAACACAAAGATATGATCACCCAGGAAACCAAACCGGTAAAAACCTGGAGAGGATTTAACCTAGTTATCCTCAAGGTAAACTTGAATCCACTATCTTGAAAGAATCGAAGTTCATACAATAAGACTTACAAGCCCCCACGCTCGACTTCTTATTCCTACCCACCAATAGAACTTACTGACACGACCACGTGCAAGCTCCGAATCCACGGACTCCTTCTTTCTTGGATTCACCACCAGATACAAGCACACCTGCTTGTGTTTCTTTAAGCTTCAATGGCAGCAATTGAGTTAATCATCAAGGTGTAGATAAAATCTCCTCCTTGAAAACCCTAAGTTTGTGTAAAGGAAAGTTTCTCTAGATCTCACAAGAGATTTACACAAACAGCAATATGAGCAACCTTTAGAGAGCCTTTGGGTAAAAACCCCTAAATACAAAAAGAGGCACAAGAGGCACTCTAATCTCTCTAAAACAACTTCTGAAAAACGTTCTAGGGTTTCCCTTATATATAGGAGAGTTTTACTTGAACCCTAATACGTTTAAGTAGAGTTTGGGCTGAACTGGAATTCTGCAGAAAAATAAATCTGCACGTGGTTCGATCAATCGAGTCTAATTTTCGATCAATCGAGCCTTGCAAATTTAGTCCAATAAATTCTGGAATCACTTGATTCCAATTTTACAAATAAACATACTTTGAGCAAGCCTAAATCTAGACTCTATGTTTTGTTCATGGTTTGCCAACATAATACAAATTGAAATTCTAATACATTAGTTCATAATTTTTTAGAACCTAACATGCCCTAGTTCATCGTTCTTGTGAAGAAGTTGCTGTGTTTGTGCACCGTAGGGTTTTGTGACCAAGCATCTTTTTGATCTTCATTGTTGGGATGACCTGAAGAACTTTGCAGCCAACAACCTTCTCTAGTTGGTGATTGAAGTCGCGTAATAGGATCCGCATAATTGGTAAATCATGTACTAGGAACCATGCATTACAATGAGAGATTGTCACTATAGAACAAGTCCAATTGGGTATTGGGGTAAGGGTTCAACTGTAGGTTGGTATAAGGTACTGAGATTTCTTTACTTGTAACTGCTTGTTGTGATAATAGTGGATTCTCGAAAGTAGTGACCTTAAAATCACCCGGTGGGGTTTTTGCCGTGTTGGTTTTCCCCATTCATAAACAAATCACCGTGTCAATTTATTTTCCGCTGCACATGGTTTAATTGATGATTTTTTTGTGCTACCATGCATTTTCATGTTAATTTGATTAATTAATAAACTTGGCTAATTATTCACAAGGGGTCAATTCGTTTTTGGCCTATCACACCTCATGACAATTTTCACCCAATGCTTATGGAATCCTAGCTTTAACATAATTTGCTTCAAGCACTCCCACTTCACACGGTCATAAGCTTTGCTCATGTCCAACTTCAATGCCAACTCCCCGCTTTTACATCTCCTTTGTTTGCCAATGTGAGTCATCACTTCATGTGCCACTAAAACATTGTCTGTGATTAACCTTTCTGCTACAAAAGCACTTTGGTTTTCACGCACAATCTCCTGCAATACTAACTTCATTTGGTTTGCCACCACTTTTGAAGCCAATTTGTAAGCCACATTGCACAAGCTTATTGGTCGGTAATCCATGACTCTTTCTAGATTTTTTATTTTTGGAATGAGCACAATATGAGTCTCGTGAAACTTGGGCAGTGCTATACCATGGTTAAGAAAATTCAAAGCAGTACATACACTAATAGATCTAACAATAGGCCAAAAATGTTGATAAAACAAAGGGGGCATACCGTCGAGGCCCAAGGCCATCATGGGGTGCATCTGCTTCAAGGCTTTCTCCACTTTCGGAGCTTGAAACTCCCTATTTAGTAAGACATTCATTCTGTCCAAAACTTTGGGTTGAACGACATCAATAAGCTCTCTCTCAATCTGAGGCTCTAAGGTAGTAAAGAGGTCGTCAAAATACTACATAAACACTCGGCCAATCTGCTCCTCATCTTCTATCCACATATTGTTTGACTCCAGCAACCTACTAATAGTATTACGCTGCAAACAGTTGGATGGTTTGGTGTGAAAGAAAGTTGTATTCTTGTCCCTTGCTTTCAACCAATTATTTCTTGACCTCTGTAACCACATATCTTCCTCAATGGCTAATGCTTTGTTTAACTGTAATCTGGTCTCATGGATGTCCTCCAAGGCCGAGGCACCCAAGTTCATATTCTCCAATGTTTGGAGCTTCTACTACAAGGTCGTGACTTTTTTACCCACATGGCCAAACACGTTTTTGTTCCACAACATCAATGCAAACTGGCATTCTTCCAAATAGCTAGTAATTGGCCATTGAGAGCCCATAATTTTGCCTCTTTCCCAAGCTTCCTGCACAATCTCACTACACCCTTCATCTCTAAGCCACATGTCTTCGAAACGAAAGAGTTTAGACCTCTTGTACTTTTGCCGAGAAGAGTTGGTTTCCTTTAGGAGAAGTATACTATGATCAGAGGTGGAGGAGGCAATATAAAATAGCTTGGTACGTGGGAACATCCCAACCTAATTGGTTGAAACTAGTGCACGGTCTAACCGTTCTTGGACCCACCCACGATTGCCCAATCTCCGACTCCAGGTGAATGCCGAACTGTTATACCCTATGTCCCTGAGATAGCATCTATTAATATCCTAGAATTGATTCATCTGGCCCTCTGGTCTAGTATTGCCACCATCCTTCTCACTTGCAAACATGAGCTCATTGTAGTCCCCCATACACACCCAAGGTAAGTCACTGCAAGTGCTGAGTCTTTCCAACAAAGCCCATGATTCATGTTGTCTACTAGTTTTGGGATGTCCGTAAAAGCCAATGAACCTCCATTTCCTTGCACCTTGCTCCTCCAACATGATAGCATCTATATGAATGGGTGAGTATGTTTGCACCTCCACAATTGTAGAACACCTCCACAATTGTAGAACACCTCCATAGAAGGGCAAGTCCACCCCCTCGATGAACACACGGTACAACAAGCCCCTTTTTCTGTCCAACTTCCTTTGAATTCGCTTCATCTTTGTAACATCATATTTAGTCTCCATTAAAAAGACTAAAGTGAGATCTTCCTCCATCACAACTTTGTGGAATGCGTTAAATGTGAGGGGGTTCCCAAGCCCCCTACAATTCCAACTTATCGCACTCATTGCTCCCAGCGGGGCTGACCTACAGCCACCGCCGATCCAAGTTCTTGAGCCATGAGTTTGCTAAAGGCCATGACTTCCCTTCCAACCTGGTCCTTTCCACGTTCTCTACAATACCTGAGATGTCTTCTAGAGGAGGCGAGGTCTGCATTTACCACTCTGATCAATAAGTTCAAACTCCATCATATTACCCGTTCCCAAGTTTGGTCCTCTCCTTCACCTCTGTCACGCTACGAGAACTATTCTCTTTTCCTTGCATGGATAGACCTACTCTACCTTTCTTCTGAGATGCCTGTTTAGAGCTTTTCGACTTGGACTTGGTCGAGCGAGACGGTGAAGTTGGGCCTAGTGTAAAAGGAGTATTTGTTTGAAGTATTACTTGGGCCTGATCCTCTGACAAGTTAATCGTTTGTAGCCCAGCTACTGTATCCATAGTATTATTAAACTCACCATGGGGCCCATTGTGACTAGCTAAACCAATATCCTTCTCTTGTGCATGAGGAGAATGGAAATTATTACATAGTGTATCAACCATACCCGTAATGTACTCTGCATGGTGAGGATTAGTTGCACCAGCCATATACCCATAAATTGCGACATCAATCTCCTTTAACTGCTCCTTAAAATTATGAAATCACTGAGATTGAGGGATTCTAGGGATTTCCTTATCGATATGCACCAACACACTCTCCACGTCAGCCCTACCTCCTTTGTTATCCTTTACTGC